>NC_090939.1:505061868-505663304 GCF_040938575.1 Ambystoma mexicanum | reverse complement strand
TAACTGCCACACTAGTGAAGAGAAGGCAATCAAAAGATTACATTTGCAGTATGTTACAGGTCTGAAATGATTTTACATAACACATACATTTGTCTCGGGAGGATAGCTCAGGGGCAATGTGCTCGCCTTGGAAGCAACACGACATGAGCTACACAGATTCCATCCCCAGGTCTGCGCTTTAAAACCACACCGGTTCGATCCCCGGGCCCGCGCTCAGAAACCTCTGGGTATTAAGCGCGTTATAAATAATCTATCATATCATACATATTTTATATTGGAACGACAAATGCAGAGGCAATCCATATAGAGGGATACAGTTCCTAAATTAGCATTTATTAGCTACATGTCTTTCTAATTTGGATGTAATCTGTAAATCCAGGAGAATTCCAGCTGTAGCTGCATTGCTACCCCCACAAAAAGGTCAGTTGTTCCACATTGCAAGCCGTACACGCCGCTGAGTGCGTGTGTGCAGCACCGAAAAAGCGACATACGTTGGTCTTATTCTTTGGCAACCCCTGAGGATATTGGCACCACAGATCAAGCACCTGTCAGAAAACTAGGCCCCTTTTTGGGAGTGGGGCCTCCCCTAAACTTAGCTCCATGCAGGGAGCACAACAGAATGACTTCATTGAAATGCGCTTGAAGAAATTATACTCTTTCTTTCCAGTCATGAATATAAGAATCTTTGGATCCCATTTTATCAGCAGTCAAGATGTAAAAAGGAATTAGCTGACCGAAGAGTAGCACATTGCCAACAAATGTCCTCTCACATTAGAAAAGATGGTCTAAGGCCCTTTGGGCATCACACTAGACCACAGACAAGATGATCCTGTCCTACCAAAGCAAAAACAAAGAGGTGATGGCTGGAAAGTTTAGAATGAATCTTAAAGGATAGTTCCGGGATTTTTTTTTTATTGTCCCTACGGTTCGGCCATGTGTTTTTAAGCATAAATCGGTAGATCGTAGAAAACTTTCCTATGGACCTTACCCGACTTTTCGTCCATTAACGCACTCGAAATCAGCCGCCATTTTCTAATAATCCTATCATTTCCCCCCATCGCCCTGGCTCACCTGCTTTTGCGGCACTAAATCAAATCCCCCGCCCCTGAGCCTGACATCAGCAGACGCGTACCGCCCATTTCCCAACGCCAAAGCACGTTTCGTGTCAACAATCGCTGCGCCTCAGCTAATGAAGTGTCGCCATGGAAATGGCAGGACGCCTCTTTCCTCTATAAGTATAAACAAACCGTTTCACAACACACAGCAGCAGATTTTCGATTCCATTTTTCTCTCTGTGTTACTTTGAGTATTCTGTGACTCGTTTCTGTGCTCTGGTCAGCTACCTTCGCCGCTTCTAGGCCTTGTGAACACCTGTACCATCTCTGTAAATTATTTTACTTTCTTTACCACACAATGGCTACAATAATGCCGTATATGTACGAGCCCGAGTACACCGAGCAAGAACTACTGGAAAGGCAAGCATGCGAAAACGATGGGGATTCGGACGGCAGTTGGGAGGACCAGTCAACGGATGAAGAGCCTGGACCATGTCGCATGGACGGCGTCTCCACCTGGTGCACGTGCAATCGGTGCGAGCTAATTCCAACTAAGGAGGAGAACTGCTGCTGCCGTGAAAATTCCGGGTGCTTGGCCTACATTTCGGAAGGCGAGCCAAGTCCGCAATGCATCACTGAGCTGCCAGAGTTCAGGGAAGCCTGCCTCTCACGGACCGTGTTGAGGATGATGATGGTGCTTATGCACGAACTTCGCGGCACTGTTCGTCCGCGTAATCCCAGTAACGAGTAAGTATACTCTGGTTGTGATATCAGTGATGCCACTACTATTTCATGGTCGTCTCCCACATATAAAATTACATCTACATATCATTCGAATGCATGTAAATTGGTTCCATATTGTGCATTTTCTAGATAGAATTTTTTTCAAAGCAGAATCACATTTTTTACCTGAATCGACAGTGATAAGAAAGTTTTGTCATTTTAATACAGTTTGCATCTTTCATTTTCACAGGTGGTACAGGCTGGTGGCCTATCGTTGCTTCACTTGGTGGCTTCACGGGAGGCTCGGACACCGCGTTCGGAGAGTAATACCTGCCTGTGTGGTACTTGCCATTAGACAACATATTCCCAGCGACAGTGGACAATACCGCGGATTTTCCCTGGATGTGCTGCAACCGGAACTTTACAATGTGTAATGTTTATTATTTATGTTCAATTGAAATTAAGATCTAAAATAAAACCCAACATATATTTTAACAATGGTTGTTTTGATTTTTTAAATGAATCTAGTGTGTCTCCATTGAATAGTCTTCCTGTGCCTTGTCTTGTCACACCACATGTCTCCGGCCAGCATCCTCCCTCACGCTGGCCGCCCACCTTCAATCCACATAACCGTTGAACCCATATGCAGCAGACATACATATGTTATTTTGCGGGTTGGCATCAAGCCTCCCGGCCTTGCCTCCTCCCCCAAAAATACTTAACACACCACTTTGTTCAAGCGTTGGCAATAAAAGGAAGGCCGTTGGATTTTATTGATACAAAACATGGTTATAGGTAAATAATCTATATGGTTGATCATAATAAATCATCCTTTTGGGCACCGGGTACAGAGATGACCCCCTCTGGCCCATGCCGCCTTGCCACCACAGGCCAGCCTGCTGCTGACTAACTGCCTAGGCATCCAGTGTCTCCAGGGTGAACTGCACCCATATATTCTCCTGGGAGGGTGAGGTATTTATAAACTCACACCCCTGCCTTCCATGTACTAGATCCTGCAGCCTGCCTCTTACATGCAGTTAGATGGCCTCTCCTTGGTGAGGCCCTGCGGCAAACGAGTCTTGTTTGCACGACCACCGCCCCAATCCATCCCCCCCCCCCGCCCTATCAAAGGCAGTTCGCACCGGGGTACTTGTGCTGGCAAGTGGAGCTGTCAGGGAGCGATAAAGGCCAAGAGGTGCCAAAGACCATGTACACTTCAAAGTGGTCTATAGAGCATGGGTTGTTGTTCCCATGTCTACCTCCAGACCCCGTGTCTCCTGCCAAGCATCCCCCCTCACGCTGGACGGCCCCCTGCAATCCACATAAGTGTGTCTCCATTCACGAGTCTTCCTGTGTCTTGTCTGCACGACCACCGCCCCAATCCACCCCCCCCCCCCGCCCTATCAAAGGCAGTTCGCATTGGGGTACTTGTGCTGGCAAGTGGAGCTGTCAGGGAGCGATAAAGGCCAAGAGGTGCCAAAGACCATGTACACTTCAAAGTGGTCTATAGAGCATGGGTTGTTGTTCCCATGTCTACCTCCAGACCCCGTGTCTCCTGCCAAGCATCCCCCCTCACGCTGGACGGCCCCCTGCAAACCGCATAATGCCACGACATATACACGTCATTCATTCACAAACACACCCCTGTTTCGAATTCTTTATAACCCACTTCATATTCTAATGAGAACTTCTTTGCGCTTTGCTAGTCAACCCGCGAAGGTGCTGGTTATCTGCTCTTCGTCTCTGTGAACTTCCGTGACCACTTCGAGGAAACTCGTCAGTTTGCAACCTGTGAACTGCTCCCTGTTCTACGACAAGAAACTACTCTGATCCCTGCATCTAACTGTTTGTTCGTCAAGGTAAGGCCATGTACCATAATCATTTTGCGTCCAATTTCTTTTCCTTCAAGACAGTACATGCAAGGAACTAGTCACATGTTCTGAGTTTAGTCAAATTATCTTTCTATTTTTTTAAAGTTATTCAAATACTTATCCGCATGTGAATAACGTGTATAGTTCCAAGAACCAAAACGAACCTTGCATTGAACCTTTTATGTGTCATTTAATTTTTTAACACATTGGTATTCATAGAGAATTGTTGATCTTTACTTTTCAGAACTTTCCACAATGCCTGCCTGTTCCATTGGCGGTTGGCCTTCGAAGACCCATAATAAATCTGAAGGTACTATAATGCATGTTTTCCCTAAGACAATAGATCAGATAAGAGAATGGGTCTGATATTGCGGATATCCACCGTCTGAGCTTGAAAGTAGAGTCCTAGAAGTCTTTGCGGACAAGTGGGGTGATCGATACCGCATCTGCAGCAGGCACTTTAGCTCAGACATGTACTCCACATCATTGCTAATAAAGAAGAACACACCGCGAGCGAGGCGAAAATTGCTCTCAACCGCTATTCCCACTCTATTCGTCCACATCCCTCCACTGGTGAGTCAAGTTTACGTATTTATCTCTCGGCCTTGCGGTAGTGTGTAGCATTAGCTAACAATAATTTCCCCATTTATGTATCCACTCAATATGAAGGCGTAAGATTCTCCATCCGTGTCGTTATTGCAGTTATCAGCCACTTCAAGCGCCTATCGGGTAATCTTACTTAGCTATTCTGCCACTGACTTGTTTTAGGCATGTAAATCAATAGTTTTAATTTATCGTGTGATTATTTTACCTAATGGTACACCCTTGTACTCGTCATCTAGTCTTTGTTTTCAGTTATAATTATTGTTATCCAAAATAATGCAAGTACTGTCTTTCAGGGAGATGCTGAGGAGTCCAACGTATTGACGACAACCGTTGATGTCACTCAGATGCTCGAGGTACGTTTCCGGACAGTTCCATCGATGGAGATCATCAGATCTTGCATTCTTGTAGCGTGATTGTTACACACAATGTTTCTTTCATTTTTAGCCATTGATATGTCCTTCTGTCGTCGCCCTCCTATGTGTCTTCTTTTTTCAATATTGTGTTCATTACTAATGAAAGTCCTATGTTTCAGGGAGTCGATGGAGCATTAGTCCAAGAAGAAGGGGGAGCATGCAGTTACGGGTCGGCGCAACAGCTTGCAGAAGTGTGCACCGCAGTTACATCGTCCCTTGATGTTCTTATGCATTTCGAGGTATGGATACTGACAGTTCGATCAAGCGAAATCATATGACGTGATTACATCCGCTATACTTCCTTCTTTATTAACACAAGTACTATGTTTCAGGGAGATGACGGAGCTTCTTCTACAAGAACATCACCCCTAGTAGTTGATGCAGATATCTGGGTGGTGACACTTCCAACGATCGAGCAAATCGAATCATATTTAGATATCCATTATTTATTTTAGACAACTGATCATTTGTGCAGGTCTATTTAGATGAGCCGTTGACGCCTGCACAAAGTGTATGTTCTTTTTAACAAAATAGAAAACCATACTAATGCAATTACTGTGTTTCAGGGAGTTACTGAAGCATCATCTTCAATAATATCATCAATGGAAGTCTATGAGGAGCCCGAGGTATGGATCTTGACAGTTCCATCTAACTAGATCAACAATGCGTGAATAATTGTCGTTTGAATGTTCTACACAAAGTGTTCATTCGTGTTTTGCTATTGAGATGTACGTGGGTATTGGTCCCCAAGTACATTTTGTGTTTTCAATATTATTATACATACTAATGAAAGTTCTATGTTTCAGGGAGTCGATGGAGCGTCAGTGCGTGATGGATGTGCTTATCATGAAAATATAGTCGTTGCAGCGCATGAGGAAGTGGAGACATGCACACACGAGTCGGAGCAACAGCGTCCCGATGTTGAAGTTCGAGGCAAGAAAGTTTCAAAGAAAAGAAAGCATTATTATGTTGTTTTTCACTGTTAATAGTTCAATACTGTAAGTTGTGTTTAAACTGAACATCCCTTTTCCAATCTGTCCTCTAGTTGCGAGTGGGTGTACGAACTAGATCTACACAGACAGTGAAGCGAACGAGAGATGTTGCTTGTCAAACCTTTTGGCAGGGACTTGAGACTGGAGATGCATCGTGCCAATGGGAAGAATATGAAGTGATTGACAACGGAGCTATACCACATCCAGCCATTGATAGTGAATGTCCTCCTGGTAGTTCGGATGCAGTCGGAGATCAATTCACAGAATCCACACCCGCAAAAACTAAGACCGCGAGAAAGTTGAAGAAATTGTTTTATTCACCCATCGCCGGAGAAGGAACAGATGTTGCAATGGAAGAGAATGAAGTGGACGACAATGAAACACCATCAATATCACTGAACATAGCGGAAGACGATATCAGAGATTCTACCTTTCATGTGAGTGACATGTCCTCAACGTTACAGGCCGAACCAGCTGGGATGCAGAGTGACAGTATAAGGAAAGAGGCCAAATTCATTGTATTCGATAGTTGTTTGATTGATATTATTTTTCGGATGAAATGTGGGCATTCGGTTGGTGGGGAAGTATGTGGGGAGCCATTGATTAATGTGACTCGTGCAATTCGAGGCACTAATCTTAAAATACATGCCACCTGTACAAAATATCATCCTTTCTCATGGTCTGCACAACCCATGCTGGGGCAACTGCCAGCAGGCAATCTACTTTGTGCAGCGGCTGCACTTTTTAGTGGTTCAAGTTTTAAAAAGTTAGAGTCTTTCTTTCAGTTTGTGGGAATCCATTTCATTGCGAAAACTCAGTTCTACAAATACCAAACCGATTATCTATTTCCAGCCATTAGCGAAGCTTGGAGAATGGAAAAAATGTCTATTGATAGTACATTCGCGGGCAAACGGTTCAGGCTAGCCGGTGATGGACAGTGCGACAGCCCAGGATTTTCAGCCAAGTACTGCACCTACCACTTTCAGGACATGGAAAGTAAGAAAATTGTGAGTTCGGTGGTCGTGCAGGTGTCACAAAGTACATCCTCAGTGGCCATGGAGAAAGTTGGCTTTGTAGCATCATTGCAAGAACTACAATCGCAGGGAATGGTGATCGACCTGATAGCCACGGACAGACACGTTTCAATTGCCAAGACAATGAGAGAAGAGTACAAAAATATAAATCACCAATTTGACATTTGGCATCTTGCAAAAACAATCAATAAAAAAATGTCGGCTGCAGGTAAAAAAAAAGATATGCAAGGTATTTCACAGTGGTCCAAGTCAATCAGCAACCATCTTTGGTGGAGCTCAAAAACATGTGGAGGGTCGTTGGAAATTCTACTGGAAAAATGGCGGTCAGTAATGCTACACTGTAGCAACGTTCACCGCTGGACCACAAACCAACATTTCCACAATTGTGAACATGGCCATTTGTCCACAGAGGAGGCACGGAAGAAGAAGTGGTTGATTCCTTCATCACCCACTCACAAAGCCATTGAAAAGATTGTATTTGATAAAACTATAACAAGAGATTTGAGGGGACTCACGGAATTCTGCCACACAGGAGATTTGGAGGTGTTCCACAATATGTGCCTAAAGTACAGGCCAAAACGATTGCATTTTGGCATGGAGGGCATGATAAATCGGACTCTTCTAGCGGTCTTGGCACATAACCATAATGTTGGCCGTCAACAAAGTAGGATGACCGGAACTTTAGGGACGCTTCGCTACAATAAGGCCTTCACAAAAAGAAGTAAACAATGGGTTATCAAACCAGTGTTTGAGGATATGCAATATGACTTTATTGAGAGACTTATTGTTGATGTCCTAGATAGGCACATACATGGAGTTGTGAACGAACCTGTGCAGGGGACAACTGCAATGCCACCCAACATTGCCTCTGTTCCATGTCCACCTAAAGAAGAGCTCATTGAGAAATACACATCACGGTTTAAATGATTGTAATTTGATTGTCTGTTCTCTCGAGTCTCCTCATGTCGCAGGCCCTTTGAATATGTGTAGCTATGTATTGTGTAAATAAAAGTGATTGCTCTGTGAGTCCTGTGAGATGGCCTTGCACTGAATGTAGCTAACTAGGAATGTGTGCTCGTTCAAAGTGAAGGTCAGCTGCTTTGAATTTTTTCTCGGGTGCCGGAATGGCCCACGACTCAGTATAAGGTTCTATTGTTATTTGACCTTGACAGGCCGGGACCATCCCGAAAGAGTTCTTTTTGGGGGTGTGGGGCAATAACGTAAGAAACGATAATGAATATAATTTCAGAAACGAAAGCCATTTAATGTTAGTTCATTAGAAGAAATAACGTCGGCATAGAAGGAGTGGTATTTCGGGGCTGCCCTACGCACAGACACAATGGAAAATGCAAATATAATGTAAGTAACTCTTTAGATGAGTTTATACCGCAATTTAATTACTATACAGTAGCTTTAAAGACGGGTTAAGTTGTACTTGTTCGTTCTATGTGGCATATTGTTTTGTACCGCGCACTATCTTGAGGAGAACCATCTCCTTTTACGGAAGCACCTCAAAACCTTCCTCTTTGCTTCTGCTTTCTCTCTCCCTCTCCCTTGCTACAACTGGTCCACTGTCTGCGACCTCGGTCCTGGGCCCTTCCACTCTCCACCTGCACTGCCTCCCTGTCAACCCCTGCACTGGGGGACTGTCTCAGTACCCTACAGCCCCCCCTTGACGTATAATACCCAGTTGCACTGTCCTAGCTATGAAATAATTTCCCTACCTAATATATAAAATGAATAATTTTAATAAAGATCTGATGGTGAGACTAATTTCATTTTTTATGTTTTTAAAACAGGTACATCCTTCATTATTGTATGTGTCACGAGTACCAGACACCGGCGGATGGCTTTTATAACCGCCAGTTGCTTCTCCGCGTGAACAACGTTAGCACCCTGACCATTTTATGGGACGATCGCCAAGTACAAGTATGCCCTTACGCGGTACTAACGGCTAGATGCAACATACAGACCGTTGTGTTGGCCTAGTGCCTCGTTGTTGGAACAGCCATGCGATTATCAGTGCGACCGAAGAGCTTATTTTATCGTAAACCAACACCCTGTGTACTGCACACGAACATCGCTTGCCTCAAGACGAACTATTTTGGATCGAGAGCAAAGAAAAATGCAAATCGCAGAATATTCTCTAAACATTTGATGTCCAATAAATGTACTTTGCCAAATGGACAATCTTGCCGTTTGCTTTTAAACCACAGTTTCATATTCCGAATTGTGGCGCTGTATTGTGAGATGATCTAAGACCCTGTGTACAGCAAAGGAACATTGCGTGCCGCAAAACGAACTTTTTGGAACGTGAGCAAATATACTTTACCAAATTTACAATCTTGCGGTTTGATTTAAAAGTACAGTTTCATATTCCCAATTGTGGCGCGCAGCACAGTCACGTCACGGATAGAGGCGGGGAATATGAATGTTTTGATAAAGTCTGTTTCAGGGGCGGGGGATTTGATTTAGTGCCGCAAAAGCAGGTGAGCCAGGGCGATGGGGGGAAATGATAGGATTATCAGAAAATGGCGGCTGATTTCGAGTGCGTTAATGGACGAAAAGTCGGGTAAGGTCCATAGGAAAGTTTTCTACGATCTACTGATTTATGCTTAAAAACACATGGCCGAACCGTAGGGACAATAAAAAAAAAGTCCCGGAACTATCCTTTAACCACTGGGATTGCAACCCTCCAGACCACCGTTCTTTGCCTGCCAAGCCATTACAGAAGGGGAAAGATGATATGCAAATCAGGCTTGGTCCCACCCCAAAAGGGTCAGTCCAGCCCAAACTACTAGATTACATCCCTTCTGCATGAGACTACAAGCATAACTAAACATGTTTCGGCCTTGTTGGGCCTCATCAGTGTGGAGTAGCTTGGGTCTCTAGGCCCAGCAGGCACTGGACCCACATCTGGGCATACCCTTCCCACTCGGGGTGACAAAGCAAAAACAAAGAGGTGATGGTTGGAATGTTTAGAATGAATCTGTAACATGTATCAACCAATTTGGTGATAGTGATAAGGTGGTGCACTGCCCGAAACTAACCGGATTAAGAGTGGGGTAATCAGTGTCAGCTCTCATTGTTTCATATATGTTTTTCCCATTGTGAGATCGATCCCCCTTAAACAAAAAATAGGGAATAACCCATTTAGTATCACCCATTCTTTACATGATACATGATAAAAGATTGTTACATTCTTTACATGATACACACAAACACAATAACATAAAATTACCTTGTAATGAAAAAGTAATGAAATTCATTCAAGGTATCATAATAGAAACATATCTAAAAACAATAAGAATACAAACATCAGCTTTTTACTAATATTACTACATATTCTACTAGAAAGCATAATCACCCATTACACAACCTCTAATAAAATATATATTTTCTTCCACATATGATATATGGTCAAGTTCAGTTGCCAGATAAAATTAATGCCAAATACAGATCTGAATCATAATTGAGCACTTCATATCATAAATTATGATAGCCCTTTCTGTGTAAGTCCTTAAGTTTCTCACACATCATCAATAAGTGTCTCATTGTCTCAATTTCCTCCTTACACAAACATCAGTAGCTTTGCTCGTACGGAATGCCAGACCAGGCTCCAGCTCTTGCATAAGATGGGAGGAGGTTGAGTCTAAGCCTCATCAGAAACATTCTCAGCTTTATATCAAAATGATTTGTGAGGTAACTACATGGAGTATCTACTACAAAACTCTGTTGGACATACAGCTCATATTTCCTCACAGTACATAATTTTGTAATATTAGTGTCGCGGTCCGACACCCTAGCCACATAATTTTTTTCTTTTCATTTACTAATATAGGTGTATGTTTATCCCACTTAAAACTAATGTCATTAAAAAATATCTTAACGTAATTTTTCCAATCTTTCAATGTGCATCTGGGACCATCAACAATCAGTATTTTATAAATTTCATAATATGAAGATTTCTTATCCTCCATTTTAGATAATATCTGGACATAAAAGATACCCATTCTTATTTTCAATTGGGTATTCAATGATGTAAGACAAAGTTCACAATCAATCCCTTCTATTGGCAGATTTTTAGGTAACCCTAGCACTCTTCGCCACAGTTTACCCTCCAATTTCCTGAACCACTTTTTTTCTTTTGTTGTAAATACCTCCAATCCATAAGCTAAACACGGTATTAAACATGATTTGTATAGTTTCACCAGATCCTCAATAGATAAACCACTATTATGCTTAACAAAATTAGTTAATAATGTTCTCTCGATTATTTGACATTCTCTAATAAGGACACATTCATAGAGTCCGATATAGGGAATGCAAATAGACATTGTTATTGTTATTGTTATTTTGCACTTATATAGCGCCTTATATACCATTGGTATGGTCTGAAGGCGCTGGTAGGTTGAACGCCCTTGGGAACCGAGGTTCTGATCAATAGAGAGAGTAGGGAGAGTCAAAAGGTGCGTGTGTGCACCGGATATGTGTGCAGCTCGTGCGGTACACGTGTAATAGCTGATTCTTATTGGTAGGTGTGGTGGTTGAGAGATCAGGAGAATGTGTTCGTTCTGGCAGGATTTATCCGGAACGGATGTGGCTGCGTTAGGCCTGAGGAAGACGCCTGGCTGGGGTTGTGAGACCAGCAGTGATTACATAGAATGATGTGGAGTAAGCGGTGGATGTTCGTATGAGAACAGTTATACCGAATGGTGTCATAGTATCTCTGTGTTCTAGTTGAGTGGTGATGTAAAGGAGAGAGTAAGCGTGGGGTGTGGTAAGAATGGTTATATGCTCTTTCAATGTGCAAACTTCTAAAATCAACTTTCCCAGAGAGGCTACCGGGCGAACTTCTAAGTACAATTTTCCATACAGAGGCTATTGGGAACATATCTAAATTCAGTTTATCAGCGAGGCTACTTGGTACACTTCTAAGTGTAACTCTCGCGGAGGCTATTGGGTACACTTCTAAATGCAAATTATCACAGAGCGTCTACTGGGCACATTTCTAAATTCAATTTTCCAGAGAGGCTATTGGGCAAACCTCTAATTGCGACTTTCCAGGGTGTCTATTGGATACACTTCTATAATCAACTTTCACAGATGCTATTGGTAGCACTTCTAAATGCAGCTTTCACAGCGTGGCTAATGGGCACACTTCTAAATGCAGCTTTCACAGAGGATATTGGGCCCATATCTAAATTCAAATTTCCACAGAGAGGCTACTGGGCGCACTATTAAAATCCATTTTCCAGCGAGGCTATTGGGAATTATTCCAAATTCAGTTTTCCAGCGAGGCTATTAGGACCATTTCTGAATTCAATTTATCAGAGAGGCTATTGGGCACACCTCTAAATGTAACTCTCATTGCGGCTAATGGGTACACCTCTAAATTTCACAGAGGGGTTGTTGGGCACACTTCTAAAAGCAGCTTTCACAGAGTGGTTATTGGGGACACTACTAAATTCACAGCGAGGTTATTGGGCACACTTCTAATGGAACTTTCCAGAGTGTCTATTGGGTACATTTCTAAATGCAGCTTTCCAGAGTGTCTATTGGGCACACTACTAAATGCATCTTTCACAGAGGATCTTGGGCACACATCTAAATTCAATTTACCAGAGAGGCTATTGGGCACATTTCTAAGCTTGACGGAGAGGCTGTAGGGCACACTGTCTAAATGCAACTTTCACATGCTAACTTTCACAATTCCATCTAAGAGTGGACATGCTAATTTTCACAATTCCGTCTAGGAGTGGACATGCTAACTTTCACAGTTCTAGAGTGGACATGCTATCTTTCACAATTCCGTCTAGGAGTGGACATGCTAACTTTCATAATTCCATCTAGGAGTGGACATGCTAACTTTCACAATTCCGTCTAGGAGTGGGCATGCTAACTTTCACAGTTCTATCTAAGTGTGGACATGCTAACTTTCACAATTCCGTCTAGGAGTGACATGCTAACTTTCACAGTTCTAGAGTGGACATGCTAACTTTCACAGTTCTATCTAAGAGTGGACATGCTAACTTTCACAATTCCGTCTAGGAGTGGACATGCTAACTTTCACAGTTCTAGAGTGGATATGCTAATTTTCACAATTCTGTCTAGGAGTGGACTTGCTAACTTTCATAATTCCATCTAGGAGTGGACATGCTAATTTTCACAATTCCGTCTAGGAGTGGACATGCTAACTTTCACAGTTCTAGAGTGGACATGCTAATTTTCACAATTCCGTCTAAGAGTGGGCATGCTAACTTTCACAATTCCGTCTAGGAGTGGACATGCTAACTTTCACAGTTCTAGAGTGGACATGCTAATTTTCACAATTCCGTCTAAGAGTGGACATGCTAACTTTCACAATTCCGTCTAGGAGTGGACATGCTAACTTTCACAATTCCGTCTGGGAGTGGACATGCTAACTTTCACAATTCCGTCTAGGAGTGGACATGCTAACTTTCATAGTTCTATCTAAGTGTGGGCATGCTAACTTTCACAGTTCTATCTAAGTGTGGGCATGCTAACTTTCACAATTCCGTCTAGGAGTGGACATGCTAACTTTCACAGTTCTAGAGTGGACATGCTAACTTTCACAGTTCTATCTAAGAGTGGACATGCTAACTTTCACAATTCCGTCTAGGAGTGGACATGCTAACTTTCATAGTTCTATCTAAGTGTGGACATGCTAACTTTCACAGTTCTATCTAAGTGTGGGCATGCTAACTTTCACAATTCCGTCTAGGAGTGGACATGCTAACTTTCACAATTCCGTCTAGGAGTGGACATGCTAACTTTCATAGTTCTAGAGTGGACATGCTAACATTATGGCAATCTATGTTATTTGGAGGTAAGATAGAGTGGCATTCTGGAGTGGAGTGATTGTTCTACTCCCCTATCCATACCACACTCACGGTTTTGGTGGTGTCTGTTAGTTGCTGGCTTCATTGGCTTCCCCTGCGGACACCTGCTGACACTTCCTGGAGCCGCCTCTGTTGGAGCCGCCCTTGGCCATGGGGCCCTTAGCCACTGGGGGCTGCCGGGCAGAGGGCTGCCCCGGAAGGGTCGGCAATGGGCAGTGGTCGGACCAATAGGGAAGAGGGGGTGGGCTGGGAGGCGGGAGGAGGGAGAAAGAGGAAGCGGACACAGGGAAGGGAAACCGGGGGACAAAGGGGCTGCTGGCTCGACGGAGCGCGCCCAAGGTGATCATTTTGGCCCATTTTTGGGGCCCAGGGGGCTCTAGCAGGGCTCACTCACCTGCTTCCAGCAGCTGTAGGGAGAGTGGAGGCGCGGAGCAGCGCAGGCCGTAGGCCTTCAGTGGTGGAGGAGCAACGGACCAATCACGTTGCGGGGGCGGGCTGGGAGGCGGGAGGAGGGAGAAAGAGGAAGCGGACACAGGGAAGGGAAACCGGGGGACAAAGGGGCTGCTGGCTCAACGGAGCGCGCCCAAGGTGATCATTTTGGCCCATTTTTGGGGCCCAGGGGGCTCTAGCAGGGCTCACTCACCTGCTTCCAGCAGCTGTAGGGAGAGTGGAGGCGCGGAGCAGCGCAGGCCGTAGGCCTTCAGTGGTGCAGGAGCAATGGACCAATCACGTTGCGGGGGCGGGCTGGGAGGCGGGAGGAGGGAGAAAGAGGAAGCGGACACAGGGAAGGGAAACCGGGGGACAAAGGGGCTGCTGGCTCGACGGAGCGCGCCCAGGGTGATCATTTTGGCCCATTTTTGGGGCCCAGGGGGCTCTAGCAGGGCTCACTCACCTGCTTCCAGCAGCTGTAGGGAGAGTGGAGGCGCGGAGCAGCGCAGACCGTAGGCCTTCAGTGGTGGAGGAGCAACGGACCAATCACGTTGCGGGGGCGGGCTGGGAGGCGGGAGGAGGGAGAAAGAGGAAGCGGACACAGGGAAGGGAAACCGGGGGACAAAGGGGCTGCTGGCTCGACGGAGCGCGCCCAAGGTGATCATTTTGGCCCATTTTTGGGGCCCAGGGGGCTCTAGCAGGGCTCACTCACCTGCTTCCAGCAGCTGTAGGGAGAGTGGAGGCGCGGAGCAGCGCAGGCCGTAGGCCTTCAGTGGTGGAGGAGCAACGGACCAATCACGTTGCGGGGGCGGGCTGGGAGGCGGGAGGAGGGAGAAAGAGGAAGCGGACACAGGGAAGGGAAACCGGGGGACAAAGGGGCTGCTGGCTCGACGGAGCGCGCCCAAGGTGATCATTTTGGCCCATTTTTGAGGCCCAGGGGGCTCTACCAGGGCTCACTCACCTGCTTCCAGCAGCTGTAGGGAGAGTGGAGGCGCGGAGCAGCGCAGGCTGTAGGCCTTCAGTGGTGGAGGAGCAACGGACCAATCACGTTGCGGGGGCGGGCTGGGAGGCGGGAGGAGGGAGAAAGAGGAAGCGGACACAGGGAAGGGAAACCGGGGGACAAAGGGGCTGCTGGCTCGACGGAGCGCGCCCAAGGTGATCATTTTGGCCCATTTTTGGGGCCCAGGGGGCTCTAGCAGGGCTCACTCACCTGCTTCCAGCAGCTGTAGGGAGAGTGGAGGCGCGGAGCAGCGCAGGCCGTAGGCCTTCAGTGGTGGAGGAGCAACGGACCAATCACGTTGCGGGGGCGGGCTGGGAGGCGGGAGGAGGGAGAAAGAGGAAGCGGACACAGGGAAGGGAAACCGGGGGACAAAGGGGCTGCTGGCTCAACGGAGCGCGCCCAAGGTGATCATTTTGGCCCATTTTTGGGGCCCAGGGGGCTCTAGCAGGGCTCACTCACCTGCTTCCAGCAGCTGTAGGGAGAGTGGAGGCGCGGAGCAGCGCAGGCCGTAGGCCTTCAGTGGTGCAGGAGCAATGGACCAATCACGTTGCGGGGGCGGGCTGGGAGGCGGGAGGAGGGAGAAAGAGGAAGCGGACACAGGGAAGGGAAACCGGGGGACAAAGGGGCTGCTGGCTCGACGGAGCGCGCCCAGGGTGATCATTTTGGCCCATTTTTGGGGGCCAGGGGGCTCTAGCAGGGCTCACTCACCTGCTTCCAGCAGCTGTAGGGAGAGTGGAGGCGCGGAGCAGCGCAGACCGTAGGCCTTCAGTGGTGGAGGAGCAACGGACCAATCACGTTGCGGGGGCGGGCTGGGAGGCGGGAGGAGGGAGAAAGAGGAAGCGGACACAGGGAAGGGAAACCGGGGGACAAAGGGGCTTCTGGCTCGACGGAGCGCGCCCAAGGTGATCATTTTGGCCCATTTTTGGGGCCCAGGGGGCTCTAGCAGGGCTCACTCACCTGCTTCCAGCAGCTGTAGGGAGAGTGGAGGCGCGGAGCAGCGCAGGCCGTAGGCCTTCAGTGGTGGAGGAGCAACGGACCAATCACGTTGCGGGGGCGGGCTGGGAGGCGGGAGGAGGGAGAAAGAGGAAGCGGACACAGGGAAGGGAAACCGGGGGACAAAGGGGCTGCTGGCTCGACGGAGCGCGCCCAAGGTGATCATTTTGGCCCATTTTTGGGGCCCAGGGGGCTCTAGCAGGGCTCACTCACCTGCTTCCAGCAGCTGTAGGGAGAGTGGAGGCGCGGAGCAGCGCAGGCCGTAGGCCTTCAGTGGTGGAGGAGCAACGGACCAATCACGTTGCGGGGGCGGGCTGGGAGGCGGGAGGAGGGAGAAAGAGGAAGCGGACACAGGGAAGGGAAACCGGGGGACAAAGGGGCTGCTGGCTCGACGGAGCGCACCCAGGGTGATCATTTTGGCCCATTTTTGGGGCCCAGGGGGCTCTAGGAGGGCTCACTCACCTGCTTCCAGTGTACAATCTATAATTATTAGGATTGTCTCTTACCCCCCTTTTAAAGATAGAGATCAGAATATAAGCTTTCCAACTGATTGGGACAATACCTATGTTAACAATTGTGGTGAACATATGGGACAGAATCAGGGACCAGGATTGTGGCCTATACTTATAAACCAAATTTGGAATGCTGCCTGGACATGTAATTGTAATCGTAATTGGTTATTTATAACATGCTTAATACCCAGAGATTTCTAAGCGCAGGCCCGTGGATTGAACCTGCGTTGCTCCATGTCCTCTTGCTTCCAAGACGAGCGTGTTGCCCCTGAGCTATCCTCCCGAGACCTGCCACTCCAGGAGGTTTCAATTTAGCTATCAATATCTCAATATTTTCCATAGAACATTCAGATCTGAGATCTGCGTCTACGACCCAAGCAGACTCACTTTCATAAGTAATGTTCTCTGCACTATAATACAGTTGTCTCACATACTTGATCCAACTTGATTCCGAAATGGGATTTATTTATTTTTATCCCCATTATATGAGCTGCAGTGATCTTTATACAATGATCAGAGTCTATGGCCATCAGAATGTTTAAGGATACTACACATTTGAAACCATCTAAGCGAAGTCTCTGGCGACTTGTGACATTTAACAAAGTTTTTATATCTTGTTTTTAAGTTGGTTAATTTGTTTTCCTTCATCAAATCCGTACTTGCACTCTTCCTTATCAGGATGATTTCTTTATGATACATCTTTTTACGTCTCCTAATAACTATATAATTATTTCTCCTCCTTAGAGTGGTTTTATCACCATATCTCTTATCAACTTTATACATATAGTGTTGGGCAATTTTGGAGAATCTATTAAACATCTCCGGGCATATGTTCTCTTCCAGTGAGATACCGTTCATGAGATTATAAAAGAAATCTCACATCTCTATATGTTCCTAACAGACCAGAAGATTCTATTATTTCCCTGATTTAGCCTACAACCACTAGCAACCCGCTCTTTAGGAGCCACCTCATATTGTATGCCAAATTGTAAGACCACATGATCATGCAGATGTGTAGGAGTAAGGCACAGGAGACCTAAAAAATCCACCATTGAGCTAGGAAAAAGTATGTAATCTATCCATGAATAAGCTTTCCTTGCCGACCATATATACAAACATTTTTCATCATCCAGATCATCTATAAGTAGTTGGCAAAAAACATAAGTGTATATGAATGCTTCCTACATTTCATTAGGTTTAAGATTGTCCTTCTCCAATTCTTGTATTATCGTGGCTCCCCAATGGTTAACCATTATCGGGAATACCTCCTTAATTAGTTTAATAGGTGATACAAATCTATTGTAATTCAAGTCGCCCACTATGATGTATGGAGCATCAATGTAGACTGTGGTCGAATCCTCTATTATTCTATCTATTTCCTCGATAGTTTCCCCTAGAATGTACCTCATTAGGTGAAATATATACATTTATAATAAGAATAGTGTGTCTCTCTCCATTAATCTTAGAGTCAAATTTAGCCGCCAATATGCATGGATGGGTTGGTTTTTTTAAATATTCTTTCAATAATAAATTATTCTTTAGTCCCAATATTAACCCCCCACAAGGTCTACCTGTCCCAGAATATATGGCCTTTCTTCGTAAGATTTCATAGCCGTCCAAATAAAAGCCTTGACACAGGCAGGCCTCCTGGATGGAGGATATCTCTGCATTTTCTAAAATATCCATCCCCTCCTTGCTTGGCACAAAAGAGCGTAAACCCCTAGAGTTACAAGATAACATTCTTAATTCCTAATTAGCCCCGGTTTTTTGTCAATCAACGTCCTCACAGTCACCGTTTGTATAGCCTATATCGGAATAAACAGATTTGCCGATCTCAATGCTCAATGTCCCCACACTTGTTTTTATCCCTTCCGAGGCAATCAGGTTTTCCTCCCACCACCCTAAGCACCTTATTTTCCATCCTTGTGAACTCATATCCCATCTCTCTAAAAACATCAGCATATAATAATATACACTCACACACAAAAGGGGACAGCATATGAATTATTGCCCAATTTGGGTCACCAATTGATCTTGGGATTTCCACTAACTTGATCTGTGAGGATACCCCCTTGCAAATCTGGTACTGGATGGATCAATTCCAAAGTGTTTGTCCTATTTGAAAATTGGCTATTAGAGTTGATTAGCGCTCAGAATATCTTTATTCCAGGGGTACTAATATCCCTTTTTTCTTGTACGTCTGGGTAGCTTGTATATAGCTCTTTGTTGAAATACAGAGCTTCACTCCCATCTATATCTTCTCCATACTCACTCAAACTCTCATTGTCATTCACTCCCCCTATATCCAGAACTTATGCTTCTGTTTCTGTTTCGACTCTTTAATCAATAACCATGATTCCAATGCTCCACTATTGTGGCCCTCATTATTTTTCAACTTCTTCTTCTGTCCAAACTTAGTATCTTACCTTTGTTTTTGGGAAGTTTCTCTGGCTTAAAACCTATTACCTCATCAATGAACTGAAATGTATCTTTCAACTCCACACAACTGACTTTGTTTCTGGTGGTTTCGGCCAAAGATAATGAAGCTCTTTTTACATTATCATACATTTTTTTCAATTTTCTTTCACTTTATATGCTCCCTCTGTTTTTTGGCAGCTTTACATGTTGTAGTGAACTTACAGCGTTCCCCCGTAGGCCTATTTTCCAGAGCAGGCATGGGTGACACATATGTATCATGCACTGTAAATAAAGAATCTATCCTGTCAAAACTAGCTCCATTTGTCTGACCAATATCCACAGGGACTCCATTTAACATGTTAGGTTTGATCTATGTAATAACCCTACGCAGTTTATCTATTGCCGCTGGAGGTTTTGCTACATTCAGAATCTCATCTACCAATTTGGTAAATCCCTCTTTCATAATTTGTTGTTCCTTAAAGATAATGCTGCATAAGGTAAACAGTGCCTTTAATATTTGTAAGTATTCAGGTTTACTCCTCAGATCCTCACTCGAGGTATATGAGGAGGACAAAGAAGAATTCTCCCTTATTGGGGAACATGCATATACCCTATCCGTTATTTCAATTAAATCAGGTTTCTTTTCAAGATTAGTGGCCATGATATCTGCTGATGAAGAAACGTGGGGTACGTTTAATATTTGTTCAAGCCCCATGCCTGCAACATGTTTTAGATTCAGAACCATGTTCAAAGGTGAGTTGTTATATATGGGCATCAAATCCATTGTCTCGCTCTTTTCATTTGCTTCCGCTAGAAATTGTACCTCTGCCTCAGCCATTCCCAATTCGATAGTATGCTTGCTTACTGGTTTCAAATAGGATGTCATTTTGTCTTGAGCCATATGCTTTGGCTCAAACTGTTTTAATCACCGCCAATGACACCCCCTCAGTATTCAACGTATTAATGTTGTCATTCATCTTTTTCCTCTTAGTAATGTTTTTTTCAGCCTTGATAATGCCTGTTTGCCATTTGCAAGCCAGTTTGGCCGTACTTCTGAGTTGATACTTTTTCATAATTGCCAGCATGCTAAATCCGCCTGTGGAGCTCAGATTATGCTGTACGTAATATAACTAGCAAAGCCTCTTTCAATTACACTCTGCAGGAATATAGCTAGCGGAAAAGATGACAGCACAAATACACGCTCCCAATGAGCTTTAATCTTCTCGCCGAAGACCTTCTGAATGGCTTTGCAATCCGTCATTTTTGGGATGAAGTGATTTATTTGAACCTTAGGTTTCTCCAGGTCTCTAAGGATTACAAAGAGCTTTTTAGAATCATTTTTGGGACTGGCGATCTGTTTATCAAAAAAACTCTTTTTGGCAAGTATGATCTCTTTTCAATAATGTTTGTCCAGTGATTTCCAAATATGTTTATGCTCTTGTGAATGCTCTTTTTCCCATGTTCTCTCTGCCCTTCTTTTGTCTTGTTTACTGGTAGTAATGGCTGGGGTGTACCATTTCCGGCTATTAGTGTTTTCTCTAAGGATTTTATATTTAAGTGGAGCAACCCGGTCAAGAAGATTTGCAAAGGTTTTCACATATGCTGCTACCATTATGTGAGATGGGTCTTCTGCTGAGGTATTGCTCATAATCTCAATCAGACAATCCTTTTGACCGTTACAATGAACCTTACTGTAATTCTTGCTCATAAACTTGTCTTGGGACATTTCTCCTGTTCATCGCTAGAGTAGGAAGTGTAAGATGAAACGAAATCAAAAAGTGATCAGACCAGTTGCATGGTATAGTATACAAAGGACTTAATACAAGGTCTTTGGCAATGACCCAATCCAAAATATTACCCATATTATGTGTCGGTTCTCTGTTACAAATGTGGAAAGTGTGATTTTTAAGAAGTTGATCGAGCTCAGTGGCTTCAGGATCCAATGGATTCCCAAACCATCTATTAAGGTCATCTAGCACCAATATGGAACTATTGGGTTTGTTAAAAGAGGACAGGATAGCCTTCAGGCAGTTGCTCGGTTTTGGGTTCGTTTTTAAGAACATTATTTCACTGCCACTACATGTAATGGGTGACTTAAAAAGGTTTAGTACTTTTCTGGCCAATATTGCAACTCCACTTCCCTTTCCATGTTCTCGATTTTGTCCAAAAAATGTAAAGCCTTCCGGTGTAGATAAATCTATATTAGGACCACTCGAATCTCACATCCATGTTTCATTGAGACACCTAATATCCACCTTTTGATCCAACATATGGTCCCTAATCTCTCTGGCGTGTTTGGCCAATGACGGGGTATTGAGTAGGAAGATTTTAATAGTGCAAGTATGATACTCTTCGTGTGGGTCTTTGTGAAATCCTGTGTATTTAGGCGTTCATGTTACCACCGTATTTTGAATATCGGAATTCTCTATTAATGAAGAAGCTATCTCAATGGATTCCAAATTGATAAGTTCTTGTAAAGCCCTACTATAGCGGCAGGTCAGCAGCTGCCTATGCAGAGACATGATATTTGGACAACATGTCTGAGAAGTCAACTCCTGCACAGTGTCAGGAGTAACCTCGAGACTGACTATGGGTGTTTGCTGCGGGGCTACATTTTCTGCCTCCAAGGTGTAATATTTGCAATAATTAATGCTCTGCATGCTTTCTCTTCCTGGAGCAACATTTCCAACGTCGCTATCATGTTTAAGATAGTATAGGCAAGAACACAAGCTTACCTTGTACCAGTGCGGAAACAATCTGCCAGGGGAAATCAGCGCTGGTGAGTCAGCACGGACTTGCACAGACTTGCTAGTGCCTGACACGCCGGCGCTGATGCACCTGATCGATCCCTAAAGGCGCCTGCAACTACAATCCTGATGGGGGATGTAGTTTGTTAGTGTTAACGGTAGAATCACAGTTCGGGACTATGCATTCTCCCTGACGTGCATTCTCCCTCCCTATGCATTCTCTCTGTCATGTGTCTAAGTATCAGATGAGAGGAAAAGCTTACAGATGTAATTTCTAGTCAAACTAAAAGAGCAATGAATATTAAAAAGCCCTTAATAAAAATGAATGCCTAAAAAATACAAACATATTCAAAGTAAAATCTTGGTGACGTGACAAGTAATTACAATTTACGATCAACATGTCTGCAAAGTTAAAAACCAGCTACTAACAATAAATGGCAGCGGATGACACAACAGAATTTAAAGGCATGGTCTAGTAAAAAATGTTATTTAAAAAATAGATAGGCAACATAAAAAAAATAATGCTAGCATTCTCTTTTTTAAAACTTCCTATGTAAAATTTTGAGCTGTTCAAGCTCAAAATTCGCAAAAGCAAGCACATGGGCACATCCATTTTGTGAAATGGATGACCTCCTGTGCTGGCTTTTGCTTTTGCGGCACTAATGAAGGAAAAGCCAGCCAGCTGTAGTAAACAAAAGCTACCGCTGGGTGGCTTTCCCTTCATTAGTGCAGTACGCGGAGGACGGGGACCGGAGACCAGAGCAGGAAAGCTGCAGCTGAATCTCGGTAAGTGCTATTTATTTAAAAAAAAAAAAAATAAGCACTAGCTGCGTTTTTTTTTCTAGGTTTTCCGGGCTGGAGGAGCCCGGAAAACTTAGAAATAAAACTGCAGCTTTAAAAACGTTGTATTTATGTTTGCAGTCGCTTTTGAAGCGACCGCAAACATAAATACAACGTTATTGTGTTGGAAAACGCTGTAGTTTTTCTTTCCAAGTTTCTCAGGCTGCTCCGGCTCGGAGGAGCCTGAGAAACTCGGAAAGAAAAACCGCAGCGTTTTCCAACACAACCGCGTTGTTTCTGCCTGAATCTGCTTTCCCATTTGGGGCTCTCGGGCTCCCCACGGGGGGCCCGAGAGCCCCAAATGGGAAATGCTAAATGCTGCGTTGTGTCTGCCTAAATCTGCTTTCCCATTTGGGGCTCTCGGGCTCCCTGTGGGGAGCCCGAGAGCCCCAAATGGGAAAGCAGATTCAGGCAGAAACAACGCGGCATTGCAAATACCGTGTTGTTTCTGCCTGAATCTGCTTTCCCATTTGGGGCTCTCAGGCTCCCCACAGGGAGCCCGAGAGCCCCAAATGGGAAAGCAGATTTAGGCAGACACAACGCAGCATTTAGGATTTCCCATTTGGGGCTCTCGGGCCCCCCGTGGGGAGCCTGAGAGCCCCAAATGGGAAATCAGCTGTAGGCAGAAATACTACGCGGCATGTAAACACAACCGTGTTGTGTTTCTGCCTGCCTTGGCTTTCACTTTGAGTCTCCGGTGCTCCCCTGGACCACCGGAGACCAGAAGTGATAGCCACAGCAGGCAGAAACACAACACGGTTGTGTTGGAAAACGCTGCAGTTTTTCTTTCCAAGTTTCTCAGGCTCCTCCGACCCGGAGCAGCCTGAGAAACTTGGAAAGAAAAACCGCAGCGTTTTCCAACACAATAACGTTGTATTTATGTTTGCGGTCGCTTCAAAAGCAACCGCAAACATATACAACGTTTTTAAAGCTGCGGTTTTATTTCTAAGTTTTCCGGGCTCCTCCAGCCCGGAAAACTTAGAAAAAAAAACGCAGCTAGTGCTTATTTTTTTTTTGTTTTAAATAAATAGCACTTACCAAGATTCGGCTGCAGCTTTCCTGCTCTGGTCTCCGGTCCGCGTCCTCCGCGTACAGCACTAATGAAGGGAAAGCCACCCAGCGGTAGCTTTTGTTTAATACAGCTGGCTGGCTTTTCCTTCATTAGTGCCGCAAAAGCAAAAGCCAGCACAGGAGGGCATCCGTTTCACAAAATGGATGTGCCCATGTGCTTGCTTTTGCGAATTTTGAGCTTGACTAGCTCAAAATTTTACATAGGAAGTTTTAAAAAAGAGAATGCTAGTATTATTTTTTTTATGTTGCCTATCTATTTTTTAAATAACATTTTTTACTAGACCATGCCTTTAAGTAACTCAAGCGCAGGAAAACAGAAGATTTTATGCTAGCATATTTGCTAGTCCCTGACGCATCAGCGCTGACACGCCTGATCAATCCCTAAATGCGCCCACAACTACAATCCTGATCGGGATGTAGTTTGCCAGCGTTAACGGCAGTATAATAGCTTGGCACTATGCGTTCTCGCTGATGCGAGCAGCGTCTAAGTGTCAGGTGAGAGAAAAAGCTTACAAATGTAATTTCTAGTCAATCTAAAAGAGCAATGATTATTAAAAAGCTGTTGATAAAAATGAATGACTAAAAAAACACAAGCTTATCAAAAGTCAAATCTAGGTGTCAAGTAATTACAATTTACAATCAACACGAATGCTAACTTAAAAACCAGTTACTAGCAGCACTAACAATAAATGGCAACGGATGGCACAACGAAATCTAAGTAACTCATAGTTAGACTTTGGGCCTCATTACGAGGCTGGCGGTAGCCGTACCTGTAGTACCAGCACGGCTGCCGCCGGTATTCATTTTTTTCCAGCACCCAGAAAAGGGCAATTACCGGGTCATTACAACCTTGCCGGATCCGGTAATTGCCCTTTTCTGCACACCGGAAAAATTCTTCCCCATTCCCATTTGAGCCCCATAGGGCTCAATGGAAATGGGAAAGGTGGTAGCACTGGTACCGTTAATAATGGTATCGGTGCTACTGTCATGTGGTGCTTGCGGGTGCCGGTACGGACAGCAGGTCAGACCTGGTGGCGGCAAGGGCACCCGCGAGCAGAACTCGTAGTTTGCAGGGACGGTAACAACAGTACTGGCAAGCTTACCGGTACCTTTGTTACTGTACCGGCAAACTCGTAATGAGGCCCAGTGTCCTGAATTGTGGAAGGAAATGTGTTGTACCTACATGTATGCAAGAGGCCATACGTCATGCAGGATTTAGATGTTTTTTGTGGGAAACAAAATGTGTTGCACCAAAATGTATTTTGGGGGCAGGAAATGTGTTACAATAGACATATTGGGAAGATTAGCAATGTGTCTCACTTGGATAGATTTGCGAAGTATAGCCCTGCGACACATTTAGATAGAAATGTGAAGATTAGCCATCCGTCACATTAACATAGATCCGAGAAGATTAGCAGAGAATCGCCTTGTGTCACATTTAGATAGAATCGCAAAGATTAGCCATGCTTCATATTTACATAGAATTGTGAAGATTAGCCATGTGTCACATTTAGATAGATTTGCGAGGATTAGCCAAGGTGGTCTCTGATCGAGGCCTGCTACTCTGATCTGACTGGGAATTGATGTAATGAAATCCTTCACCCGGGCCGCAGTATCAAGTATGCTTGGGTTGGACTTGCTCTTTTGTCTCTTGCAGATATGCACAATGCTCTACAATTAGATGAGCTCCCTAGCACTCTTAGCTCTTGGAAGGGCCAATCATACAATATAATTCAGCAATTCCACCCATAAACTATGACAGGAATACCCATCCACACACTATAAACAATTACCCGGGACCCGGAAAATGGGCCCACTGGCACTTATTACCAAGCTTCAGCAATGGTCTGACTCTGTTCCACCTCAAGGGAATACTCTCTGAAACCGGTGGGAAATCTGGCAAGGCAAGCTCCTGCAAGTGACATTGAGGTGCTTCCACCTGTCATTAATACTCTTAACGCACACCAGATCAGGAACACTCTAACCCCTGCTGCATATAACACTGCCAGTTCAAACACACCACTTACATCATGGCCTAATCTGTTCCTTGAACTTCGGGCTCACAGACTAGCCGTCTTCATACCTAGGATGTACTTGTATGTCTGATAGAACCGAAAAGAAGTAAGTGCACACTGAGAAGGTGTCATCCTACATGCAATCTGCAGACCCAACAAAACACAGGGATGACCATAGTGACTGTTGCTGGTCCCTGGGTCCACTGAACACCAGTCATTGAATCTAGCTAGAACTCGTAAGTCTGATATAACAGAACTGGATGTAACCGCACAATGAGACAGTGGGCCTCATTACGACTGTTCCGGTCCAGTAACAACGGTGCTGGTAAGCGTACTGGCACTGTGGTTACCAAACAGGCACACTCCAAGTTCTGTGAGCGACTGCCATCCCGCCCGCCAGGTCAGACTTGACCAGATCATCTTACACTTTCTACTCTAGCAATGAACAGGAGAAATGTCCTAAAACAAGTTACGAGCAGGAATTACAATAAGGTTCACCGTAATGATTAAAAGGATTGTCTGATTGAGATCTGGCAGGCGGGACGGCACCCGCTCACAGACTTTGACAGTAGCACTGGCACTGTTGCACACGGTGCCGGTGCTTCCATTCTCCCCATTGGGACTCAAATGGGAATGGGGAGTAACATTTTCCGGCTCCTGATTTAACGGACCGCTGGGGCTTTAATCCCCTGGTGATTCCGTGAAGTCAGGTACTGGAAAAAATGACAACTCTGGCGGCAGCCTGCTGGTTTTACCGGCACGGCTACCGCCGGAGTTGTAATGAGGCCCAGTATCTTCCAATAAACAATGGCAGACTCAACGAGATACAGGGATGACCATAAACCTGCAATTCGCTTAATCCAATAAAGATTAGGAATAGGGCAACTCAACATCGATGACACTGCCAAGCAGGGAATGACAACCTAAAGCCTGGTAATCAGAACAAACTCTGCGCTAGACAGAGAATCTCTCTCGGAGAACCAATGCAGCAAAACTCTAGAATAGATACGGTCAGCTCAGAGGGAACTGGAAGGTAATCTGAAAAAGGAGTCTCCCATCAATCCGCACAGACACTCACACATACCGATATGCTTACTTTCACCAACAAACAATAGAATGCGGCTATACCCCTCGATCAATTTCGGCCTAGCTGCACACATACCTACACACTTCCAAGAACACATCAGCAGTATTTAGAACACAGCTATACCCCATGAAAGCACTGGCCTAGGTGCACACATAGGGCCTCATTACAACTCAGGCGGTAAGGGGTTTACGGCGCCGTAAACAGCGCCGACCCTTACCGCCTGAGTACGAGGTCCCTTAGCGCCATGGCGGATTTAACACCTGCTTTTAGCAGGTGTTAAAATCCATGGCGCTAAGGGACCATGGAGTTAATTACGCCACCGTAATTTACGGTGGCGTAATTAACGCCTTCCCCACTCCCATTATGCCCTATGGGGCAAAAATGGGAATGGGGAAGGGTAAATGGGGATTGGAGACTTACCGCCCCGCCAAGGTCGGAATGGGGCGGTAAGTCTGCCAACCACCACTACGTTTACGCCATGGTGGTAAAGTCACGGCCCAGGCGGTAACTTACCGCCTGGGTCGTGATGAGGCCCATAATCTCATACACAAGCTCCACCAATGTCAGAATGCCAACTCTGAGGCCAACGGCCTTGCTGCACACATTCTACTGACCTCAAACAACCACCGCACTGCACTACACCTAGCATTAGAATGCAGGTACACACCGCACTGGCTGCAAACTGAGTGCCACCAAGCACTATTTACTATTTAGCACTATTTACTACTCTATTATCTCTATTATCTCTCCATTGATCTGGACTACGGTCACAGAGGGCGACCCACCCGCAGCGCTTTGAGATCATACCAATGGTATATAAGGCGTTATACAAATGCACAACAACATAACATAACACGTTTGAACAAGATCCAACTGCATGGAGTTGGTCTGATCAAGCATAAAGTCAGGCAAGTAGGCCCTTGGAGTACTTACTACTCGGCCACCTTCTGGCAAACAAAAATATTGAACCAGTGAAGGCTTCTGAATAGTTGAATCTCGATGATCTAGCAAACAAAAAAGCAGTCTGCAAGGGGTTACGAATGTGGGTCGACCTCTCAAACTTAAACCTCAATGCTGTGATTGGATACTACCTCCATGTAACATTTCATATATGATCTTGCAGTTGGGCAAGTCTTCTTTTTTTCCAAGCTTGGCTTATAAAGTGGTTACCACCAGAGCAATATACACCACGCGTGGAAGCACGGGACCTCATTCAGAGGCACATTCCAGTGGATAGGAATGATGTTAAGTTTTTCTTCAGCCATATCCATGTTTCAACAGTTAATATCACACTTATTGTTGGAATGAAAAAAACATATATTCTTCCAAGAAGACATGCTAATATATGGCGACACTAAACAAGTGATGACAATGCACATCTTACATTTTATTTATTTATATACAGGAGGAACAATGCTCTTTTGATCACAAAAGAATGTACAATAGATATGAAATCAGATTTGACGGGAAGTAGTGAGCTTCATACAACGGGGTGCGTTTGAGGGACATTCTGACCTGGTTGTGGAGGCGAGTAAATGAAACAGTTACAAGGGACAATACATAAGTGCACATACATAGATTAAGGACAACCAACATTGGACATTTTTAAGTGCAGGTAGGCGGTACGGGCAGCTGTGCTCGGGATGTGACCATGATGGGTGAACTGCTAGAGCGGTGGCAGAGAAAGTGAGGGACAGAGGCAGGTTAGAGGCGAGGGAACATTTTTAGCTAGCAGGCAGATAACCGTTAGGTTAAGAGGGTAACTCAGAGGCGAGGCGGATGGTTTTTAGTTTGGTTTTGAACAAATCCGTATGGACTGTTTCTCGGATGACCGTGGGAAGAGAATTGCATGGAAGTGGAGCAAGAAGAGAGAAAGAGCGGAAGCGAGAGGAAGCGCACGACAATCGTCTCACGCCCGACAAGGACAAACGCACTTCTGTCAAAGGAGGTAGAATACATGGGCTACGCCATCTCCAAAAAAGGGGCGGGCGCAAACAGAGCCTTATTGAAGCAATCTATGCCACCCTATGCCCAGACAAAGACTATTTGGGCACCTTTATGGTACTGGCAGAATATGATGAAAACTGTGTTCCCAATCTTTTCCTCCAATATGGAGGCCTTACAGTCTCTTATAAAGACATACCTTTCAGTAGATAGCAAGGCATGAAACATGTGTATTACAATAAAAAATTACATAATACAGTATCTCTCCTTCCAACCATTTATTCCCATAAAAAACCCTTGTCATAGTGGGGCTAGCTGCCAAAGATGTAGCCTGTAAGGTGTAACATAACAATTGACACCAAGCATGTGCGGGGCAAAACAGGCCACAGTTTATTCTAGTAGTCAACTTACAGGTGATCTCAGCAGTGCCTGGTTCCAAGTGAGCAGGGCTTCTCATAGCTATTTTTAGGTATTACACCACTTCTGGACAAAGCCTTTCCAGGTTAAATGCAACCTCTAGTAGTTGTTTCTACTGGGAACCGTCTGTTGGTTTCCATACAGAGCAGTGTTGTTGAGTGAACCCGTGCAAGAGTGCTCCTCACACCAGCCCAGCCCACCTCCATGGCCAGGAGATAATCATCATGGCTGCCAGCCGTGGCATCATCCCTCCTCAGCTAGGATCACCATATAACTACGCACTCTCTGAGAGAGGAAAATAAAACGTGTTGGTAACATCACTACACTACATTTCTTTAAAGCAGCTCTAATACATCCCTGCCCCTCGAACCCTTACTTTCGCTATTCCCTGAAGAAGAAGAAACTTTGCTTGTGTGTCAGCAGTGATTTCTAAAGCCATTTTATTACTCAGCATGCCCTGGCCTGCCCCCTAGCTCGCCCCACTCTAGATCCTTCCTTCCTCCACTCTAGGAGTGGAGAGCACTTATGGCCATTGGGGAAGCAAACTATTTTGGCTGCACATGGATCATCCCGTGTGGGTGGGGGGCGAGGGGGTGCAGCCTCATAGTAGGGATAACCCATACTAAGGACACCTATAAGGAACGAAAGTGTGGAGTAAAACAGGTCATACTTTATTGTCATAGTCTTTTTACAGGCAAACCCTGGTTCCAAATAAAATGGGCTCTTAATAATTAATCCTGAGTGGCCTTTGCCTTTTCCCAGGAATTACATCCAGGCAACATGTGTCACTTATGATCTTAATTAAGCTGGCGTCTTGTGTAACTAATATCTTTTGGGGTTAAGACCAGACAGCAGGAACCGTCTCATGCACATACCCAGCTAAGTAAAGCCTGCATGCAAAAAACATTGGAAAATCACCACTCGACGATGGTAAAAATTTGATGAATTCGTATTCGACGGAATCTTCTGCGGACTAATCTACCTATACCAACCCAATCCCAGGGCTAGGACAGCAGTCAATTCCAGATGTCCCTGCTAAAGCCCTTATAGCCCTAATTTCATTAAGACAGATTAATAGCAGGGGGCTGAAGCTAAGCCATTGCATAAGAGTTTGGGTACAAGGTATCAGCTTGGAGTTGCATAGAATTGGTACAGAAAGTGGAGGAAAGAGGAAGGAGCAGGGTCAGAAAGGCATTAGAGGAGCGGTGGAACAGGGGCAGAGACGTTTTAATGGGAGGGCAAATGGGGCACTTACCCAGGGTCCCCAACTTGGAGGGGGGCGCCACAAGGCTGCCTGATCTGAAGAAGTAAGATTCCATTGTTCACCGGTCTAAAATAGCAGACGTCAGGATATTTTATGGGGTGCTGCTGAGGCTCTAAACCCATTGCCTTTCTGTTTTGACAAGTACATTCTGCCTTGGTCAATTCATCATGTATTGCTTTCTGTGATTGTGGTGTACATAATTTGTGTGTTCCTTATGGCACAACTCTGTAGCATTCTTTCCTTCCTCTGGGAATTATGTTGATCGTGTGCAATAGGCAACAGTGCAGTGAAATGCATATTGATAAATTGAGTGCCATAATGGTTCAGAAGTTAGCTCAGTGTGTGAAGCACCCATTGCAGAGATATGTGTTTGTATGCAAAATTGGAATATCACATTCCAGCAAGGCTAGCTGAGCCTTTCCAATGTCTGAAGTTTATAAACCTGCCTACATATGTGCTTTGTGTTGCAGAACAACATCTGCTATTATCAGCAATGTACCTGCACCAGATAGGGGCTGCTAAGGTTGCTAAAAAAAAAAAAAGCATAGGATCGGTATGATGAAGGTCTAGATATTGGTTTGTTCAGATGGGGTTTTGTAAAACCTAGGCAATCGCCTCCAACGATGGCATAAACTGTTAGTCCAAGAGGTGAGAAAGCATTCATGCTTGTATCCTGAATTTGCCAGCAGACAATACAGTGATCCTGGTCAAATCATCTCCTATATCTCACATTACTGGCCTGTCTTCTGTGAGGTTTTCCTTCTTGCATGCTGCTGGTATCGTTAAGCCCATTACTTCCTCTTTCTTCTTATGTATGCCATTTGGGTGGAAGGGTTGGTAGACAGAAGAGAGTGGACTATATGTTGCAGGCCTCGGGCAAGCATATTTTAAGGTCTGCTTGTTTGATACAAACAAATGATTTGCTTTTTGGTAAAAGTCAAAGGTTTTTATGCACGTTTATAAATGAAAATGTCACAAGCCATTGTGTCACAAGCCATTGTTTTGGACGTATTTAAAGCCTTAAAATACAAAAGACAAACCCAGATTAAATTTGTTAAATCACATTGATTGGTATGCTGGTTCTTACATACTTGCCTTGATAATGGAGAGAATGCAGCTAGAATCATTCCCATTTTGCATAAAACCCTTCTATAATATTTTGTTTAAAAATTGTCATGTTTGGTAATGTGATTTGTGTACTTTCCAAGTATCCTGTATGTGCTAGAACAGTAACCTCTTCGTAGACGGATCGCAATGACTGTCAGAAGCGGCTGCTAAGCGTTTTCTGTGGCAGTGCGGCTTGACTGTCTTGTTGTCTCGTTGGCTCTTGGGTCCTTTTGGGTCCTTTAACCGAACACCTCGAACACCGAACACGATGCAACGAGGTTCTGCACGCTGGAACTGGTACTGGTGCGGCCACGGTGCGGCCACGGATGAGCTGGACAGCGGGTGTATTCCGCTGTATTTTGGCGTGCAGCCACGGAGAAGCTTGGACCGCGGAGGCAACTCGGAGTACGGCCACCGAGGAGCCTGGACCGCGGGACCTGCCTGGAGTGTATTCACGGCATCTTCCCTGCTGAGTCTCCTCTCACGGTTCAGCACTGCGGTGCATTGTGGCACATGGGGTTCGCTCCTTTTGAGGCCACTCATAGGTGAGTCTTGCTGTGAGTAGTGGAGTGTCGGGATACCCAGCATTGTGCCCGCGCTGTGAGCAGCGGAGCACGGGGACATCCAGCATTGTGCCTGCCCTGTGGGCAGCGGAGCATGGGGATATCCAGCATTGTGACTGTGCTGTGTGCAGCCGAGCGTGGGGACACCCAGCATTGTGCCTGTGCTGCTTAGTAGTGGAGCAGTAGGTTGCCTGCTGAGATTTCCAGCACTGTGCCACAGCTGAGAGCATTGTGCCTGCGCTGTTTAGTAGTGAAGCATTGGAACTGGGACCCCCCCCCCACTGGCAGTGGGCCAGCCACTCCTGTTGTGTCTTTTTTGGGACACCCAGCACCTGGTTCCCTGTCTTTAGGCACTGGGGTACAGCTGGAGACTTATGCGCTGTTGTGTGGTGAGTGGAACTTGGCGATACTGTGAGAGAGAAGGAACTCTCCTGGAACTCCGCTTATAGCTATCAATATCTGCCCTATTCTGTTTATGTCTTAGCCCTCTGTTGCTTTTGTTTGGGCAATTGTGGGCTTTGTCTGGTCCTGTAAAGTAAAGCAAGATCTACAGCCTGAATTGAAGGTGAAGAATTTTGTCCTGTGGGTGGCCTATTGGTGTATCTGGCCGATTGGGCCAGGATCGACTCTTGGGCCAGAGTAATAGTATCTAGCGAAAAAGCACTTCCAAAGGTTCAGATTGGGGTGCATTGGAGCAACCCACTCCCTATTACTAGGAGCGCCTATGATATTTGGTGAACATAATTTAACTCTAATACGGATCAAACTATTTAAAATGCCACCAGGGAAAAAACTGACACAAAACAAATATAACCTACGCAAGACAAAGAAACAACTGGAAGCAGACGCCTTACGGAGTGAAGAGAGGGGAAGTCCTAAAGTAAACAACAACAAGAAGCCCAAAAAGGCTACTCCCTTGGGTAAAGGGGCAATAACTGATTTCTTCCCCCCCTTCCTATACCAGAAATTAATTCTACAATTATCGAGGAACCTGTACTACCTGGAGATGGGGGGGGGGCTAATGAGTTCTACCAACTTTTACGATATTGACAACAATTCGTTATTAGATCTCTGTTTGAGTATTCAACGAAGGATGACCCCCAAAGTCCCCAGGCTGTCTGGGGATAAATGCCTGCCACATGATAATAATCCTTTGTCTTCACCAGTCAATGCTGTGGGCCATTCGGTACCTATGAGCCGATTTTCAGCTTCCCCAAACATGGCAATGGTTTCAATGGAGGATGCGCCTGACATGGAGGAAGGAGATCTTTCCACCTTGTTCCCTGGGGCAAAGGAACTGGCAGAAATTCAATCCTCCGTGGCTTCTCTCCAATTTGCCCTCAAAATATTGCTCCAAATGACAGGGCGGATTCTTACAAACACTAACTCATTGCCCACTACCCAGGCAGATGAAGAAAATAAGGAAGGCAGAAATCAATTTATCTGAAGCCATTGTTATGGCTGAGGAGATAAATATTACATCAGATAAAGAAGCCTCGGTAATCATGGATCAGATCAAGCTGGTCTTTTACTCCCGTAAGCAACGCAAAATGGCCAAGAACGTGCTAAAGAGCAGGAAAAATCCGACACAGGGTACCACAGAGGGAGATACACCGAACATTGGTGGCCGCTCAAAGAAAGCTAAAAAAAGGCCAGCCAGAGCTAAGAAAAAGATTAGCTCAGGAGTAGGCTGCCTGTCCAGCCGGCTGATCACTGATCAAGATAAGAACAAAGATCTGCTGGCAGAGCTGGAACAACCAGTAAGGGTGGACCTGAGTGGAGAGGAAGGAAGAATACCTACCATGGACGAATTAGAGGATCAGGCAGACGAATGGGAACGACTTGAGAAAGATGCTCAAGAGGTGGAGGAAATACAGCCCGGGAGCCCTGATATATCACCTCAACCCCAGCCAGTCCCTGCCGTTGCCAGTAATCTTCCTACTAGATTAGCCAAGGTCAGGTGTGATCTTACAGCAAACAGGATCTGTTTGATCAAGAACCTGTATAAAAACAGCGTACGCAGATGGCTACCACGATCTGAGTTTTTAATCCATCTGCACTCAGTCCCGGAACCACTTGTCGTGAAGTCCGATGACTTTCAGTTTGTGGAGCCACTGAAAGGCCTTAATCCCTGCGTTTCTGCCCTACATTGTACGTTTTTATCTACCGCACAGATGATCAGGAAATATCGTGATGAGCTGTGGGCTGTGGATGTTGAGATTGATGCAGATCTAGATGAAGTTGACCCCAGCGCCGAATATGAGGAAACAGGTGGGCCGGTCAATTCGGTGGTTTGCCCCTTTATTCCTAAGGGAAAGAAAGTAGAAGTTACAGATGTCCAGCTGGTCCTAAAATGGCTAGAGGAATCTCTTCCTTAGGTGCTACCTAAACACTGAAATTTGTCATTATTGTCTTGGAACTGTAGAGGATTTGCACATCTACTGGCTCCGGAGAGATCCGTAAACTTTGTTGCAAAACATAGTCTAATATGCCTACAAGAGACATGGGCAATGGACATCCTTCTGCTTGATGGCTATACGAACTACCAATCCTTTGCTAAAAGGGGTGACAAAGGCAGACCATATGCTGGCAGTGGAGGTTGATAATGGTCCTAAGGTTAAAAAGGGAACATTTTTATTAATAAATGTATATGATCCTCCTCACGCCTTGATAAGTGAACCACTGCAAGAAGCCCTTCATGAGTTATTAGCCTATTGGTCAGTCCTACCTGGAAATGGAGCGGTAATTGTAGTGGGCGACTTTAATTGTCTCAACCCTGCTGTGGGAGGGAAGCACCCACAAAATACAAAGCTAAGAGAGGAACGTCTATCGATTCACACTAAAAACTGACATGGAGGGGCCACGTTGGCGCCAATTGTTTAACAAATGGGACCTGGAAATGTTGAATGGTTATACTATCAGTGACCACCCCAGGAAACACACTTGGTCTAATGGGTTGTATTGTAGCATACTTGATTACATGTTCATGTGCCCTAAAATGCTGTTTGATGTTGATGATATGTTTGTATCATCGAACAAATGGAGTGATCATTCTGCACTTCGATGTGTATTAAACATCCAACAAAGAGTACCTGAAAAGAGAAATATGGACACAGCATATGTAAACAATGTAGATACAAACATAAGGTGGTCTGCCAAGAATATAAACCAGGCCACATTAGCACTTGAAATTGACAAATGGCCCAATTTACCTGATTTCAACTACATGTCCATTGAATCAATAGAAAACTGGATTAAGATATTTTCTCGTACACATGCCACAGTTCCAACCATGAGTATGATCAGACCTGAGGGAGCGCTCCCCCTGTTTAACAAGAAGATTAGAGATGCCAAGAGGGACCTGAGAAGGGAGGTGCGTATTAGCAAGAAAATTAGGTGTGATTGTGAGGAATATTGAAAACAAATATAGAGCAAATATCTAAAATGTAAGACATGTTGAAAAAACCTTTGCTCACCAGAAATAAGTGCAGACCATTTGCTCTAAAAATGCGTGTAGCATCTGGTCACTCCTTGGGGAAGCCAGGGAGACAGTTATGGGGCAATTGGTCAACCCTATTAAAGCTGAGGAATGGGTACATTTTCTAAAAGGCCGTAATGCTATCTTAAAGAGAGGGGAGATTTGCCCCCAGATAGCCTTGGCACCCATTATGCCCTTTGATATGTCATACACGGCTATAATTAGCAAGATAAAGACTCTTAAATCCTCCAGAGCACCGGGACCTAACGGCCTAGCCAACATAGTGATCAAAAATCAGCCAGAGTTCTGGGCGAGCTTGTTGGGTAAACTGTTTGAGAAGATAATGGCGCAGGGGTCAATAACAAGCTCATGGCAGACACCGTATTGATACCTGTATTCAAAAAGGGTAACTGATTAGATCCTAATAACTATCGGCTACTCTCCATGTTGGATACAACAGGCAAACTGTTTGCCTCCAGTCATGGGTAGACGAGGCCGATATTTTGCCCAAATTCCAATGTGGATTCAGGAAAGGCTATTCGACGAGCCATAATATTATGGTCATGAATTTGTTGAAATCAAGGGCCCACAGTAGGGGTGAACCACTGCTATATGCTTTATACATCGATTTCAAAGCAGCCTTCGATATGGTGCCTAGAGAACGTCTTTGGTCTAAACTTACCACCCTAGGCTGCCCTGCTGGCATTTTGTATTACCGTAGACTGTTGCACTATAACACCTCAGTCAGGTTGAAATTAGACCAAGAGGGACATCTGACTGATGAAGTGCAGCAGAACAGGGGGGTGAAACAGGATTGTGTGACTGCCCCTCTGATATACAATCATTACGTCCATGACATACCGATGGCTATAACCGCAGCTTCCAATTGCCCTCCTAAAATTGGGGAGGCGGTTTGCTCTGTCCTGGCGTACGCAGACGACTTGGTCATTCTTGATCATACGATCAGTGGTCTGCGTTGATCGGCTATGGCACTGTGGGATTATGCTAAATGTAATGGTCTCACCATTAACCTTGACAAAACTAAGGTTCTGTGATTTACCAGCAAAAGAGTATCTCGCGTTAACCTTATGGTGGGTAATATCATAATCCCCTACGCGCCACAATATCGCTATTTGGGTATTGATTTTGAGCCTAGCGGGGAATATGTGGCATGCAAACACTCCCGGAGTACGCACGCTGCGCAGGTTACAACACTAATTGCTAGCTTCACAAACAAACATGGAGGCTTCACGCTATGGGGGAAATGCCAACTTTATCTGCAAGTTTTTATCCCCATGATGACGTATGAGCTAGAGGCGCTATTTGATCTAGATCTCAGCTGGCTTCAGGTCATAGAGGGGAAATTGTGGCAGATGGTATTGGGCCTAGCATCAGGCATCCCAATGGCCATTATACGTTTGGAACTGGGAATACCTTCATTGAAAGCTATTGTCATGAAAAAGAGATCTGGGTTATTCCTGAAAATGCGTAGCAGTACAACAAATCCTCTGCTGATAACAATCAACCAGGAACTATGCAAGAAGCAAAATTCAATCTCTCACCCGCTGCCAAAATGACAAAATATCTGGCAGATATAGGATGGTCTTGGCGAGAAGGGGGTTAATCTAAGCAGGTCCAGAATGCTCTTGACAAGCGTCTTGAAATGTGGGACTGGCTGGAGAACTTTGCCCACCTCAGTTCATTGAAAAGCTATACATTTGTACAATTTAGGCTTTATTCATTTATGAAACCGCAAGACTACCTCAACCTGTGCCCCTCCAAAATGCTACAACGCTTTGTACTCCTATTAAGAATGGACCAGCTCCCAACCTTATTGGTCACGGGTAGAAGAGAACAGATTCCACTGGAACAACGTACCTGCCGATTGTGTAAAGTAGACAATGCACTGCAGTCAGCTCAACATGTATTGACAAAATGTGGAAGTATGACAGACATAATTCATCACCATATTAGAAAGTATACTCATGATCTGGAAACAATCTCTGATTCATTATTTTGGCAGCACTGTATAAAGTATTTGAGTCTTGACTGCCTTGACTGCCCTATACAACATCTGGCTTAGAATAGAGGAAATATTGGGCATCAAGATCTGAAAATTATGTCCTTATTAAATCTTAGACTCTGCCTATGCCACGGAACTTTCCAGACTGTTGTGACATGAGAATTACAAAGTCCTGATACTCTGAATAATGTTTTAATTTATGTTAACTCTCTATTCCTCGCTAGTTAAGGTGGCATATTTTGGACATGTTTTAGGTTTTAGGTATGATTGTTATTTCTTATTCCTTATTTTACTAAAAGTGGATATCTATTGTTATTTTGCTGTGTTGTTATTTTATGTTATGTTATATTATTTGATCTCAGAACTATTTTATGTTTAATTGTTGTTTGTTATGTGTGAAGTTTATTAACTAAACTGTAACACATTAAATACATTATTATTATCTTCGTAGACTACTAATGTTGGTCTTCAAATGCTACTTGTTTATCATTCTGATTAGAGCAAGAATGAAGAGGGTAAGGGGACTTAAAGGGAGTAGATGTGCTTATTATGCTGCAATACAGCATATCAACCTGTAGGTTGTGAGCGTGACTGGTGGGGGCGCGACCAGTATTCTTGATCCCTTAATTCCTTTGGTTTGGTGGAGGGGCCCCAAAGATGCCCGTGTCCAGGGTCCCAAAAGTGCTTAAGATGGCCCTGAACAGGGGAGCCGAGACTGGAGGAAAGAGAAAGGAAAGGAAGTCGCAGGAGGGACATAAGAGCTCGAGAAGGAGGCAAAGGAGAGCAAGAGGAGCAAGGAGGAAGTCATCAGAGGAGAGTGGAAGTTGTAGCAAGGTAGTGGAGGTGAACATTGAAGAGAACGTTTCCAGCATTGGCAAAGCAAAGAGCACCAACAACTGGAAAGGGTTTCGAGAGGCATGAATTGGGACCAGAGCTGGAGAGCAGACAAGGTGTCAGAGCTAGGAGAGCCGAGAGCCTTGGCACCTGAATCATAGTTGGGTAGGGAAAAAAGTGCAATTTAGAATGATCACAGACTAGCCATAGCCCACATTCTGGTGTGGCTACAAATACCACGAACGATCCCTGGACCACAGGTGCCACACCGCACTTGACTGTGTGGAGCCTAATGACGGCAGGATGAAAATCACCAGAGGCAGATAGGGAAGAAATCAACTGTCATCTGAAAGCCAAGTGACCACAACCAAAGGGTATTCAGTGATAATGTTGCCAGGGAAATAGCCGCCAGGTGGCGACATTTCCCTAAAGGTGCACCATCCAGACAATCAAACACTTTTCCCAAATATTCCAGGATTGGAGGTAATAATATATAATGATACACCTCCTAGAATATTTGGGGAAATAATTTTAGGGGTCAGGAAAAAAATGTCACCTACCAGGCGACTTTTTCACATTAACATTATCACATGGAACCAACCGAAGAGGGACAAAGCATGCTAGCGACCCTCAGGAAGGGGGTCAGGATCCCTGCAGTCCAGAGAGACAGAGTGGCTTTTGTACACTTTGGCAGGAGGCCTGAATCCTGAAAACATTGCTGTAAAGAAGAACTTCTGTATTTAGGGCCACAGTCCTTATCTCATACTCCTTTTGTTTATCTTGGCTCTTCCGCGGTGTGTTTTTAAATCTTTCCCCACTCTAGTGTTGTGTATAATAAAGCATCCGTTTACTACTTTCATTGTAAACCAGGTTGTAATTTAGCCTATAGGCCTAATAAAATGGTTAAAAAAGAAAGCCACATGCAGTACAATAGGAGACCATGTCAACAGCCCACTACACGATCTTTTGGCAGATACACAAGAGCTTGAGAAGGAGGCAAAGGAGAGCAAGAGGAGCAAGGAGGAAGTCATCAGAGGAGAGTGGAAGTTGTAGCAAGGTAGTGGAGGTGAAAATTGAATAGAACGTTTCCAGCATTGGCAAAGCAAAGAGCACCAACAACTGGAAAGGGTTTCGAGAGGCATGAATTGGGACCAGAGCTGGAGAGCAGACAAGGTGTCAGAGCTAGGAGAGCCGAGAGCCTTGGCACCTGAATCATAGTTGGGTAGGGAAAAAAGTGCAATTTAGAATGATCACAGACTAGCCATAGCCCACATTCTGGTGTGGCTACAAATACCACGAACGATCCCTGCCACTGCTATCAGAAGTGCTCTGGAACAGCAGCAGGCACATACACTGCCTCTGAAGGGGAGGATGAGGCAGAGGCCTAGGTTGCCCCAATATATAAGCGAGCAGCAGGGACTTTCGATCTACGGTTGGGCATGGTAACCCTACAGTCAATCGTGAGACCACCCAGGAAATCAATACGTCCAAGTGTCCCCTGCTGCAGCTGCTAAGCATGCCGTGCTTCTGTGCAAGCGGATCATTGAAGGGCACCACCGCGCTTGCCCACAGCATCACCCAGCCCTGTGACAAAAACATTGATTCAGAAGCTTGAAGCCAAGCTGCCTCGCTCAAGGCACATATCACGTTCTATGGGGACCAAATTGCTTTAAATGTAATGATGGCCAAATTCGACCCCATTTCTAACTTCCATGATGCAGTAAGGTCTATGTACTGCATCCATACCTGAGGACATGGGGCAAGACTTTGGAGACAGGCAGATGTAGCATAGCATTCACAAGCAAACGTTTTGTGACAGACCTGATTTTCACCAACGCCTGTGCACGATTCCCTGGATCAACCCACGGTTGAACGATTCTGAGGAATAGCTGCCCGATAGTGACATAGAGGGACCACTGCAACACAGGACTTGGTGCCTGGGTATGTTTGAAAGACACCAAGTGTACAGGGACGTCATTTCACCAAAATGCCTGGGGTAGCAGAAGTGACATCACATGATGCTTGACCTCACAGGAAGTGATGCAGATGGACCACCACTGTGGGGGATCATGTGACCCACTACATGTGACTTAGCACAATCCCTTTGGCAGGGGCTCTTAGTCAGAATACCTGCTACGCCACTGCCCGCCGCAGCCCAGTGGTGTAGCACAATATTTGCCCCCCCCCCTTTGAGCCATTCCCCCCATGCTCCTTAACAAAGCACAGGGCACGCCACACTATGGGTTAGGCTGGTCCAGAGCTCCACGTGTGCGCAATGCCCATGATGATTATGCCGCTGCAGGGGCATGCACTACTCCAAGTGAAAGAAGTAAATGTATGTTTTAATCAAAGCTTAAATGTTTTACCTAGTGTAGAAAGAAGGGGATGGTGCCTGGTCGCCAAATATACCAGCTACCAGTAGCTATGGTGAGTTGTTTTATTGGAGGGTGTAAATATTTGCCACAAATATGCGATTGAGATCGAGCTACACCAAAACGTCAGTCTAGCGAGGTAATAATGCTTATCATGCTTGCTTTATCAAACATACATGCAGCACACCATGTCTTAACAAGAGTCAATCATTACTATCCAAAGGCTAGTGACTAGTGTACACTTTAGGCCCTATAAAATCAAGGCACAAACCGAAGTGTGCAAACCCAGGTGTGCCACCCATGCAGCCAAATATTCACTACGAGTAAGCAAGCAGGCATATCATGGACCGAAGCAAGCACACGCACAGAGGGTACCCATGCACCTAGGGTAGGCTTTAGCGGCAGCAGCACCCTGGGCTGGTTAAAAAAGAATTGGCTATCTCCCCGCCTGCCCCAGGTCCACAAGGCGAGGGGTGGCGGGGCAGGAGCGGCACTTTTTATTTTTAACTGCCTGCTCCGGCACCTGGCATGGAGTTAATCACTGGAATAGGACGCTCATGCTAATGCATGAGCGCCCTATTCCAATGAAAACCGCCACGCTCCTGCGTCGGAACGGGAAGGTATCCATCTAAATAGGGTGCTGATACAAAGCATCAACACCCTATTGTTATTAAAAGCGCCCCGCCGCCACAGACACATTTAATAACAATAGGGTACCTGCCGTGCGTTCTCCACTACGCCAGCTCAGGGGAGCCCTTAAAAGACTCCCCCGAGATGGCGTGGCAGGGGGGCTAATGGCACCCTGGGGGGCATGGTGACCCGGGCGGTCGCCCAGCCAGCCCTGCCCTAAGTCCAGCCCTGCATGCAGACATATACTTAAGGCACTCATGCACACCCATAAGGTTATGAAATGACCCCATTTCACTGGGACATCATGTTTTCACGATACAAAGTAATTGGTAGCAGGTGCGTGAATCCAATTTGTTAGGTGGTGGAAATTCAAGACTATAGCTCCCAGAACACATTTGTTAATTCAATCAAGGCCTGTCATTAGAAAGGGGGTGTTTGGTCACATGGATTAAGCGATCATCCAACAGTGTTGGGGCAACCCTCCACACGCCAACTTTAATCACCCACACACGTAGGCATGCACTTGTGGCACGCTTTTAGCCATGTGGTGGTTTATAAGTCACAAATAGATGCCGTCATTCAGCACACATGCGTGGTGCCCTTGCGGACAGAATTGGCACATGGGAACAGGAACTGCAACCCCCGGTCTCTTGCAGTTGGAGCACAAGCTGCTTCATACAGCTTCGCCTTCTCGCCAGCTGAGTTTTATCACTGACAAACGTTGTGAATTTGCAACAGCCAGCCGGCCTGCTTCCAGCTCGCAGGACTGGGTCCAGCTCACCCAAAGTAGTCCTCTGGCCTCCCAAGAAAGGAGACATCTGAACCCCGCAAACCTGCCTAGCACTCTCCAAAAACGGATCGATTCACAAGCTGCAGGAGGAATGCATTTAGTGAAGTGAAGTCGTCCTCTGCTGAAGTGGGAAAGCCCAAGCCGCCTCAATGTTGCAGGGTCCAAAGTAGTTTACAACGGCTTGTGCTTTGCAGACATTTTAGCACCAAACACATTCTGCAGGACCTGCTCAGAAGAGGTGCATGAAATTCTTTTAAATGAATCTGTGTTTCCATTGTCTTTGTTCAAAATAAATACGTAATCGAGGTCGGAAAGGAGGCCAGGTTTCAACTTCCACTGAAAACCTTCACCTATTTTGATTGGGATATTTATTTACCTATTATTTGTACTAGCCCCACCCTCTTTTGGTCTTGGAATTCCCTACGAGCTCCCGTTTAGTCCTCACTTTCTCTGCAGGAATTTCCGTGTAATCCTCCGACAGGTAGGTCTGTGCATTTATCGACAGCCAGCACGGTCTTCCATGCGGCTCTTACCCTCACAATCTATGGGCAGCCCCAAGTGCAGTCCATCTGGCTCTTCCCTCGCAGTGTAGCAGTGAGAGTCACGCACACCCAATTTCCTGATGATCTCAGAGTGTCGTGGTCAGGCAGGGACGTCATTTCACCAAAAGTGGCAGCGGAAGTGACATCACACGACCCTTAAACGCTGATGACATCACAGGAAATTATATTATTTGATCCCACCCTGAAGTGATATCATGAGAAGTGATGGAACACAACCTTTCACCCCTTGACAAAACAGGAAGTGGCATCACCTAGCATTGGTCCTAAGTACACTATGAAAAATATGGTTACAATATCACTATAATGTTATATACATTTCATCCAAGAAAGGATCGCAATATATATCTTTAAGATCCGTGTTTATAGGCCCATGTTACAAAATTACTGTGAATGCAAGCAGACGTCCATGGTCAAATGATAATGATGTGTTATTATATAGCACTTACACTTAAGCGCTATCTATAGAAAAAATATACCTATACCTGTGTTGGTACTCATTTATCGACCTCAGAAGGATGAAAGGCTGAGATAAGGTGTTTAAGAACAGACAAAACCAGTGACTCGCCCCCTGGTGTGCCTGAAATAAACCTTTAATGAGTCTAGCAATTATTGTATAGAATTCCAGAAAGACACCTTTTTTGGTATTCCTATTCTTTCTTATTTAGGGTCACTGTTGAAAGTGTTAGACGTGTGGAACCTGTGTTCTTTTTTTAAAATGTATTTTTAAGGAGCCTGAACAAGAAAGCCAGACACTCCAGAAGCAAAGAGGCACATGGCGCTTAACACAGCCCAGGAGCTTGCATTAAAAAAAAAGAAAAAAAGAAAAAAGACTGTTTTTTTGTTTGTTTTAGGGGGTAGCATAGGAGACCACAGGGGTAGCAAGGGAGACCTCAGGGGTCGCATTTGCGATCCCTGCCGACTCCTAAATGACGTCCCTGTGACGAGGGCACTGGCATATTGGCTTGGCTAACAGAGCACATACTACACACAAGCCATCGACTGCTTCATAGCCAGTAGAAGAAAGGAAACTTGCCTTCACCGCCCCACTCCCACTCAAGCCCCAGCTCAGCCTTCACCCTGATGGGTGAGGACTGACCCAGCTCTGACGTGGTGGGGCCCCGACACCGCAGAGGCTGTGGGGGCCACCAGGAGCTTCCGGTAAAAAAAATATATATATATATTTTTTTATGTAAAAAATGTTTTAATCCTGGAGTTGCAAGGGGGACCACAGAGGATGTGGCGGCGACCACAGGAGTCACTGCCACGACCCCTAGAAACCCGAGACATCCCTGCCCACTCCTTCCTAACCAATAGAATTTAGACACCTTGCACTCCTCGTTTTTGGAAAAAGTTTTGTAAAGGAAGGTATTTATTCTGTTAAATAAGATATTTTTGTAGTTCAAGGTGCAGGAGAGAAGAAGAACAATACTGGCATATGGGTTGTGAATAGAATAGAAATAAAATAAGTTCCCTATTTGGGAACTTCCGTCCCCTTCACGCTTTCTGTGGCTAGAGAAGTTCAATAATTTAGAAATCACTATAGAGTCGCAATGAGGATATAGTGGTCACATGACATTCTATAAAAGAGAATACACTTTAGGTGAAAAATGACATTAATAAAAATAACATTCGTTACACTTCCCAAGAGGTTTTCAATTTTTCTCAAAATGATTTATTATTCCATATAAATATGCCCAACGCGTTTCGAGATAGATTCTCTTCATCAGGGGCTGAGAATTCATTCAACGTTCACATCTATTAATGCAAAAGAAATTTAGACATGTGTGTCAGGTAAATTCTATCCATTCGGGATATTAAACAAGTACTTTTGTGCAAAAGACGAAACTTTACATTTGTAAATACAATAGTAAATCAAGCTAATCCTTAAAATCCCTAAATTACAGCTAACATTAAAGACACCTTGTCTAATATTTAAGTTGTACTAAGCAAGTAATAGTTGTGCTTACATTTTGTTAAACATCAACTGTGTCACATCATGAAAATCAAGAATGTAGTTGTGATGCTCTTAAGGTAATTAGAAAGCTGAAAACTAGTATAGTTACATGAGAAAATATTTAGCCAAAAATTGTTGAAATGGTGCTATTAGCACCATGGTCCAACGCCAGGGTCGTAATGAGGGCCATTGAAGGGTGATTGTATACAAGTTGTCACATATACATATTTTTATATACTTAATTTTTGTACTGTCTATCCACCTAGCGAGTTTTTTGAGCTCTTTACACAAAATCTATAAAAGGGAGATTGTATACAAGTTGTCTCATATCAAGCACTAGCATGAATATAACTCCTTGATTGCAGGGTTCCTCTTAAAAACAGTATCTCTATTGAAGATACGTATCTCGGAACACATCAATACAGGTTGATAGCCTCACTCTGATCCTGGTTCAGAGTCTTACATGATTTAATCGCCCCATATTTAATAGTCTCTACACCAGTAATAACAGAACATCCACGTCATTCGCATGACGTGTTTAGTGTATTATTATCACCCTATTCACTTTATTACTTGTAGTCCATTCCTCTTTATGTTGCCACGACGCGATTTACCATAATGTTTGCATACATGACGTCATTCATGTCAGCAACGTGATGACATCATGACTTATACGTATATCTTACCCGCGATTCTGAGAGCTAGTAAAAGCGCAACATGGTTAGTGTATTCTGATCACCCTGTCTATCTAATTACTTGTAATCCATTTCATCCGGTTGACGTTGCCGCTACACGATTTACCATAGTGTTTACATTCATGATGTCATTCAAGTTAGCAACGTGTTGATGTCATGGCTTATACGTATATTTAAACCGCCATCTTGAGAGCTAGTACACACAGCGTGGCTGTAGCGGCTCCTTTGGACATTACTTTCTTTCACCCTCAATACTCATTACAATCTCCTTAAGTATAGGTGATTAATAGATTATGGTGTCACTTCTTTTAAGGTCGCCATCTTGATCTACCACATTCTGATGCAAAAGGGAAAAGATCCCCTGATACTGATTGGACCTACTCTTCTGCAATTTAACACCAGTGATGGCTCCATCACCTACTGCGGATTCTACTCTAGAGTAGTAAGTGCTTTTGGCTTACTTAACTCACAAATACTAACTGATATGGTATCACCCCTTAACATACACAATTTATATTGTCCATAGACATTTCAGAGTCTTTCCAGTACTCCATGGCACATGGAACAACACTCTCAAGTATTTTGAATCTTCCTGATTAACAGAATGAGGAGACTACGGTATGCTATCTCTTTAGTTTTCTCTAGTTTCCTGTTTTGTGAAATTCAACCATTTTTGGCTAAATATTTTCTCATGTAACTATACTAGTTTTCAACTATCTAATTACCTTAAGAGCATCACAACCACATTCTTGATTTTCATGATGTGACACAGTTGATGTTTAACAAAATGTAAGCACAACTTACTTGCTTAGAAGAACTTAAATATTAGACAAGGTGTCTTTAATGTTAGCTGTAATTTAGGGATTTTAAGGATTAGCTTGATTTCCTATTATATTTACAAATGTAAAGTTTTGTCTTTTGCACAAAAGTACTTGTTTAATATCCCGAATGGATAGAATTTAACTGACACATATGTCTAAAATTCTTTTGCTTTAATAGATTTGAATGTTGAATGAATTATCAGCCCCTGATGCAGAGAATCTCGAAACGCGTTGGGCATATTTATATGGAATAATAAATCATTTTGAGAAAAATTTAAAACCTCTTGGGAAGTGTAACGAATGTCATTTTTATTAATGTCATTTTTCACCTAAAGTGTATTCTCTTTTATAGAATGTCATGTGACCACTATATCCTCATTGAGACTCTATAGAGATTTATAAATTATTGGGCTTCTCTAGCCACAGAAAGCGTGAAGGGGACGGGAGTTCCCAAATAGGGAACTTATTTTGTTTCCACTCCTTCCTAACCGACAGAAACAGCCAAACGTTCATTGTCCAACTTCCGTGTCTCCATCCAAAAGTAAAAACGTTCCAAGGACCAGCATCCGCCTTCCCAAATCCTGAGTGGATGTTGGGGTAATGTCCGCTTGCAGTATATTTGCATGACAGGCACTGCTCCTGATGTACCAACTGCCCAGACAATGCTGCCATCAACCATTTGGTGGCTGAGGGTGAGTGAGCCAGCCAATACTGTGTGAGGCACTCACAATGCTATGTGCAGCCTCCACCAGGGAAGAATTGTGTCTGGGGGCATGTTTCTAGGTTACCTTGGCATTCTCTTGATCTTTGGGGCATTGAGCTTCAACATTAACCCTGACCTGTGTAGCTCCTGTTTGACAGCCCTGCTCCAAGAAAGGGTGTCCTCCTCCCTACTCCAGAGCAAGAACAGTCCACAAGGGAACTATCATCCCCACCGCCAGGCCACGTGGCAGGGAGGGGTGCTGCGCCTCAAAATAAAATTGCTGATAACAGGTTCTTAGATACTAACTGGACCCAGACACCAGAGTGTATTTTATAGGGCTCCCAACAGGGAACACTTTTTTATTTAGAAACACTTATTCACTTTTTAACTTTTCCTTATCACCTTCCTATTATCCACCTGGCAATGTCACTGGGCCTTTTTTGTTTTCTCCCCTGTTCCCCTCCCTTTTCCTGGTCGCGCTTTGAAGCACCTGTGTACGAGTGCGATATAAATAAAATATCATATCATATCAAGAGTACCGACTAAATGGTGATCCTCTATGTCAGTACACCCTTCGTTGAAGGGGTCTTGAGGACAATTAGGATGAGTCTGACACAACAGACCCCTTTCCTAACTCAAGATATCACCCACATGGAGTGTGAGGCCAGAGGATGGCCTCTGTGGGTGGTTCCAGCCCGCCACAAGTCTTCCCACTACCTGATACCAACGTTCCTCCCCTCTACCCCTTATATCTATAAAAAAGCTCTAATATACTATGCTTACTTAGCTTTTACCCTACTAAACATTACTGTTAAAAAACCCTATTCCCTACATACCATTTATACTTCTTAACATCTATTATCTAAATATATATTAACATACATTAAACAAACAAGGACAGACTACATATAAACACATAGATCACATTACGTCACAATGGGTGACTGCTGCAGTGAGCCACCCACTTTACAGTACCTTGGGGGCTGTCTGTTGTGGCTAGCTGACTTGCTGAATGTGTCCTTGGCCCCTGATGTCACTGGAGTATGCCCCACTACGTATTCTTCTGGGAGACCCCATCTCACTGTGTAGCCCATGCTTTTGAATATTCTCCTGGGAAGCCCCCTGCATGAGTGGGGGTCTGCACGCTGTCACTGCCGCTCCCGCTGTCCTCTTCGGTTGTCAGGGTGGGCCCCACAGACTATGGGGCCCACCCGTACTCATTGCTGCACCCGTGGATTATTAATTAGAAATCTTCATGCGGCCACATTGGTGTGGGGGGCGCCCACTTCACCACCGCGGCCATGGCACCATCTTGCCTTCAGATGGCATCCTGTTGGCTTGGGGCCACCGCCGCTCTTACCGATGTGCTCCAGCCCCATTTTTGGATAAGTCGGCGTCCGCATGGCAGCGGGGATGCTGCCAACATTTACTGATGGCTCTTCTTGGCCCGACCTCTCTGAAATGCACAATGAGACACATGGGACAGGCTGATGGACTTCTCCCGGGCTGCTGCTTCATGGCAGCTCAGGATTTTCTTCACCACTCCACCCTCTGCGGCACAGCAGACTCACTGCTCTTCACCTCCCAGTTGGTGCCTGGCTGGCGGGCTGACTGGGGGCACGTCCGGGCAGCATGATTTGGGTCACCCACCTCATGCAACCCAGATGGGGCTGTTCCTTTTCACCCAGGCGGCCTCAGGCACGCCACCCAGGTCCTTGGTGATTCCTGGGCCCTTCTGGTCTGAGCTCCAGGCGGGCCAACACCCGCCACGGCCCCGGGGCAGTCGAACCGTCAGCGGAGCAAATTTGCAGAAAATGCTGGGGGGACATGACATCTAAAGGAAAGGGGCCCCTGCCAAATGAGGGGGACACATGTTGTGCCACAAAAAATGGGGGGACAAACACCCTTGACTCCCCTAATATTATGCCTATGCCAAATGCCCCTGCCAAGCAACTCAGCCCATGGATCACTCTTTGGGGAGCTCTTTCACGCGCTGCCCGGTGCGTCACTTTTTCTGTGCCCTGGGGCACTGCTCAAGGCAGCGCCCTCTCTCCCCCCGTGGTTATTTTCTTTTTGTGCTCCCTCTCTGGCTTCTGTCTTATTTAACTCTCTCCCTTCAAGTATCCTTTTCAACTATTTTTTAGCTGTCATTTTTTTCAATTCTCTTAGGATTCTTTTCTCCCCTGCCCAGCCTATTCTTGGGCAGGGGAGATCCGTTCCTTTGTTCTTTACTTTTTTCTTTGCATAACATTCCACAAATCCCCATGGTGGGCTGGATGGACTTTCCCAAAATAAAACACATTCACACATAAAAAGAAACACAAAAACTACATTTAATTAAGTACTTTTATTAACCCTGGTGTCTGCGTCTTTATTTCCAGGTTTTGCCTTAGGGGACAAGCATGTAGCCCCTACTAGCCAGGACTCGTGGGGCAATGGGTGTTAGGATTCTACCAGCCAACTACCCAGTACCACTGTATGCACCCATTCATTGACTGGCTGATGTGCTGTACAAGAGGCAAAGGAATGGGGGAGGCATGCTAAATACACTCACTTGCAACAAGCTGATTCAAGCTCCATCAAGCTGGAGAGACCCATATTGCATTCACCTGTTACAAGCTTCTGCAGGCTAAGCTACCAAGAGAGGGAGAGGATTTAATTACTGAAGCCTGGACTGGGCTTAATTGGACACAGCTGCCCCAGGCCACAACCAGCTCCACCCTGTTGGGCTGTGGGCTGGGAGGGCTTCATACGCTTACTGTGAAGATTAGCAAGTGTTCTATCGACTGTCTCTATCTGTGATATCTGCTTTGTGCGGTTTTTTACCTTTTCATGCCATCTTGCTTTCGGCTACTGACTCCTACTTGCTGTAGCTACTTTCCAGCTTCTGTCCTGTTTGCTGTTAAAGCTAATCCTTTTTCTGGAGGTATGTGTGCTGCCGTTCTTCAAGTCTTTGCTGTGAGTAACCCCTCCCTCCAACCCCTCAGATCACAGACTCACCTTGTTTCTGGCAAAGCTGTTCCCCACCTATATCGCTCTGCAATCCAGGTTTCATGCTTTACTTACCAAGACTTTTTCCATAGTTTAAGTACCTGCTCTTTAGTGTATTCAGTTTGCTGAACCACATATTTGCTGAGTTCGCAGCAATGCCTTGTCATGTCTATGACTAGTGCGCTTAGTTTCATGAACCACATATTTGCTGAGTTGGCCGCAGCCTCTTGTCTTGCCTATGACTAGTGCACTCAGTTTTCTGAACCATTTATTCACTGAGTTGGCAGTGTTAGGTTTCCAAGTTTATGTGTGGCAACTTTCCTTGCCTACGTCCAGGACACCTGTTCTGATTCTTGGTGAATTATTTGCTTTCTGCCAACATTCATATGTGCCTTCTAAGTAGTGCTTGTGTAGCTTTCATGTACAGCCTCTGTCTACAGTTTCTGCTCTTTGCTTCTTTTCTCTGCATATCCTGTACTTGGTTATTTCTATTCACTCTGCTTTTCCTAATTGATTACAAATTGGTGCACTGCTGTCTCTCAGCTCTGTATTGGTATACAGTGTGACCCCGGGGTTGGTCTCTGTTAAGATCAGATAAGGGAGAGATTTCTATTGCCTTAGTCTAGTTTGTTGGAGTCTTATCTGTCTCAGTATATGGTCTCCAGCTTTACCCATACACTGAGCACAACCATCTCATCAGCACATCGTACCCATGACGTTGTTGCATGATTCTATGGCACGACAAGGAGGCTCACATTATGCCAACAATCTTTACTACTGACATAAAATAGTAGCAAGAAAAACATTTTTTGTTAACATTAACTTTTTTCATTCTAACAGTAAAAACACAAAGTTCAAAGAACACATTTGAAACTCCCAACCCAAGATGGGGCTAGCCCATAGTCCAACATCCAATCAGGATGAACCACACCCATAAATGTCCTTTCCTCTAACGGCAACTCCTCTTTCTTTGCTGCTGACGCAACAAGATAAGTCCTCGTAACGCTCTCGTCCTTTCTTTAATGAGAGTTTGTGTTAATATTGTTACATTGTTACTTGTTCCTAGTGTGCAGTGCTTTGTGCTTTTCCCGTCGCTCGTTCTAGCGTTCTTTGTATTCGGGAGCCGCTCGGCATGAGGCTTTAGTCTGCCTCTGTCACACCTTGAGCCGGCCCCTTCGTTCGGCCTGCCCGCCTCCCGTTCCTCCTTCCCCGACATTCCTCTCCGCCTTGCCTGCACGGCGAGGGTTGTGCCTCCAAGCGCTGCTCGCGCCTCCTTTAAGCAGGGCATTGTTCGCGCCTGCTCGGCGTGTGTGCAATTATTTAATCCCATGCTTCCTCCCTGCTCGTCTCTGAGCGTTCTACAACGAGTGGCGTAGTCCCGCTTCTGGTCTCAGAAGCTCTGCTGGAAGCATTCGCCTGCTCGGCGTTGCTTAACTTTATTATTGACATTTTGTACCACGTTGCATACGCGTGTTTGTGTGGCTTTGCCTCCAGTTTGGAATTGTGCCTGTTTACACAGGGTTCTCCAGCACCAGTTGGTAGTTGGTATATGTGTGTACACATTACAGAGTTCCACGTTAATTAAGTGGAGGTTTTTCTGTCAGACCTGCTAGGTCCTTCTTTTTGTCACAGTGCACTAGGGGTGTGATTGAGTTGGTTTTTTCATATATATATTTTCTTTCATTTTCCCTTTCAATAATGCAGTCTACAAAGGGATCTGAAGGGTTGCCTTATGGGGATGCGTGTGCCCAGGTCAGGGTTGCTTTGAAGAAAACAGACAAGCCCAGAGAAGACAGGGTTGTGAGGGGGTTCGGGGACCCTTCAGTAGCTCCTCCTCCTTCGGTCTCTAGAGCAATAAGAGATTCTATGGATTTGGCTCTGGGGAATTTAAATTCTACCCTTGCCTCAGCCTTTGACAGGCTAATAAATAAAGTTTCGGATTTCCATCAGGGCCCTGTGCAGGGACCCTCGATACCCACCAGGAAGTGCACTTCAAAAACCAAGCATTTGCAAGGGCAATCCAGCCCGGTTTTAAGTTCCTCTTCCCCGGGTTCCCCGGTTAGGACCCTCAAAAGTAAGTTTGGTGAGGAGGTGTACCAGGCTTCTGCCCCTATTAGAGTGGTTTCTTCCCCGTTGTCATCTCCTGAGTCCTCGGAGGATTCTGATTCCCATCCTAAGAGGAGAAAAAGAAAGGTAGCCGCTCCAGATGTGTCACAACCTGTTAGGGAACAGTTGTTAGATGGCAGTGGTGTGCCGTTCTATGACCCCTCTCTAATACAACATCCACGCTCGGCGGAGTGGCATCCATCAGAGGCTGTATCCTCTTTCCTTCATCATTGGGTTAGGAGGGCTCTCCCCAATGAGGATAGGAGTAAGCTGCGCTCAGAATGTCCCCGTCCCGTCATCCCGGATAAGGTGGCGATAACCCCCAGTATTGATCAGTCCATGTTGGCCTTTCTTTCCCAAAGGGGTAAGGATCCTAAAAAGGGGGTGGATCGGGCTCTTAAGACCTGTCAGGATAAACTTCTGGATGTATTGGGGCCCTTGACCCAAATTTTCGAACTGGCAGAGGAAGCGGCTGTTCATGAGTCACAAATTGACATTGAAGCACTCAGAGGCTGGGTTCAGCGTTCAATTTGCCTGCTCGCAATGCTAACTCATGTATTTCTAAGGAGAGGCGCAAGGCACTACTAAGGCGCATTGACCCCAAACTTCAGGATATGGCAGAGGGGAGTCTGGTCCCAAAACCCAAGGGAACCTCTTTGGAGACAAGTTTATAAAGGACTTGTCGGCTTACGTCCATACTTTTACAGTCTTGGACAAGGCCCAGACGAATATTAGAAAGGTTTTTGCACCCGAATTTTTGACAGGGCCGGAAGAGGAAGAGCCCGCTCTTCTGGCCGTAACTCCTTCAGGGGCTCTGCCAGACCTCAGCAATACGCCTCCAGAGGGGCCCATCATTCCTCCTCTGCTAGAGGTGCGCAAACCTTCTACCCCCAAAGAGGAAATCAATGGAGAGGTCGGAATGGCAGAGGTTCCGGTAGAGCGAGATCCGCTCCAGGTAATGCATCGTCTCGTAAGAGTTTCTTCCCACAGAGGTTTGGGGGGCAGGTTGGGGCGATTTTTTCAGCATTGGAAAAACCTTACAGCAGATCCTTGGGTCTTACAGACAGTGCGGGGGTTTCAGATAGAGTTCTACTCCCCTCCGTGTCAGCTCTTTCCCCCTCCACCTCTGGTGTTCAATCAGGAAAAGCAGAAACTGGTCGATGCGGAGATTCAGGATCTGATTTTCAAGGGTGCGGTGGTCTCGGCCACATTCAGAGCTTCCCAGTTCTTCAGTACAATCTTTCTGGTCCCAAAGCCCGACGAGGGTTTTCGTCCAGTGATAAACCTCAAGGCTCTCAACGCCTTTGTGGTTTACCATCATTTCAAAATGGAGGGTATTCATCTTCTGAGAGATACTCTGCTTCCTGGGGATTGGATGGTAAAACTGGATCTCAAGGACGCGTATCTGGTAGTCCCTGTGTTTCGCCCTCATCAGGAGTTCCTTCAGTTTTACTGGGGGGGGTGGCCTCTGGCAATTCGCCTCTCTCCCGTTCGGCCTGTCATCAGCCCCATGGTGTTTCACCAAACTAATGAAGCCGGTGATGGCTTTTCTCAGGTCGAAAGGGGTCAGGAGCATCATTTATCTGAACGATATTCTCCTCTTAGCTCAGGATCTCCAAGCCCTTCGGGACCAGTTAGATCTCACAATCTCCCTGTTGCAAGATCTAGGGTTTGTTCTAAATGCAAAGAAGTCCATTGTTTCTCCTACTCAATGCATCCAATTTCTGGGCTTCAATATCAATTGCAAAGAGTGCATCCTTCTTCTCCCGGACTCCAGGCTTTTGAAGATTCGGAAAGAAATCCGCCTCATTCTCAGGCTGGGGGTGATTTCCCTTTGTCAGTTAGCAAGGGTGGTAGGGATGTTATCAGCATCTATTCAGGCGATTTTCCCAGCGCCTCAAGGGAAGACACCTGCGCAAAAGCCTGGAATAGCAGGGCGATTTTTGGGCCTTCTCCAGATGTGGTTCTCGAGTCAGACGCCAGCAGATCCGGCTGGGGGGCCAGAGTAGGTCACATTTCTACGGGGGGAAAATGGTCCAATCAGGAATCTCTACTTCATATAAATTGCCTGGAATTACTGGTGGGTTCCTTTGCAGTCAAGAGCCTTCTAAAGGATCAGGGGAATTGCTGTGTCCTCCTTCGATATATCAACCATCTGGGGGGACCCGCTCGAAGGCTCTAGCGGATCTTGCAAGGGAGTTCTGGCACTATTGCCTAGACAGAAACATTCTACTCCAGGCAGAGTACCTTTCGGGGTCGAGCAATGCTGTAGCGGATTGGAATTCCCCTTACCTTCAAGACAGCAGCGACTGGATGCTGGACAGACAGGTGTTTGCATTGATTCAATCTCTTTGGGGCCCCATTCACATGGACCTCTTTGCATCCCGTCTCAACTGTCAGGTTCCCAGTTTTTACAGTTGGAGACCAGACCCTCGGGCTCTGGCCACCGATGCATTTCTTCAAGACTGGTCGGTTCATCTTTCCTGTGCCTTCCCTCCTTTCGCCATGATAGCCAGGGCTCTGGTGCAAATACGCAGACAGCGAGCTTCCTTGGTAATGGTGACCCCGTTCTGGCCTTCTCAGGTTTGGTTTCCTGCTCTCCTAGAGCTGGCAGTGGACTTCCCTTGCCTCTTGACATCTCATCCCCTCCTCCTGACGGACCCGGCGGGTCTCCCTCACAACCTGGTCCTGCAGGGACATCTTTCCCTTATGGTTTGGAAGATTTCAGCACGTCCTGGTGCTTCAGAGGTCTTTCCCAGGACTCTACTGGGGTCACCAGGGATTCCTGGGCAGCATCCACCAAGGCAGGTTACTCATCAGCATGGGGTCGCTGGGTTAGCTGGTGTTTGGTTAGGCACCTCAATCCCGTTTTTGCTCCTCCAGTAGAAGTAGTAAACTTTCTGGTAGAATTGTTTAAGGAAGGTAAGGCCTATCAGACTATTAATGGGTTTAGGTCTGCGATTTCCGCTGGACATGTTTTGGTTAAGGGAGAACCAGTGGGTAAACATTTCCTGGTCAGGAAAGCTCTTAAATCCATTAGGGTTAAGGTTCCCCCTAAACCTAGGTATTCAGTTTTGTGGGATGTTAGTAAGGTCCTGGATTTGTTTATATCATGGCCTCATAATCAAGATTTATCCCTACAACAGCTTTTTTCAAAGTTAACAATGCTCTTATGCATGGTCTCTATTAAGAGAATGTCGGATATTAGAGCACTGGATGTGGACAATAAGATTTTCTCATCACAGGGAGTAACCTTTTTTATTACTAGGAGAACAAAAAATATGATTTATTCTGTTTCATATCCAGCATTTCCGGAAAATGTTAAATTATGTGTAGTTCATTGTTTAAAATCTTTTGAAGATAAAACTGTGGATTTGCGTTTCCCTGGTACCTCTCAGCTGCTCATTTCATATCGTAAGCCTTACAAGGCAGTTTCCTCTGCCTCCCTTGCTAGATGGGTTAGGTGGATAATGCAGGAATCTGGTATTGACATTTCCTGTTTGGGGCTCATTCAGTTAGAGGCGCCATGGCCTCTAAGGCCGGTCTCCTTGGGGGAGGGTTGGAGCAAATTCTCAAAGCGGCTGACTGGTCCAGGGAATCTACTTTTAAAACTTTTTATCATAAACGGATTGATCATGTAGTTTTTAATGTGATGCAAGGGCTTTAAACTTGCATAATATGAGCCTCCTTGTCGTGTCATAGAATACCTAATCCCCCGCACTAGCGTGAGTGGGGGTTTAGATTCTATTAAAGACAAGGAGGCGATTATTATTCTGCCCTCCCACCCAGGTTTTTAATATCTATTTCCTTTTTTCAGCTTCGGGTTGATTATCTTGGGTGCCTTCTTCGGCTACGGTTCTTTGGAGACCACGCCTGGATGTTTACTGGATTGTTTCTTTGGTTCCTGGTGGTGTTATGTTTTGCTGTTCAAGCGTCATTGCAGCTTCAGAAGAGGAGTTGCCGTTAGAGGAAAGGACATTTATGGGTGTGGGTTCATCCTGATTGGATGTTGGACTATGGGCTAGCCCCATCTTGGGTTGGAAGTTTCAAATGTGTTCTTTGAACTTTGTATTTTTACTGTTATAATGAAAAAAGTTAATGTTAACAAAAAAATGTTTTTCTTGCGGCTATTTTATGTCAGTAGTGAAGATTGGTGGCATAATACTCGCCTCCTTGTCTTTAATAGAATCTAAACCCCCACTCACGCTAGTGCGGGGGATTAGGTATTGTTGTTAAGTGTAATCTGCTGGTACCAATTCCAAGGGCTTTCCCTACTCTCCCTGGGGGCCCCTTATCATATTCCAGTAGACCCTCTATTCTGATCAATCTGTGTTACCCAGTATATTTGCCTGCCTTCATTCTCTCTTTCTCTCACTTTGCTTTCAGCCCACTCCTGCCCCTATAGTTTTTGTGACTACCTGTCTCCACAAACATCAGCCTAGCGTTTACCCTGTTTCTGTGATATGCTAAGTTCTACCCCCTGAGTTGCCCCAAAACTACAGTGTGTACTCCGACATATATCTTTTGCCCTGTGCACTCCTAACAATGGGCTACTACTGGATCGTACCAATCTCTGAACCAGCTCTGGTATGAACCTGGCCAGACTTGGCTTGAGCCTAAGCAGCTGCCCCTCCCTTAGAGCCTCTGAGGCTCCCTTTTTCTCACATAGTTCGGCCAACATGGCCTCACTTATAGTTTTATCAATGCCATTTTCTGCTACACCTGCTACAGTAACTGGTGCACCTTCACCTTGTCTTGTCCCATGAAGGTACACATTGTGACCAGGTCCCTACCATTCTGCAGGACTTGTTCCTGGCCTGTCTCCATTGTGGGCACACTGGTGAAGAATCTGGTGATTGTACCACCACAGGAATCAATCTGAGGAGAGCGTGGTGCAGGTACGACAGTGGATGGAGGACCTAATGTGTGCCCTGGGTCATACGTGCTGAATGTGGGATAGCCGATTATCTGGCTATGGAGGAGTGTGTGCTAGGGGTGGCATCTTCACTTCATCTGTGTTCACCAACTGCAATATGACCTCAACCTCAGAAGTTGTAATTTGGACGGCCCATAAGGATGGTGAGGGTGTTAGCACTGTGGGCGTCCAAGGGTTGAGCGGTGGTAGTTGTCGGTGGTGCAGGATGATGATGGCACATCACTTATTTCCTCATGGGTCCAGGCAAAAACGCTTGCCCTTGGGCACTGTCCTCTGGGTAGCCTCCTCCTTGGGGTCATTGTGGTGCTTGTTTGTAAATGCATGTATGCCTATCATATAAGTGTACGAACATTTTGGAATTCAGGTGTTGTGCATTTATGGCTTAGTAATCACCTTCACTTGCTGTGTCCATACCTCCAGCTGCCTCTACGGCTGCCAAGTTAATAATGCTCATGCCTTCACCTTTGAGCGCAGCTCCAACTGTAGTGGGGAGCAGAGTCTGGTGTGTAGGCACTCCTTGTAGTGATGAGGAGTACTGCTTCGAACATGCTTCTTCCAATACTGTTTGCAGTGCTCCAGGTTGTGGGGGTTAGTGGTCACCACACTGACAGCTGTGCAGATGGCCTCACACATCCTGGTGCGCTCATGTGTTGGAGTCTTGGTCATCTCAGACACAAAGAGGCAGGTCTCTCCTCCTTCTCGATGCCAATCATCAAGGATTGGATCTCTTCAATGAGAAACGGAAATCTTGCATGTTATTTTGTCATGGTCCTGGGGGGTACCCAATAAAGTGTGGTGGCAAAGGAGAACCGCAGGACAGGCAGGGAGTGGGCCACAGGAGCAGGTAGTTGGACTGCCAAATACAGGTAGGGCAGAACCCAGCTGTAAGAGGACAGCAACAGAGGGATGCTGTGCCGAGCAGCAAGAAACAGATGGCTATACACAAAGGCAGGGGATAGCAAGGGTAACACTAGGGACGGCGCCAGGGCCTTTCAACCTCTTCAAATGAAAGGGGCCTCATACCTCACAGGGTGTGGGAGCCAGTATCAGGTTCCTAGGGCATACGCAGCCACAGCGTGTGCTTCCGCCAGACTGTCGGGTGCTCTGGCGACTTGGGCAGCATTGTGTTCGATGGTAAAATCACGTTGGACTACAACGTGACTTCATCACGTTCCATAATTCTGCTGATGACAGGAAACAGTGCCGCTTAGAGAGGTCCTTTATAATCAGACACCGGTGAGCGTTCTGGTGCTCATAGACCATTTCAGTGAGTGGCCTTTCATTTCTGTTACCCTCCTTGCTCCTGTTTGCCTTAAACGTTGTTGACCCCTGTTTTCCATTGTAGTCCTGCCGGATCACCCTCGGATTTGGTACTTGTTCCTGGTTGTTTTTGGACGGCTCACACGGTTACCAAAACTCAGCTTGCTTTCTGGAGTTTCTACTGCAATTGCCTTGATTAGATTGTGGTCCTGGATACTGATTGCCCATTGAAATTACTTTTGCATTGCATGCTCCTGTGATTGACTTTTGTTATTATTTTGCCCATTCTTTCTAGTTGCGTCCTCGTTCGGTTCGGAGTTAGGTGCCTGCGTGTCATGGACATGGTCTAGTTGCGCCCTCGTTCCATTTGGGTTAGCAGCTCCTGGACTTTCTGGACTGCTCTACCGTTGGCAACTAGTGTCAGGCCAGTTACATGGTGTGAGGAATTCGACCATCCACATGGGGAGTGTGCACTCGCCTGGGCATTTTATGAAGTTTCATAATGAAAATCAATGATGGGAGATCAACCTCAGAAAATGCGTGGGGCTATTCCGCACACATTTTCCTCTGCTCACAGCACTACAAACACATAGTCATGTATACTCTGGGGGCACACAGCCTACAGTCACTCCCTGTCACATTTGGCTGGCATGTGACAGCCACATGTACATTAAAGCATCTCAAGAACGGGGGAGGAAAAAACCTTCCTCCAGCCATGGCCAGTCTAATTAAAATATAAACCCACCCTGTAAAGGAACACAGGAGGACAGGCAGTTTCACGAAGAAAAGGAACGCACTCTGGATACTGACTGGAGGATAGTTGGTAAAGCAATCAGTCTTAACTGTTCAAGGTTATTTGGTTTCAGCACCAAGGGAGCAAGGGTCATAAATGTCATTAGAGGCCTTCAGAGAAGGACCAGCGGGCCAGAACCATGATGTACCTGGTGCTTGAGATGATCTTGATGCTCGACAGCATCGAGTCGGTTCCAGGATGCATTGCAGCTCCTGCAACAGAGTTCAAGATGGGGGGCAGCTGCAAGTATCAGGCGGCAGGCAGTTCGGCAAGCGAGGCTGGACGGACGGCTGCAAGTTGGCCTACACAGCTGCTCAGGGTCAAGAATGATTGTCTCCATGCTGATTGGCAGATCTGGAAGGCTGGTCAAGGCGTCTCAGACGGCTTTAGTGGCTGCGGCGTGACAACAGTTGTGGTGCAGCCGGTTGCAGCTCGAGGTGCTCGACTACCTCAAAGATGTCCTTAAAAGATGGACGATGGTTGATGCTGGTCGTGGCACTCCTCCTAGCTTATTTGCAGGCCTCATGTCGCCCCTTAAGGCAGACGGCCCAAAGCTGAGGATAGTGTTGGCAGGCAACGGACGTGTCCTTTGTTCAGAGACTACCTGGGACTTCCCACCTAGGAAGCTTGTCTGCAGAATCTAGCAGGAAGCACTGTGTGCTGGCTGGGTACCGGTTCTGGAGCTGCTGGACAGGCCCTCTGAGTCCGGTATCTCCCTCTTTTCCCTGGGAAATGTTTAGGAGAGGTATCTTGCTGGACTCTTGGAAATCCTGGCTTTCCTTCATAGGCGGAAGCTGTAATGCAGACTGTAACTTCAGCCAGGGTCCAAATGACTCCTTCTTCTTACTCCTTTCGAAGTCGTCAAATGATCTGCTCAACCCTCTTTTAAAGCCAAATGGGCCCCAGTGATTGGTGCAGGCTAAGCCTACTTTAAGGAACCAATCATGGGTCCCCACCAACAATCTTCTGTTATGCGTGAGGTCATAACCCGAGTGCTTTGCAACAGTAAAGGTAAGGGATGACAACATGTGCTACTAAATCTCACCCAACTTCCTGTCTGTTGTGGATCAAAGTGTCTCTCTGGTTAATTGAGCTCTCTGTGACTCCTGATCAAAGCACAGGTCTCCATTGAAGTTTGTGGCGAGAACAGACTTTCTGTCTCCATCCATTCACATACTTCTTCCCTCTGAAAGGGGGGTCTCCCTGCAGAGGTCGCCTACTGTAAACAGTTGTCCCAGACATGCCATTTATTGCTCTTCATACAGAGGGGTTGGAGCTAGCTTCAAGTTGACACATTTCATATCAAAGAGGTGTTGGTGTTTCCTGTCCCTTGTGTTCTCCGAACAGGCCCCTTCGCAGGCCTACTTCAATTAACTCTCATCAGTATGTGCTGCCACCAAGCAGGACTACAATAGAACAGGGTGGATTCATGGACCCTTTGATATTTTAATTAGGCTGGCCATGGCCAGTGGAAGGTGCCACCTTTCCCCTTCATGAGATGCTTTGATGTACCCGTGGATGTTGCATTCCAGCTGAACATGACAGGGAGGACTGCGCCTGTAAGCTGTGTCCCCCCCGGAGTACAATTGACTGTGTTTGTTGTGCAGAGAGCAAAGGAAAGTATGACCGGATTAACCCCACACATTTCTTAACAAATTTCAAAAAAGCCCAGGCGAGCACACACACCCTGTGCAGATGGTTGAATTCCTCACACTTGTCCTCTGGACTTCCTGTCACCTGAGCAAGAGACCATTTTTGTATAGGTTCAATACCATTTACCCACCAGAACCAGGTAGGATAAAGGAGTTGTGGGGGGTTACAGTGGAAGGGTACAGGATCACAGGTATTCTCTAATTATTGTATCTTTTGTGTCATCTTGTTTTTTCTTCCAGCTGGTGGTGTGTGTTTTCCTGCCTTTTCACTTGAGCCCCTGGCATGGTCATATTTCTTTGCATACACAGGCCGCACTCTCAAGAGGAAAGTCACCCTCAGGAAGAGGAGACCCTGTATGCTCGCCTTGTGCGTGCCGTGGGTTTATATCGGATTAGTGACTAGGAGATGGGGAATCTGGGATCACAACACCCTGCAACTGCCCCCATGTTGCCAGTCAGCAGTCTTGTAATACGGCAAAACATTAATTTCTCTATTTTTGTTCTGGAGCTTCCATAACAAGCTGTGTTTTCTCGTCCCACGGGATATACAGAAGTGTTATCACCTCATTGACTTCTAAGACTGGTCCCTCCACAACAGCCTCTTGCTCACAGAGAAGGGTTTAGAGCTCTTCAGTGGGCATTTCGTTTTTCAGGCTCCCTTCTGGCTGGCTGTCTCATGTTAATCAACGGCCATTAACCTTATCTTTGTTGCCATTTTAATGTATGCACACCACGGGTGCCTCAGACTGTTTTCACTTTCAGCAAGTGGCCCCCAACCATCATGTTGAAATGGGCCCCCACACATCTTCAGCCGGGCCTGGGTAACACATCAGTCACGGTCCATCCTTTAGGGTCCAAAAGGTGTGGCATGTTTTTCACAGAGTTTCTGGGTCCCAAGTCTTCAGTGCTGTTCGGATGATGGATGGTATAGCTTTGCACCTGAATATTCTGTGCACATGAAAAAGCCAATGCTCGTGGGTCTGGGTTCATCGAATGGATATTCCAAATTGGCCTTCCTACGTTATGCACACTTTATATGTGGATGGTCCAGTTTTTCACTTCTCTGCTTATTTTTACTTGGGCCCTCATGCAGAAATGTATCAGAATCGTCAGGAAGCTCCGGGATCGTGTTCTGGTTGCGTTACTTCCCGGAGAGTTTCGCTATTCATCAGAACGAGGACGTCAGTTTGACGTGCATCATGTGATCCTTTCTTCAATCATTCTAATATTCCTTATCAAAGTGTGCAAATTGAGGGAGTAGCGAATTTAAATCCCTTTGTGTATTTCAGTCCATTCCTTTCCAGGTCTCTGCCATCAATTGGGAAGTTTGCTAAATGGTACTCAGTTCAGGGACGTCATTTCACCAAAATGCCAGGGGTAGAGGAAGTGACATCACACAACACTTGACCTCTGATGACATCACAGGGAGTGATGTAATTGGACTCCACCTCAAAGTGACATCACAGGAAGCGATGGAACTTGACCTTTCACCTGTTGACAAAACAGAAAGTGGCATCACATAGCATTGTTTCTAAGTACATTATGAAAAATATGGTTACGATATTCAAAAGTGATATAATTTTATACAAGAATGGATCACCATATGTATCGTTAATATCAGTGTGTATAGCCCATATTACCAAATTACCGTGCATACAAGCAGGCGTCAAAGGCCAAACTATATGATGTGTTATTATATAGCACTTACGCTTAAGCGCTTCATATAGAACAGATATCACCCAACCTGTTTGTAGTACTCATTTATCAACCTCAGCAGGATGAAAGGCTGAGTTGACCTTGCTGGGAGTTGAACCTGCAACCTGCAGATCACACATACATAGCAGCAGCCAGCGCTCAACCCACTGAGCTATCTTACCGGCTATAGCTCTCAGAAAGCCAGCCACTCCAAAAACGAAGAGCCATATGCTGCTGGCCACAGGCCATGAGACTCAATAAAAAAAAAAGAGTACTACTTTTTTTTTTTAGGGGTAGCAAGGGAGACCTTGGGGGACACCGATGCGACCCCTGTCAACCCCTAAATAACGTCCATGATTCCGTTACCTCTTGCTAGCCCACCTGCTCTCAGTTTTCCCGAAGGCACGGGAAAATGCACAGCAACTGAGAGCTGAAACCCAGCACTGAGAAGCGAGCAGACAGCGCCCCCAGGTAGAAGGAAAACGCCCTCCATTGTGAACTGGAGATATTCTATGCTACAAAGGCATTAAGACTTAAGCGGGGGAGCACACCTGCAATTCTTCGAAAGAAAACGATCTGGTGAAACAGAAGTAATCTGCATGAATGCTCTCCGTCAACAGTACCTGGGAGTGAAAGGGTTTGCATCTCCAACGCCAAGCAAAGAGTGTCATGGATCAGTCCAGATGATGGTCTGACAGGCAGGTTCCGGAAGGGGCCGGGCTTCAATGATTTCAGGGTAATTATCTGCCTTGAGCCCTTAAGAGAATAAGACAGACAGAAATGGAGACCTGAAGGATTTTGAACCTATTTGGACTCCTGCCGGCAGGATAGCTCAGGGGCAATGGCTCGCCTTGGAAAGCAAGACTCGGGTCAACACAGGTTCGATCCCAGGGTCCGCGCTTAGAAACCTCTGGCAATAATTATTAGTTCTGTGCTCCCTATCACTTGTCTCCGAAATTCTCTTCACGCCTATTCCCGACCTGCGCATCGTCTGACGAGCCCATTTGGGATACAACGTACTGTGCTGCTGCGAATAAAATAAACCGTTGCAAACATTCAGGGATTTAAGTAGGCCGTGGTTAGCCAAGGCAGAGAACCTGCAATGTCCAAAACCTCAATGCAAGGCCTCCCTTAGTCCTCCCACTAACAGGGACTTGACTGCGATTTCTCCTGTGAGCCACTTGACACTTGCATTTGCTGTTTGCAAGGCATGCAACTGATTTCCAAGCGGCCTGCATATAGGTAACGGGCAGTCATCCTAGCCTGTGCCTGAATGTTGAAGCTGCCCAAAGAAGTATACATGGCGTGTGGTTTTCAGACACGTCCATGTAAGGGTGAGTGCTGTGATGAATGAAATGAGCAGTGAGCCCAGTGTGCATTACATGCTCAGATGGGCTGCATTCTTGAATTACTATCACAGTCACCTTTGTCAAGTCAGTGGTCATTCCTATGTTCCACAAACGCACTTCATTTTTATGTAAGTCAGCCAGCCCCTTACATTCAAGGTCCCCCAGGCCACTGCACTCCGAGAAGCCATACGTATACCCAATAGAGTGTGTTGTACAGGGGCTTTGGTACTTCCAGGCATGAGGATCTTTTCCTGCTGGTCCCTGGAGAGATTGTGCTGTAAGCACACAACCCACTTTGAGGCCTGGAGATAAATTGCCTCCCCCACCCTCTCCAGAAGCCCAGCAGAGAAGGCACAGCAGAAGCAGCAGATACCTGCAGCAAACAAACTTTCAAACAACTGCAGCTGGGAAAATATGTGTTCAAGTGCCTGAGTGGCAGACTGGCCTCCAGTCCTGGCTATGCAATTTAACCTAAGTGTGTGGTCATGGGCAGATCATTTTATTTTACTTTCTGATTTGGCAAAATATGAATTTACTAGATGTGATTCAGCTCACTCTGCCTGCTACTCCAAAAAAGCTTCACTCATGATACTGCCCTATAAATAATAGTACCAGTAACCATTCATATTTTGGACATCACAAAGTTTGTCTCTTGGCAACTTCTTATATAACACCCTATGATCCGCTCGAGTACCAGAATCACTTCTGTGACGTCATGTTCGGTGCAGTCACTGATGTGCCTTGGGCGCATATGTTTTGCCGCGCAGGTCCCCGCAAGTCCGAGGCCCTGGGCCTCATTACGAGTTGGGCGCAAAGGGATACCAGGCACCGGTAAGGACACCGGTGCCGGTAATCCCTTTGCGCCCTATTCCAAGTTCCCTTAGCGGGTCCCTTCCTTAACGCCTACTTTTACCAGGCGTTAAGGACGGGACCCGTTAAGGGACTTTAGAGCTAATAACGGTACCGCAATTTGCGGTACCGTTATTAGCGCCTTCCCATTTAGCCCTATGGGGGCACAAATGGGAATGGCTTTTTCAATGAGGACTTACCGGTCCCGCAAAGGTCGGAATAGACCGGTAAATCCCCATTGAACGATGGCAGACTCGGTACCGGTATTGGAGGTAGTCATGGCGCTAATAGCACCATAATTACCTCCATACTTGGAATGAGGCCCCCTGTCTTGCCCACATTGGTTCTGTTTGTCTCCCTCCCCTTTCTTATAGGTGATTTATTTACAGAATGAGTTCAATTGTTAATATACTTACCCAGTGAACCAGTGATTTATTTACAAACTGAACCAAAGAGATTTATTTACAACATGCACAATGAATGCACCTCAGAACTGAGGGACTTCAAACACACTGTTGCAGAGTTGAATGATGCATTGTTTGGGGCAGGCAGCCATTACTTAAACTGCTTGCTGCCTGCTCCTCCCCCTGCTCCCCTGTGCCCACTAAGGCCAGGGGTTGGCAGCCTTTGGCTCTGCAGATGTTTTGGACTACAACTCCCATCAGCCCTATCCAGAATAGACAATGGTGAGCGGCCATGGGAGCTGTCCTAAAAAAGATCGGGAGACCCAAAGGTTGCAGGCCCCTGAGTTAGGCAATGGCCCTTTGTTAGAGCTCCCCCCTCAGTTTCTCATCGCACTTCAAGCACTGCCAACACTGCATCCCAGGTAATCTGTTGCCACCTGGACGATCTTTTAAACAATTGGCTCTGAGCATTTTGTCATGAGCTGGCTGTAAATCTTGTGTTCGCTGGTGGCACCATTGTGCAAAGGAAAGCATTCACCGAAAATGCTTGCTAAACCACCACCAGAATTAGCTCGCACCATAGGTGTTACAATAATAATATCACCTTTATCTATAGTGCATGGTGTTGGACACCTCCCACTTCTAAGCGCTGTAGTGACATGTGTTATGGTTCTCCGCGAAGGATGAAGGGGCGAGGAGGCCCTTCTGGGATTCGAACCTGCGACTGCAGGCAGCACAGAGACCTCTGAGCATTTACATCCTTTAACTACCTGAACTGCTGTTTCGAGGAAGGGCTATCACAGATTTAAAGATTGCAGAAACAGAATGCCTGTATATACAAATACATTTTCTAATTGCATCTGAATTAATCAGTGCTCTTCTTTTTAATGTTTTACACTTTCATAATAAATGGCTAAAGCATGGGTTACTTATTCTTTTGTGAGGGTGCTGTCCTCATGTGGCTAGGATGGGATTTCCCAATTATAGCATTAGCTCTGAAATCCATACAGCGCTAAGGACACGCTTGACGCAGATGGAGAGGTACGCTGAAGAGAATCTGGGCGTGAAAGAAAGTGAAGGGAATTCTGGTTAAGATGCCATTAATCCAAGGGATAGGAGGGCGCAAGAGAGGTGGGTCACTGCTTTTAGTAGAACGTGTATGCAGTTCCAGTATTTGTGGGGGTTCCCGACAACATCATTTTTTACTGAACACGGCGGCTCAGCATTAGGAAGATGGGAAAGCGTTGCTTTAGAGAGAGCCTTCTGGGAAGAGCAGATGTGCATAGCTAGCTCTGTGTGAGTAGATCACAGGCACGTCCACCTGAGCACTGCACCGAGATGCACAGTGAAGTAGCGGCAGCCCCACTTGCCACATCAAACAGTGCTCATCGCACAATGTTAAAGGTATTTTGTTTTGTTAATGTTAAAGATATTTTGTTTTGTTAATGTAAAAGGTATTTGTACCGCACACCTTCACCAACGAAATTGGTCCCCAGGCGCTCTGGCGGATCTGCAAACAAGAAGGCGGGAGTGGGTTAGTAGGGTGAAGAGGGAGTAGGAAAGTGAGAAAGTGGTGTGCTGTTGACAGTTTCCGTTCGGTTTGCACCGTGCGCTGAGCTTTGATGTGAATATCAGAGCGATGCGAGACCTTGTGTGCTGTTGGTGCAGTTTATGTGGTGTTTGCTGAGCAGGAAGATGGTTGTGTGGATTTTCGTGTGAGTTAGGTATGCAGAGATTTGCGCATGGGGTTAGTGTGTTATATGTCTCTTAGTCCTTATAATTCTTGTTCTATGTATCCAGTTGTCCTATAGGTAGACATATTTTTCACTTTTTCCTGTCCGTCTAGTTGTTATGAGTGATGGTGTGGCAGGTTCCCAGCTGTGTAGTTAGAACTTAGTGTAATAGGTAGGGGCGTGTCTTGTCCCCCACTCTGGTACCGGTGCTGTAGTTAGCATTCACCCACTCCCTTGTTATCTATTTTCTGTCGGTGGTCCATTGTTGCCTGTGTGTAGTTTGTAGGACAAGGTGTTATTGATATATAATCCTTGCCCTTCCATCCTGACCCAGCTATGATCTTTCTTTGGTATTGTTCTATCAAATCTATCTCCCAGTTGGTAAGTTGATATGCCGCAGATTGTTTTTCCTTAACTTCTGTTTATGGGTGGTAAATTAGGGGGATTTGGAGGATCGGTTCCTCAAGGACAAAGGGCCAGCTAAGATCGACCCCTGGGTGTGAAATAAAGGCGAGTGATAGTGCACACAGCAGCAACGCATGACTGCACTCTATAATTGGGTACAGGGCCGGCTGTAGATGTGTCAGGGCTGCTGGGGGCACATTTCAACATGTTTGCCCCCGACGTCCCACCCTTGCCTGACAGATGAAGAACGCAGCCCGAGGCACCCGCGGGGTGCTTACATTACAATTACATTTAAAAAATGAAGCACAGCGTTATGTTAAAGGTTCTTAGTTGGGTAATAGCTGAAGATTAACACAAAACAGGAAGCCAGCAGGGAGCTGAAACACTAAATGTCAGCTGAAAAGCTATCACTCTTTGATAGTAGGGTGATAATGTCGGGGTAAGCAGAGTACAAAAGGCAACAAGGAAATAAGAACCTTGATGGATACTTCAAAAGGGAGGTGACAGGCCAGAGGGTGCTGCCAAAGGCTACCAACGGGTGCACTGAGTATGTTTAATATCCAAATTAAAGGAGTATGTTTCTGTGTCATAAGATTGCCAACATTGGCCAGCTGCTTGGGGCCCCAAAGCCCTGAGGCCCATTTCAACTGAAAAGGTTGAATCCGTACAACGATGAGATCACACTCGGTGGACTAGGGTGAACTAAGAGGGCACCTCATCATTGAATTGTGATTTCACTCTTTCATTCATTACCCTGTACTTGGAGTCCACTCTTTACTACTGTTACTATAGTGTTAATATGGCAATTGTGACAAGTGTGTGCCCCATAAATCGAGCGTAGAAACGAATTTCCATCTCAAACCCAAAATTGGAATTGGTTCCATGTTCCATTATCTGTAAGCCTTACAGATAATGGAACATGGAAGCAATTCCGATTTTATGAAATGCGATATTTTTAATTGTTGGCCATTACAGTGCTGGTTACCATCATTTCTTATGTCTGGGAATCAGGCGAGGAAGAGTAGGTCTCTTGGGTAACCGTTCGCTGTACACTGGTGATACTTTGCTTGTGTTGGGTGTTCCACATACGGTAGACTTGGTTAGCAAATGTAGCATAGATGCATAGACAGCAATCTATAATAAAAGAATGGGTGCATTTGTAAAGCACAGGTTAACCAGGGTTGTGGGCATGTTGGGGCTGGAGACAGTTCACAGTTGCCTGTAGCCAAAAACAATTGTACTGGATGGAAGACTGCGTTCACTTGCCTTGAACCTATAGCCATGAGGTCAAGCGCAGACCCCTGACAGTTGAATTAGTAAACTGAGCCACACAACCAATAAAGTGTAAGCCTTACAGACCATGATTCCCAGAAGACAGGGAAAACAGGTAGATATCTTGAGAGGGGTGGTTCTTTTAGCCCTGTCCCTAGAGGGAGGACCTAAAAGTTATTCACTTGCGTTCGGCATTGGGGTGTTTGTCTTCGGTTGAGGGTCTTCTTCATGTCTTAGAAGTATGGCGAAGTAGAGGGGTGAAGGGGTAATTGAGTCATAACAAAATCAGGAAGACCCTTTGCAAATTAATTTTCGGAACACATAAAGCACCACTTTAGAGAATCAAAGCGTGGGGAAGGACACTACTTTAAGGGGCTTTTCTTTCATTTGCGTCGCAGCCAGATGTTTTGCTGGCGCCGCCTATCTTACCGCGCAGATCTACTCAGCACGCAGTGCGCCTTGGTTCGTGTGCACTGCATCCCCTGCCACAGTCTGTTTTGCAGAAATTGTACCAATCGTTTTACCTCTCAGTTAAGCAGGAAAAGTGGGCAGCAGAACATGTGGGACATACAACGACATTACAGTTTGAATCAAAGCCAAAATAATCAGGCCTTGGTCCCTACACTCCTGAAATTCATAGCTCTCAACTCACCCGCTTTTGGCGGGTGTCACTCGCCCTGTAAAGGGCTGACTCACCTGCCAAGCCTCCTGTACACCCATTCATTCCAATGGGCGTCTCACCCGCCAAAAACAACATCGGGTGATTTCACCCGCCTTTGCGACACAAATGGTTGAGAGCTATGCCTGAAATGCCATCAGTAGGAGAAGCAGCCCAGGAATTGCCACGACATATTTAATGAATGCTGTAAACTACGCACGCCCCCTGCCAGTCTGGCCTGCACAGTTGACAAAAATATACCGCAAAACTTGCCCCGCCCTCACTCTTTCTGAGGGCATGCTCTCTTTTGCCATTATAGCTCAGAGTTATCAAGCCACGTATTCACTCTTGCTTAGCCGAATCAGAATTGTGGTGTTTGGCCCATTTAAGTGTGGGCCTGTTGCCCCTTTAAGGAAAAGCGCCAGGACTGTGCTCAAATCAAAAGGGGCTCTGCTGGCACGCGAGAGGCAGTGCAGCAGAGAGCCCCAGGAAGTGGCAACTCGTGTCTCTGTCCTTTGTTACTCGTGGTTTGCAGTGTGAACACGGCCTGGTCCTGCCCCCACCCCAGCTACGGTAAACTGCCCGGTGATCCGGACAAAGCATGGTGCCCCCGGCTGATTATCTGCAGCGTGCCCGCAGCATCATTGGTGAGTCGGCGACCCCGACACTTGGTGTGGCCCGCCCTGGTGACCTGTGGCGGGTCACCACAAGAATCTTTCACAAGAGCGCCGACAGACCATGGAAATAGAGGCGGTGTGTGGTATAAAACAACTTAACATGACTCCCTAGCTCTCCTTTATCAGAGCTCTTCGAAGAGTCTTTACTTATTGCTTAATTACTCCTGTATTTTTTGCAGACATTGGTTTACTAATCTCTTTTCTATATCCCCAAATCCCTTTTCCCTCAAGACAGTACTTATTTATTTATTTTTAAACTAGAGCGTTCTTTTTCCTTATCCCGCATTAAAGGCTTCTTCCCAGCGTGTTCCCTGACCGCACTGAGCTGAGCTCTGTCATGCTTGACATAGTCTTTTGTTATCATTTCAAGATATCGCTTTACTGCGATCTAACAGGTGGCTTCAATTTAATTGAAGAGACGCCGCTTATTTTCCATCTGGAGGGGCGGGTCTCACACCGCGCAGGTCGAAAATGACTGGAAATGCGCATGAGAGCTAGCGCGGGAACAGGCGACAAGGAAACAGGCAAACGGAAAAAAGCAGACCCACAGGAGGAAAAGAAGAAGGAAAAAGAAAACCAGAGCAAATAGAGACGTTCAGAGTATCCATGACGTGGCGAAGAAGGGAAATGAATACCTTAATTGTTTCATTTTTTCGTTACGTCAGAAAATGGGAGCTCACTTGCGAAGTCCACAGTTTTTCAATTGACAATTAGGCCTGGGTCCCTGGTGTACTTTTACGGCCTCATTCGAAAATACCACAGCATGTGGTAAATTAACGCTCCAATGCCAAACCACTGCACATCGTGTGGCGGTATTGATCGATATGTGTTGTTGCATGGGTGCTATTATCATCACTGTGGTAATTCCAGACCTCTCGCAGTAATGTGGAATATCAGCACTTTTGGTAACACCATAAATACTGCTGGCAGGAAACATTTAATATTGCTGGTAAAACATTCCTATAACATATGTACATTTCTGGGACAGTAGGAGGGCCTCTGCAGAAAAAAAAACACTTTGCTACCATTTATTTTATAGTTTTATTGTTTAAAGGCACCTACTAAAGAGCAATTCTAGCCCCAAAAAGCTCACGGTGCACTGTACGGAATTGCAATATTATGTACAGAATTGAAATACAAAGTACAATATACACATAAAACAGCAATTTCATTAATCTTTTCAGAAGAACCACATTAAGGACAGCATACCAGCTACAGCATGGGGAGGAGGGCCTGCAAGCTTTGGCTCTCCAGATGTTTTGGACTACAACTCCCACAGCCCTTTCCAGCATAGAAAATGGTGGGGGCTAATGGGAATCTAAGTCCATAGCATATGGAGACCCACCGGTTGCACGCCCATGATTATTTTAGGAATCGACAAATCTTAAGACATCATCCAAAGGCTAGAAGTGAAGAAGCCTTTCTTAAAGTGCAGGCAAAGGCGTTCCAAAATCTAGGGGTAACAACAGAGAAGCCCTCCCTTTACATTTGACTTTAAGCCACCTTGAGAATCATGAAAATTAACACATTGTAAATTAGGCAATCCATTTTAAAAAGCATAGCATCAGTGATCGAAGTTGCAGGCAATGAAGGGATAACATTTAAGGAGATACAAGGTCATGTTTTCAGGTCCTAGTTACCAGACAGGCAGCTAAATGCCATGCATACTGGAGATCTCATACAACTTTTATGTAGACCCCAATCACCAGAACGCCCCCCATCAATATGGTATAGTACAAGCGCTTTACAGCAGAGCGAAAAAAATGTCATAAGACATTTTTAACATTCCTTTGAAAATGCAGCCGAAAATGTGCTGATTTAAAATTTTGGGGAAACTAGAGAGATTTGTGTACAGCAAAAAAAAAACAGGTGATCAAGCAGCTCCTGAAAGTGTACGAATGATAACTGGATGGGCTAAAATTGGAAACGATTGTATCAGATGAGCAGATTTTTCAGGGCCAAAAATAAGAAACTCTGTTTTAAGGGGGTTTCATTTGAGATTGGCGCGCGCCAGCAAGGCCTCTATCAAGGGGTCGGAGACGTTTTAGGCAGACAACATTTGAAGATAAAATTGTGCCTCGTCAGTATATTGAGTAGCAGAGATGCTATATCCCGAAACTACATTTCCCAGAGCTTCCACGTACAGAATGAAAACGACAGGGGAAAGGATGGACCCTTGGGGCACTCTGCAGTGTACAGGCAGGGGGTTGGATCTGGCACTATCCACCCAAACAGCCATGTCTGTTCGAGAGGAAGGACTTAAACGAGTCCAGGACAACGAATTCCCACAGAATCCGCCTTCATGGCCCACCTACTGAATCCTGCGGAACGATGCCGGAGTATCAGCAGGAAGGCACCCCCACCAACAGTGGTTCAGAAGATGTTGTCAACAACCTGGAGAGTGGGCGCCTCAGTACTATACTGATCATGAAATCCTGATTGGCAAAATCCTAGAAGATTATATCTGTCAATGTCAGACTGGAGATGGATAGCTACAGGTTTCAAGTATTTTCTCGAAAAATGGTAATTATGTAATGTGTCCAAAATGTCTTGGTATATAATCACCAAAACCAGGCTTTTGAAACAGGGGCCCACGCCATGTTTCGAAGATTTTGGAAAGAGACCCTCAAAAAGCAATATTAAGGATTTAAAAAAAAAATATTCAAGTATAGCAGCAGGAAATTCTTTACGCATGTTTGCCAGAATAATACTGTCGGCATAATATATCAGTTTGTGAGAATTTAAAAGTAAAATAGAACCTTACAGATCGAGTGGTTGAACGGTGTCAAACGGAGTGACAGTAAATAGGTGGAAAAGAGGAGCGATATTGTCAGCTATTGTGTCTCTCTGTGCATCAAATACATCTTTTGTATACAAAATACAATTATCGTAGAACAATCTTCAGACAAAAGAGGTGCATGAGAGGATTTTAAATGTGTGATCAAGACAATGTCACGTGTGTCATTTGACAAAACAGCATGTTCCATGTTGCGATAGTTGCTTCCAGGTTGGAAATGTATTTTAAGAACAGCTAAAAGCCGAGCTTATTTCTAATGGGGACTGCCAGTGTCACAAAATAAACCCTCCCCCGTAATAAAGTCTCCCCGGGAGAATTTATTTTGAAATGGAATCTCCCCCTGTGAAATGAATTCCCCCCCCCATGACAAGAAATTAATTTTCTCTCATTTTGAACCCCCCCAACATCTGTCATTTTTTTAAAACGGTGTCTCTACTCTTTTAGGAAGGGTTTTGGAAAAATCCAGTTAGGCGAGTCTCTGTTGAAATATTGTTCAGCCGTCATCTTGATGAGGAGACACTCTGTATCAGAATAAACTCTCCTCCTTGAAAAAGCAGACTCTGTATCAGAATAAAGTCTGCCCCTTGAAGGGGAGACACTGTGTCAGAATAAACTTTCCCCATTGAAGGGGGAGACTCTAGCAGAATAAAATCTCTGCCTTGAAAAAGGAGACTATGTATCAGAATAAACTTTCCCTTTCATGGCGGAGATTATGTAGCAGGATACACACTCCCCTTGATGGGGGAGACTCTGTAGCAGAATAAACTCTACCCCTTCAAAGGGGAGACCCTTTACCAGAATAAACTCTCCCCCTTGAAGGGGAGACTCTGTATCAGTATAAACTCTCCCCCTTGACGGGGGAGATTCTGTATCAGAATAAATGCTTCCCTTGATCGGGGAGATTCTGTAGCAGAATAAACTCTCCCCCTTGATGGGGGAGACTCAGTACCAGAATAAACTCTCCCCCTTGAAGGGGAGACGCTTTGTCAGAATACATTCTCCCTACTGAAGGGGGAGACACTGTAGCAGAAAAAACTCTCCCCCTTGAAAAATGAGATTCTGTAACAGAATAAACTCTCCCCCTTGATGGGGGAGACTCTGTACCAGAATAAACTCCCCCCCCCCATTGACAGGGGAGATTCTGTATCTGAATAAACTCTCCCCCTTAAAGCAAAGACTATGTATCCGAATACATTCTCCCCCTGAAAAGGGGCGACTCTGTAGCAGAATAAACTCTCCTCCTTGAACGGGGAGTCTCTGTACCATAACAAACACTCCCCCTTGAAGGGGAGACTCTGTATTAGTATAAACTCTCCCACTTGATGGAGGAGATACTGTAGCAGAATACACTCTCTGCCTTGAAAGGGGAGACTCTGTACCAAAATAAACTCTGCCTCTTGAAGGGGAGATGTTGTATCAGAATAAACTCTCCCCATTGAAGGGGGAGACTGTATCAGAACACATTCTCACCTTGATGGGGGAGACTCTATATCAGAATAAACTGTCCCCTTGATGGGGAGATTCTGTAGCAGAATAAACCCCCCACCCCCTTGATGGGGGAGACTCTGTAGCAAAATAAACTCTCCCCCGTGAAAGGGGAGACTCTGTACCAGAAAAAACTCTCCCCTTTGACGGGAGAGATTCTGTATCAGAATAAACGCTCCCCCTTGATGGGGAGACTCTGTACAAGAATAAACTCTCCTCCTTGAAAGGGGAGCCTCTGTACCAGAATAAACCCTACCCCTTGAAGGGGAGAAGTGTGTCAGAGTAAACTCTCCTCATTGAAGGGGGATAATTTGTATCAGAATAAACTCTACCCTTGTTGGGGGAGATTCTGTAGCATAATAACTCTCCCCCTCGATGGCGGAGACTCTATAGCAGAATAAACTCTCTCCCTGGAAAAAAGAGACTCTATATCACAATAAACTCTCCCCTGGATGGGGGAGATTCTGTAGCAGAATAACCCCCCAGCCCCCTTGATGGGGGAGACTCTGTACCAGAATAAGCTCTCCCCCTTGAAGGGGAGACTCTATCAGAATAAACTCTCCCCCTTGATGGGGGAGATTCTGTAGCAGAATAAACTCTCCCCCCTTGAAAGGGGAGACTCTGTACCAACATAAACCCTGCCCCTTGAAGGGTTGATGCTGTATCAGAATCAACTCTCCCCATTGAAGGGGGGACTCTAGCAGAATAAACTCTCCCCCTTGAAAGGGGAGACTATCAGAATATATTCTCACCTTGATGGGGGAGACTGTGTAGCAGAATAAACTCTCCCCATTGATGGGGGAGATTCTGTATCAGAATAAACTCTCCCCCTTGAAGGGGAGACTCTGTACCAGAATAAACTCTCCCCTTTGAAGGGGGGACTCGGTAGCAGAATAAACTTTCCTCCTTGATGGGGGAGATTCTGTATCAGAATAAACTCTCCCCCTTAAAGGGGAGACTCTGTACAAGCATAAACTCTACCCCTTGAAGGGGGGACTCTGTATCAGAATAAACTTTCCGCTTTGACGTATTGATATTGATATTTTATCTGTATCGCACTCATACACAAGGGTTTCAGAGCGCAAGAAAGCAAGGGAGGGGAACAAGGGAGAACAAAACAACGATTTTACTAGGCCCAGTGATATTGAGAACATGCAAGTGCATGGGAGAAGTAAAGGGGAAAGTGCATGGGAGGGGGGAGAGGTGGAAAGTTCTGAGCAAAAGGAATACAAATAATAAATAAAACATGAATAACTAATAAAAGCAACAAACAGTCGTAGTGCAGGCAGCAAGTGGCAAGTGCTAGGTTTAAGGCAACAGACAGGGTGTGTCTGATAAGTGCAGAAAACAGAAAAGAGGGGGCTGTAGGTTTACAGATACAGACCCCAGTGCAAGGGATTGCCAGGAGGCAGTGCGGGTGGTTGACAGGGTGAGACAGGTAACTGGGCCCGAAATTCAGAGGGTGACCAGGTGCACAATGCCGAGACAGAGCAGATCAGCAGGGGAGAGGAGAAGAGAAGTCAGAAGCAAAGAGAATAAACACTGCCCCTTAAAGCAAAGACTATGTATCAGAATAAACTCTCCAGACTCTGTATCACAATACACTCACCGTATTGATGGTGGAGACTCTGCATCAGAATCAACGCTACCCCTTGAATGGGAGACTCTGTTGCAGAATAAGCTCTCCCCCTTGATGGGGGAGTCGCTATATCAGAATAATCTTTCACCTTCAAGGGGAGACTCCGTATCAGAATATACTTGCTGCTGTAAGGAAGGCATGGTATTGAAGCAAGACAGACACAAGTGACCACAGTTCAAGGGTGTTTATTGAACCTTTAACAAGGGCGTGATAAACGCCTATCTAAACATAAATCTAAGATGGGAGCAAGCTACGACCATCAAATATTAATAACGCAGTCCAAGTGACGTCTCGTCAACATAAAAACGGCTTATACTAAAAAAAAACTATTGCCAATCCTTACCACTAATTTACAAATAGTGTGGAATAATGTTCATGAAAAATAAAGAAGATTTCACAAAGAATAAGTAAGGATATTCAGGTCATGGGCCTCCCTTCCCCACATATTCAGCACAGGACAAGGCAGTTCACTCAAACATGGCACACACTCTGACTTCTTCGGCATGAAGATACAGTTCCAGGACCAGCATCAGGCTCTTCTGTACCCAAGTCTCTTTACTTATCAGTCTCTTGATTCAGAAGAGGGCCTGATGTATCAAAACAAAACACAAAGTTATTTTCCTCTCACAAGAATTCAATTTGGATGATTCACTCTTCACCCTGAATCCCCCTTTTCTGGGCTCAGATCCCACTTTTTACAATTAGTTCTCAGGTTACTGACGGTTCACCCTAGATCCCCCTCTGTCAGGTTCAGGTCGCTTTTTACAATTAGGTCTTGGGTGACTCACGGTTCACCTGGGATCCCCCTCTGTTGGGCTCAGATCCCTTATTGCAATTAGTCTCCCTCAGCCGGGCTCGGACCAATCTCAACTTCAGTTTTGCTATCAAAGACTTTCAAATGTGGCCGGGATTTGGCTTGACCACAACTTCACAATTTACAATTACACCCTCATCAGAAAACAGAGTTCCCTCCCCCTAGCGTTCTCTCGGTTTCCCTCTGTTGGGTTCACACTTGCCTTTTTGTAATCACAGTTCACAATTTTACTCTCTCTGTTAGATACCTAACAGAGACTTTCGAATGAGCACCCACCTGGTGCCGGACCGCTCTGTATGGTGTCTATTCTGTTTCAAAAGTTCACTCACTCCTTGAATATTCAATTATATTTGTGTCTCTCATCATATACGCCATATGCTTTGCCCCTTGCAACTTTATTCATACAACATTGTCACTTGCATCCTTGGGTCTAACGCAGAGCGGTCTACTATTAGTCTGGCCGCCTCGACTATTGATGCGGGAGATCCATGTGTACCTTCGACACCGAATGCACCTTTCTTCAGCGTTAGTTTCTTATCCTCGAGGGCTCTTGAAAGTAATGGTTTCCTCTCTTTGAAAAGGCCAAGGGCAATTCCTCCTTGCAACCCTTTCTGATCTCACCATCTTTCTCCTCGTGTTAAACCGCCATCTCGGAACTGCTGCTTCCTCTGGTGTTTTGCCCCACTCAGAGTGTGCTTCCATGCTCCACCTTTTATCGGTGTGGGGAAGTGTGATGGAAGTCAGGTGTGTGTAATTATCAGTAATTGCCTGACTCTGCCTGACCCTTGTGTTGGGACATGTCAGGTATACGGCTCGGGTGTTAGTCCGTTTTGTTTCATGTTAGACTGTCTGTGAAAAAGTGTTTGTGTCAGGAAAGGGGGAGGGGAGGTTGAGTTCCTAGGTATCCCGCTTAGTAGGATGGGGAAAAGGTGTTATTAGGAAGGGGACACTGCGTCTCAACCTTCAGTGTCCCCGAGGACCCTTCATCCAGGTGATCCTCCCGCACTGGTCTACCCCCAGAAACTGGATCCAAAAGTGATGGTCATGTCCTGGCCAACTGGATGACAGATCTCTGAGGAATAGCGGATGAGACACCTTCAGGTTTCTCACATACCCTTCCCCTATGCGAGGTGGATATGCCTGTTTTTTGTCCAGGTGCTTCGTTGTAAAGACCTGGAAGAGAACAAGGATGAGATATGTCCAGGAAATCTCGCATATTCCATTGATTTTCTTTCACAGATGTAGGTAGAGGTGGAGTGGCTTTATTGCTTTCTCTGAAGTAACCTATGAACTGGTCTCTAAGGGTTAACTTGGATTTCATAAATTCTTTATATCTTGATCGGGTTTCGTGGGGTTCAGATTTTTCCCTGTCCCGTATTGGAGAGTTTTGGGAGTAGTAGGTTGAATGCCAGCAATTCTGGGGTAAAAAGGTGGGGTTTCACTTTAAGAGAGTAGAAAAGGTAGGGAAATCCGACCCATAATAACTTCCTCGGGGAGCCACAGAATGATGGCTGAAGATATTAAACAGGTCTCACCCCGGATTTTAATGTGTATGGGTATTCTTCATTGTCCCTATGTACACAGGTAACTCAAACTAGGGCGGCATTCTCATGGTCTTTTGTTGTGACCAAGTCAGCTCTCATAGCGGTTTGTTTGCTATCCAAGTCAAATGAATGCCTTTACTTGCTTCCAATTCACCCAAATCTGTTCATATGTGAAGTCAGCGGAAGACTGACATAAATATATGCTAAAGGTCTCTAAATCCTCTTCGAGTCCTTCCTACTCTTCCCCTTTCAAACAGCCTTTTTCCATAGGTTCATCCCTTAAATTCATTAGGCATTGTCTAGCTAAATGCCCCATTTCTCTACAGGACAAGCAGATAAGCGGGGGTGGTCTGCTTCCTTTAGTTTCCCCCCTTCTGCTTTCGTCCTTTGGTTTTAGGGTCAGATATCTTGATTTCTTTTGGTATTCCTTCCTTGATTCTATGCAACCCTCTTTGTTTGTCTACTCCTTGAGGTTGAGGTCAGTGGATAGGTTTGTAATCTTTCCGTTCCTCCCCTCGATGTGCCGAGTGGAAGTGTTTAGCTGCATCTGAGTGTTTTTGTGCAGTTTTAATGGCCATGGCTAGGGTAGGTTGACTTAACTGTAAAACGGCTTTTTGCAAAAAACGGGGCAAGGAATTGGTGAACTGTTCTAGGCTGATCATCTCTATTAACTTTTCTAGGAATTTTTTATTGATCCAAAGGGCTACTGTGTTTTTAACACGTTCACCCATTTCTATGGTGGTTTCTCCAGGGTTTAATCTAATGGCCTTCAATTTCTGCCAATAAAAATTGCAAGTTTGCCCCACTCTTTCAACAATCCTTCTTTGATGGATACAAAGGTTGCTGCCTGAGCAAGATTAAGTTGTTGATAGGCAGTTTGTAGTTCACCTTTCAAGAGAGGAGTTAACTCGCACCTTTTAAGGTTCTCTTCCCATCCTAGTTGTTCAGCTAGGTGTTCGGAATTCAAGAAAAAATTCCCTAGATCTTCGCCTTCTAGGTATGTTTGAAGTACCACCTGTGATAGTAGGGGTTTAGTTTCCAACTCAACCAATTTTGTTAAATTTTCTTGGATTCTAGCTTCAGCCTGTATTTGATGGGCCGACAACTGGGCTATGACATTAGCCATCTCGGCCATTTCTTTGTGGGGTAAAATAGCCCTGAATGCAATAACTACAGGCCGGAGTCAGTGGGGGAGGGACATGCCCCTCAGTAAAAGGCATGCGCTGGAGTAATGTGCAAAATGAGGCCCCTGCAATGTCAAAATGAAATTTGGCATAAAAACGTGGAGATGCCTAAAAATGGGCATTGCCTTACAGAAGGGAGAGACATGAGACTATAGTTGCAAAACGTTTTTAGAAGCTAAAGTACTGTTGTCAGAAACGGCGGCATCCAGCATGTAAATAGAAATTACCATAATGTGTGCAAGCCTGCAAAGCAGCATGGAGCTTTTCACTATGACAAGAAATCATTGCATGCAAAATCCGATTTTCCCCTTATATTAAAGACATGCTCATGAAAATGTGTGCAAGATATGTAATAAAAAGGAACTTGAGTTTGTCCATCATGAGCCCACCACAAGAGGAAGCAATAATTCTCTGAACCTACAGTGATAGGTGAAATTGCAGCAGAATGAAAGTTTTCACGGCTAAAACTGACCCAGTGACATTGCAATTGTGTCTTCAAAATCAACACTTTAAGTATTCAAATGTACAGCCAATGCCTTTAAAGATATTATGTTGCCCTTCTGTAATCACTGTTTGCAGGAAAGTACTGTTCCAAGGGTTACATGTTCAGATTGTGTGCTTTTACTAAGGTTGATTAATAGTAAAATGCTAGTCAGCAGAGATAGGCATCAAAACTTTGTTTCTACTTTCAATTCCTGGCCTTGAATTCCCCAAGAGTGAAAATAGATTTCAAAGCTCTGTTGACAGGCGAATGAGTTGAGGAATTCCCCTGTTCCCCATGTTTTATGGCTAAAGCCACCTAGACTGTCATAAAGTTGGTCATTAGCCTTTGAAGCTAGGGGCTACTCTAAACAAAAGCTTCCCTCTTGATGTCGGAGCTAAAAACCAGAACTCTTCTTGGAGAGGGGGCAGAGTGAAGGCAGAGGTTAACACCCATTGCACAGAATACAAGATATGCTGTTTAGGGGATAACTTGGGAAATATTAATCGTACACTGTTCATAGTCGGATTTCTGAAAAGTTGTCCGAGGACTGCTTCTTGTGAGACAAAAACGATTTTTGTGACACCCACACAACCCAAGTTATTTAGGAAAATATTATGGGGCATTCCTGATATGACTGAAAAATATGAAAAATTGAGGAAACATGAAAAAGGTAATCAATATTCTTCCCACCAAGCGCCAGATTGTTCATGAATATAGTTGGGGAGTAAATGAGGAAAACCCATAACTCTGCCATATAATAACCTACAAACTTCTACGTAGCATCATTTGATTCACAAAAAAATATAGGGTCTAAAAATGTGGTCATATGTGTCCAAATATGATGAGAAAGGGCATTTGTCATGCAGTGAGATTTCTGTGTGCAAAATCCAGACCCAGCTCATTGTCCCAGTCATATGATGGATGAGGTATCCTGCCCTGGCTTCTCAAAACACTCCGCCATTCTCTGGACCTGTCACCAGGCAGATGGGAGGGAACCTCTGAACATTGTCCAATCCATTCTGCTAGAAATATGACACATCAGTGATGTCGTTTGGCTTATAAATAGGTCAACCCGCCTCAAATGATGACTGTTCTTCCAAATCTTGAGGTGTGCAGCTGCTAAAAATTGGAACCATCCTTGCAGAGTGAGGCCTAGAACTTGCAGTGAAGACAGGAGCTGGAGTAAGCTGACTTGGGAACCTTTAGTGGACAGAAAGAATCCTTGACTGGCCCTGGCTTTCCCAGCAGTGAGGCACTGATGCTTCCTGGTGCCCCATGCAGCCCTCTCTTGTAAGTATAGACATCCCCAGCAATAGATTAAACAAGCCCTATCTTCTTTAGCACTACCATAGACATTCCCCATGGAAAAATCCCCTCTCTTATTTGTTTGTGAAATTCAGTCATTTTCCTATTGAAAAGTATTTTACTTGTCTGTGCATTGCAGTAACTCTCCCATTGACAAATCCTTTGTTCACCCATGCATTTAAGTCATTTTTTTATTGAACAAAATCATCTCTCATTTGCCTGTTGATTGTAGTCCTTTTCCATTTGAAATGTCCTTTGTTTGCCTGCATATTTAAGTGATTTTCCTGTTGAAGAATGATTTGTATGTCTGTGCATTTCAGTCATTTCCCATTTAAGAATCTCCAGTGTTTGTGTAGATCCCTAGTATATTTTGCTCATTAAATCATTTAATTCCCCCATTTATTTCACAGGATAGGGAAAGTTAGAATTCAAAACTAACTCTCCCTTCACTGTGTCTTGCGAGTCATTATAAGTATAAAATATTCCCCAATAAGTCACTTCATTAAGAGCTTAAAAAAACAATTCTTCCATGTGTTAAAGGCTGTTTTAAAAATGATTTCCCATTTGCGTCTGTCATATTCATCCCAAACCGTTTTCACTATTGTGAGTAATCTCCTTACCCAATGCCTACCTGTTAGTTGCCTCTGTCATTTTAACTGAAAACCGATTTTCCCATGTGAATTCTCCATTGCCTAAAGCCTGCATATCATTTGCAGCCTTGGGAAAACGAGAGTCTTTTACATTTTCATTTCTCTAAAAGTCGTTTTTCCTAATATATCCATCTTCCCATACCATCTTCTGATCACAGATTTCGAATTGCATTTCCTTCCCTTTCCATTGCCTTGAGCTTGCCTGCCATTCACAGCCTTAGAAAAACGACTGTGATTTACATTTTCGTTTCTCTAAAAATTTCGCTTAACCTTTTGAAACCGTTTTTTCCTGGTCTATCCCTCTTCCCCTACTGTCTGCTGATGACAGATTTACAATTGCATTCCCTTTTACTTTCTCATAGATAGTCTGTTTTGAATTCTTATTTGTCTCCTAAAAGCAAGCAGCACGAAGTGCCCTTGTGTGTGGGAGATAGGCACCCAAGGCTGGTGGCATCACCCCCGACCATCCTGGAGCTCTAGCTGGGCTGTATTATAGAATCCCCCCTACCCCGGGAAGGGATACGGGCCCTGCCGGGGCTCCCTGGGAATGATGCTGCACTTGGGGATGGACAACCCACATGGGTGACAGCCGCCCAAGACCAGCAACATTACCCCAACCATCCTGGAGCTCTGGCTGGGCTGCATTACAGAATTTCCCTCCAGGAAGGGATGGGACCCTGCCGGGGCTCCCTGGAACCGGTGCTGGACTTGGGGACGATCAATCCACATGGGAGACAGGTGCCCATGGCCGGGACAACACCCCCAACCATCGTGGAGCTCTAGCTGTGCTGTGTTAGAGCTTTTCACTCCGGATAGGGATGGGGACCCTGCCAGGGCTACCTGGGACTGCCGTTGGACTTGTGGACAGTCAACACCTTTTCTTTTCTGCCCAGGTAGGCGCACCCACAAATGTGAGGTACCATTTTCGTCTGGATACCTGTAGGAATGTGAGAAGGTAGGACATGTATTGTTGCCGGTGTGTTTCGGTGGTTTCCTGATGGCAAATGACTGAAAATGTTTTTTTCCACTAAATCTTGGACTTTGCGGGGCCCTATGGGTAATAATTTCTAGGGCGATACGCACAAGTCAGTCCTTTGTGGATTTCCACGGGTGTTTTCTTTTCAGAAAGGCATGTGGTTCCCTGTTTTCCTTGGTGGCTGTGACACCCCAGGCCCAAATCGGTAGGGTGTTCACAATTTCAAAATCCTAAAATTTTTCTCTACCAAAACCTTTTGGGATACCAGTGGTTTAGCCTTTCCCTTTGCACCCAGGTAGGTGCACCCACACATGTGAGGTACCATTTTCATCGGGACACATTTGGGAAAGTGGAAAGGTAGGACTTGTGTTGTTGCCAGTGTGTTTTGGTGGTTTCATGGTGGCAAATGTTTGAAAATCTTGTTTTTTTCACTACAATTTGGACTTTGCCGGCACTTGTGGGTAATACATTCTAGGGCGATTTGCGCAAGTCAGACCTCTTTGGATTCCCACGGGTGTCTTCTTTTCAGAAATGCATGCGGTGTTCTGTTTTCTTCTTGGTGGCTGAGACATCCCACGCCAAAATATGTGGGTTGTCGACAAAGCCAAATCCAGTCTTCCCCAGGGCATTTGATGTATCAGTGGTTTAGCCTTCTCCCTTTGCGCCCAGGTAGGTGCGCCCACACATGTGAGGCAAAGTTTTTGTCGGGACACCTGTGGGAATGTGGGAAGGCAGGGTATTTGTTGTTTTCTCTTGGTTTTGATAATTGTTTAATGCAGTTGCTACTGCATGTTGTTAGACAACCCTTTCATATCCCAAATGTAACCTACATTTAGATGCTGCTTTAGGCACTGTACACTTTTGTAACTGCACAAGTCACCTATCCTTCAAAAGGTCTGCCTGTGCTCTTTCAGAAAATGTATGTTTGCCATTCCTCACCACATTTTGTTTTCCTTATTTTCACATGCTAATTATGTAATATGGAGAAGGCGAGCACCCTGGTAGGCTACTGGCTACGATGGTGAAACAGGCACAAGGCAGTCACCACATTCCATTAATGCAAGCCTCATCGGGCACTTCAGTCCACTATACGGCAGAGGTGAACCAAGTGTAACACTCCTTTTATTCCTCATTGTATGCCAACTCAGACACAGCGACCCTTCCAGATATAGAATTGTTTCTGGGCAGCCTTCATTGTCAATACTATCTGAAGATGCCAAGGCTACTCTCAACCATCTCATTACTGTCGAAGAAATTAATAGTGCCATCAAGGCCCACCCTCTCAGCAAGGCCCCCGGCCCGGATGGTCTGACGATGGAATCTTTAAACACTTTATTTCCTCCCTCGCCCCTAGATTGCATGCGGTGTGGGAAGAAGCATACACTGTCGGAATACTCCCGCTTACCCTCCGAGAAGCAAGGCCCCCGGCCCGGATGGTCTGATGATGGAATCTTTAAACACTTTATTTCCTCCCTCGCCCCTAGATTGCTAGCAGTGTGGGAAGAGGCATGCACCGTCGGGATACTCCCCTTACCCTCTGAGAAGCAGTAATCTCCATCTTACTCAAACCTGATAAACCACCTGAGCATTGGGGCTCCTACCGGCCCCTCTCACTTATGAATTTTGATCTCAAAATAATTGCTAAGTTACTGGCATTACCGTTAGCTGTGTATATGGAACATATTTTTCACCCCAATCAATCTGGTTTTGTCCCCCGCCGCTACACAGCACTCAACCTGAGACGTGTTTTTGATATCCTGGCACAGATTGACCAAGACACACAGGCGGCTGCTGCAACCCCAAAGGTATAAAAGGCCTTTGATTCTGTTTCATGGCAATTTATGTGGGCAGCGTTGAAAAAGTGGAACTTCGGGCCTGGCTTTATATCATGGGTTCGACTATTGTACACAATGCCCACCGCCAAAGTCAGAGTGAATGGTGTACTCTCACCCCCTATAGACATCAATAGCAGAACCCAGTAAGGCTGCCCATTGTCTCCGTTACTGTTCGCTATAGTAATGGAGCCATTCACGGATGCAATCCGCAGCAGGCACGTTCAGAAGGGGATCCAGCTCTCTGGGAAGCCAGAAATGATTTCGCTGCATGCAGATGATGCCCTGCTGTTCATCCGTGACCCAGCGAGTCATCTGACATCATGTATGCAAGAAGTTCTCTCCTTCAGCATCCTGTCTGTGCTGCGGGTCAATTGCACCAAATCAGAGCTATTTCCGCTCACCGAAGTAACCACACCCCTGCCAGACCTTATGGGCTTCGCCTGGGCCCCACTGGAAATTAAGTACTCTGGGGTAACCGTGACACGTGATAAGACATCTCTATATGCCCGCAATTATGTAGTATACCTACCCCAGTTGATGGCCAACGTGCATGCCTGAGCAAAACTCCCGCTCGCAATAGCAGGCTGCGTGGAACTATTTAAAATGATTACTCTTCCCAAATTACTATATTATTTCTCGAACATACCATTGTGGCCAGCAGCAAAATTTTTCGATAAACTTAAGACGGCAATTAATAACTTAATGTGGCATGCTGGCACAGTCAGGCTTAAAAGGGAGACCCCGACGAGACACTATACGCAAGGCGGCCTCGCCACCCCAAACTTTGAAAAATACTGGATTGCCGCACAGGCGCACTATGTGGCTTACTGGCTCAACAAAGACTCCAAACATCCAAACCTACAAATTGAGAGGCTTGTGGCGGGAACTCTTGACATCCAATCATTGATACTCGCATCACAGCAGAAGGATCCAGAGGGCATAGATCCAACCGACACAACAGCGCTAGCCTGTAGTAAGGTATGGAAGCTGGTGGGCAAACCCCGCCCATACCATAGAAACCTTCTGTTGTGGACCTTTTTTCCATCACTCCCTGGCATAAATGCGACAGCACTACGACAGTGGGTGGCATGCGGACACACGACTATGGGCGATATGTACAGCATGGAATCCTTCATTGTGTCCCAGGACCTGCCAGGCCCCCCATGCAGATGGGCACAGCGTTGGCTACAGTATGCTGGACTCTGTAGAGCAACAAAAAAGACCTGGGTTGAGATTCCGATTCAGCCACCTGATGAGCCACCACTGGGTGCCAACAAGAGGGAGACCGCTGCGCGGAGAGGGGAGGCCAGACTATACAATATGTTAAAAGACAGCGATGACAAGCCCTTGACTAAGCTCGAGAAGCCTGGGCTAGGGACCTCAAAATAAACATCACTGACGAGATTTGGGAATCTATGTGACTACAGACCTGTGCAGTATCCTTCCACTCCAGATGCAGGCTAATACAATTCAAGGTGCTGCACAGGTTCCATTACATCCCAGCCAGACTACACCGGTTATCCATGCCCACTGTGACCGGTGCCCTAGATGCCAAACTGAGGGGGCGGGAAACCTTCACATGATCTGGAGCTGTCTGAAATTGAGAGTACTGCGAACGGGGTCAGCGATGTTATGTCAGATATGTTTGATTGTACAATAGAACCGATTCCGTTAAACTGTCTATTTCAACAACTTACTCAATTGCGAAGTGGCCCCTCTTTGATGTCCTGGGTGTTAGTGTTAGCAGTGCACAGTGGTGCGGGCAGTTATGGTTGCTTAGCCTACCATAACTGGGTTTTTCGATTGTACTTTGAACCATGATGTCACATTTATAAAGTTTTTTTAGTGAATTTCACAGGTTTTTGTAATGCAACTTAACAATAACGTCCCTCTAACAAAGATTTTTCTAGTGAATTGTACGGGTTTTTAGTAGGCCAACTTAACCATAACGTCCCTTTATCAAAGTTTGTTTTACTCAATTGTACAGGTTTCCAGTAGAGCAACTTAACCATACCATCCCTTTTGCAAATTCTTTTTGCTAAAGATGATCGGTTTGCAGTAGTGCCACGTAACCATAATGTAAAGCAACTTCTGACTTATTTAAACACCTTGCGGAGAATACCACTTGACAATATGCTGGTGTACAGCACGGTAACGTGTCTCCGAATCCGTAAACACTTAACAGTAAGATGTTGGTGTCGTGCACAATGTGGAAAAGGATTTTATATTGATGTAGGAATGTCCACCTGCAACATTTGCTTTGCACAGCGCCAATACGTTTTGGTAGTTAGCCATTAACAATGTAGTACACATTGCATACTTTCAGCAAAAGTTTTAGTTATCTGAAAATGACATCAGCTAAGGCCATCCCTCCTCCCCAAGAAACAGCAGCACTACTGTAATGAAGGAGAATGACAAACACTGCCCCAACCTTAGAAATAACAAACGCACAATATTTTTGCACTGGATACCCACTCCCCCATATCACTGTTTGATGCGTCTTTCCTCATTTCCGTTCGCAAATGGCCTTATTAGCTATCCTACCAAAAAAGAAAACCATCCGTTAACAATGTAAATGTTGCGTTAAGAACCACCTTTCACATTAAAGGACATAGACGCAATAAGATTTGACAATAACAGTATAGATGTGCAAAGCATTAACGTAAGCTATGGAAAAATAGGATTTCTGGTTATAATCTGGGCCGCCGCGGGCCGGATTACAAAACAAAATCCTTTTTCAAGATGGCCACCATCGAAAGGAAAGGCGGTTGTTCCATACATAGCCCCTTCTTCGCTTTCCATGACATCAAGGAAAAAGCAACAGGCCTCCCCTTCCTGGTTCTCCCTCGCGCGTCCGCCTCCCGAACCCGCCCCCCACCCCTGATTGGCTTCCTCCAAGTTGCTGCCTGGGTCTAGCGACCCGTGTCTGTGCACCTGCTCCCTTTTCACCCAAGGAGCAGGTGAGTGTGCCTGCCCATTCGCACCCCTTTTCGTTGTATTTTATTGTGATATCGTGTGCCCAGGCCCCGTGTTGCCCCGTGTTTCCCGGCCTCCCCTTCCTGGTCCCGCCCCCTCCCGCCTCCCGACCCGCCCATCCCGCCATTCATCACTGCTCCTCCCAGGGCAGCCCTCTGCCCGGCAGCCCCCAGCGGCTAAGGGCCCCAAGGCCAAGGGCGGCTCCAACAGAAGCGGCTCCAGGAAGTGTCAGCAGGTGTCCGCAGGGGAAGCCAAGGAAGCCACCAGACACCGACAAAACTGTAAGTGCTGGCTTGGGTGGGGGGTAGAGCAATTACTCTACTCCAGAAAGCTCCTGCCACTCTAACCTACCTTTCAATGGCATGCAGTCTAATGTTAACCAGTACAGTAGCCTGAGAGACCCACACAGATTAGCCTGCGCCGTCTCTGGGCAGAAGTGTGATTGTTAGCATATGCCACACTTAGATGGAATCTCTAATAGCCTCTCTGTGAAAGCGAATCTAGAAGTGTACCTCTCTGGGAAAAGTTGATTTTGAAGTGCTTTTAGAAGTTGATTGCAGACGTATACCCAAATTAATTTAGAAGTGTACTCAATTGCATTTAGAATCTGCGCCCAATTGCCTCTTTGAGAAAGTTGAACCCTATAAAAGTGTACCCAATTGTATTTAGAAGTTGCTCCCAGTTGCATTTAGAAGTTGCGCCCAATAGCCTCTTTGAGAACGTTGATTTTGAAGTGTACCCAATTGTATTTAGAAGTCGCTCCCAATTGCATTTAGAAGTTGTGACCAATTGCATTTAGAGGTATACCCAATTGCATTTAGAAGTTGCGCCCAATTGCACTTAGAAGTTGTGACCAGTAGTCTCTCTGAGAAAGTTGCATTTAGAGGTGTGCCCAATTGCATTTGGAAGTGTACCCAATTGCATTTAGAAGTGTACCCAATTGCATTTAGAAGTGTACCCAATTGCATTTAGAATTTGCGCCCAATAGCCTCTTTGAGAAAGTTGATTTAGAAGTATGCATTGTACAGGTGCACTGAGAAAACTGCATTTAGAAGTGTACCCAGTTGCATTTAGAAGTGTACCCAGTTGCATTTAGAGGTATACCCAATTGCATTTAGAAGTGTACCCAATTTCATTTAGAATTTGCGCCCAATTGCCTCTTTGAGAAAGTTGATTTAGAAGTGTACCCAACTGTATTTAGAAGTTGCTCCCAACTGCATTTAGAAGTGTACCCAATTGCATTTAGAAGTGTTCCCAATTGCATTTAGAAGTGTACCCAATTGCATTTAAAAATTGTGCCCAACAGCCTCATTGAGAATGTTGATTTAGAAGTGTACCCAATTGTATTTAGAAGTCGCTCCCAATTGCATTTAGAAGTTGTTATCAATAGCCTCTCTGAGAAAGTTGAACCCAATTGCATTTAGAAGTGTACCCAACTGTATTTAGAAGTTGCTCCCAATTGCATTTAGAAGTTGTGACCAATAGCCTCTCTGAGAAAGTTGAACCCAATTGCATTTAGAAGTGTACCCAATTGCATTTAGAAGTGTACCCAATTGCATTTAGAAGTTGTGACCAATAGCCTCTCTGAGAAAGTTGAACCCAATTGCATTTAGAAGTGTACCCAATTGCATTGAGAAGTGTACCCAGTTGTATTTAGAAGTTACTCCCAATTGCATTTAGAAGTTGTGACCAATAGCCTCTCTAAGAAAAGCTGAATTTAGAAGTGTACCCAATTGCATATAGGAGTGTACCCAGTTGCATTTAGAAGTTGCGCCCAATAGTCCCTCTGAGAATGTTGCATTTAGAAGTGTACCCAAATTCATTTAGAAGTTGTGACCAATAGCATCTCTGAGGAAAAGTCTAAATTAGAAATGTACCCAAATGCATTTAGGAGTAAGAAAAGCTGAATTTAGAAGTGTACCCAATTCCCTCTCTAGGAAAGCTAAATTTAGAAGTGTACCCAATTGCATTTAGGAGTGTACCCAATTACATATAGAAGTTGCACCCAATAACCTCTCTGAGCCTATCAGAGAAAAGTTGATGTTAGAAGGGTACCCAACTGCACTTAGAAGCTACGCACAACTGCCTATCTGAGGAAAGTTGATTTTAGAAGGGCACCCATTTGCATTTAGTAGTTGTGACCAATAGCCTCTCTGAGAAAGTTGAATTCAAAAGTGCTCCCAATTGCATTTAGAAGTTGCGCCCAATAGCCTCTCTGAGAAAGCTGAACTTAGAAGTGCACCCAATTGAATCTAGATTCACGCCTAATACCCTCCCTATATAAACAAATTGAATCAAGAGGCTAATGCTGAATCTAAAATGGCGACTAATAATCTAAGACAAAATTCAGTTAGATTCATGCCTAATACCCTCCCTGTATAAAGGTGAATTGAAAGAAGTCCACCCACTAGCGTGCCCTACTCAATCATATTAGTATAACTAGCAGTATAGCTGTGTAAAGTGGAATCTAAAATGGTAACTAATAATCTAAATCCCCCCTCTAAACAAATTGAATCTTAAGGCTGACCGAATATCATCTCTGTGTACAGGTGAACCTAGAAGTGTACCTAATAAACGAATATCATCTCCCTCTACAATTGTATCTAGAAAGCACCAAATAGTCTTTAACCAGTCGAACCTGGAAGTGTGCCTAACGAGCGTGAACCACCGATCTTAGAATTGCAATCAGAAAAATTTCCTAAATCAACCCAAAGCTCGCACCAATCATGAGCGCACCCACCCCACCAGAGTCTGTCAGAAACGACCCCCGTGGACTACCTGCACCCTCCAATCTGCCTTCCCTCCCCCCCTCCCAAATCACCCCAACCTCCTCTGCACCCCCTGCCATTCCCCTCTCCAAACACCAAGCCAGGGGGGCACGATGGCGAGCCACTCACCCTAAGACCACTCACTCCCTGAACCCCACCCCGACCCGCCTGCATTGCCCATACCCGCTCCCCTCACTATCATACCGGCCACACCCCACCCTGCAATCACCCACCCCTCGCCTTGCCCTCATACCCCTGCCACCTCCCCCCCGACCGCACCCTTTCCCCTCCCTAAAAACTGCACACCTAGCCCTAGCAAGAACCGAAGCTGCTTCCCTCTCCCCCTATGAGCCCCCTACCCTCTCTCACACACCAGTCGCAGCAAAGAAACTAAAGAGGAAACGTTCCTGGTCCCCCTCAACCTCTCAGCACTCCTCGCCTCCCCTGTCTCGACCCACCACCTCTCTCCCACACTCTACTCCCTCCCCCGTGGCCTCTCCCTTCCTGAAACCCCTCTCCCTCGATTTCTCCTCTACTGCAACTGAAACTCCTAATCGCCCACAACCCATCCTCAAATCCCCCAACCCAAACCCGATCATCCTATCACACACAGCCACCCAACCCCGCCCGAAGCCAGCCAAATTATCTGCGCGCCCACTATTCCCCAGCATCACTAACATTACCCCTCTCCCTCCGCTCGCCCCGCCTCCGCCCATCCCGCTCCAGCACCAAAACCATCCTTGCCTGCCGATATAAACTGTATCCTATTTAACGCTCGATCTGTAGCAAAAAACAGACATTGCATCTTTGACCTCCTTGCCTCTGTCAAACCAGACCTAGTTTTCATCACTGAAACCTGGTTCTCTGATGACTTCAGCCCAATCGCTAAAGAAGCCTTTCCCCCTGACTACTGCCTCATCAAACTGAACCATCCATCCAGAGGAGGGGGGTAGCATTCGTCTTCAAATCTCTCTTCCGCGCCTCAATCATGGACAACCGACCCGCGATTCCATCCTGCAAAGCTCTCCTCGTTAAACTTTCCCTCTCCCCGTCGCTCTCACACAGCTTCCTAATAATCTACAGGCCCCCTGGCTACGATTAACAATTCGCAAACAACCTGTGCGACTCTATCGCCACCCTCCAACTAAACCATCCCAACCTCACTCTTCTTGGAGACTTCAACATATGGCTCAACATCTCCACCAACCTTATGACACACGCCCTGGTTGACGGCTTAGATGCAATTAATCTCCATCCCCACATAAACGGCCCGACTCACTATAAAGGACACAGTCTTGATGCCATCTTTAGCTCCAACACCCTGATTCATTTAACCCCTCCCCATCCCTATCATCTGGTCCGATCACTTCATTCTCTCGTTCGCATCCACTCACCCGCCCCCCTCCTGTACTCGCATCGGAACCTCCGAACCTACGCAAATGCTGGAAAAAACTAATAATCACCCCGAACCTAGCCGAGGCACTCCTCCAATCTCCACCACCCACCTGCCGTCCCAACAACCATTTAACCCCTGAGGCCTTTGACTCATGGCTCAACGCATCTCTGATGCGACTCGCCCCCCCCGTGCAAACCATCATCCCGCCATGGCCCTTTCCCAGATGGTTCACTCCTGAGTTGAAGACCACTAAACGACATTACAAACACCTTGAACGCAATTGGAAGAAAGAGAAAACCCACGAGAGCAGGACCACCTTAGCCCGACACCTGTATCGGTACAAGGCCGAAATCCGGAAAGCAAAAAAAGCCCACTACAACCCCCGAATCCTAAACAGCTAAAACCCAAGCAAAGAACTCCACAAAATCATCTCCGAATTCACCAATCCAGCTTGTAATACAACCGTCCGACTCCGTCACAATCACTGTGCGACTCCCTCTCCCTCCACTTTTACACTACGGCTATTGAAAGGACAAAAACGCTAAACACCAAACTGGCTCTCCTACAGCCACCTGACAACCCGCCGCCCGTACCGGCCAGCCCATCAGCTGCGACCGCTACGCAACCAACTTTCGAATCTTTTAGTCTAATATCACCAGAACAATTTCTCAAACTTCTATCTGCCCGCAAACCATCTGGATCACCACTGGACCCCTGCCCAGCCACAACCCTTAAAGAAATCTTCGCTTCCACCTGTGCAGGAGAACACGCAAGATCCATCATAAATGGCTCCCTTTTCCTCTGGTATCTTTCCCGAAGAATTCAAAACGGTGCACGTAAAACCTCTAATTAAAAAACCTTCGCTCGACCCTCTCGAGCCCAAAAATTACTGCCCAATCTCAAACACCAGGTTCCTTGCCAAACTCATTGACCGAACCGTCTACTCTCAATTAAATGCCTTTGTCGAAGCCAACAATCTCCTAGACCCCACCCAATCAGGTTTCAGAACACGTCATGGAACTGAAACCACACTAAGCTCGATCTGGGACGACCTTAAAATGACAGCAGACTCCGCGGTATGCGCCACATTAATCCTTCTCGACCTATCCGCCGCCTTCGACACGATCAATCACTCAATCCTCCTAGACCGCCTCCACTCCCTAGGAATCCGTGGAACCGCTCTTAAATGGATAGCCTCATTCCTCAAAGACAGGCACCAAATAACGACACTCTCCAGCTTTACCTCCCAAGCTCGACCAGTCGACACGGGAGTCCCTCAAGGAGCATGTCTATCCGCCCTCCTGTTCAATCTCTACCTGATCACCCGCCCACCAATAATTCGCTCACACAACATCCTATGTTACAACTACGCCGACGACACTCAACTAATTCTAAAAAATTCAAAACCAAACTCCCAACCTGACCTAGCATCCTGCCTCCTTAACATAGATCTCTGGATGACCCAAAGCCACCTCTTGTTAAACCCATACAAAACAGAAATCATGGTTTGCGGCAACTTCGATCTTCTTCCGAACCCACTACCCTGGCCACCGTCCCTGGGCAACTCACCAACACCCTCCAACACAGTGAAAAATCTTGGATGCACACTGGATTCCGACCTAACACTCTCACGCCAAGTCAACAATGTCTCAAAGTCCTGCCACTACCACCTTAAAACCCTTAGGCGCATCTTTCCATACCTCTCATTTCCCAACAGAGTCTCTGCGGTCCAATCAATCGTTATATCCAGACTGGACTACAGAAACCCCCTATAACTCGGAATCCATGCCTACCAACTGAATAAACTCCAAAGAGCGCAAAACGCGGCGGCCAAAATGCTACTTGCGCTCGGTCCAAGAGACCACGTATCCCCAGCCCTTAAGACACTGCACTGGCTCCCAGTAGCCCGTAGAGTGGCTTTCAAAATCTTATGCCTCTCCCATCGAGCACTGCATAAAACTGGACCTCAATATCTTCAAGACAAACTAATACCTTATCATCCCACTCGCACCCTAAAATCAAGCTCAGCCGGCCTCCTTGCAATTCCTAAAACAAACTCAGTCAGGTTAGGCGGATCATCATTCTCAGCCCTGGCTCCAACCCTGTGGAACTCGCTCCCACCCCACATCCGCCTAACTGAGGACTTAAAGTCCTTCCGCAAACTACTGAAAACCTGGCTCTTCCCATAAAACCATCCGGTTTCCAAACTAGCATCATCTCAATAAGACCGACCCAACAAACTACCTGAAGTGAAAAATTGACAGCCAAATAAACTCGAATGTTAAAAAAAAAAAAAAAACCCCAAAAAAAACCAAACAGAGCTAAACGAGTAAAACAGATCAAAATAAGTAGAAGGGTGCATGAGCGGAAAAACAGACGACTAGAAAGACCATATGAGTATAAATATTGGAAGAAATAGATGAACAGCATAAAGCCAATGAGTTTATAGAATGGATGGGTGTGTAGAACGGTCAAACGTATAGAGTTGATGAGTACATGTAGAGTTGACGATTACGCAAATACAGAGAAGCGAACTGAACACAGGAGGGCGTAGAACTGATGACTATACTGAACAGACAAACATATTGAATGGATGAACGTTTGACCAGACGAACGTATGAGAGCGAACAAGCAAGTAGAGAGGATGAGCATGGGGATCGGATGAGCGTGGAGAGCGGATAAGCGTGGAGAGCGGATAAGTGTGGAGAGCGGATGATCGTGGAGTGCGGATGAGAGTAGAGAGCAGATGAGCGTAGAGAGCAAATGTGCATAGTGAGCGGATGAGCGTGGGGTTCGGATGAGCGTAGAGAGCGGATGAGCGTGGAGAACGGATGAGCGTGGAGAACGAATGAGAGTGGAGAACGGATGAGAGTTGAGAGCGGATGAGAGTGGAAAGCGGATGAGAGGGGAGAGCGCATGAGTGTGGAGAGCGCATGAGTGTGGAGAGCGCATGAGAGTGGAGAGCGCATGAGAGTGGAGAGCGCATGAGAGTGGAGAGCGCATGAGTGTAGAGACCGCATGACAGTGGACAGCGCATGAGAGTGGAGAGCGCATGAGTGTGGAGAGCGCATGAAAGTGGAGAGCGCATGAGAGTGGAGAGCGCATGAGAGTGGAGAGCGCATGAGAGTTGAGAGCACATGAGAATGGAGAGCGCATGAGAGTGGAGAGCGCATGAGAGTGGAGAGCGCGTGAGAGTGGAGAGCGCGTGAGTGTGGAGGGTGGACGAGTGTGGAAGGCGGACGAGTGTGGGGGGCGGACGAGTGTGGGGGGCGGACGAGTGTGGAGGGCGGACGAGTGTGGAGGGCGGATGAGTGTGGAGGGCGGACGAGTGTGGAGGGCGGACGAGTGTGGAGGGCGGAGAGCGGATGAGTGCGGAGAGCGGATGAGTGCAGAGAGTGAATGAGTGCGGAGAGCGGATGAGTGCGGAGAGCGAATGAATGCAGAGAGCGGATGAGTGCGGAGAGCGGATGAGTGTGGAGAGCGGATGAGTGTGGAGAGTGGATGAGTGTGGAGAGCCGATGAGTGTGGAGAGCCGATGAGTGTGGAGAGCGGATGAGTGTGGAGAGCGGAGGAGTGTGGAGAGCGTAGGAGTGTGGAGAGCGTATGAGTGTGGAGAGCGTTTGAGTGTGGAGAGCGTATGAGTGTGGAGAGCAGATGAGTGCGGAGAGCGAAGGAATGCAGAGAGCATATGAGTGTGGAGAGCGGATGAGTGTGGAGAGCCGATGAGTGTGGAGAGCACATGAGTGTGGAGAGCGTATGAGTGTGGAGAGCTTATGAGTGTGGAGAGCGTATGAGTGTGGAGAGCGCATTAGTGTGGAGAGCGCATGAGTGTGGAGAGCGGATGAGTGTGGAGAGCGGATGAGTGTGAAGAGCAGATGAGTGTGGAGAGCGGATGAGTGTGGAGAACGTATGAGTGTGGAGAACGTATGAGTGTGGAGAGCGTATGAGTGTGGAGAGCGTATGAGTGTGGAGATGAGTGTGGAGAGCGCATGAGAGTGGAGAGCGGATGAGAGTTGAAAGTGCATGAGTGTGGAGATTGCACGAGAGTGGAGAGCGCACAAAAGTGGAGAGCGCACGAGAGTGGAGAGCGCACAAGAGTTGAGAGGGCGTGAGTGTGGAGTGCGGATGAGTGTGGAAGGTGGACGAGTGTAGAGGGCGGACAAGCGTGGAGGGCGGACGAGTGTGGAGGGTGGACGAGTGTGGAGGGTGGACGAGTGTGGAGAGCGGACGAGTGTGGAGAGCGGACGAGTGTGGAGGGCGGATGAGTGTGGAGGGCGGATGAGTGTGGAGGGCGGATGAGTGTGGACGGCGGATGAATGCGGAGAGCGGATGAATGCGGAGAGCGAATGAGTGCGGAGAGCAGATGAGTGCGGAGAGCGGAGAGCGTATGAGTATGGAGAGCGTATGAGTATGGAGAGCGAATGAGTGTAGAGAGCCGATGAGTGTGGAGAGCTGATGAGTGTGAAGAGTGGATGAGTGTGGAGAGCCGATGAGTGTGGAGAGCCGATGAGTATGGAGAGCGGATGAGTGTGGAGAGCATATGAGTGTGGAGAGCATATGAGTGTGGAGAGCATATGAGTGTGAAGAGCGGATGAGTGCAGAGAGCGAATGAGTGCGGAGAGCGAATGAATACGGAAAGCAGAGAGCGTATGAGTGGGGAGAGCGAATGAGTGTGGAGAGCCGATGAGTGTGTAGAGCGGATGACATGTTGAGAGCGGATGAGTGTGGAGAGCGTATGAGTGTGGAGAGCGTACGAGTGTGGAGAGCGTATGAGTGTGGAGAGCCTACGAGTGTGGAGAGCGGATGAGTGTGGAGAGCGTATGAGTGTGGAGAGCGTACGAGTGTGGAGATGAGTGTGGAGAGCGCATGAGAGTGGAGAGCGCATGAGAGTTGAAAGCGCATGAGAGTGGAGAGCGCACGAGAGTGGAGAGCGCACGAGAGTTGAAAGCGCACGAGTGTGGAGAGCGCACGAGTGTCGAGAGCGCACGAGTGTGGAGAGCGGATGAGTGTGGAGAGCGGATGAGTGTGAAGGACGGATGAGTGTGGAGAACGGATGAGTGTGGAGAGCGGATGTGTGGGTAGAGCGGATGAGTGGGGAGAGCGGATGAGTGGGGAGAGCGGATGAGTGTGGAGAGCGGATGAGTGTGTGGAGCGGATGAGTGTGTGGAGCGGCTATGTGTGTGGAGCAGCTGTGTGTGTGAAGCGGATTAAAGTGTAGAACAGATGGGTGTTGGAAGCGGATAAATACATAGAGCGGATGAGTGTGTCGGATGGATGGATTCGTAAAGTAGTACAGACGCGTAGTATTGTCAAGCGGACAAGTGGTATGTTGTGCCGAAGAGAGGGTGGACCGGTCGAGTGTGGTGGACCGGTCGAGTGTTGTGGACCGGACGAGTGTTGTGGACCGGACGATTGTGTGGAACTGACGAGTGTGTATGGAGCGAATGAGTGTATGTGGAATGAACAAATGTATACGAAGCGGATGAACGCATAGAGCGGTTGGAGTTATAGATTGGATGAATATGATGAACGGACGAATATGCTGAATGGATGAGTACGTAGAGCTGATGAATAGTATGTTGAGCGTGAATACGTCAAGCAGAGATGAATGTGTAAGGCAATCATGAACACCCGAAATTAACAAAATGCATAGAACGGACCTGTTCACACGGAATGCGTGACGTTCATAATATGCGTTGGAATATAGGGAACATTTGAAAGAGAATACATCATACCACACCCCACGCTCACTCTCTCCTTTACACCACCACTCATCTAGAACACAGAGATACTATGACACCATTCGGTATAACTGTTCTCATATCAACATCTCCCGCTCACTCCACATCACTTTATGTAAACATTGCTGGATTCACACCACCCAGCCAGGGGTTCTCCTCAGGCCTAACGCAGCCACACTCGATCTGGATAACTCTGGCCAGAGCGAACACATACTCCTGATCTCTCAACCACCACACCTACCACTAAGAAGCAGCTACCACATGAAATCCAGACCAGCTGCACACATACCTGGTGCGCACACGCACTTTTTGGACTCTCTCTACTCTCTCTACTGACCTGAACTTCGGTTCCCAAGGACGTTCAACCTACCAGCACCTTCAGACCATACCAATGGTATATAAGGCGCTATATAAATGAAAAATAACATAACATGTACCATGACGCAGAACCTGTAAATAAACATACAGCGACGTAAAATGAGGTACTTTACATTTCAAAATGATACACGTGAATTTAAAAGAAAACAGTAACATTTTAGAATATGGAATAGTACAGATGTGTAAAGCATTAACGTATGCTATGGAAAAATAGGATTTCTGGTTATAATCTGGCCCGTCGCGCCGGATTACAAAACAAAATCCTTTTTCAAGATGGCCACCATCGAAAGGAAAACGGTTGTTCCATACATAGCCCCTCTTCGCTTTCCATGACAGCAAGGAAAAAGCAACAGTATATACCGTGACGCAGAACCTGTAAATAAACATACACCGACGTATAACGTGGTACTTTACATTTCAAAATGATACACGTGACTTTAAAAGAAAACTGTCAAATTTTAGAATTTGGAAAGTACTTTTATTTAACAAACAACTGTCAGAGATGAACAAACTAATTCCATTTCCAAATAATTTGTAGCAATGTCTCTAAGGCCAACATTGGAAATGTTCATGGAGAGACACATGCAGTTAATTTCGCATACACAAATTATGCGTTTCTGTGAAAGCACTCGATTTGTTTGCACAGGTATTTCCAACATGGCGGCATCACTGTGGCCTTACACCACCATAAATGATATTAAGTCGCTCCTTGTCGCTAGTTCATCGTAGGGACAGAGCGGCCCTGGCCTGTCATCCCATAACATTATGATGGACAGGCACCCGGTCACCAGCAGTTGCATCTGGCGTGGAAAGAAGCCGTGACTCGGCATCTGCAAACCATGGCACGCACAGTACGGCAAAATGTAGCTAGGCGGAAAAAGTAAGAGAAAATATGTGTCAATACCCAACCTTTAGGAAAAAAATCCAAAACAGACAAAAAGATTGTGGAAAATACTACACTTATGTAAGTTGGCAAACATGACATTTTAAAGAAATATTAGAGTTGACCATGGGTACATATAATGACACCCTACAAACGCAGATAAACAGCACTCGCCTTAAGGGTTAAAAAAAGGACAAATACAGAGTGAGATGGTAATTCAGTTATGGAGGCAGCATGAATGGACAAGCAAGAAAGAATTACATGTCGTAATATTACACAAGACCAAAAGAACGTGCAAACTGATACACAAAGCTATGTGGGCAAGCATAACATTTCAAAGAAAAAGAAATAACGGTCACCAACGGTGACTCGAGTCATAGCCTGCAAACGCAAACAATGTACCCTCTTTGTTATTGGAGGAAAATTACAACTGCGCAAAAATATAATACTTCAGTTACATTGTCACAATTAGTGTACAGTCGTCAAAATTAAACTTACATCATCTTGACAGCCTCCATTATTTTTGCCAAAGTCATACAGCAAACTGTTTGCATCAAAGAATCTTTGTGAACTGATATTTCATGTTCCTTACAAACGTTTTTAAAATAAATCCGTCCTGTGGTTTGGGCTGTAGGCGTGCACAAAGTTTTTTCCCCATTCAGTCTATGGGGAAAAAAGACGTTTTGGGTCACCCCCCCTATAACCTTGCCCCCCCTGGACCAAACCTCACCAAACTTTGCAAACAATACAGAGTGGGCCATATACCTTTTTCTGCAAAGTTTGGTGAGGATTCGTCCAGGGAGAGCGAAGTTATAAACTGCCCAAAAAGTGCTCTTCCTATGGAAACAGCAACTTAACCATAACTACACGGCCACTACCGTGGCCATGTAATATATATATATATATATATATATGTATACATATATATATATGCATAAAAACACATGTGTATAGAGGGTTGTAACACTGCAAAAAAAAAAAAAAACACAAGACATGCCACAAAGTTCCCCAGCACTCAAGACCAAACCACCTTCTTACCAAAAATTCAATTTTTATAAAATCATAAAAACAAACAACCAACAATGCACAATAGCAATTTGCGGCAGGTATAAATCAAAAACCTCCCCATGGCATGTAGATCAAACAACACTCACCCCCCAGGGTGGAAAATCGCCACGCTTTCCAGCTGGATTTGCCAAGCTTCCTCAGGCTGATCAAACTCCACATTCGTGAAACACTGTTACATTTTAATCAAAAGGAAAGCGGCATGAGCGACTGACTCCTCCCTCTTCTCTCATCATTTCCGATCACGTGATCGCATAATGCCGCATTAACTAATGAATTTAGCGGGCAGCCACATTAGAAAGACTTAATAGTCAATGTAGTCACTGTGAACACTGTCCGCTAACCACAAAATACATGCCAGCGTAATATGGGAGATATTAGGAACTGAGTTTATCGCTCAATGCCATCTTCTTTTACTTAAAACGTTCATATACAAAATTAATAATCATGAGTTTATTCACGCTAGTGCGCCTCTTTATAACATGGTTTTACTTAATCTACTTGATGCAAATCTAACCAATACGTCCCAAGGTTTGGAGTGTTGATTTAAAAGCCAGACATGGCACAGCAGCAAACCCTCTTTAAAACAGAGTTCTCCATTGTTAATGAGAGGCATAGTGCCCTCTTGTGGAGAACCAACTCCAACTAGGAGAAACATTGTATGTTGATATTAGCACGGCTAAGTGCCGTCCAATTACCCATTGTCATATGTATGTACAGTATAATATATGACAGGGGGCTGGAGCATACTCTGAACATTTTCTCCATATCTACTTCAATAAAGCAACAATCACCTTTAAAGTGTGTATGCAATCGAAATATCATGACAAAATGCAACTATTGATAATAGCAGTCATGGCAGCATATTATAACATTTACATGCAAGTAGTAATAAAATGTCCGTACATTGTCCATGTTCCATAGATCTACCATTATTGATCGACCTGACCACATAATGAATCATGTCTGTCTCATATGAGATGTGCAAAGGAAGCATCAAGCAGCATAAGATCCAAGAAGATCAGTAAAAGTGCAAGTGCAAAAAAAAAAAAATTCTAACTTAATGTTAGAAAATAAAGTGCAAATGCAACTGGCCCTGAGTTGTAGAACTGTGTACAGCTAGTGTACTTGATCACTGTCTATTAATGGTTCATAAATATATTCTTCAATGTCTGTAGAGATCTTACACAGAATAATATGAAAAAAGAGAACACCAGTATATTATCACCTCCCCTACTTCTAAAGGGGGGACATAGCAGCAAGGTCCATAATGTCTCATTAAGTCTGGTCAGACAGGTTGAATTCATTGTAGAAACACAAACATTTCTGGATCAATATTGAGGCCATGTGGTCTCAAAGTGTCAAACGTACAGATTAAAGACACCTTCAATTGTCTTAATTTAAGTTCTCTGTTCCACAATCTCTTGTATTGTAGAACATGAGCAAGACCTAAAAATGACATTTCCTTCACATTGCCTCCATGTTTCTCTATAAAATGTCCTGTCAAGGGATTGGTGACATCTCCATTCTTAATGGCTCTATAATGTTGAAGAATTCTTAACTTAAGCATTCCTATAGTCGCGCCAACATAGTGAAGGCCACAGGTGATGGCGTGCACTGCAAATTTTGTCACACATGTCATTTTGTGTTTGTATCTCCATCTTAAACCATTGGAACTGACAAACTGCGTTTTGGATACAAAGTTGCAGATTTTACAATTAGCGCATTTGCGAAAACCTGCCAGATCTTGTTTCATAAAATTACCTGATGATTTGGCTTCCGTGGCTACCATACTTGGTGATAGTATTGTTTTCAAAGTAGGAGCCTTGTGATGTGTCACATTAGGAACTTCCTCTAGCACTTTTTTAAGATCAGGATCTTTCAAGAGCACATTCCAATATTTTTTCATAATGTGTTTAATATCACTGGCTTAATGGTAATACCCTGTGATGAATCTAATCTCCTTTTTCTTGATTGTGTGTGCCCTAAACAGTTCCGATCTTAGCTGACTTCCACTTTACTGAAACAGTCTGTGACAACCCTCTTGTAACCTCGTGTGACAAATCTCTTGCCAATCTGCTCTATATATATATATATATATATATATATATATATATATATATATATATATATATATATATATATATATATATATATATAAATATATCAAAAACAGCCCGAAAAACAGGAATGGACCGCACTCCAGTGACCCCAAATAATAAAAGCACAGAAATCCAAAAATGATAAAATGTTATTTAAAGCCCATGCCTTGAGGAGGCAGAAGATAAAATCCGCTATGGACTGTTCAGTGCTTGATCACACGGTTGATATATAGCAGAAAATCTGTAAGGGTGTTCCTGATACAATTTCACTGCTCCACCAATCGCACCAAATTTTGCACTGTTAACTGTTACCTGTTAGGATCCCCCGAGCATTACTGGCTACATGATATTTGGACAACCCACCGTTTTCCCTGGATTTCAGCCTCTTCACGCATGAGACGGTTGCCTGAAATCGGAGAAACATCAATATGGTTGCAAAAGGACAAAAAAAAACTAATTTTAAACATCTTGACACAAAGAACAGAACTCAAAGGCCTCGAAAACCACATTTCAAGGCCCTAGAACACATCGTTTCCAAGATATTTGCACCACAACGCACTGCACCATGCCAGGGTGACGTGACAGGTGGTGAGAGCGTACTGCACAGAAGGTTCCTGTATGCTGCAGCACGCCAACTCTCACCTAGCCTCCACGTCTGCTCCAGGGTATGTCAGCCAGCCATACGTGCCCATTCTCAGTGCAGATTACTTCAGAGTGCAAATAAGACACCCGGAAAAGTGACCTACAGGACTATTGATTTTGAACAATTGATAAGCGTGTTATCATGTCGGTCTACAGAACCCGTGATGAGCACCGGTACTTTTTGCTAGTCAATGTATATAAAGCAGAAAATCTGTTTGTTTGTTCCTTATATAATTCTACTAGTTCCACCAGTGTGCACCAAATTGTGCATAGTTACCTGTTAGGACCCTCCAGACATTACTGGGTACATGACATTTGGACACCCCACACGTTTTCCCAGATTTCAGCCCTTCACACATGAGACGGTTGCCTGAATCTGTTGAAAAATCCATGTGGTCGAAGAAGGACCAGACAAAGCTCATTTTAAACATCTAGACGTGAGGAACAAAACTCGAAAGTCCTTGAAAACCACATTTCAAGCCCATAGGACGCATTGTTTCTGAGATGTTTGCAACACAACACACTGCACCGCGCCACAATGAGCTGACAGGTGAGGAAAGTGCACAGAAGGTCCCAGTATGTTTTATGCTGCAGCACATCAAGTGATAAGCGACTCGTAACAGCGGCCTATAGGATCATTGATTTTCAACAATTCATGAGAGTGTTATCAGGTCTGTCTATAGGAACCATGCGCAGTATATGTACTTTATGCTAGTATAATCATATGGGTGAGTTGGAGAACGGCATCTGTCTTTCTTTTTATTTAGGCACTCCTTGTCCATGATAATTCTTGCTGTAAGCTTGAACATAATACTTCACATGAGGTCTCGCTAAATGGTCCTCTTTTGATGGTGTTCCTTTACTCATGACACTTGCTTGTGCTGTGAGAACTTTGTATACTTCAATATATAAGTATTGCAGTGTATCTTTTATTTTTCTTCATGTTGTGTATCCATTATATTTGTTTAAATGTGGTCCAAACAACAGTGTTGGCAAATTCTGAATCTATTATACAGCGTATCAAATGTATGTAATATTATATACTATTGGCTTGTAATGAACTTCAAAAGGATGATAATTTGTTTTATACTCAAAATAAAATTACTTTCAGGTGCGTTGCATGGAATATGAAGGGGCTCGACAATCCTGTTGAGAAACAAAAATGTTGTCTTACATTAATAGGTTCAAGCCTTTCATGTATTGTTCACAAGAAACCAATTTATAATTACATGAATCTTTGCAATTGAAAACATTCTTGGTCGGTGAGGTTATTTCTAGCAAAGCTGATGGGAAACACAATGGATTCTCCATATTTAGCAACACAAGGATGAATTGTAAGATACTACACAAAGAATCGAAAGGAAGATAAGTGATTTTGAAATTTCAAATTGATTCTCAAATGATCTCTATCCATAATCTTTATGTTTTCAAGGGCCTTGATCTGGTATTTTTGGCTAATATCAAAATATATTTTATTACAATCAGGCTTCCCCAATTTAATTGTTTGTGTGACTTCAATAATATAATTGACCCTTTCATAGACAGAAAACCGAAAGTGTTTCAGGGCCTCATTACACGGATGGCGGTAAACCATGGCGCTATTAGCGCCATGGTTCATGCCGGTAAAATACCGGCACCGCCTTGGTGGAAATGGGAATTACCGCCCTATTCCAAGGTTGGCGGGGCGGTAATTCCCCCTTCCACCATTGCCCTTCCCCATTCCCATTTTTGCCCCAAAGGGCTCTATGGGAATTGGGAAGGCGCTAATTACGGTACCGCAAATTGCGGTACCGTAATTAGCACCATGGTCCCTTTGCAGGTTGGTTTTTACCGCCTGCAAAAAGCAGGCGTTAAATTCCCCAACCCGCAAAGGGACCTCGTAGTAAGGCGGTAAGGATTTACCGGTACCGGTAAAATACCGGTACCGGTAAACCCTTACCGCCATCCGTGTAATGAGGCCAAAGAGTTTTTACGTTGCATTTCGGAGGTAGGTTTGGTAGATTCATGGCGTCTTGCATATCCATCAAATATGGAGTTTACTTTCTACTCTTTGCCACCTAATACTTTGTCTCGTTTTGAATATTTTTGCATCTTGAAATCCCTTGTGAGCAGAAGTGCCCTGTCTTGTGCAGTCTGTTTGCTGTTTCCTTCGCTACTTGGAAGGTGGAGTTATTTCTTCAAAAACTCCAGCACAATGCAGTGCGTTCGCAGAGCTGTGAACAGAGTTGTCCAGTCATGTGCAGTCTTTGGCAGTCACAGGGTGGCACCTGGATTAACTTCCTTTCATGCTGAGGTGTAACTGTTGCTCCCTCGCTGGTCCCCGTTTAGGACATAATCAGCTGAGCAGGAGTCCGTCGGAGCAAGCGGCTTATTGGGTGATTTGGAGGTCAGTAAGGTAAAATTAGCAAACTGCACCTAAATTCCCTCACTTCCTCCCCTCCCACCCCCTCTGATCCCGACATATTGGACTGCTTGTTTGCTGCAAACTGAAACAAGTGGGCAAAGGATTGGGGGAAAGGAACAATGTTTGGTTTAAGAAGTCTGTCCAAAGATTGCAATAAATCAGTACATGATCAGATGTTAGAGATGGCGACTGAGATGCCACTCCCAACTTCCCCGCCGGAATTATTTATCCAGCCTCATCTACATCTGAGCCTGAAATTTTGGGCGCAGCCGCCTCGCATGAGGTTACTTCTGAACAAACTTGCAAAGCAGGAAAGCCTTTGCTTTGTTTTGAGAGCTTGTTTCTAGGGAACGAGGAACTAGATTCCTCCTCTGATGACGAGTGAAGTGCTTTGGTGGGGGCAACAACCTGGAAATAAACAACGTGAAAACTTTTCACTGTCGTTTCATACTGATTCTGGTGAGGATGAACAAGGGGGTGACTCTAGCATTTCTTACACCTCAACCCCCGGCCCGGCATCAAGATTTAGTTCTTATTGCCCTTCCCTACGTTAAACATCAACAAATGACTCTCATGCATTAGCGGCACCAGTCTCGATAAACCAGGTCATTTCAACCATGGCTGGCTTGTATGAGGAAATTAATGTAGAAGTGCGTTCCCACACGACGATTTTGAGCTTAATTCAAATAAAATTGGATTCTGTGGTTGCGAAGATTTCTACCCCATTCCCTTGATTTTTAATCCCTCAGTAATAAGTTCAGACCTATCACAAGCTGTCGCATTTATTGAACAAGAAGCGATTGCGACTGCTGAGAAAATGGCCACTCAAAAACGGCGAGAGGATGTCAACAACCAAATTGGTGTCACAACCGACTAAGAACCAGGGAAATTTGGTTTCTGCAGACCAAACCAGTCTTGGCCTAGCTGGGGTGAACACAAATGGGATGGGGAAAAAAGAAAAGCATCAAGGAAAGTCTTAAAAGCATACCACCGGATGACGTAGTTAATGGAATGCGTATTCAGACCATCCCAGAACTACTTGTCTTGCAAAAGAATAAGCAGAAAGCACCAAAATGTTTGTCCATTCAACTGGAATACCTAAGTGCGTCTGCAATTGAGTCAGGTGACAGGGAAGCATTGGGCCTCAAAGTATCCAAGGGCTGTATTTCTGCACATGTGAACACCCATGGCCCAAAAGCTGTTGGGGAATTGAACTTGGTCTCCTCAACTTCTATGGTACTGATTATGAAATCTACCTCAACCCAGTGTAACGGCACGCTAAATGCTGGAACATCACCGATGGCAACCAAATATTGAGAGCAGCAGGCCATCAGTCTTGGCTGATCAACAGAGGATGTACCAGGGGTCGGTGTGACTAACCAGTTGGTCAATAGTGGAGATATTAACCAACAGAAACATGGCCCAGTTTATGATAAATTGTGTAATAGCAGTAGCAAAACATGGAGTAACTCTGGCATTAGACAAACGTACAGTACCCATTCAGTCTTGAAAGGAGCAAGGGTTAGTGACAAAAAATGGAGACTCTAATTTTGTAATAAGAAACTTATTCATCTGCCTAATAAGCCAGCTATAACCAAAGTGGAACCAAACTTTAAACAGCGCCCTAACAAATACAGGGCTCCATATCAATTACTTTTGGAGGGGCATCTGTTTAGAGAAAGAGGGTTGGTACTGAATTGTACTGCAGTTGTGTCTCTTTTCTCAAATTGTGAGCTTAAGTGTTATCTCCCCTAGAGACATTGAGAGTGTGGAGTTTGTGGACTCCCAATGCACCAATAGAGTGATGCTGGGTTTTGCTTCTAGAGTGGTGTATGATCTAATTCTGAGGGAAACCCAGATCTTGAGTCGGATTGGGTTTACTATCTCAACTGTCGACTCAATGAGGGATGCTCTTAACTGGAGGAGGAATTTTCAAGGCAAAGACGATCTCCAAGTCAAAGATGATTTTTATCAGTACAATAAACACTCACCCCAAATTACTTGTACGATGGATTTAGGGCCTGGGGAAAATCCACTACCTATGCGTAGAGGAGCAGGGGCTGGAGGGAACAATGACCAGGAATGGTCGTGGGTGGACTCAGCTCTTAATTCCACTTGAGAAGCAGAATCCACTGCACATCGGCTATAGCGACTTCTGCCCTTAGCCTAGCCTCATGGAACACAAGAGGCCACAGCAAACCTTTTACTAATCAAAAAGTTGGTTCCTTGTTGCGAAACTCTGACATAGTCTGCCTTCAAGACACTTGGCTGATGGAGTCTCCGGTAATGGATGGGTATTGCATGACCTCGCAATTAGAATCAAAGTGCATCCGGGGGGAGACTCAATGGGGGGCCTCATGAGGATGTGTAAATTAGATTGTGGCATTAAGAATGTTAAAATCTGTGATATTGTCAAAGGAATACAGACTACCGAGTGGGAGGCCATGAAAGGGATCAGGGACTTGCATTTGCTACTGTGTAATATCTATTGGCATGAGGGTGTGAGTCAAATGGATTCATTTCATGCAATTCTCAAATAATTCCTCACCAATTGGATGGTGAATAATAGGAATGGCCATATAATCGTTCTTGGGGATTTTAACTCTGCATGTTTTGATGCCGAAGAGGATGTTGATTACCAAAAATGCTTGAATAGTATGGGCCTTTTCTTTTTAAATGGAACCACCGAAGGAGAAGTGGGGGAGTATATTACATGGTATAGTGGCCTCCGAAAAACTGCTTTGGATTATATTTATTTGGACTGTTATTTGATGTCTATCTGTAGAGAATGTGAAATCAGTAGAACCACATGGAGTGACCACAGCATGCTGAGATGCGAATTTAACTGCCCCTGTAGTAATGAAAGAGTGTATTAACATGAATACATCATGTTGAATCCTGCTCATAATAGATTAGTTTGGAATCAACATAAGATTGGCGTAGTGAATAGGGCAATTAAAGGGATTGTAAATGCCTCTGATTACAAATGGAAATTCAGACTGTTCCACACTATAATTTCTCTGATTTTATGTGTGTCACTATAAACTCCTCTTTATGGGTTAAACCTCTAAAGTCTAAGGTTAAACGACCAAAATATAATAAGACAGATAAATATGATGAGGCAGTAGCCAACAAGAAAAGGGATATGTGATATGGTATACGCAAAATCCAGAGGGAATGAGCTATTGGCTCAGGTGGAGCAGAGAGAATTAATACAATTAAACTATAATATAAAAACTGGATCAGAAATCACTGCGACTTATTGGTGCAGGTGGACTCAGAGGAAATGCTGAGGTATCGTCGAAAGAAAGACTCTAGCTCCTTTTAGGCGTTGATGAATGACCAAAAAAAGTTGTTGAGTCAAGTACTATTAACACAGTACTGAAGAGGATCGGGTGGCCCACTTTAAAAATCTATATGGGGAGTCAAAGCCTGACCTGAATGTAAACAGGCTTAAAAGGCCAGAGGTGATTGAAATGGTGGGGCCCATTACTTATGAATTGAATGATTTGTTAGTAGTCATTAAGAAAGCAAGACACTCGAGAGCATCGGGACCTAACAAGACATTGAACAGGTTATTTAAGGAGCTCCTTTAGAATGGTCAGGAATTCTAAAGATCCTTTTTTGACGACATCCTGAAGACTGCTAACTTCCCGCCAACTTGGCAGACCGCCTATATTATACCAAAGAGTAGTAGAACGGTCCCTTAAAATTATCATCCAATTTCTATTCTGGACTCAGACAGTAACATTTTTGCGAGTTTAATACTAAAACATCTGGAAACCTGGGTAAGTAACAATGCCCTGATTCCTCCACCTCAATTTGGCTTCCGTAAACATAATAGCACCAACTTTAAATGGTTTCTTGTTGCAAAGTCTTCAGGATTTAGTCACTAGGGGAAGTATCCAGTTATCCACTTGGCAGCATTGGACCTGTCTAATGCCTTTGACACAGTCATAAGAGCTAGACTGTGGGATAAACTATTGCAATGGGGTATGCCAGGTGGCTTATTAAAACTAATCATGAAACTACAAGAAGACTCTAATGTCATAGTTTGACTGAACCAGGAGGGCTCACTGCCACAAAAGATATCTATGTGTTACAGGTTTGCTACAGGAATGCATCTTGGCCCCCTGTCTCTTTAACCTATATGTGGCAGATGTGGTCAATAAGTTGGAAGCCGCATCTCTTGCTCCCCCTAGTATTGGGAACTTTGCAATGTGCTGGATGGTATACGCCGATGATTTCATATTGATTGATCACACCCAAACGGGGTTGCAACGGTTTTTTTGAGGCATTTGAGGTCTTTGCTAGAGACAATAATCTAGTGATTCATCTGAAAAAAACACAGATTATATCTCTGGTAAAGAAAAAACGAAATACCTCATTGCGCTGTTCCCTTAACGGCATCTGGATAGGGTAGACTCCATCATATATCTTGGTTTCCCATTCACTTGCTCTATGGATACACTCTATCTCAAGAATTTTTTGAGATTGAAGGCTGATTTCTATGTATCACAAATAAGGTGAATTAAGAGCCGATATTGTAAATTCTCATTGGCCCCCATAATCCAATTCTTTGAAGGAAAGATTAGCCCAAAACCACTGTACAGCATCAAGCTTTTTGACGACTGGGCATTGGATCATCTTGTCCTGATTGAAGGAGTGATCTGGCGTAAGGTACTGGGTGTCTCGAACTCAGTACCAGTAGCTGCTATCAGACATGAATTTGGTCTTGTTTCCCTGAAATCAAGAGGCCAATGGCGGATTTTGGCTTTCTATGGGAAATTCCTTCAGCCGTGTGAAAGATCTATGTCCCAGGTAATTCCTTATGTTACGGGGTCTGGGCAAGAATCTACTTTTAGTGCATTTGCTGAGCACTGTGAGACAATGCTGAAACAAATGGATCTCACAAAAGAAGACTTGTTGAACAATCCAGTCAGGACTAAACAAAAATTGTTTGAATATGACTGGTATTCCAATACTGAAAAACTGCATGGTTACGTGTCCCACAGGCAGCTTCAAAATGATCATAGAAGTAGAGGGACCATGGCTCCATATCCTCTAAGGTTTCCTAGTGACAAAATTAGAAACAATCTTTTATGATTTCATTGGAACCTATTTCTATCTAAAGAAGTGTTGCTTAGATGGAAAATGGTTAATCTTAATAACATCCAATATAGATGTTGGCACAAGGATGGAATAGTTGAAACACTGGAGCATTTATTAGCAGATTGTCCAGCTTAGAACTAGGAGGTACTCATTTTTCCAGAGCTTTTTTGAGTCATCAATCAGGAATCCTTCTGGGAAAAATGCATTTCAGGTCAGCAAACAATTTTGGTGGTTTTGGTGGTAAACTTCCTGTCCAACTTCAGTTTGAATGACTAGCCTCTTTCTGTCTTAAGTTCGAACAGCTCCATATCAATTTAGTGAATAGGGTCGTGGAAACCTAGTGAAAAATGTTTACCTATGCAATTAGTGCTGATTTTATCTGATTAATAGGTGAATGTAAATGAATGACATCTATGTCATGTGTATCTGAATTGTATTATTACAAATTTTGTTCTTTTGACCTTTTTTTTTGGTTACGGTTCAATTTATTTTAACCAATAAACAAATGAAAAAATAACATTAAAAAAAGAAATTCCCTTGCAGGTGCTGTGATGATTTTCTAAAATTCAGAATATGATCATTTTTGATCATGCCCGAGCTATTACTACACTTGACTTGAACAATATAAGCAAGTCAGACCATAGATGGATATTTAAAATCTATCTTCTTTGTGATAAGGCATTTGAAACATCTTTCCTATCATTTCACCACCAATTTGGGGAAAACAATAAAGATTAAGACACCTCTCCATGTTTTAATTAGTTGGACACCTGTAAAGTGCTGCTGAGATGGCATATCATTTCAAATATGTTTTTAAAAAAGAAACCAGAAAAGAGTTAGAATTCTTTTTTTGACAACTAAAACATTAGAAAAAAATACAATGATAAATCAGATGCTGATCTGGTCAAGCAAATTATATCTCTTCAAATATATAATAATACAAAATATCTGAAAAAGCATGTGGTGTATTCACAAACTATAAATGTAAGATATATCAGTCATCCAATAGAGTGATTAAGGCCATTGCCTCCTTTTTAAAGGTACAGAAAAAGGAGAAGAATCTCTTGTATTAAGAATCAACAGGTTGTTTTGGTATCTTTGGATAGTGCCATATTGAATTTGTTTGCAAAACTCCACAAAGTTTTCTATTCTTCTGAGCACACCGATTCCCAGTTTGACTTCAAGTCTTTTCTTAATAAAGTTGATAGAAAATCAAACCCTCATTCTGACCACATTCCAACTTGAAATGAGGCTTTATGTTTAATGTTAATTAGATGGTCATGTATTTCATTTGCATGTTCTGGTTTACTAGATTCTTCAGATACTTGTAATTATATTTATGTAAAATAATTTCTGTTTCAGTCTAATCTAATTGCAATTAACATGACCATAATAAAAATTAGTTAACTAAAAAAAAGAACAAGAAAAGGCTATCATTCCGTTCACAGCCTTCTCCTGTGAAGCCGTTGTGACAGTCCTCTGTATGCGGATGTGATCTACTCTTGGCATCCAACAAAGCCTATCACCACATTTCTACACTGTGCACTGGTTTCGCATCTGGATATACACTTAACAAAAGTAAAACAGCAAGTCCCAGGTTAAACTCATCAGAGCTAGTATGTCCAAATCAAGAAAAATGTATATGCATGGATTACGATTTTGAATGATACAGAGAATTTGATGTTTGATACCTACTGCAGCCAATGCTGTTCTGAAAAAAAAAGAGTGGTGCTATCAGACACACCAATGGAAAGACTTCCAGGCATGCACAGAGCATCTGGAAATGAATGATGTTCAGCTAGAAAAAGCAATCCACATGGTGTACTGTGTTAGTTAATTTTAATCCTGAGACATTACCTAGTGACCTGATAACAAGCAGAATCCAGGGCTGAGGGGGCTTCCAGGGAAATCTAGTATTCCCAAAAGTGAGGTTATTCCAGGCTTTACAGGCACAAATGGGTTCACGCATGGCTAGTTTAATTCAGGACCGAAGGAGGACATATACGCTCAGGGCTTAAGAAGGATTGAGGTGACATGTAGGTCTTGAGGTTGGGATGTAGCAGTGTGTGCAGCAGGCATAGCAAATAACAGAGAAAAGAACGAGGGACTAGTCCAATTTTTAAGGTTGTAGCATTAGACTAGCCCGTTCCAAACTGAAGAATTCAAAAGGTTGGGGTGACCATATTACCTTGTCACTGGGACATGCCTGTTTCAGTCTGAGGCTTTTATTTTACAAATCATAGTTATTGTATTTGTATTTGTATTTATTGGATTTATATAGCGCTTTACTCCCAAGCGCTTTACATTACAACAACAATAATACAATAGAATAACGTCGAAGCATAATTGCAAAACATGAGGCAAACCATCAAAAACAATATATAGAACAATTTACATATGAGTGTATGAGAGAAACTGAACAGAGGAAGAGTAAGAGGGAAGCAAGGTTAACAAGATGGGGAATGCAGAAGATGAGTTTTCAAGGAGGAACAGAAGGAGGAGTAAGAGGAAATGAGCGGATAGGGAGAGGTAGAGAGTTCAAGTGTAGGGGGCAAGGAGCTGGAAGGAACGGAAACGAGAAGGGTCTCAAGGAGAAGGAGGAACAGTGAGTAGCAAGAGATCCACAGATCGGAGGGGCGAGAGGGAGCATAGAACGAGAGGAGAGAGAAGAGGTAGGGGGGGCCAGATCATGAAGAGATTTAAAGACGAAACAGAGGAAGTTCAATTTAAGTTGAGAATGAAAGGGAAGCCAGCCTAGGCAAGAGAGCAAAGAAGAAATGGAATTGTAAGGAGAGAGAAGACAAATGGTACGGATAGCAGAGTGATAGAGGGATTTGAGGGGAGCCAGATGAGAGGCAAGGAAGCCCAAGAGGATAGTGGAGCAGTAGAAAAGACGATTGTCTGGCTACCCGCACTTTAAGGGCATGCACAGCATCTTAAAACTGAGCGGTTGCTCTTGCACCTGCGTGATTGCGCCCAGCGGGGGCTACGCCACCCAGCATCCTTTGCCACACATTGTACAAAATGACACAGCATGTGCGACACAGAAGCATGGCGATGAACATCCACATCATCCGATATAGAAGCCGGTAACTGACAGACCCAGCTCTTCAACGTTGCTTGTGAGTAGCAAATTTGTTCCTTGCTTGCTTCTTGTTTGTTCTACTGTGTTCTGACCACAGATTGTGTACCTGGATTTCACTCGCTCATTTCCTACTGGCTTCTGTACTTGGATTTTGTCTTTGCTCTTCCGGTACCTGGGCCGCTGAACTGTTCTTGGATTTATTTTGATTCTCCTCCTGGATAGCTGCACATTGAACTGTGTATAGTTGTGGATTATATTTCCTGTATCTAACTGTGTACCAGTTCCCTTAGTGTCCTTGTGCTGCCCAGGATTGTGTGCCTGTTCTATTCTCCCCCTTAGCTGTGCATTTGCTGTGCCTGGAATGCCCCCCCCTCCCGTTTCCCTCTTAGTCATCTCCCTGCTCTTGCCCGATACCTCATCTGCTCTTATGGGTGAACTGTCTCCTCGCTTGACATTTTCTACAGGCTCTTCGATTCTGCTGAAAGCATTCTTTGCATCTACACCTAAAGGCCAAGGTAGGAGCAGGAAGGGTGAAGTGTTATTTGGTTAGTGGACTCCTTGATGATATGATGTGATATGGAATTTATAACGCGCCTATACACAAGTGTTTCAAGGCGCAACGAGGCAAGGGAGGGGTAACAGAGGGAAGACAGAGAGAGCGATCTTACTAGGCCAGGTGACATTGAGATTGTGTAAGAGCAGGGGAGGGGGGGAGGGAAAAAGTGCGAGGGGGAAAAGGGGTGGGGGTAGTGCAGTACATGGCATCAACAGTAAAACATATAAAAACGAATAACAAAAAGTGCAGACATCAAGTGTCAAGTGCTGGTAGGGGACTGTGGGGATACAGAAACACCCCCCGAATGCAAGGGTTCCCAAGGGAGCAGTGCAGGTGTGCAACTGGCAGGGAAGGAACCTGGCCCGAGATCAGAGGGTAGCCAGGTGACCAGTGCAGTTTCAGTTTCAGCCAGGGGTTCAGCAGGGGAGAGGAAGAGAGAAAGCGGAAGCAAAGACAAAGGTCTTGAGGTGATTCCGGAACCAGATATCATTCTCCTCAAGTTTCAGAGAGGCAGGGAGGATGTTCCAGAGGGAGGCCACAGCCAAAGAAAGAGATCTACCACCAACTTGTTGCTTGGAGAAGCGACTGACTGACCCTGAGGGAGTTGGAGGCGGATGAGCGAAGAGCTCAAGAAGGAAGATATTTATACAGAGAGAGTTGAAGGTATTGAGGCCCCAGGTCCCAGAAGATGCTCTCTCTCCAACCTGTTGTCCTTTCAGCCAAGCTCCCTGCAGCCTGTGAATAGTTTACTCACAGGTGCAGTGCTCTCCGAAGGAAGGTCTTTCCTTTCAATTACTTTTACAGGCCACTAGTGGCAATCACCGACAATTATCAGTCACTTAAGTTCAGTCTGTTCCATTGAAGCTAAATGAAACTACAACTCACAGGGTGTCTTTGTTTGATAAATGAAAGCCCAGGCCTGGGGAACTGGGGTTGCATTATTGGAGTGATCCAGTTATCCTACGTTGGATTAATTAAAGAATTGTAGTTCTGATCACTGCATTACCCATGCCGCAAGGTCCAGCATGAGCTCATTACACGTTACTGTTCCCATAACTTTTATTTTAATGTTGCTCTCGATAACAACCTTCCCCTGGCTAGCAGAGCCAGCAAGGACTATTTCCCTTTCAGAAGGCCCTGTAAGGGTGTCAAAGGAGGAAATTGACACACAGATGGCATGATTGTCGGCAGAGACTTTTATTAAACAATAAGGGTTGTAGAAATACCTTTCTGACCCTAATACTAAGTGGGGTTTTCCTGCCTCGGAATAATATTCTAAGGAGTTTGTCAGAATAGTCCAAAACAAACGAGTCCACCGTTGTGCCAAAATTCCTATTTCCAGCCCTCACACTTAGAACCTAAAATAATGTGCAAAGGGGATCTTCTACAGTCTCAAAGTTCTGTTTCAACTTGCAAAAACAAAGTTCCAAAATGGTGCAACAAATAAACTACGAAAAGGAGGGACAACTTTACTCTCAGATTGTTGTGCCTTCCGAATGTTCAACGAGGGCCTCGTCCTCTATGGTGTTCAAGGACAACCCTGCTCCGAGATTGTTGTGCCTTCCGAATGTTCTATGGGGGTCTTCTCCTCTTTCCCACTCCTTGGTTTCATAGCAAACCTGATACACTCTCCTGCCAGATGTTGTGCGTATGAAGATTGCTTTGACTCTGTCTTCATGTGGGTGCAAATTAGAGACTCGCCTTGTCTTTAATTATTTTCTTCTTGCTTTGCTTCTACTACTACTACTAATACTACTCATACTTCGTTAGTTACAGCCAACCTGGTGTATTATCCTGCCAGGTACTCTGACAATGAGGAGTGGAGTGGAGGCCGTGATTAGTTATTTTGGTGCGGGTCCCAGACTTGCTTTAGTGTGTCTTCCCTCCTTCTAGCTGTCCTGCCAATTGTCCCTGTTTCCCCGCCCTCTCTGGAGGTCTGATATGGTGCTTCCCAGTTGTTCATGGGTGCTCCAGACTTCCACGGCTTCCTTTCGCTGCTTGCAGAGCTTGCCGTGGCTGTGCGCTGACTGACCACCTCTGAGCTGCGCATCTCAGCCCCCCCACCGGATGGAAGCTCAGGCTTCTGCCTCTCACTGCTGTTCGTCTGTGACAGAACTTCTAGGGATGCTCTTGTCAGCGGGTAAGCTTCCCGCTATCATAACAGTCGGCGTCCCGTCTCCTCTACAGCTGCCAGCGTTCAAATCTCCCATTGGGAGGGCTGCTCCCTGTACCCAGTCCTTCTTCCCTTTTTATGCAAGGAATGGTATTATCGGTTCTATGGCATCTAGTCCATCGATATTGGTTCTGCAGAACCTGCCCCTTGGATCCGTGCCTCTTCCTCATCTCAGTAGTGAGGTCTTCACTCCTCACTAGGTAGTTGTTGCTCTTCTTCGTCCCAGTGTTGAGGTCTTCACTCCTCACTAGGTTGTTGTTACTCTTACTCGTCCCAGTAGTTCTTGGGGAAGGAACGTTGCTTATTCTGCATAGAAGTGTGTTGGGTTATTTCTTGTGCAGGACAACTGAGTGAGGTTGTGGTGTAGGGGAATTATACCACGCATCTCCCATGGTGTAGTCCCTTGTCCCATAGGGGATTTCCCTCCCCATGAGATTCCCCTGCTGAGTACCACCCCCAGAGGGACACTTAGGTAGCTGCCCCACCTCCCTGGCCTCATGGGAAGGGGATTCCCCCATAGACGCAGTGGTGACATCCTGGGATTCGTCACAGCACCTAAAGACATATCTTTCCCGCCAACAATGTACACCGTTATGACTGTTATGGCAATGCTTTGCCAGTCTGACTGCACCAAGAAGCCAGGCCATGAGTGGCCTGGTAGACCAATTGCATTCCCAATGTTAGGATAGCCCTAGAATGGCATGCTCTGAAAATCTCAGTGGACTGGTCCATTGTCAACTAAATATTGCATTAGACCGGCCATTCTGCGGACTCCACTTGGGCATCCCCTGACCAGTAGGACTACACCACCTCCCCACAGCCTGCACAACTAGACTAGCTTCTCGCCCCGGCCACCTGCTCTCAAACCCTTTTGATTGTGGCACATTTTGGATAAAAAGAGATGTTGCAGCAAATATATATAGAAAGTGACAAAAATATAGATTCTATCTGGTCTCCAACTCTATGTATGCTTTTAAACTAGAAAGTCTCTTCTTTATTGACCTCTGTATCCTTTTGATTTCAGGTGCTGATTTGTGTCCACCAACACTGCTCACAAATGTAATGTCATCAAGAGGTCCAACTAGGCAGCATTTCAGGTGTCATCAGGTGCCATCAGCATGGCTGATCCCTCCCTACTCTTGTCTTCTAAACTTCCAGGAAGTTGAAGACTATAGTTGGAGTGATGGTCCTTAGAATCATCACATTGCCTGCCGTTATGTTCTCTGGTATGTAGGGATGAGAGAGTTGTCTTTTCCATTTTAGTTGCGTGCACTTTAATTCTCCAGTGACAGCCTGCTCATCCTGCCACTTGAGTCTGAATTGGGGCTTTCAGTGCAGTAATCTAGTGTCACCAATCTCAGACTATACTGGAGATGCCAAACTGGATATATGCAGGGATTGCCAAACTTGAGTGATTCTCAGAATGTGCAGTCTGCAAACATACTAGGGTTTGCCAAACTGTGAGTCTGCTGGGATGAGCATATTCTGGGATTGTGAAAGCTGGGAATGCCAAACTGGGGAAGAAAAGTGGGATTTGCAAAGTGTGTGCATGGTGGAATTGTTAAACTGTTACTGTGCTGGGATTGTCAATCTGGGAGTATATGGGGACTGTGCAAGAATGGTGTCTCACTGGCAATGCGACACTTAATCGAGAAAGGCCACAACTACAATCTTGTTGGCTCATCTGGCATTTACAGGAGGAAATGCAAAACGATGACTACTTCTACAAGAACGTTTTTGTAAATACCATTTTTAACTTTGTTTTATTGGTTAAAAAGAGAATATTTTAACCTTAAACATTTTACATATTTACCAAACATATATCAAAAGATTCATCTCCATAAAAGAACAACAAAAAAAGAAAGAAGAAAAAGAGAAAAAAGGAAGGATAAGATAAGAACTGAGAAATAAAAAGAGATAAAAAAAGAATTAAGAAAGTAAACAATACTAGTATATTCACCAATAGAAAAAATGGATTAACAAATGTTGTAATGTCTCACGCTGTTCCCGTTCTTAGCAGAATCTACATGCCCGCGACTCCTCATCAGCAAGGCCACAGCGAATTCGAATGACTTTTGTGTGGAGTAAGTGCCACCGGAACCTCAACAAAAAAGTTGCAGAGTGTGCCTGTTAGGGAAGATTGACAGAAGAGGTTAAGCACATCCTGCTTTTTGTGTTCCCCCTTAATATGGCGCATCGAGGAGTATTGGTGGAATTCATCCACTAAATGAGCCCAGTCGAGAACCCATAAAATGCTTGTTTAACTCTAGATGGATTACCAATAAGATCTTCAGTCTCACAACCAATGCTGACCATTAACACCACGCATAGATCTTTCAGTCCTCTCAAGGTCCAGGAGCCCTTTTCCCCTTATAGCACTTTGAAATCTTCAAACAATGATTTTTCTATATATTGAAAGATATCTCCAATATGCCCTTGATTTCATAAATAAAAGCTTCCGTGCTCTGTATCCTTTTGTCCTGAATGAAGCACACAATGGCCCTCATTACGACCCTTGCGGAAATCGACTGACCGGACCGCCACAGCGTAAATAGCGTTTCCGCCATTGCACGAAGGAGCAAAGTGCGGCCCATTCCGACCCATCGGGCACGAGCACCACGCCACGGCGGAAGTGCAAAGTCCGCGATGGCGGAAAACGGCCCACACCGCCGCCGTACGGCGCCCTAGGTGCAATACCGCCACCCCTCTTAGCGGTCACCGCAGTGTGCGCCTACCGCAAAGTACGGTGACGGGAAATATACGGAAACGGAAGTTAAAACACGGGCCCGGAACGGGAAACATCCCGGCGTACACCTATAAAAACACTAAAACCACACAACCACTAAAATCACTACCCTGAAACACACCCCAACCCGTCAACCACCCTAGCGAAACCAAGAAAAATGGGAAAAGTAGCGAAGAAAGCGTGCGACCGCAAGCGGCAGGTCCACTTCTCCCGTGAGGAACTCACCGTGCTAACAGAGACCCTCCAGGAGAATGCTGCCGTCGTCTTCTGCACGCAAATGACCAGGACGGCACTTGCAAACAAGAAGGCCATATGGGCTCTGGTGGCACAGCGGGTAAGTGCGGTGGGGACCGCACCCCGCACCCCACAGCAATGCCGCAAGCGATGGGACGACCTGCGGATACGCGTCTGCAGCATACTCTCTGCCAACCGCAACATTGCCACAGCCACCGGGGGAGGTCCTGAATCACCCATCAAGTTGACCCCCTGGGAAGAAATCTGTGCCTCCACCATCGGAATGGAGAGCATAGAGGGAGTCGGAGGGATGGAGAAAGGAGTGCAGACATCCGAAGATTCAGGTAGGTGGGCCAGATAAAACAATGACAAATCCACACAGTCCATCCATGTGAAGTACCATGCGTCCACATAGTGCAACAGAAACACATGTCCAGGAGAACGTCCACACACATCGGCCTGATAGCGCACGTTAAAACCCACAATAAATACATAAATAATTAAAAACCCCTAAAACACGCACTACACGTGCAGCAGGCACACCCTAACTGCAGGCTGCCAAACAACTGCACCCTCACTCCACACACAAATGAAAGCACCTCCAAGGCCCCGACCCAAATCACCCTCAGGTACCACCCCAAAGCATGTGATACAATGCCATTCCAATTCCCACAGACCCATCAATAACCCTCGCCCTCCTTTACTCCACCACAGGGTCCGATCCAAACGACGAGCTACAGGACACCCCTACCAGCACACCTGCAAAGAGGGCCAAGACCAACGGCCAGAGACCCTCCACCTCAGCTGCACGCATCAAGACACGGCAGCAGCACAAATCAGGTGGCAGCACAGAGGAGGGAACATCAACAGGCACCCCAGCAGCCAGCATGCCCACAACACCACCACCACAGGTCCCCCCAATGGATGCCACAGAAGGCACTGCCTCTGGTGGCAGCAGCACCATAGGTGACACCCCATTGATGGCAGCATGCTCGGACACAGAAAACGGGGATGCCGAAGTCAGATCCATCCATGACCTGTCCCAATCCCCCTGTCTGTCCCATCCCGTACAACATGAGGATACCACGCAGGGGCACCCACAAGACGACGACTGGCCATCCCCCACAAGCCCTGTGGCAAGGCAACATGAGGACAACAGCCCCTCTGTGACACCCCCGCAAATGGCCATGGCCCAGCAGAGGCAACAGTCCCTCGACCAGTTGATCGAACAACAGCAGCAACTGGCCACACTCCTCAAGGACCATGCCGATGAATGTGGGGGCACTAAGGCAGACATAGAAACATCAACTGAGACACTTAGGGCAGAAATGGAGAGAGGTACAGAGACGCTAAGGGCACAAATTGAGAGAAGCACCGAGAGCCTGAGGGGGGAACTGCATGCGACGTCCAAAGACGTATGTGCCGAACTTGCCGCAGTGCGCCGTGTGCTCACTGAGCTCTCGCAAACCCTTAGGGACATGCATGGACGTGAGCAGGCAGACACATCATCCGTTGCAAGTTCCGTCCAGGGCAGCCCCCAACGTAGATCTGGAAGGAACCTGCGCTCCACAGGCAGGGGTGCCCCTGATACCCGCAGAGGGGGCATGCAATAGCGACAGCCCACTGACAATGAGCATCTTTGGACACTGGTGTTCGGGGGGGAGGTAGGAGGGTGGAGGGGGTGTGTTGGGCTCACTTGGGTGGCGGGTCGATAGGGTGTTCAACATTATATCACATATGCCATAAAAACTGCACGATCAACCAATGAGAAGTGTGGACATTGATCTTTGTGTACTAGGCCATCATAGGCGTACAGTCCATATTGTGCATGTCCCAGACACACGCAGTGCCACGAGTCCCGTGTCCATGTATCAGCCACCAGGCGTGAGTGCTAGAAGCATACATCAATGAGATGCTGACGAATGTCACGGGCCTCCGGTGCCTTGCAGACTCCTTGAGGTGCTGCCACATCCCCACCCTCATCATGACCATCATCAGGTGCTTGCAGTTCTGCGTCAGGGGGCATGGGCACATTTCTACGTACGCACATGTTGTGGAGCATGACACATGCCATGACCATCTTTGCAACCTTCTCATGGCGGTACAGGAGTGCCCCGCCAGACCTGCTGAGGCAGCGGAAACGGCCCTTCAGTAGGCCGAATGCCTGTTCTATGACTACACGGGTACGTGAGTGGGCATGGTTGTAGTCCTCCTCATGCTGGTCCCATGGGTTCCGGACTGGTGTGAGGAGCCATCTCTTCAGTGGATATCCAGCATCACCTGTATGTGGACGAGAAACGTATGATGTGGAATGGCATTGATACGTACGCACACCCCCCCCCCCCTTCCTGCCAGGTCATTGCCAATTCACATACCCCACATCATCATGCATGTAATGAGACTCACCGAGTAGCCAGGATCTGTTCCCTGCGTGTCGCTCCATGTAGCGTGGTATTGTAGAGTTCCTCAAGACCATAGAATCATGGGTTGATCCAGGGAATCAGGCACAACAATGTGTAATGATCCTGTTGGAGTCACACACCATTTGTACATTCAGGGAATGAAATTGTTTTCGGTTGCGGTACTGGGCCTCCATGGCATGTGGGACGACCAATTCAACATGGGTGCAGTCGATGGCACCAATGCAACCCGGTATGCCGGCAAGTGCATGGAATCCCACTTTTGTGTTGGTTATTTCCTGCTCCGAGCGTGGTAGAGAGATGTAGTCGTCTGCGTGCTGCAGGAGGGCATCGAGCACTTGCAATAGTGTCCGTGAGAACAGTGGCTGAGAAATGCCATGCAACTGTCCGACTGTGTGCTGGTAGGTGCCTGTGGCCAGGAAGTGGAGTACAGACACCACCTTCAGTAGGGGTGGGATGGCGGTTGGGCTATCTATCATGCTGACAAGGTCAGCCTGTGTCATGTCCACAATGGCGGCTATGGTGTCCCGGTCCAGACGGTAGAGGGTGTGGATCTGCTCATCAGTGAGGTTGAACGGATGTGCTCGGAGGCGTGGGATTGCGGGCTGCCTGCGTGGTGGTAGTGGCTGTGCTGGTGGGCCTTGCTGGCCCTGCCTTGGCCTCCTCCTCCTCCTCCTGCGTCTCCTCAGTGCGGCTGGTTGTAGTTGGTGTTCGTCTTCTTCTTGGAGTCGGAGCACTTGCAGTGCTATCAGGTCCCCCAGGGCCAACATCGCGAGTCCTGCCGGTAGCATTTCGGTGTGGTTGTGGGAGGAGACTGGCTGTGCAATTTATGTGTTTTCAGGCTGTATGGCCTCCACCTGTGGTGATTGATTCCACCTGTGCAAACTGCTCTCCCCTTTGGCCGAGCACGTCCCGCGCACAACGCTGAAATTCGGGGAATTGTATCTTGCTATTGCAATCATGTATTTGTACCCGATGGCCGTGTAAGATTGGTTGATATGTTCATTCTGCTGTGGTCCCATTGTTTCCCATACTATCTGTGCAGTCGCGAACAGACTTGTGAAGGGTCAGTGGAACGTAGTACTCGAGTAACGGTGGGCCCTCATGCATCACTGTACCGAGTTGCAACGACGGGCGGGGCGTCCCATTTGTGGGTGAAGGCAGTTGCCATTTTCACACACAGCCGCACTCGATGGAATAATTAGTGATTTCAAACGGCCACAGATGCCTTTTCGACGTGATGTTGCAAATGAGGAATTCGAAGGGCGGCGCTTTCGGTTTCCAGCTAGCGGCGAGGAGATGCCCACAGGTCTGACTGCAAATATAACGTTCTATTGTTCTATGTCCTTGAGACAGGGCCCATGGCGAGGGAGCAATGATTGATATGAATAGTTTGGGATGCGCAATAGCTACGTGGGCGATGAGGCCGTCCGTTCCCAAATACATGTTACTTCACAACACTGGAATTACGGGCTGGGGCACTGTGGATTTAGCAGGCTGCATTACGCACAGACTCAATGGATGTTTCTAATGTTATGTGAGTAATTATTCAGGCGTTTTGATCCCGGGATGAGGGGATGATGAATGGATGCATGGGCAGGTGATTTGATACAGAGTTTGCCATGTACAGGGCTTCTTGGGATCTATCCGCCTCCCCTACGCTATGTGATGCAGGGCTGCCATAGTGGGACCATCGTCTATCTGGCCTTGTTGAGCCCTCCCTGTCTCGAGGCGCCCTCAGACACTTGTGTCCATGCACGTTAACATTCCCATCTGATGGAATCTGTTTTGACAGACGCATGCACAGGTACACTCGTTTGTGATGGTGTTTGCACCTCGATATAGATGGTTATGAGTCGCAAGTGGTTTTGGGGTGGTGATGATCCTTTGGAGTGGGCTAGCATGCATATGGCTGTGGATTTCGTGTGATCATTGAAGTGAGTTGTTCGAATGTAGTTCTGATGGCCGTTCTGTTCTTTTTCTTTTCTTTTGGTTGACAGGTATCTCCTCCCCTTTTGCCACTGCCATCTGTATGCCACTCCTGCAGATGGATTTTACTCCCGACACCTGCTGCTTCGTGTTAATCAGTGGAGCAGCATTACGATCTTATGGGACGATCGCCAATGGCCCACATGCCCTTACGCAGTACTGGTGGCTCGGAGCAACATTTCGGCCTTTCAGCTGGACTAGTGCCTCCCCATTGGGACGGCCCTGCGGTTCTGTGCGCTTCCATGTTGCCTTTTCGTACGTGAATGTGGCTCTGTGTACCATGGGGGAACAGGGCGACACACAGGTAGTGGCTGGTCATTTCTTGCGGAAGCAGCCCACAATGGTGATTAGTGTTTTGGAGTTCATGGCCTGATGGCTGTATGGGCTTGGTGACTTTGATGTGCATAAAATTTCTATTCTGATTTGGCCCGTGTAGCGTTTTTCTTTGCAAGTGATGTGGCATATGCCTATTTGGGGGGCGATGTTTTGTGAGGAGATCTGCATTGGGTTCCAGCTTCGGGGTTTAGTTGCGTGGTACTGTGCTGGGCGCGTTTGCCTACGAAGCCCAGTGAGGTCAGGGATGGGGGCTGCCAATATGACTGTTTGAATGTTGTCATGCTCAGGGGCGGGGGATTGGGTTTTGTGTAACAGATGCCGGTCAGCCAGGTGGACTGGTGGAATGATGTGATTTTCGGAATATTGCTGGTCACAGGTGCCTGTGTTTGCGTGCGTTTCTTGGTGGGGGACTGTGGTCATGTCCATTGGGATGGCTTCTGTATTCGTGCCATCTGTGCCCTGCAGCTCCCATTGGCCCCTCTTGTGTTTCTTTTGTTCGTTGCCATGCATGGGTGACTTGTACATTTCAATGGTTGCATTGTGGCTTCATTGCACCTACGGGGAGTTGTACTTTGTGGGCAGGGAGCGGTGTACAGGCACTCAGTGGGGCCGTTTACGGTTGATTCGCAATGCCGTACTTCTCGCCATGGCGGAATGGTACATTACGCCATGCCTGATGGCGTTAGGTGCATGTCCGCTAGGGTCGGAATTGGCGTACCCTTGCGCCATGGTGGTGTTTGCGGTTTGGCATGGCGCGCGCGCGCGTGCTTGGTGCAGTTAGCGTTGGCGTTCTCTACGGTGTCGCTAATGGCTTCGTACTTTGCGGTGACGGGTCATAGTCGCACCGAGTGCTATTCGATGGCGGTATTGCATTTCCGCCATCGTTTTTCGATTTCCGCAAGGATCGTAATGAGGGCCAATGTCACGTGTTACACAGACAGTCTGTCAGAGGAGAAACAGACGTCAGTAGTTTATCTGAAATCATGGATAGTTTCTACCACTCAGTGTATTACTTCGTTTCCTTTGTGTCAACAAATAACATACTTTTACATTATTATTGACATATATATTTTGTTCTTTTATATTTTTTATTTTGTTCTTTGATATTTTTAAAAAGATAATAGCTTCTCTTTTTCAATGTGTATTATATATTAGCTTCCGGGGCGGGGGAGCCAACCAATCAGGTTGCTCAGATCGCGGGCTGAATCCCACGATATCAGCCCGTGTTTCGAGCAGCATTACAGCTGCTTCCCAACCCCACCAACTTCCCCTCACCCTCCTCTTCCCTGCAGTCACTCTTTCTTCCCCTCCCCCACTAACCTCATTGATTGGTGCTAAAGGGTATTGCGCCATAGGCCATTCCCCTCATTCCCTTTCATACCTGTACACATCTTTCATGTGCACTTAACCTTTCCCCTATTTTGTCCTTTCCAGTCCTCCTCTGACCTTTTCCATGCTCTAGAAGTCCGTGGGATGCATACTGCTGGCAGGAGCGCATTACACGACTCTCGGGATAAACATCAGCGCTGTTGGATCACTATGGAGGTGACTAGGACAGTATAAACAACATTATGAACATAACATAATATGAATCGAACTTCTGTATATTTCAATTGCATGATCTATCACCAATGCACATAAACCATTCTTTATCAATGGCGAGTTGCTATATCTTTTATAGAAACTTTTCAAGGCCACATTCATGTAAGCAGTATTAGAAAAGAAAACCAAATAAAATCACAACTTTATAAAGCCCTTCATGACAGATTCCTCCAGTTTCTAAGTGCTCTTAGTCATAGGCGAAATTGGAGATACACACGAGTACATTAATAAACTTTAAAGCATTATTCCGACTACATTAAGACTCAGTTAATACTCAAATTTCAGAATTGGATGAAGCTCACTAAATTCACTGAGTGCAAGTCATCAGAAATTCTACAAAAACCCTAAAGAACGGTGGAAGGGTTGCTGTAAAAAAGAAAAATATATTTGTTACAAGTGCTTTTCTCTCTGTATAACTATAACTTGAAGTGGTTTAATGGGCACCAACTCCCCTCCTCCCCCCCCCGCCTCCTACGGAGTTAATTGTTCTATATACTGTGCCACTGGTTTGTTTCAATTTTGTAAATTTGCTTCTTCTTATGTACTGTTGTTATTCTGTAAAGCGCTTTGGTGTAAAGCGCTATATAAACTCAATAAACATAAACATAAATGTATCCTTGGGTGACATTTAAAGGAGTCCTCCCCTTATACCTACATTTGCAGTGGCCTGGCAGTAATCACCCAACACTTCTCATTAAATGTTGACAAGTGAGAGGTGGGCAGTTATCACAACGCTTCCTCGCCACAATGTTCAATTAGGTTTCTTAATGATGACCGGTTATGTACATATAACACAGTTTACAAATAAACATGGAATTCTAGCTTTTCTGTGGTGGCGTAGAACAAAATATCAGCAAAACTGCCAACCAAAATGGACCTCCTCTGATTCCAAGTATACCAAAATAAAAGGTCAGGTATATCGACTACCAAGTTGTGTAAAAATTCCTAGAATGTGTCAAGACACAAAATTCAGGAAATCGCTGCGAAATCACTGTGAAATCACTGTGAAATCGCTGCTCTCAATTCAAAACTATCTCAAAATGGATTTTGTCTAATTTCCAATGTTTTAACAGTGTATCAGTAAAACACTAGTCTCCAGGGTATGTCGCCTTAACAGAACAGAGCACATTTATCGGGGAGGTGATCATCACAGACTCAATAATAATGGGCTTGGTGGCCTTCACCAGCTGGTAACGGCACAGGGCCCAAGTTATAGGCCTGAGCAAAGCGAACCCGTTATTATTGCCATTAGCACCGGTGGCGGGGGAGCGAGCCAATCAGGTAGCTCGGAACGTGGGCTGACACTACCAGTGAAAACCTGCGTTTTATGCTGCCTGATGGCCGGCTCCCCGCCTGCCGTCTTCCCCCGACCCCGCTTTAAAAAAAATCCCTCCCCCCAATTTCACTTACCTGTTGGCTGCGGCGGCGAGTCTTGCCTTCCTTTTCCATGGCGACCATGTTGGTAGAGTATTTTCTCTCCGTGAACAGGACGCCACGAGGCATCCCGTGCATGGAAAGAAAATACTTTCTTTTTAACAAAAAAGATGAAATAAACCATTAGCACCCACGTAAAAAGCTACAAGGGTGCTAAGGGCTATATGCCCCTCGGTGACTGGGCCATCCCTGTGGGTAATGGCCCACCACCCTTGTTAAGGGATCCTTGCTTCGCTCGGGCCCTTAACTTGGGCGGCTGGCCACAGCAAGTAGTTCTGTGGTGGGCTTCAGATTTCCTCAAGCTTACCCTTAAAGCGTGGAGGCTTGTTTGTCCATTAGCTGTGCTCCTATTCTTTCCCCACCTGACTTAGGGGCAAGGCACTATCCCCTAATGCCCTATCCTCCGATTCCTCCTCCTCAGTGCCTCACTAAACTGGTGTACCTAGAGGAATCTCTCTTACCCCTCCTGTTCACTCCTCTGTAACCCGTCTTTCCTTATTCTCACAAAAAGGGGAGCTTACCTTATACTGCACCAGTTCAGACTCCATAATAAATTATCAAATAAAAGCGTGCAGTCTGATCAGAAAATAGTTCTATCTTATTTCAGATAATGTGTTCCTGAACATCACAAATGTATTTCAACTATCATAAAATCTTCATATTAATTCAGGGAATACAGAAGATGTGATGTAAAATAGGGTGAGTTCTGTGCCTAAATAATAATCCACTAATTGCCCCGAAAATCCTGGTCAATAAACATCGACAACAATTAAACAGCTGTTAAAAATACATTCAGTATGTAACGTTGCTGGGTTATTCAATGACAACCTTATGTCTAAATAGGGTAAACGTGCATGTTTTGACTCTTTTACATATCACTGAATGGTTCTTCATCAGGACCCGTCATCCTGAATGTATTGTTATAAAATTATTCATTTGATATAACTTTATTCAAGACCACATAAATCATATCACATATCATATAACATATAATGTGGATTTGTATAAATGAATAAAGGTCCCGGCAGTATTGTGATTAATTGCAAGACAATAGGCCTCATTACCGGCACCGTTGTTTCTGGACCGCCACACTACTAGCCTGCCGGCCAGCGCCGCTGCACCCGGTAGGTCTGACCCTGCCGGCCGCAGCAGCCCAGGTAGGCAAATTTGTCACAGAAGCACCTGCACTGTTAGCAACGGTGCCGGTGCTTCCGTCTCCCCACTGCCTTTGAGTCCTATGGGACTCTATGGGAATGGGGACTTACGAAATCTGGTGCCTGACTTCCCCCACCAGTGGGAATTGTAATGTCCTGGTGGCACCGGGAAGTCAGGCGCTGGATTTGGTGTTGGGGTTGGCAGCCACCTGCCGGTCGCACCGGCGGGTTACCGCCAACCTCGTAATGAGACCCAATATCTTCCAATTACATGACTTTGTTAAGTTCCACTGGGCTCAATCACAGCCTTCTTTGTTCACATTACACTGAAGAAGTTCAGTAATCTAAAAGAAACAAACCAATATCTTTGTTTTACTTGCAAGAATAATGCATAATTTTGGCCGCCAACTAATAGATGTTTGCAACAATGTAGTATTTTTTTTATTTCACCAAAAGACTTCTTTGTATTCTAATGGCATTATGTATTCGCACATCCTGCGGCTACAGGGACACAGTATGTATTTGTCCACACAATGTTAGATGAAAGACCTATCATTCATATACAGATGAACAGTTCTTACAGATTATCAATCGTCCTTCAATTTTTGAGTAACACAATTTGAGTGAAACCCCACAGATGAGTTAGAATTGCTCGCACAAAAGAAGGAAATCCATACAATACAATAATTTGATGCTAGAATGTCTTACAGTTTAAACCATGCCCAATGGATTACAGGTCTGGAATATACCTATGGTCTTCATTGATAACCCCTGGATTCATTAACTCCTTCAATCAAGTGGGCAACAAATGCTCACAGGTTTGGATGATACTAATATAGAAACTGTACAAAGAATAGGAGCAACATTTAAACGTGACATTGACCGACAGGAACAAGCCTTGTTGACTAATTCTGTGATTCAAGATGCCAAGAGCATGGTAGAAATAATCCATGCTGAAATTGAAAATTCAGAAACATGAGCATGAATAGAAATTTAGAGAAACTGTGAAAAGACTGCAAGACATTCCACAAAGAATACGTCTATCCCTATTTGCAATCTGGCTATTATACAGAGCCAATGTGCAACAAAAGTTGCAGCTATGTTACTAAATATTTAACATTTTCTGACTCATCTAAATCCAGCAGGTCCAGCGACGATGAACCAGCAGAGGCTGGCCCATCAACTAGTGAAATTAATCCAGAGGTGCGAGAGTCCTCAACTCCTTTTTTTCCCAGGAGAGGCACCAGAGGCAGGACATGGAATTACCGAACATGGGGACCACTGCGGTCATGGGACATGCAAACAAGACAACGTAAGTACAGGTAGGCAGTGGCCTAAGGCACAGTGATACCCCAATTGGGGACACAATACCAGTATTTAATTTGTCTTTGTTAAATTCTGTCTCACAATGAACTAGCATGTCTAAAAAAAGGCTTAAACCTTGTTCCTAGCAGACAGACTGCTTTTATTTTGATTATGGATTGAATTGACAAAACTCTTTTGATCCATTAGACCCAAAGCATGTTTTGTCAGTAAACTCTGGTAAACACTGTCGGATAGCACAGGGTTTCATGTCAGATAACATTTTACACCACCAGTTACAATATTTGCTCCTGACATTTTGACTTTTGAAAATGGAATAATGAGGACCGTTTCTGATTTAGATCCAAGTATACCTACTACAAAGCACATTTATCTAAAGATGAGACACGGTATACAAACTCTTAGAAGCAAAAAAGGAATTAACCATTAAGCCAGTGGACAAATGTGGTGGGATTGTGATAATGGATACACTAAATAAAGTATGAACGTATGAGGATGAAATGAGAAGACAACTAAGTGATGGTCCGTTTTATCGCAAAATACGTTATAATCCCACTTCCTCAATTGCTACTTCAATATACTAAGAGGAGAATTTAACATCAGCATTATTAGTGACAGAGAAAGAGCATTTTCCTTGGAACATAATCCAGTCACACCTGCTACATACAGTCTTCCTAGGGTACACAAAGCTATCAATAACCGTCCAGGTAGACCAATCTTCTCTACTTTGAATTTAATTGTTGAACTATTATCAATTTCTATTGCTTATTTCTTAAAACCGATTGTACAAGAAACACAGAGTTACATGCAAGACATGATGCACATGGTTAGTATCATCAAGAATACATAATTTGATGTCAAGACTGACCTGCTTCTCACCATGGATGTGGAGGCATTGTGCACCAATATCCCTCAACTTGAATCTTTGGATGCATTGAGGATAGCATTAGGCACACAAACAAGACCACACAGAATGCCCACAAAATTATTAATTTAACTTGCGCAAGTGGTATTAACAAAAAACGTCTTTTTATTTTTGACAAATCAAAGGCACAAGCCTGGGTTCGACATTTGCCCCAATAGTAGCCAGTATATATTCGGCTGCTTATGAGGAGAAATGTCTGTACAATGATTCCAATCCTTTTAAGGAAAGCATATCGAAATGGCTTTGTTACATAGACGATATATGTGTAATTTGACACAGTTGCGTGCATGAATTAGCACATTTTAAAATCTGGTTACAAAATCAAAACATAAAATTGACTGTTCATAGGCACAACAACCAAAGACATTTAGTGGATTGGATTATAAAAGACCAAGGAGCCTTCACATGGCAGAACCTCTCGTCCTGCCAAAGCAAAGAAGTAGTTATACCATCAAATGCCCTTTTGCACTACTATATGTTGACATGACTATGAGTAAAACGTCCACACGAATAGGAGAACATCGTTCCAACATAAAAAGGGGAGACATTACGTTATTGTGACACTTTTTAGATAAAGGACACACTTCAGAATCCATAGAATGGTTTGTTATTGAAAGCACCAAGATCAGTTTGAGAGAAGCCATGCTTTTGGAGAAAGAATAAAGATGGATATATTGCCTTTATACTACCATCCAGGGTTTGAATGAACACATACAGGGGTTTACTTTGGTCACCTTGAAATGAGCATCTTTCCTTAGATGATCCACAACTCACTATAGTCAACAAGTGGGGGTACTTTTTACATCATTGGATACACTGCTGATATGCTAGTAGACAAGTAGGCTACTGATCAGGTTGCACACTAGCTTCCCATAAATGAATTCCAAGATTCATCTTGATCACGTTGCCCTTAAGATGCATGTACCTGACACAATCTACACAGATAATTGCAGCATATGAATATACAATACAAATTAGATCATACATCATGTGCGGTTACAGCAATATAAAGGATTGTATTTTTATCTCTAATACAGATCCTCAAACAACATTCTAAAACAGAAGAGTAATTTTGTAGATGTTTTAAAGTGCAGATTAAGCAGATGCAATGCGTGCCGGGTATGTGTACGCGTTGTGTCAGACATGCAGACAAGAAAGAAAAACACGGAAATTAGCAAACGTTCGAATTAGGACAAATATCATGCGCACCATAAGGAGGGAAGCGCGGATCCCCGGACGTGCTCTCCCAAAGCAAAAAAGTAGGTTTCAGTTGCGGATTGCACCTAGATAACATGATGCTCACAAATATAATTGTAGGGTGCACCATTTAATGGCAATAATATGCTAATTGTGTTTTAGGTAAAGATACCGAGAAGCCACTACATTTCCGCAGTATGGTTCAGGGGCAGGACAAACGACCATGTTAACCACACAACCTCAATATAGATGAGCAACGATACTGTGATGTACCTTGTTCATGCATAATTCATGTTTTATTAACTATTAAGGCAGTTAGATATATGACACTCATCCTCTATTATCATATACTATGATGCCATGGTGTACGATAATAGAGGATGAAATTTAAAATGCAAATAGAATGAGAAGAAGTCATAATCAAGAATTTACATTGTTGCAAACAACTATTAGTTGGTGGTGTGACGAATATGGACGATTCGTCCCTTCTCCCCTGAGGGAAGCCACCCCTGTGAGGCTAGGGAGGTGAGCCCGCTATGCAGGACGAGAGGGGGAGAAGAACCGATAAACAGAGTCGAGCCTCTGTAGCATCAGCGTCCTGGAGGCACAGAGCCACACCGGGCTGCGGACCAGTGGCAGTGAGGAAGGCAATGAAATGCTGACCGAACGCCCAAAGCTTGGCATTCTACCCGACCAAGTTGCTGAGGTTGGAGAAGAGACAGGGAGAGAAACAATCCCGCCTCGCTGAGTGGCGCAACCACAAAGGTGTTGTGGTGGGCCGGTAGGCCGGTAATGGATGCCGAGACCAGATTGCATGAGGGGGCCCTGGTTGCCGAGCTCTGCATAAGTCGGACCGTAGCTACTAGACTAGTAGCCATGGAAGAAGCCAACAAAGTCAGGGGAACCTGAGAGACCCAACGGAGAGTGTACCGCTGAGAGGTACCAACACGTGGAGAGAAGGCTATGAAGTTTGAAGAGGTTACGGGAGCCTGAGAAACCTGAATATACAAACACCCTATGAAAAGGAGATTGAGAGGTATACGAGTATTGTAAATAATAGCAGTGAAAGCTATCAAAGTTCCAGGAGCTTGGGAAACCCAAATGTGCAAAATCCCTGCAAAGGAAAGCAGAGCAATATGAACATTGGGACTAAGGTCTTTGAATGCTATCACAATTACGGGAACCAAAGAAATAAGAGTGTACAAATACTCTATGTAAGGGGGAAAGAAAGACATGAACATTTTGAATTAGGACTGAGAAAGCCATACAAGCTGTATATGTCTGAAAAACCATGTTGGACAGCCGCCTTACGTGAAATAACGTGGATGGAAGAAAAACAACCTATCTGAGGCTTTTAGGACTTTGGGGGAGACCCAGTGCCTAGAAGGTGAAAGTATTTAATTTCCAGGCCACCTTGGAGGGCCTCACATTGTTTCCACAAAGTAAAAGTCTTAGTGAAAATAACTTCAAATTTCTTTGAATATATGCATATATTTGTGGGTCAAAGGGTAAAAAGGGGTTTGGGGCGGAGCCTAAATATAGAAATAAAAAGTTATTGCTGCAAAGTTAATTATCACAAAGTAATTTATTTTGTGGAAATTACATGGGACTTCCTGGAGGGATAGAAATATTTACATCAAGAGACAATTTTCTTTATTAAAAGGCGAGTGAAACCCATACTGGGAAGAACAAATATCCTACTGTGAAAAAGGAACTTTGAAGACTGGGAATAAGTGAAGCATAAAACTTGGGCCATGAAGAAGACCATACTGAGGCCAGTGTGCAAGACACCCCTTTTTTCTTTTTCTTTAGGTGTTTTCTAAAGTGGTATGGCAGTTAGTTGTTTAGGATTCAGACAGAAGACCTTTTTACTTTGGACTTGATATGCACCCTTAGCTTTAGTTTGTCTAGGCAGGGAATTTCCCTCATAGTTACAGGGCAAGTTAGGCATTTTCATTTTTATTTTAATAAACGTTAATGTAGACCCAAAGTATTCTGCGTCCTTCTGGTTCACCACATATGGTGTGAAAAGAGGGATGTAGGCCAGTTAATATAAGCTGGGGACCCCTTCTTTTTACCAAGATAGCAGAAAAAGCTAAAGCTTTACCCTGGCCACCCCGCAATCCATTGGTTTGAACGTATATAGTGTGAACACTATCTCCATACCCCCGAAGGAGAGTCAATTAATACCAACAGGCCTGTGTCTTTCCCCTCCTTCCAGAACCTATATTAGATTGGAACCTAATTTCGGACTAGCATAGCGATATGCCCTAGATGTTGCTCCCGGGTGGTAGATCCCAATTACAGGAGGGAGGTGAAGGTGATCCTGCATAACCATGGGACCTCTGACTATTTAGTTAAAGAGGGGGAAGTCATAGCCCATGAAATCCTAGAGAAATACCTCAACTCCAGTACCTCAGGCAATCAGGGCCCTCTTCGAAATGGAGAGGGGATCCATGGGTCTGGGGAGGCCGACCTCATTAGAGAGGACCAGAGGTAAGAGAGACAGAAGAGATGTATTTATTTTATTTATAAACAGGAGGAACAATGATCTTTTGATCACAAAAGAACATTCAATAGATAAGAAATCAGATTTGATGGGCAGCAGTGCGCTTCTTACAATGGGGTGAGTTTTGAGGGACATTCTGCCCAGGTTGTGGATGGGAGTAAATGGAACAGTCACACAGGACATTACATAAGTGGACATACATAGATTAAGGACAACCAACATTGGACATTTGTAAGTGCAGGGAGCAGTACAGCCAGCTGTGCTCAGGCTGTGACCATGATGGGTGAAGTGCTAGAGTGGAGGCAGAGGAAATGAGGGACAGAGGCACGTTAGAGGCGAGGAAAAGATGTTAGCTAGCAGACAGATGAGACGTCGGTTTAGAGGGTAACTCAGAGGCGACGAGGTAGGCTTTTAGTTTGGTTTTGAACAAATCCATGTGGACTGTTTCTCGGATGTCCGGGGGAAGAGAATTCCATTCAAGTGGAGCAAAGAGAGAGAGCGGAAGTGAGAGGTAGCACAGAGAGGGCGAGGAGCCACAAGGGTAGGTGAGGAGGCAGCGCAGAGGTTACGAGAAGGCTTTTAGAGTTGGATAGAGGAGGATAGATACAGTGGTTCCTGTGATGAATCCAGCAGTCATCACTGACTTCCCAGCGGTGATCTCCTCCCCTGTGGCCAGGGGACAACAGCAGCTACCTGATCCTGACCCTGGGGTTGGTTGTATGAGGGAGGATCACAGGGGAGGAGACTGCTACCAGGGTGAGGTGGTTACTCCATCAGATGAGACTGGGTATTACCCCCTGTCCCCTGAGGACTCCATAATGCCAGAGACCTTAATGACTTACTGTCACCAAACTGTTTTACCCCATGGTAAAAGAAAGAAAACATTTCCTCTATATTACTCTAACCAAGCTCCGACCTATAACTCAAACACTCACAACCCCTTCTGGTTTTGATGTGTCTTTATGCGAGTCCTTTGAACAACCACATCCAAGAAATTCATTACCCTCTATGGACTTCATCTCCCATAAACCATCAGGTACTGAGACGGGGAAGATGGCGAAGGAGTTTATGCAAACCAAGAGAAGCCTGAAGTCTAATGTGCAGGCTAGTTGTTTTGTTGGACCTAAAGTGAGCAGGACCTTTAAAAATGGTAGAAGCAGTACAGGAGCAGGCTGTGGCGGAGAGGACGAGGAACCCTGTCCTGCGGCTCCTAACCAGGAGGTATCCGGACCGGTGTGGAAAGACAGAAAGCAAAGAGCAGAGGCAGGTAAGCCGTGGTGAGACTGTAGGCTGTGCAGAAATTCCCAGGAATACGACCGCCCAAGCAACCAGTGCTCTCCAGTTCAGGGAAGCTGCTGCTGGTTCCTTACAGAGCCGCATCGGACGCTGACAGAGCGTCTGCACAGTCCCAACGGGGGAAAGGACAACACTGTGGAACCGCGAGCGAGTTCGGGGATGCAAAGAAGACCCAATGAGTCTACCTAGAGCAGCGGGGACCCTGGTGCGTTACAATGCGCACGCCAGCGGATGTTTGAAATATATGAAGATGAAAATGATAGAAAGGCACAACACTTGTCCTAAGGCAATCAAGGAAAGGTACAAGTTCAAACGCTATCAAAGAACTTGATTGAAAGTAAGCAAACTAAAGTGCCACAACCAGCCTGAGGCAAGTACGGATGCATGTGATGTCAATGTGGGGGAAAGGTGAAGCAAGTCCTACCATAAGCAAATATACCAAGCACCTCCAGGTATATGCTACTGTGGTACAGTAAAAGGAACAGTGAAACCAATAAGAAGTCCTGGCAGGGGAGTACACCAGGAACCTGAAGTTGTACACAGACCTTTACATTGTGAGAAGATACCTGGCAGTGGAGAATACCAGGGAATTCACAAACGCAGCAAGAAAAGCTAACGACAGACTGTTATGGAATTCATTGTTTGAAGTTAAAGAAAGACTGTTACAGGATTTGTTGTTTGAACAAGAACTTTGTGAATCCAGTACTAGGATACAAAGGAGCTGCTGGAAAAAGAGATTCTTTGATACAGAAAAACTGCTAGATAAAGAGACACTTTTGACGCAAAGGAATTGTTGGATAAAGAGACACTTTTTGCCATCCGGTCTGAGTCCAGGGGAAGGAAACCCCGCTCTGGATCCAAGGATATTTCCTTGGAAACCCCTTTTGTTGTAGCTAGCCTTATATTTTTAGGTGTGAACTCTTTTTCCAAATATCCAGTCAAAGACATTTCCAGGCACCCTTTTGCTGTTTTGTTTGTAGTGTGAGGGTCAATTTACAATGTTTTGGACACAAGGACGGCTTTTAAGTTACTGACTACTTGACATAGACAGATCCTTCATTTTAGTTTTTCAGGTAGGGACAATCCTCTTTAGAACAGGGCCAGATTGGTGTTTTCCCAACCCATTTCTGTTTAATAAAATGTCTGACTTTGAGAATAATACACCTTTGTGTCCACCTCTCATTTCTGACTCCTCGCATTGCCTTACCGTGGATAGATTTGTTAACCAGGAGAAGACATTTAAATCTGGCATTGTTTTGCATCATCAGCCATCCAGCCTGGTTAGGGTACGAGGAAGTAATTGTGAAGTGAGGGTGTTCAAAGAGAGTCCAGGAAACGAGGTTAATGAGCTTGTCAAGAGTACAGAAAGCATAGTTGGGGAGACCAAAGAGGATGCTGGCCCAGTAGTCCAGTTTAGAGAAGACAGGAGTGGTTAAGAGATGCTTGGTGATGTTAGAAGGGAAGAGGTGCCTGATGTTCCTAATATTTAGGCAGTTGAGGTGATCTGCTGTTCCAGTTTTGGACATAAAAAGTAGAGAAGGTGTGAGAAGGGTCATAGATGACGTCAAGGTTTCTAGCAGAAGAAGAGTAGGAGAGTATGCCAGGTGGGAGCTGGATAGGCAGAGAGATGAGAGAGGGATTTTGGCAGGGAATAGGAGCACCTCTGTTTTGGCGAAGTTTAACATCAGAGAGTGCAAAATCATCCAATATTTAATGGCAGAGAGACAGTCGAAAAGTTTGATAGAGAAATCGGGAAAAGAGAAGGAAATGTGGGTGCCACCCACAAAGAGTTGGTATGAGAACCCAAAGGAGGAGATCAGTGCCCCAAGAGCAGAGGTGTAGAGTGTAAACAGGAGAGGACCCAAGACTGAGTCTTCTGGAAAACCAACAGTTAGAAGAGTGAGTCTAGAGGTATTTTATTTTAAAATTTGTTTATTGGGTATTAGACAAGGATACATTATAATTGTTACAGCAAATCACAATGACCAACAATGTTTATTTATTCCCTGCTTATTTGCCCAGCAGTTTGAAAACTAACAAAACCTGTTAAACTAAACAACAAAGAAACGTTTCATACAAAGCAATGCTCGTCTACTAGTCAAGTGTGGGGTAGCCCACATGAATTTGGGGGCTATGTTACGATCTGAAGGCTTTAGGGTATCATACAGGAGGGATACAGACCAGCAGCGTGTGCCGGGGCCGGATGCTCAACAGTCCCATGGTTTTGCACAGCTTACATTTTTCACTAAGTCCAGTCTCTCATGGTGGTTTGTCATCCGCCGGGTGAAATATCGCATCAACCAGTGATTTACAGGCTTCTATAGTGTCAGCAGGAGTGTCATTCTGATTTAGTAGTGATTTAGCCCAGGCCCTTGTCTCTGCCTCGCACCAGATTTCAAAGTCGTGGAGCCAGAGTTATACTGGGGGCCCTTTGACGACTTCCATGCCATGGTAAGCTGCCGTTTCGCAAGTATGCATGCCAGGCCCATGAATCTGGTGACATGTTTATTTTTACTTTGTCTAGAATATGCACCCAGCATACATTCCAAGGGCTCCAGGAGTATCTGGTGACCCCTACCTCCCTGCATGCTCGTTCAATTTGGGACCAAATGGCCTGCAGTTTAACACACTTCCAAAACATATGTATGAGATCTGCATCATCCTGGTGGCATCGGGGGCACCACAGCTGTGTTGTCTTATTAAACTACTCTTCTGGGGGTCATAAGTGTGCGATGGAGTAGATTAATTTGGAGTAGCCTGAACCTGGCATTTCGGGACACCTGTCTGGGGAAACTGAGCGCCCGCTCCCACTCTATGTCAGTGATGGCAGAACCCATGCCCGCCTCCCATCCGGTTTCAGGCCGGGTCCCAAACACTGGCTCCATCCAACAAGCAACTATGTAGCCTGGTTACGGGTCTCCAGCCATCTTTCAACATGTACATCAGAGGCGTAGCCAGGATTGTCTAACAAGTGGGACATGAAGCTAATGTAGTTAGGCCCACTGCAGTGACATTAACATTTGTAATTGCCCGCACAGCTTGCTGAGTGGGCATTTACAGATTTTGGGTGGGCCTAGCCTGCTCAGGCCCTACACTGTCTATGCATCTGATGTACATCAAAGCCAGAAGCCCAATTTCTTCCGGTTGTGTCTCGCGACTCCCTTTACTCTCATGTATTGCAGGAATTGTCCCTTGTGTTATGGAGCAATACATTTTGGTAATGCGCATGCGAGAGCCTCACTATGGGCCACGCACGTGCAGTAAATAAACAGGAGCCTGTGCACGACAGTTGCCGTCGGGACCCAAGACCAGCAAGACGTGTCTGATCCTTTCTGTGTCAAGGTGCGTGCTTGAATGACTGGGGCGGCCTGGGGCTATCAGAAATAACATTGGCGACGAGGGAAAGCCTGTGTGGGGGTGCGGTGGAATACTGGAATACATTCCGGAACGTCACAAATTCCAGTTATAACACCCGCCAGGTGCCGATACCTACGCGGCACTCGCGGCCGCCATTTTCTACAAATTCACGACGGTTGCGGCCCTCACGGGTGCTTGTGCGCCGGTCGTGACATTTGTGAATAATTTTTGGATACTTCACAGCTGTCTATCCATATATGGCTGTGGCATCATTTAATAAGGTTGCAGTTTGCTGAGCACTTTACTCTGCAGTCTACCAACAAGCAGACCTGTGGCCTAGGAGGCCCCACGTGCTGTCCAGGGCCCCAAGACATCCTTAATCCAGCACTTGTACTCTGGATTTACCGAGGGGACTACAGACTTGCGGCCTCATAGTTGTGGTGAGGTGCTCGTGCGGTCTGAGACCATGGGGGACCAGGAAGATGCTGTGGTCTCAGCACAACCATCACGCAGACAGCAAGGAACATTGGCAGCCATGCCTGAATTCGACATGTTGGGACCCCCATCCAAACTGGGACCCAAATGGCTATTATGGGTAAAGAAACTTGAAATGATCTTCAGAGCAACAGGAGAGACTGATGATGATTCCAAGGTGGCGACCATGCTATATTCGGCAGGCTCTGAGGTGCATCAGATCTTTGAGTCGCTAAACTCACAGGCAAACATTTATGATGAAGTTAAGAATGCCTTTAAAGAAAATGTTCTACCCCTGGCAAACCAGGACTTCGGCAGGTTTGTTATGTGTGCGGAAAGACAGTCTGGGGAAGAGACATTAGAACAGTTCTGTGGGAGATTGAAGCAGTTGGCCAGCACGTGCAGGTGGGAGAAAGTAGAGGGCATGGTGCGGAAAAAACTACTTCAAGGGTGCAGCTCAGGAAAGTTGAGATGACAGGTACTTCGGGAACCGGGCCTGACACTCGCACAAATCTTGGACATGGGCAGAGCCTATGAGTTGGCGGAAAGTAGAGGTGCCCATATAGATGCAGAAGTCCGCCCTGGGAAGAATGAGGAAGCTTTTGCGGTAGGACGCTCTGCGATTAACACAGTTCAAAAGACGCGGTGGCCTACTAGACGACAAGAGGGTTTTCAAAAAACAGAACAGGCACACCCCTGTCAGTACTGTGGATATGACCTACCCCATGTTGCTGAGTGCCCGGCAAAGGCATGAGTGTGCGGTTGCTGTGGAGTGTCGGGGCACTATGCAAGAGTTTGCAGAGCAGCTGTGCCATTGGTAACGGCAAGAGGTCCGGCAAGAGTCAGCAGCGGAGGCCTGAGAAGGCTGAAAAGTGTTGCCACCATAGAGCAAAATATGCAAGAACTTGACATTGCGGAAGAAGAGGAGGAGGAAGAGGAAGTGTTCTTCATCTCCAACATTGTGTGTCGGTCAAAAAAGAGACGTCAACTCACATGTGTGGTTCACATTGAGGAAACGCCCACACCTGTCCTCATAGACACTGGAGCCTCTTGTGTGTCCTGGCTGCAGGACACTATGAAGCAATGCCGGGTCCACCAACACTAGCGGGAACTAAAGCCAAAATTGATACATTTGGGGTGACACACCTTTGCCGTTGAGAGGGCCGTTTATAGCACCTGTCACTCATGGACAACACTCCATAAAAGCAAGATTCTTTGTGACGGAGGTGAGTCCGCACTCACTGTTGAGCTGTGCAGCGTCGGACGCCCTCAACATCGTACATTGTGCAATGTCTGTATATTTGGTGGACATACAGAACATCACAGAAAGGTATGCAGGCATATTCCAAGGGGTCGGCAAACTCAAGGGGGACCCAATACGCCTCCATATTGATGAGTTGGTGAGGCCCACAGCATTGAAACATCAGAGGATTCCTTTCCACGTGAGGGCGCACGTCGAGCAGGAGCTTTAGGCACTGATAGATCTGGACTTAATTGAGAGGGTCGAGGGTCTCACTCCTTAGGGGTCCCCAATTGTTGTGGCGGCCAAGCCCAAACAACCGGGTGCAGTGCGCATCTGCGTAGATATGAGGCTGCCCAACATGGCAATCCGTCGGGAGCGACACCTCACACCGACACTGGACGACATTCTAGGTGAACTCCAAGGTGCCAAAGATTTTTCTAAACTAGACATCCGCTCTGGGTACCATCAGCTGGAGCTGCATCCGGAGTCTCGCTACATCACGACATTCACAACGCATGAAGGTTTGTACCAATTCAAAAGACTCAGTTTCGGCATATTGTCGGCAGCTGAAGTTTTTCAGAATGCAATCCTAGGGGCGCTGGCAGGACTAAAAGGGGTGATAAACCTCAGTGATGACATTTTAGTGTTTGCTTCATCCGAAACAGAACACGTGAAAAGACTTGAAAAAACACTGGACAGGATACGGGAGCTGGGCCTCACGCTGCACAAAGGTAAATGTGAGTTTTTCAGGGACAGAATTGAGTTTTTTGGGTTTGTTTTCCACGCAGGAGGCATCTCCCCGGACCCCGAAAAGGTACGTGACATCAGGAAAGCAACACCCCTGGAAACTGCTTCAGACTTTAGAAGTTTTCTGGGAATGGTGAATTATTGCAGTCGTTTCATATGAGATCTAGCTTCGCTATCGGAGCCTTTAAGGGCTCTCACCAGGAGTGATGCCATGTGGGAATGGTTGTCCAGGGAACAAATGGCGTTTGACACTATCAAGGCAGCCTTAATGGGAGATGATACTATGGCTTCCTTTGATCCTAAAACGGAGTTGGAGCTAGTAGTGGATGCAAGTCCGGTGGGTCTAGGAGCGGTGTTGTTGCAGCCTGATGCACAGGGCCGAATGCATCCCACAGCGTATGCCAGCAAGGCCCTGACGGAGACTAAAAAAAGGTACTCTCAAATCGAGAGAGAGGCACTTGTAATTTTATGGGGATGCAAGCATTTTCGTTCGTATATTCTGGGTAAGCCAGTGTCAATTAATTACGGACCATAAACCATTGATACCCATCCTGGCGGGTGGATCGCCCAAACCGCAGCCTCGTATCGAGAGATGGATGCTCACCCTGGTAGAATATGGTGTGAAGCTCCATTACAGACCGGGAACAAACAACCCGGCATACTATTTGTCCCGACACCCTGGATCGGGCAGTACTCACGCAAGAACAGAAGAGGATGACTGCGCTGAGGTTGTCCATCAGATAGTGGGGGTGGCCATGCCTATGGCACTGACCATCCCGAAAAGTGGCTGACGCTTCCCGAGCAGATGAGGTGTTTCAACTGGTTATGGGTGCCATAGACATTGGAGAATGGAAAAGAATATTGGACATCAACACACAGTGGGAAAAGGAAGCCCAGCAGGGCTTGAAGGCGCTGTGGCGAGCCCGACACGAACTGTCGATCTCAGAAGAAGGACTAATGTTGAGGGGGCACCAAATTGTGGTACCACGAGCAGTGTTGGGAAAGGGACTTGAATTGGCGCACACCGGCCACCAAGGCACAGCAAAAACAAAGGCCCACCTACGAGCCAAGGTGTGGTTCACGGACATGGACCGCTGGGTTGATGAATATATCCATGAATGCATACCGTGCCAAGCCAACAGTTCAGCAGCAAAGAAACCCCCCATACAATCCATGGCGAGGAGTGAACAAGCATGGGGCGCAGTACACGCAGACTTTGGTTCCACTGGGAGGGGCATGTACTTCCTGGCCGTGATTGATCAGTGGTCCTGGGAACCTGAAATTGAACTTGTGGACTCTACGGCCAGCGACCACACGATTCAGGCCCTGGAGAGAATCTTTACCACCCATGGGTTCCCAGTCGAGCTCTGTTCGGATAATGGACCCCCTTTTCAAGGACAGCAGTTCGCCAACTACATGAAGGAGTGTGGGAAAAAGCATTGCAAGATAACTCCTCTCCGGCCAAGGGCAAATGGTGAGGCTGAAAGATTCATGGGAACCTTGAATAAGGTTTTCAGGATTTCGCTGAATGGAGGAGGAGAACTTCGAAGAAATCTGTTTCAGTTTCTCCGGGAATACCGTGCGACCCCACATCAGTCCATGGGGGTGGCACCGGCAGAAGCACTTGTTCAGCGATGCCCCAGAAGCCTCATCACGGCAGTTGAGGGTGGTGTTACGCTCACCTGATATCCCCAGGGGCGTCTGGAAGGCTCTGAGATCTGGAACCCTGGATGCGTAGTTGCCCAATGCTGAATAATGAATCTGCAATTACAGAAGGGAGAATTTGTGATACCTGTCTCTAATGCGTGAATCTCCCACTTCCCTCTGACCGATCCCCTCCCACTGGGTTCTTTTCTCACCTTAGTTATTTGTAGGGTGAGCTATACGTCCTGTGTTTCTTGTGCAGGGGCGCTTGATGTTTGTTGGCGAGCTGCCCGAGTTGCTTCACTGGTGCAGTACGCCTTCCTTGGGCCCAGGCCTGCTGTGACCCCGAATCTGCTATTAGGCAGGTAGGTTTGTTAATTGTAAGTCTTTGTTCTGTTTATGGTGGGAATTCATAAATGTCTCCTTCTTTTCAGGTGCGAAGGTCTTGATGCTGACATGCCGGATGGAGAGGCATGTTTTCTAGGTAAGAGAAAGCGCGAAGCGCAGCACCTTTATTGTTTTTTAAAACTAGCCTTTGTTTTCTTCTTCTTCTCCTCACAGGCCGCTGTGGTGCTGCGAGTGGATGAGAGCGCGATGAAAAACAGGCCCCCGGAATCCGTTAAGGTAAGTACAGCGCTGTTCGGTTGTTTAATATTGAAAGCGAACCTGAATATGTCTCTTTTCCTTTGCAGATGTTGCTGTGATGCTCCGGATGGAAGCGTGGCGTAGCGCGATGGAATTCAGGTAAGACTGATGGAAAGCGAGGGTTCTAATATTGTTTTTTCCCTTTCTCATTATTGCAGGTCGCAATGTTCGAACAGCAGCTGTGGTAGCGGTTCACCGGAAGTCCTTAAACTAGTACTCACAAGTGAGTGACGTTTCTTCTTCTCTCGGTTTCCACAGATTGCAGCCCAGTTGAGATGCTGAGTGCTGGATGGTGTTTTCTCAGGTAAGGCAGAATAATCTTGTTCTTGTTCTTGCAGGATTACAGGAAGATACTGAAGACCAGGAGCTGGACACGGTGAGCGTCACGCTCTGGGTTGCAGAATAACTTGAAGCGTGTTCTGCAGTGAGGGTGTGGTTTATATAGCCCAGGTAAAGTAGTACCAGGGAAAGTAGTTCCAGGAACTGCCACACCCACAACACTAGACTGTGTGGGTGCTTCCATGTTAGATTTAAAGGCCCATGTTCATAAATGGGACCTAGTTTGAACAGCCCTTCCTTGCTACATATGAGCCTGGTGCCAAAGGCGCCAGGACTGGCTCCAGGCACCCTTTTACAGTGGTAAAAGGCCCTCAGCGTTCTGGTGGGAGCCTGCTTGTGGCACAACTTGTGCCCCCTCACAGTGGTCATGACAGCACTCCCCTCCAAGGCCCCTCTCATGGTATCCTTCCTGTCCGGTCCGGGTTTGGTGAGGTTATCCAGGTGAACCCTCTTAATCAGACGTGGTGCATGAATATGTTCACTTGGTTCCCAAGTTCTGTCTTGAGGCCCGTACCCTTTCCAGTCCACTAAATAGTAGCTTAGATCTGGTACGTTTCGAATCCAGGATGTTTTTAACTTCAAATTCAGGCTCTCAATCAACTAGCACAGGTTTTGGTGGTGTTAAGACTCGGGTTCCTGGTTGTACAGGTTTTACAAGTGACACATGGAACACCAGATGAATTTGCATGCTTGGTGGTAAGGCTACCTTGACGGGCACCGGATTTATCACTGATTCAATGGTATAGGGTCCTAGATATCTTGGACAAAAGGTCCAGGTACCTTTTATGGGCACATGTTTTGATGCCAACCAGACTTCGTCTCCTACTTGGTAATTGGGAGCTTTCTTTTGATGCCGGTCCGAGAATTATTTTGTCTGTCTTTGGCTTGCAGTAAATGTTCATTTGCCCTTTTGAAGGCTTGGGTTATGCTTGTGTGTAGAGTCTTTATCGCTGGCATTTCCAAGATCGTGGGAGAGTCTAGTTCAGAGGTATGTGGATGTCTTCCGTATATTATGTAGAACAGGCTTTGTCCCGTGCTGGTGTGTATGGAGTTATTGTATGCGTATTCCACTATCCATAACAAGTCTTTCCAATACTCTTTCACTTGATGCAGCATGCAATGTAGATACTGTTCTAATGTCTGGTTTGTTCTTTCTGTTTGTCCATCCGTTTGGGGGTGATGGCTATTGGATAATCGAACATCGATTTGTGCCATGGTACAACATTTCCTCCAGAAGTTGGATACAAATTGGCTTCCACGATCTGAGATTAGGACTGAGGGGAATCCATGCAGTTTTATAATCTGTTCAAGAAATGCTTTTGCCAGACCGGTAGCGTTAGGAAGTCCTTTGAATGGAATGAAATGTGCCATTTTAGAGGACAAGTCTACAACCACCAGAATGGTATTAAGACCTTGACAGGGAGGTAAGTCCATAATAAAATCAAGAGAAAGAGTATGCCAGGGAGCCGATGGAATATCCAGTGGTTGTAGGAGGCCTGCTGGTTTCTGTTTTTGTGATTTAGTCTGTGCACATATCCCACAGGATAGAACAAATCGAGCAATGTCCTTATGCCAGATTGGCCACCAATAATTCTGTTTAACCTTGGCTAGAGTCTTAGCAATTCCGGGATTGCCTTCGATCAGGGAATCGTGATAACCAGACATGACCAATTCAATTCTTACAGATCTTTAATTGGTAGATATAGTCGTTCCCTGAAGTAGGGTCATTCCTCCAGAACCGTGTGATGTTCATTTTGGGAATTCCATTTCTGCAAGATCTCGGCGTTCATTAAGGTTCGAATCTTATCTTGAAGTTCACTCAGAGTCAATGTGGTGGTGAGTCCCAGTAGTTTATCACTTGGGATGATGGCAGCAGGGTCCAGGGTACTGTTCATTTTCTCTTCAACACCCATACCAGACAAGGCATTGGCCTTCCCATTCTGAACTCCCGGTCGGTATGTTATTACATAATCGTATTCCGCGAAGAATAGAGCCCACCGCAACTGTCGTGACGATTGGGCTTTTGCTGACTTTAGGTATTGAAGGTTTCGGTGATCTGTGATTACTGTGATGGTTTGTCTGGCACCTAATACATACTGCCGCCAGGCTTTGAAGGCTGATTTTATTACCAACAATTCTTTGTCTGTAATTGCATAGTTAAGTTCTGGTGGTGAGAATTTACGTGACCAAAAGGCCACAGGGTGTAATTGGCCTGTCTCTGGATCTCTTTGAGAGAGAACTGCTCCCATAGCTACGCTGGAAGCATCAGAGGTGAATCTTTTCTTGAGTTCTTGAAAGGCCTGTTCCGCCTCTTCAGTCCATTGGAATTTTTTGTTGTTTTTTCTCAGTTACTATGTGATTGGGCGGACTATCCGGGAGAAATCTGGAATAAATTAGCGATAAAAATGTGCAAATCCGAGCATGCTTTGGGTTCCTTTAAGTGAAGAAGGTGACGGCCAATTAAGGATGGCATCTACTTTGTATAAATCCATCTTGACTCCCTTTGGCGAGAGAACAAAACCGAGAAACTCAACTTCGGTGACATGCAACGAGCATTTCTCGAGTTTAGCGTACAGTTTGTGCTGGCAAGGTTTTGCAAGGAATGAGCGAACATGTTCCACATGATCTCTTTCAGAGGGGGAATACACCAGGATGTCGTCAACATAGACCAGGGCACAGACATCGATTAATTCCCGTAATACATCATTCATAAAGTATTGGAACGCTGCAGGAGTGTTGCACATCCCGAAAGGCATTACCTGATATTCGTACAGGCAATTCTTGGTGCGAAACGCGGTTTTCCATTCATCCCCTTTCTTAACACGTACAAGGTGATATGCTCCTCTGAAGTCTAGTTTGGTGTAAATTCGGGCATCCTTGACTTGGTCCAACAGTTCCGGGATAAGAGGCAAAGGGTAGCGGTTTTTTACTGTGTTTTGATTAAGTGCGCAGTAATCGATGCAAGTCCTCAAATCTCCTTCCTTCTTGGGTACGAAGAATAAGGGAGAGGCTGCCAGTGACTTTGATGGGCGGATAAACCCATTAGCCAGGTATTGATCCAGATACAACTTCAAGTGGAGATTTTCGGTTTCCGCAAGTGCATAAATTCGACCACAAGGAACCTGTGCGCCAGGTATCAGGTCGATCTGACAGTCATAGGGCCTATGTGGCGGTAATGTGTTAGCCTGTTCCTTCTGAAAAACATCTTGATAATCCTGATATTCTTTTGGTAAGGTGTCCATTGGTTCTGCGATCCCCAATGCTATTCCTTGAACAGATTTCAGGTTTGGCTATGGTATAGATTTTGGGTAGCAAGCGTGGGCGCATTCGTCAGAAAAGGTCAGTCTCTTTGCACGCCAGTCTATGTGGGGATTGTGAGTTACTAACCATGGCATCCCTAAGATCAACGCAACTGAGGAGCTTTGATGAGGTCAAACGTGATTGCTTCTTGATGTCCATCCTGACACAGAAGGGTTAATTCTGTTGTGCATTGGGTTACTGGTCCCGAAGCAATTTCTGTACCGTCAACAGTAGTTACCTTTTCAGTTCAGCTTGTGGGGTGTTTCTACCCATGCATCCAAGCCCTACCATAAAACTGTGCAGTACTGGCATGGAAAACATCATGATGGCCAGAACTCCCCAGAGAGTGCACAGGGAAAACATGAAGAATAGGCTGCCACCCATTTTTGCCTATGTTGTGAGCACAGGAGGGCACTGCCTAAAACCACCATTGGGCTACACACACAGTAGCCTGAAACCATTGGGAATGGCAATGCTGATTGCCAAAAAGCAACTCAGAACTGTGGGGAATTCATTTTCTTAATCCCAAAAATGGTTGCATTACCAGTACTCACCACTATCAGAAAGCCGGCGTTTTAAAACCACCAGACTTTTGTGTAAAACTGAACAAATGAATCAAACCCAGACCAAGGAAAGACTTGCTAAGAGGTGGATACAATGTAAAACTATATTCTGAAATGACTTGAAGGAAGTAACTATTTAATGTATAGATGAAATTGTCTGTTTGATTTGAATGTAGAAAACTGGGAACAAAAAGTGACATTTAGCTGAAACCTGGCTTAATGAAACTGAATTCTGCCTGACAACTACCCCCGACAGGAGTTGAAACTGGATCAACAGCCACTCTTCCCAGGCCTAGCTGCATCCTGCTGCCCCTTGCCAAAAGGAGTTGACACCTCTCTGATTAGATTAGGGGTGGAGCACCTGGGAACTGGAAGGGCCCGAACAATGCAACTTCCTTGACTCAGGCAAATGTTATATTGGGAGCGTCGTAAAATAGCTTCCTCTTGGGAGTAACTGGGGGGCAGCTGTGCCTCTGTGAACAAGCTGGCTTGGGGGAAGTGGATAAACCAGTTATTCCACCATGTGATGTCAGAAGCCACACCCCTTTTTGACCAGGGCATAATTTAAAAAAAGATGGATAATTCATAGTACAGACTTGTCAGAATTATATAAGTAATACCATTATTCTTGTGATTTTTCGGTGCACATTTTAAGAGGCGTTAGGACCCTGTGGTGTATTCTGGGGGGTTGTTAGCGGAAAATAGGGTCTTACTCCAAATGTCTGCATGTTAAAAATCTGACACTTCATCAATTAATGTCCACACTCCTTGCGCACATGTGTCTAATTTTGGGTAAATGTCCGATATTGCAAAACCAGTTAAAAAGCGCAAAATGTTGTCATTTTTTAATGTAACCCCCCAGGAAGATCAGAGGCGGACAAGCATGGACCATAAGGAATATATAATGTGTACATGTAATTTCAACAAATTGTGTATCTGGGAAAGATGTATTTGAATCAAATATAGATTTGTGGGCAAATTGACCAGGGGAGGATCCTCTGACCCATAAACAGACCTCATCATGATGACAATCCATTTCCTTCCCCCAATCATGGGAGAGGGGAGAATTGGGCCAATGACAAGTAGAGAGGGGCAGGCTTAGCCAGGCCCAGGCACACACCCATTTTCAAAACACATAAAAAGAGACTGCTGGGACAGGGAGAGACATTCAATTCCATTTGCTGCGGAGCATGCTGACCGACGACTTCACATCCAGAGATCCAGACTTCATCAATCTCCAGAACCTGTAGCAGAAATTAACTCCAGAATTGGTAGCAGAGAGGCCTGAATCCACCAGCTGAATCCTCTTCAGCAGGCCTCAAAACTAACCAAACTATTCAACAGCCAGGCGAGCTGTTTGAAGTTTTGCCGAGAATTTTTGCAAGAACCTGCAGCAGTACCCAGAAAGCAGTGTTACATCCAGAATCCAGAGAGGCTAGACCAGCAGATCAGAGCTGACCCGGATCGCTGTGAGCAGAACCGGTGCCTGATTGACCCGCCGAGCAGACAGAACCGCAGCGGGACGTGTTGACCAGATCCGTGACGAGGCATAGTTCAAATTTATATTGTGAGTACCTAGCAGGACTGTGCAGAACCAATCTCTTAGTTAAAATAATCTAATCCAAACTATTTTAACCTAAGTAGAACTGCCTCCTAGAAATCGTGTCATCTGTCATTTTTAAAGCTGCACAACTGTCACCTGTCAATTCTGCAGCTGCAAGCTGTCACCTGTCATTTTGAGTTTACTTTAAATCCAAAAAACTACCTTTATTTAATCGTCCGTATCTCTGGAACCGTTTGGGCTAGGAACGAAATTTAACTTTCATCTGAAAGCTTAGAATCTAGGCTTTCCAGTGAACCTAGAACCTAGTATACTCCTTATACCTTTTCCGCAATCTCGATTCACGCTCCCGCGAAATTTACCGTGATTTGCGATTTTGGCTCAATTTCTCCACTTGTCAAAATAGCAGCTCCATTCTTTCTTTTGTTAAAACCCGTTTGCAACTTGGTAATAACTCCTAGAGCATTGTTAAAGTGAGCCTGAACTAATATAAAGTAGCCATCACCTACCCTGAACCTCTAGAGGGAATTAAAAGCAATTTTAGCACCTTTTCACTTCCTTGCAAACCACATTAAAGTAATTCGCCTGTGTTTAAAACTCATCCCTGTTTTCTCTAAGCTTGCTGGGGGAACTGGAACTGTGTATTGCATCATGAAGTGTGATTTGTTGGGATTCTTGAAGACTGTGTGCTCTCCTTCCATTTCTTGTATTGCATAGGGGGGGAGTGAATTGTCAAGGAAAAGTGATTACATTGCCTTTTGTTGAAGCCATATCAAGTTATTTTCTGTACTGCATTTCATTCATCATTGCGCTGTCCTTGAAGCCATAAAAGCACTCTCAGCTACCTCATCCTCTGTACTACTCCTAAGTAATCAAGTGTACCACTGTAACATTACCCATTGTGGATCCACATCATATGTCTCAGTGTACTATCAGATATTAATTTATTATAAAAGTGTGATATATATATATTGTTTAATTTTTCAAATAAACCTTTTAATTTGCAAAACAAACCTACTTCTTGGCTCAGTGGGGTCAGGGGTATTCTAAGAGGGGGGTGTTATACAAGGGTTGTCATCCAGAGTACTGAACTGAATATAAAAATAAATCAATAAGGGTTTTCCTCAGCATCCCAGACTAAGCATTGACTTAGCTGTAGTGTTGATTGTATATCGCTTACAAAAGTGGGGGCTCGGAGCCGGGATATTCTGGGTTAGATTTACCACTTGTGCAGATTAATACAGTGTGCCAACTGACCAGATACACATATCCGGTTAGATCACCACACTGTTTTACACTGTGAAAGCATCCCTCGAAGGAACGTTCTAAGGAAACGGTCTGTTTTGCAAAATAAAATACAAACTTCTGTAAGTCAGGAAGGAACTCAAATTCCAGAATGACGACCTTGGTAGATATGAAAATAGCCAGAGAGCACTTCTTACATAAGCTATTTGTGAGAGGTGAGTGGACTCATCAGGACCAAACGGTCTGGTTGCAGGCAATCGCGCAACAGGTCACTGAAACAGGGTCAGATATATGGGGAGATCAGGGTCCCCTACATGTGGCCCTGAGTGAACTATATATGGCCCCTAAAGCCAAAGATGAACATAATAAGATTGCCAGGATAGCGGCATATTTGTATCTATATATGGGAGCCATGCAGGACAAATGTGCTGATGGCCAAGATCTGGCAAATAGGCAACAGATGGTGTTAGAGAAGGCCCAATCTGATCTGGACTCTTCTGAGCAGAGGCTGCTCAGGAGCCAGGAGTCAGAAAAGGACAGCAGACAGTACATCACTAAAATAAAGGAGGATATGGATGTGCTGCAACAGGAAAAGGTGGACCAGGATACCAGATTTCTGGCCTTGCAGAAGGAGTACCAAGAAGGTTTGGACTCCCTACTGCAGAGCCAGAAAAAGCTGGAGCAACAATTAGATTTCAATAGGGCATGTGCCGAGCAGGTAGTCACCCTGCAAAGCCACCTAGATAGGGAGAAGGCAGAGAGCAATAAACTGATTTTGAAAGACCTGGATACCCAGGCAGAGTTTGACCAGGAGTGCCAGAAAGCTGGTGCCTTCCAAAGGCAAAGGGATCACCTGGCGGCACAGATGCAGGCTCTTAGTCAGGAAAGGGATACCTTAGGCCAGGAAGTCTGCCACTTAAAAAGGAAAATGGAAGAAAATCACCTGGCCCTCCAGGGACTGGGTGACCTCCAAAAAGAACACCAGAACTTGTTAGAGCACACCAGGAGGGTGGAGGATGCTCTGGCAAGAAAGGAGCAGGCCAATAGGGACACAGCTCAGGAGGTAACCCTCCTGCAGCAGAGACTGGCCCAGTACTCCAGGAGAAATCAGGAGGCACAGAGAGAAAATGAGGCTCTCTGTCAGCACAATGATAGGCTCCAGCAACAGGTAGCGATGCAGGAGAGACTGATAGAGTCTAGTAAGGCCTTAACTGAGGAACTGAAAGCGCAGGCTCTTGCATTGCAACAGGGAGCAGGGCTGATAGAGACGAGGTGCGCTGGGAAAGGGAAACGCCTGAGCATAACCTCAGGAGCCCTGGTACCAGAGGCCTTCATCTCTCCCAGTCCCTGGACTCTGCCACCCCCATGTCCCCTCGCGCACATGAGCCCAGGGCCACGGAGATGGCAGATTACTATCCAGCTAGAAGTATGGGGCTCATAGGCCAGTACCTCCCAGGAATGGATGGGCGGGCATCCGGGTATGGGCACCCAAGCACAGTGCAATTTAGTGGGGAACCCCAGGAGAGTAGGCCCACTAAGGGCATCCTGAAAACCTCTGCCCAGTTAGGTCAGTGGGGGGATACCCAGCAAATCCTGGTAGCAAGGAGGGATCTGAAGACTCCTCTGAGCATCACAGGACACAGGAGACCAGGTCCCCACATTCTGCCAGCCATTCCCAGGCTCGCAGAATCCGGGAAAACCTGGAAGATCAGACGGGCACCTCTGGGAGTAGCGCTTCTGAGTCGAAGGATGAATGGACCAGGGTTACCCGAACCAAAAAGGCCAATAAGGCAAAAAAGGGCCTTGCTTAAGGACCCATTGAAATAAATAAAGGCAATAAAGAGTGTCATCACGCCTTATCATAAGAACGCCAAGTATTCTGTTTGGGAACACTTGGAGCTCTATGAGCAAATGATGGAGACTTTCCATTTGAAGGACAGCCAAAGCTGTATTCAATATGTAAAGTGGACCTTCTCACCACAATACTCCAGTTTCTTTGCGGGGCTGGAGGATCAAAACCATTCACGGTGGTCCACATACAGGGCGGCCATCTTGAAACATTTTTCTGTGCACAGAAATCCTCAAGAGGCTCGCAAGGCAGCCTACAATTTGCAATGTGGGGAGGATCAGGCCCCACAAGAGTTTGTGCAAGAATTAAAGCGTGCTTTTGCACAGACCACCAGAAGGGTGCGCACGGATAGCAGAGAATTTATCAATACGTTTTTCCATGCCTTACCCAAATACATAATGACCCAGCTTGTGAGAGATTTTCATGAGAAAAGATCTTTAGACTGGGTCATTGAACAGGCTACCCGGATCTATGAGGTGCAGAAGCCCATCGAAAATAAAAATAACGCGCCGAAAAACCCCAAAACCAACAGCACCCCTGCTGCTGCCAAGGTGGCAGAGGTAAAGGATGCCCCCGTTTTAGATTTGGAGATGGGGGGGCCTAAAAACCTGCCTGCACCAAATAATTCACAGCCCAGAAGGCTTTCGGGCCAGTCACAGACAGGGAGTCGAGGAGGTAGTCCCACAAATGGGGTCCCCCCCTCCCCTGACTATGTAAGTCCCCGCTACAAGGGAAACCGACCAATCCTGGGTTATGTGTGGACTCCTCCAGCCCAAGGGGGGGGGGATCCAGCCAAGCACCTAACCCAGGGAACTTCCCTCCCAACTTCCCACAGGAGGGCAGAAATTCTCCAAATCCTGGGCAGAACTTTTTCCCCAGGTATCCACCCAATTTCCAGCCCCAAAATCATCCATCCTTCTTTCCCCAATTCCCTGAGCCCAGACAACCTAATCCGGGAGAGGGGAGGCCAAGGGTGGAGGGGTACCAAAATCTTCCCAACCAGGGGTACTACCAGAGAAGGGATAGCTACCCTTCCCGGGATCAGCCCAGGGGAGAAAATAGAGCCCCGTATCAGCCTGAGCGGGTTTCACAACTTGAGCGCCAGGTCCAAAATATGGCATGGGATCTGGGTCACATACTGAGGGCTCAACAGAACCCTCAGATGAGCATGCCACCGCAGAATGCCCCAAACTCTGGACCTGGTGCTCCAGAACAATGACGGGGGCAGCACCCCGATAACCCACCGGTTCCCAGGGAGGAGGCACAAGGGGAAGGGGTGTGTAAAGCCTTGGAGGAAGCTTCCTTCCCAACTTGTAAACAGCCCCTGGAAAACCAGGAACCGGAAACAAAATCTCCTATCCCTGAAAGTCTGCCACCCAAGGAGCAGAGAGGAGGTAGGAGAAACAAAGGACCCAAACAGACCCACTTTGTGGAGGAGGTACAGGTCTTCCAATTTGAGGGAGAGGGATCCCAAGAGGATCATGGGGAAAGGATCTTCTCCTTCAGAGATGGGGGAACTCCTCCGAAGGAAAAATGGGTCCCAAGGGATGCCAATTCAGACTAGGGAGATGTGGAGACTGAGCTACCGCCGCCCATCATCTCATCCCAGAACCGACAATACCAAAATCGCCTGGTTCAAACCCATCCTGGTGACTGCCTCCAAAAAGGGGGGGCGGCCCAGAACCGGAACCAGGGGAACCCACAATGGCTCTGATCTCCAGTTGCCAACTTTTTCTTTCAGATTCCCAAGGCTCTCCACAGAATTATGCCCAAATCTCTTCGCTAGCAATGTCCAAAACCAGAAAGTTAGCCCACCAGTTGTCCAAAAATGTGCATTATCTGTGCCCCCCTGAGGATAAGGAGGGAAGATACTACGCCCCGGTACAAGTACAGGGGCAGGGTACAATTTTGGCACTGGTGGATACTGGATCCCAAGCTATCCTTCTGTCGAAAAGGGCCTTTGAGGAACTAAATGCAGGAAGGGGGGAGAATTACCGAATTCCTCTCACCTCTCTTCCTGGACAACTGCAGAACTTTGACGGGAAGGAAATTCCCGTTGAGGGGACTGCAGACTTGGACATTAAAATTGGGCAACACAAGGTGAAACACCCGGTCATAGTAGTGACTCCAGAGGGCACCCTTTTTTTATAAGGGAATGACCTCCTGAGAAGGTTGACACCCCTAATAGATTGTGTAAACAAGGTCCTCTGGACCCAGACTAGCCGACCAATAAAATTAAAACAGAGTGTCAACCATGTTAGTTTAAACGGCACCTGCCACATGGTTGAACAAAAATCTGACCAAGTAGAATTTCACTTCCAGAACAACCAAACTCCAGACGTGACAGTAATAGCAGTAGGACAACAGGCTGGTGATGGGGGGTCCTCTCTATTTCTGAAAATCAACCTTCCTTCCAGTTTAAGGTGGAATTCCACACTGGAAGGAAACACCCTGAAATTCTTTACTAATCCACAATCAGAAACTCCCACTCCTGTAGTCCAGAAAGATGTGAAATCAGCTCAGAGCCTGGCTGATATTCAGCAAATTGGAGAGCAGTTGTTCATCCCTGTTCAGTTAAATAATAGGAAGGACTCTATTCTCGCTCAAGTGTGTGTGAACAACGGTAAGAGCTTCATCAGCGAAGCCATGTTCCGCCAACTCCCAAAAGATCTAGCCATTCCCACATTCAAACTGATAGACAAATGGGAAATGGACCTGGAAGCACCTAATTCCAAACATCTCCTGCCAAGCAGGTTTATGCTCATAATCTCCATTGGCAACAAGAGCATAGTCCATAATTGTTGGGTCGTGCAAGACGTCACTGCCGCCTTTTACTTAGGCAGTGACATTCTCAATCGCTTTGCCATTAGTCTGGACCTAATAAACTTCAAAGCTTGTTCCCGATTAGCGGATAATCCCATGGCCTTTGATGATTCAGAAAAAGCATTTAGATCAGCTCAATTGCTACCTTATGCAGTTGAAATTCAGATCAAAGAGGAAGTCCCCATCCCAGAAAGGACCCGACAATTCTCCCTGGAAGTGAAAGTTAAAAGAGGACAAAAATTGAAAAACCCTGATGCTTATATCTATCTAAATGCTTCTCTCCAACAGCAAGGGTTAGGGGTAAACTCAACACCATTAGTCAACATAGAACATGACACCATTCCAATAGAGGTGGATAACAGCGACTTAAAGAGTATTACTCTAGCCGCAGGCACCATTATTGGAATGGCGATTGATGACCGACATTTCTCCATTGATTTAGGAAATTAACTGTTAGGACCAATCCCCAAGGACTGTTTTGACAGTGACAGTGAGGACAATACAACACCAGACAGGATTTTCACCCAGCATGGGGGGAACTTCCTGGTGTACACTTCTTGCCCTTATGGTAAGGAAGATGTGACTTGTGACTTCAGGAGGGATGAGGTGATTTTCCAGGTCCATGAGGGCTGCCTTTCCCACCTGAAGCCTCCAGTCCAAATCAGCACTCTGACCAGGGACTTCTCCACCCAGCTGGAGGAGGCCGCTGAGATAGCCAAACCAGAAGTCTTTCCAGGCTTCAGGCAGATGGTGGAAGAGAGAGTCAACCTAGCTGATGCCTGTGTGACTCTGGAACAGAAGCAAAAGTTGAAACAAGTTTTCTTGGATTTCCAAGATCTCTTTGCGGTAGACACATATGACTGTGGTCGCACCGACATCCACACCACAACAATTCCCACGGACCCTGGAATGACTCCAGTGTTTGTGAAGCAATATCGCTTGCCTCTCGCATCCATGGAGTCCCTTACTGAAATAATTAAGAACCTTGAGTCCCGGGGAATAATCCGTCCAGTCCACAGCACTTTCAATAATCTGGTGCTGGGAATATTGAAGCCAAACGGCCAGTGGAGACTCTGCGCCGACCTTAGGGAGCTCAACAAATGGGTCCATACTTCCCGATGGCCTCTGCCCTACATTGACCAAGGGCTGGCCCAGATTCAGGGGTCACAGGTATTCACAGCAATAGACCTGACCAATGGATACTGGACCGTGCCTGTCAGTAGGGAGGACCAATACAAACTGGCTTTTACCTTTGGGGGCCAGCAGTACACATGGACCCGGACTCCCTTCGGATACCTCAACTCTGGCAATGAATTCAACATTTTCCTACATAAGGCCATGCCCGACCTGGGTGCGAGGGGTAACCTGGCTTATGTAGATGATGTCCTCATCAAAAGTTCATCTGTGGAGGAACACATAGCGGAGATCCGTTATGTTCTGACACAGTTGAGGGCCGCCGGAGCAAAACTTTCCTTTCAGAAAGCACAGTGGTGTAGAACCCGTGTTAATTTCTTGGGGCATGAGATTACTCCTCAGGGTCTCCGTCCCCAAGAAAAGAAAGTGGAAGCACTCCAGAAACTGAAAGACCCCACAACTCTGCGGGAACTAAGGAGCCTCCTTGGACTGACTAATTACAGCAGAAAGTTCATTGAAGGCTACGCAGAGATCACTAGACCCCTGATTCATCTCTTGAAGGGGGGGTCAAGTGGGAATGGGGCCCAGAACAATCCGAGGCGGTAAGACAACTCAAAAGAAGCCTCTCACAAGCGCCTTGCCTAGCTTACCCTGTCAGAAACAAGGAGTTCTTCCTGGAGACGGGTTCTCTAATACGTGCTTGACGGCAGTATTATACCAAAAGCATGACAAGGTCAATAAAGTAATCTCCTATGCGAGCAAAACTTTATCCTCTGTGGAGGAAAAATTCAACGATTGTGAGAAGGCACTCGTGGCAATGGTGTGGGCATTGAAGAATTACCACCCGTTTATCCAGGGGGAACACATCATAGTGGAGACTCCACACCAGCCTCTGCAATATCTCCAAAGTGACAGAATCCGGGCTGGAAATGTGAGTAATTCCCGAATTACTTCCTGGATTCTGTCAATGCAAGGCTTTCCTGTGGAGGTCAGATATGGCCAAAACAAGAAGAGTCCCCTCGCGCAAGGTCTGGCTGACTTGCATGATTGTGCCAGAGAAAACTGTCTCAAAGACGAAAGTCTAAAAATCAAGGACAACATGGAGGCATACCTTAATTCCCCACACAAAGTCTTTGAAGAAGACAAGTGTGAGGGAATGCCCACTGTCTATGTGGATGGATGCTCTTACCATGTTGACAACGACGGGGAGAAAGAACTGGTGGCTGGCGTAGGGAATGCATGGGTGAAGGAGTTCCCAGAACCCTCCGCTGGATACAAAATTGGTCCCCGAAGTAGTCAGGTGGCAGAATTGATGGCTGTGCATCAGGCCATCCTCACTGCTGTCCAGCATCAACTCCACGAACTGGTCATAATCACAGATTTGGATTATGTACGGAACGGGTTCGTGGAGCACCTGGTCAACTGGAAAACCAAAGGCATGTTATGCGCTAATAACAAACCCCTGAAACATGGGAAGTTAATCCAAAATATTGATGATCTGGTCACATCGAATGGGATGACCATCTACTGGAAAAAGATCAAGGGTCATTCCAAAGTAGAGGGACCAGACAAAACTGGAAATGACTTAGCTGATCAGCTGGCCAAAACCGGGGTCATCCAAGGGGATCTAATAGAAATAGAGTTCCTGTTGGGGGAAATCCAGGTCACTGCGATCACTAGGTCCCAGACAAATGCTCACAATGATCTTTCAACTGCCCAATGGAGCACGGAGACCCCTGATGCTGATTTGATTACAGCTCAGAAGAGGGATCCAATCATTGGTAAGTTTTACCAACACCTTGAGGACCCTGAGAACTTTCCCCTGACGGACACAGATTACATTGGGAAAGAGGACCTAAGAGTGTTGATGAAATGTCCAAAAATGTTCCGAATCCAAGACGGTTTGTTGGTAAGGAAATCCCAAGCTGGCCATGATCAGTGGGTGGTTCCTACCTCATTCCGAAGCCTGATGTTAAGTCACGCCCATGATGCGGCCACCGCCGGTCATAGAGGGTTTCACACAACACTGGAAATCTTAAGAGAGGTTGCATACTGGCCACACATGGGGCAGGGCCTCGACCAATACTTGAAGGGGTGTATTGTGTGTGCACAATTTCAGCCATCATCCCTCACACACCGTGCGCCTCTCCAAAAGAGGGGGATGACACTGCCATGGTCAGATTTGCAAATCGACTTTGTAGGCCCTGTGATTCGCTTGTCTTGAGGAAACAAGTACATGTTGACCGTTACATGCTTGTTTACCAAGTGGGTGGAATGTCTCCCGGCCCCAAATTGCAAGGCAGAAACAGCAGCTGCCCTGATGATTAACCACATCTTTTCCCGTTTTGGTCTACCTCAAAGGATTGAGTCAGACAGAGGTAGCCACTTCACCAGTGAAGTAATGACAAAGATGTGGGAGATACTGGGGGTTGAAAGGAAGCTACACATTGCTTACAGGCCAGCTTCTTTTGGAGCAGTGGAGATATATAACCGAACCATTGTGAGCATCTTAAAAAAGTTTGTGGCAGATTCTGGGCCAAGTTGAGAAATCCGATTACCTCTGGTCCTAATGGCCATCAGATCTACCCCTTCATCTGCAACCAAAATGTCACCATTTGAGTTGATGACTGGACGCAAGATGGTGCTTCCCCAGCATTTGCTCTACAGAACCCAAGAGCAAACGTTGATAAATGCCTCCACAACTCATGAGTATGTGGAGAATTTAAGGAAACACCTTCAGCATGCTTTTACCTATGCTCAGCGGAATCTAGAAAGATCAGCCGAGAGCATGAAGACCCACTATGATTTAAAAACTACCCGAAAGGAATATAAGGTGGGTGATCGGGTCTATCTATACAATTTCCAAAGGAACCAGGCCAAACAGCGAAAATTCTTGCCTACATGGAAGGGACCGTTTGAAATTATAGACAATATCTCCCCTGTTGCCTATAAGATCTGATTCCCCAAAGGCAGTCTGGCGGAAGGGGAAGACAAGTGGGTACATATAAATCAGCTAAAGTGTTGCCATCCCAGGCACACTCTGCAACAACTGGAGGAATCCACTGGAATCCCAGAGGGGGCTGCTCCAGAGTAATTCAGTTCCAACCCTAAAATATTCCACATATAGCATATAAAATTCTGTGATCCTTGTATATATATATGTTCTTGTCTCCTAATTTAAAAAAGAAAATGTATATGTTCATATCTTCTGATTCATAAAATGTATATGTTCGCCCCACCATTAATAGTGGTGAAAAAATGTCTACGAATAGGTATTGCCGCTTTGCTTTATCATCCTAGGAGAGATGAAACCATGGAAACTGACCAAGGAGGACGACCGGGGACCGGGAGCAGAGACCCGAGGGGCCCGGGGTACTGCCCAATCCTCCCATCAGGACCAGCAAGGAGAACTGATTGATCGACTGGAGGGAGGAAAAGATGCTGAACTGTGCCATCAATGGAATTGGAAGAAGAGGAGGTGAACATCCCAGATCTTGCGAGTTCCATCAGCGAAAGGACAGAATGGCCATCGCAAGAGGGGGGGCTTGTGGTATGTTTTTACCCATGCATCCAAGCCCTACCATAAAACTGTGCAGTACTGGCATGGAAAACATCATGATGGCCAGAACTCCCCAGAGAGTGCACAGGGAAAACATGAAGAATAGGCTGCCACCCATTTTTACCTATGTTGTGAGCACAGGAGGGCACTGCCTAAAACCACTGTTGGGCTACACACACAGTAGCCTGAAACAATTGGGAATGGCAATGCTGATTGCCAAAAAGCAGCTCAGAAATGTGGGGAATTCATTTCCTTAATCCCAAAAATGCTTGCATTACCAGTACTCACCACTATCAGAAAGCCGGCGTTTTAAAACCACCAGACTTTTGTGTAAAACTGAACAAATGAAACAAAACCAGACCAAGGAAAGACTTGCTAAGAGGTGGAATCAGTGTAAAACTATATTCTGAAATGACTTGAAGGAAGTAATTATTTAATGTATAGGTAAAAATTGTCAGTTTGATTTGAATGTAGAAAACTGGGAACAAAAAGTGACATTTAGCTGAAACCTGGCTTAATGAAACTGAATTCTGCCTGACAACTACCCCCGACAGGAGTTGAAACTGGATCAACAGCCACTCTTCCCAGGCCTAGCTGCATCCTGCTGCCCCTTGCCAAAAGGAGTTGACACCTCTCTGATTAGATTAGGGGTGGAGCACCTGGGAACTGGAAGGGACCGAACAATGCAACTTCCTTGACTCAGGCAAATGTTATATTGGGGGCGTCGTAAAATAGCTTCCTCTTGGGAGAAACCAGGGGGCAGCTGTGCCTCTGTGAACAAGTTATTCCACCATGTGATGTGAGAAGCCACACCCCTTTTTGACCAGGGCATAATTTTAAAAAAGATGGATAATTCATAGTACGGACTTGTCAGAATTATATAAGTAATACCATTATTCTTGTGATTTTTCGGTGCACATTTTAAGAGGCGTTAGGACCCTGTGGTGTATTCTGGGGGGTTGTTAGCGGAAAATAGGGTCTTACTCCAAATGTCTGTATGTTAAAAATCTGACACTTCATCAATTAATGTCCATACTCCTTGCGCACATGTGTGTAATTTTGGGTAAATGTCCGATATTGCAAAACCAGTTAAAAAGCGCAAAATGTTGTCATTTTTGAATGCAAGCCCACAGGAAAATCAGAGGCGGACAAGCATGGACCATAAGGAATATATAATGTGTACATGTAATTTCAACAAATTGTGTATCTGGGAAAGATGTATTTGAATCAAATATAGATTTGTGGGCAAATTGATCAGGGGAGGATCCTCTGACCCATAAACAGACCTCATCATGATGACAATCCATTTCCTTCCCCCAATCATGGGAGAGGGGAGAATTGGGCCAATGACAAGTAGAGAGGGGCAGGCTTAGCCAGGCCCAGGCACACACCCATTTTCAAAACACATAAAAAGAGACTGCTGGGACAGGGAGAGACATTCAATTCCAATTGCTGCGGAGCATGCTGACCGACGACTTCACATCCAGAGATCCAGACTTCAAATCCATCAATCTCCAGAACCTGTAGCAGAAATTAACTCCGGAATTGGTAGCAGAGAGGCCTGAATCCACCAGCTGAATCCCCTTCACCAGGCCTCAAAACTAACCAAACTATTCAACAGCCGGGCGAGCTGTTTGAAGTTTTGCCGAGAATTTTTGCAAGAACCGGTAGCAGTACCCAGAAAGCAGTGTTACATCCAGAATCCAGAGAGGCTAGACCAGCAGAGCAGAGCTGACCCAGATCGCTGTGAGCAGAACCGGTGCCTGATTGACCCGCCGAGCAGACAGAACCGCAGCCGGACGTGTTGACCAGATCCGTGACGAGGCCTAGTTCAAATTTATATTGTGAGTACCTAGCAGAACTGTGCAGAACCAATCTCTTAGTTAAAATAATCTAATCCAAACTATTTTAACCTAAGTAGAACTGCCTCCTAGAAATCGTGTCATCTGTCATTTTTAAAGCTGCACAACTGTCACCTGTCAATTCTGCAGCTGCAAGCTGTCACCTGTCTTTTTGAGTTTACTTTAAATCCGAAAAACTACCTTTATTTAATCGTCCGTATCTCTGGAACCGTTTGGGCTAGGAACGAAATTTAGGCTTTCCAACGAACCTAGAACCGACTTCGCCTTTGCTTTGCCTTTGTGCAGGATTTTTAGTCTTGCATGGTGTATAAGCACATATTTGAGCCTCAATTGTCTGAGCCTCGCTTTTATGGGTATGAACATGTTTCTGGCTCTTTGGGAAGTCCGTGTATAGTCCGGATAGATAGCAAGGTCGAGCTACCCCATTTTATCTTGCTTCCTTCTCTGGAGTGCTGCAGGATAACCTCTATCTCGCTTCCTTCTCTGGAGTGCTGCAGGATAACCTCTCTGTCACAAAAGTTGAGGATCCTGGCAATCATTGCCTGGCGATGTGACCCAGGTGGGGTCTTTTTTGAAGGGATCGGTGGGCTCTTTCAACAGCAAACCCCGGTGAAAGTTTGCTGGGTCCACTCTCCTGGAGTAGCAGGTTTCAATGTAAAGGGTAGGGTCTGGTCCCTCGGTTCCCTCCGGCAGACCGAGCACACGCACATTGTTCCTGCATGGCCTGCCTTCAGCATCCTCTGCATGCAATTCCAGTGTTGTGTTTTGTCTTTCAAGTTCGTAAACCCTCGTTCCTAGATCCTTGGAGGAGTCTGATGTCTCAGGAAAACTTCGGTGGATGTGACACTTTCAGCTAGCTGACTGTCATCCTGCAGGAGGAGCTGGACATCGACTTCGACCTTGTCTATCTTTGATTCCAGGGACGATCGCAGGGCAGCTGTTGGCCCAAGAACCTGGTTTTCTTGTAGGTCTTGTGGGGTTGCGAGGGCCAGTAATTGGTTAGTGTTCTCTGCCTGTGAGGCATTGCAATTCTTGCCTTGGACCATGAATGATTCCATAGTCATGGTCTTGCTTTTGTTTTTGGTGGGTGACATGATGCAGTACTATACCGTAGGTAGGTTAAGGTAAGCAGCATTTTGTTGCACAGCTAGGGGTCCCTGTTGTGCCCGCAGTGTGTCTCTGAGCGCTACCCCACTGGACACTCTTGTTTGGCCTAGCACAGATGGTCCACACTCAGTGCTAAATTAATCCTGTGTGTCCGGGTTCAGTGTGGCGGCCTGTGCCCAAGGTAATCTGCTTTGGGCGAGTAGGAGCACACAGTTACAGAAAGCAGAGGCCGGATGATAGGTGGAGTTCCTTTATCGGTGTCCCCTGAAGCAGAGAGACAAAGGGGTCTGATTCCGTGGGCAAAGGTAGTGCAGGATGGCGTGCGGCAGTTGATCACAGGGAGGGGCAGGGGGAAGATTAACACCAGGACCCCCCTCGCCTGGTTGCAAGTCGTGTCCCCCAGTGGTCTAGTGCAATTGTTGGGGCAATGCGTAATTTTGCATAATTAGGGGGCCGTGGGTGGTGCGGCTGGCAAAGAGTACTTGCTGTGTGGTGAGTAGCAATGAGCCACAGGCCCCACGTCTTGCCGGCAAGGTCTCAGGCTGCGGGTGGGAATGGTGGTGTTCCGGGTGGCTCTTCTTGATCCTGGGAAGTCGGATGTTATGACAGTTAGCTCTGCCTCATCTCTGCATACCAATTTGAGGTACGGGCATTATTCCAGACAGGCAGCGCCCTATCGAGCACTGGGGGCATCCCGGTTGGCTCTGTCAGGGCTGAGATGTGTGTCCCAGCTCATAGCCCTCGCTGCATAAGAGGGCATGCTGCAGGTCTTAGCAACTCCGCCTGGTCTGCGGTCAGGGCCTGTTCCCTAGGTAAATGGTAGAAAACCATGAGGGAGGGTCTGATCCTGTGTGAGCGGTCAGGGCCAGTGATATATGTAAGCTGCACTGGTCTTCGTTCCTCCATATAGCGGTTGCCATCTTGGAGCACAGGGGGGCTCCGGCTTCTTCGCAGGTTACTTTGCTTTGCCAACTCCGATTTTCGTAAGGATAAGGCTTGCAGGTCGGACATTGGTTTCCCCTGCTTGAATGTGTATTTGTAGTGTAAGGTTGAGTCATTTTAGTGGTCGCTTTAAGGATCAAATCATGGTCACACTGGGCGCTCCACACAGCTATGTCTTTATCGCACGGGCTCAGGCCACGTCCCCCATGAGTTGAGAGGTATACTAGTCAACAAATCCTAAAACACCTCCTCCCTTTTCTGTCGAGAGTAGGGTTCCCCAACGAAATCCCTACGGATCCGGGTACTACTTTCATGTGAATAATTATGAATAAGGTAAAAGAGATACTACAGATCAAAACCCTCAGAACCTCCATCTATCATCCCCAAAATGATGGCCTAATCTAGAGGTTTAACCAAATCTTAAAAAGAATCCTCCACAAGTTGGTAGAGGCAGATGGAAGAAGTTGGGATGCTATGACTCCATGGGCTCTCTTTGCAGTTAGAAAAACCCCTCAGGTGCCTCTACGGTATTCACCCTTGGAGTAACTGTAGGAGCGAGAAACTAGAGATGTACTGGATATGTTGAAAGAGACCTGGGAGCAGAGAAAAGAAGCTATCCTACTTATTTCCCAGACAGCCCAGAAGTTAAAAATCGCATATGACAGTGGTAAGGGAAATTGTTAAACATCGCCTAGGTAGGGCCAAAGAACATACAAAAATCCCTAAATGATAGAGAGGTGGTTGCCAGGTCACCTTCCATTGGAGAATCTGTCCTGGTTCTCCTTTCCACCTCCGAGTACAAGATGAGATCCAAATGGTATGGTGCCTACAACATTCTTGAGAAAAAAGGTCCAGTAAACAATCTGTAAAAAGTATATCATCTAAACCTGTCTTTCAAAAAACATGTAAAGCGATTAAAACATCTCTCATGCCCCAATTTTGAGTTTTTAAAAGTTTTGTGTTTCTGGCGATTTCATAGCACTAAATGGCTATTCCAATAGATGCAGTTCTCAACATAAATAGCACAACTCTACCAGAAAACAACGGTGCTCTTAAATCCAACACATGTCTAGTGTTATTAAAGAATGTCATGATGGGTATGTATGTATTGTCATATGGCCAAGTTAGCTCCACAAAGAGTCCAGACACGATCTTAGGAATAAACAGTTTTATTTAACACATCAAATTATTCTTTATGGTCAAACTCAAACACAGAGTGTCACGACAGACTTTTGTCAACAGTTCTACCAGTTCAAAGGTCTTCCTCTAATGTTTACAAGATTTGTGGTACTGGCTTGTCACACACAGTCTCTATTGTTCTTTATCCAAAGGATTTCTTGATTTTCTCCTGTTAAAAGAAGGATCCTACAACCTCTGAGCCTTCCTGGTGCTCCTGTATGTGTCTCTGCGTCTCTGCGACATGCTGTAGATACAGCTGGTTATTCTCTTTCGCTTGTAGACAGAGCCATGCCCCAGTTTCCACAGAGAAGTTTATAATCTCTCTTTTTCAGGGTCCCAATTTCTTGCTCTTCATAACCCCTCTGCTCATCCTAGATGACACGCCATGTGCTCATTCCTTCTCGCAGCCCGGGTTTAACTGATTCTTATTGGGTGTATCACCATACCCTCTGCAGGGGCTAAGCTTGCTTGTTTGTACCTTCCCGCTTTTAACAACTACTAACTCGTTAGCCCTTCCTCCTACCACCACCTGATGCCTTCCACCTGCTCTCAACTCCTGATGTCTCCATCCTTCCAGCTCCTGAGATATCCCTTCCAAATCCTTCCGAGGTCTCCTTCTTACCATTTCCTGATGTCTCGCTCTTACCATCAAATACCCCTCTTGACCCCTACATCCTCCAGGCTTTCCTGCCTCTCTCCAATCCTTCCACTGCCTCCTTCTTTAACTCGCTCCAAACTCTGGCCACAGCCTTCTCCAAATTCATACACCTTCCCTTCCTCGGACTTCCCCTTTTAAATTCCAGCGGATCCTCCCTTTGGGCTGATCTGTGTCTCAGGAAATGCATGTGTATATATCCTTATTAGTGCTTTCATGTGATTGGTTGCAGTTGTATTGCCCCCTCCCCCCACCTACAGATGTAGTGTATGGTTTAGTATGCAATGCAAAGCTTCAAGGAAATGATCTGTGATTTCGGATTTCTTGACTGTTTGAGTCTGCACATCTATCTACATGGGAATTCGCAGACCGAAACTGAGTCCAGTCTGCAGTGGAACATGTGTTAAGCATTGCCATTGCTTTAGAGTTGTGATCATTTCCGGTGAGGCAGGGGCCTGCATCTTTGAGTGTGGGCTGGGAGAGTGTGAAATGCCCTGCATGAGGTTGTAGTCTCCTGATAATGCCCATGAAGGACGAGTAGCACATTTGTCTAGCATGTGACTGTCTCCAGCCCAAAGATGGGTCCTAAGTAACCCCCTCCCCCCCCACCCTCCGGTAGAGAACTGCAAAGACAGGATGTTAAAAACGTTTTTGGTTGCGGTGCTGGAGTTGTCGAGGGAAAATGTGTTATCCTTAAGGTAATTAGGTTCTAAGGAGTTACTGGGACACTGCGCCTACCCAATACATTCAAAAAAGTCATGATACTCTCAGCCTGATTTAAGTAAGTCTGTAGTTAATGTTCGACATTTATTTGTCAAAAACCATTGCACAAATGAGGCCCGACATGAGCTTCAACTGAACAAAAGAACCCTTACATGAGATTAGAATCTCCCTTCTTATTTCCTTAACTAAGAAAATATCTCTACAAGCCGACACCTGTTTTGACCAGCGGTCCTTTTCAAGGCAACAAAACCTCCCTAATGCAAATACAATCACGTACAACTGTTCCTTCAAACACAAGGTGGCATGTTGCTGTTCCTTTAAACACAAGATGGCATACTAACCTAATAATAATCAATCCTATGCATGATATTCTCTTCCTATTATACCATAACAGTAATCCATAGCAAGACCAGTGAGAACAAAGGAGAAACACACAAAGTACAAATAACAAAAAAGGGGGAAATAAGAAAAAAAGAGTGCATACCTGTTGAAGAAAGTAAGTGAATTAATATAAAAATCTAAATACACAATAACGATAAATAAAATTAGCAGGTTACTTCAGCCCATAACTGCATTATTATGCATGTGAGTATACATTCCCTTGAGTCTAGGTGACTTGGTTCCAAGCTTCGTGAGACCACAATTCCTAATCCAATGGTTAGAATAAGTATTTAATTTGAATATAATAAAGCTTGATGGGCATTCCATTACTCTTGTATGTATGTTAATATCATTGGCCCTGGGTGGCTGTCCGTGCGCATGCACCATAAATTGCAAGACCATTCCTGGGGTTATGTTAAGTGTGGGCTATAGTCCTTCACCCATGAATGCTATTTGGACAAACAGAAGTCAGTCCCATAGTTACAATCCAATGACTCTGTTGGAATCATGATTTGAGTGTGTATCCACCCGACTTCAATTGATCTACGTGGTACAAATGAGTAAATATTGCCTATTAATATTGACCTGGTATATATTCCAATTGCATGAGTTTACTAGGTCATGGCAATGACTGTCCACTTACCCTATGTATAATGTTTTGTTAGCCTGCATAGAAATTAATTAAATCCTGCTTGTTCAGTGTCCTGGTAGGTTGCTGCAATGTAAATGCACCTAATTACTATGGGCCATTCAATTGGTACTGTTGTTATGAATGAATTCTTGGCTGGTACATACATATTACAATTTGGGTAACCTGACTCTGTGTTGAGTTGCTTGGTTTCCTAGAGTATTTAAATCTTAGAAAACTCCAAAAGTCGGGCGTCCTGCGCGTGTTGCTTCACGGGTGCACCTTTGTTTTGCGCCATATTATAATGGCTTTCTGGGGTCATGCGTTCATTGCGAATGACATCACTTCCTGTGAATCCCACAATTGTGATGATTCATTTCGCTCTGAAGTCCCAATCATAGCAATTTGTGTAAACCAATGGGGCTGCACATCTCACATACTGTGATTGTGGAATGTCTATCCAACATTCCTATGTATAATTACAATGCTAATGTGATCATATTCCATCTCAATTTGGCTACGAGTTAAGTTGGTCTCATTCACCTGTATCTTAACAAACTATTATGAAATGTCCAGATCTAAGTAATGCCACAATCTCTTTTGTAATTGGCAATACTTATATTAAAGACTTCATCAGGTTAATCACATGATGTAGCAGTCCATATTATACAATAAGTCAATTTCCTTGTCTAATATCCTTGTAGAACCTTTCTTTGCGGTAAGTAACACACTCTCTAATTAGCCCTCTTGGCTCTGAAAAGCAACATCATATACATTACTTGATTCAAGTCCTACCTAACAATGAATCTCAATTAATACATGATTCAAAAGAAGTTGACACATTCGCTCTAGTGTGCACTACCATCCTTTTTGTTGGTTAATGTACAATAAACAATATCAACGGTAGCGTGAGTGGCAGTTAGTTAACACATTTGAAGTTTCATATGACACCCATCGTATCATTGCTCTGTGAGAAGCCTACATGACCTGAACCCAGTACCGGAAGGTACCTATGATGACATTTAACAGAATTGATTCATAAAAAACATTCATCTCATGTTCGGTATTCAAACCAGTGTGTGTAGTACGAAGTCAGCAGATTGTTCTGGCTTCTATTTGTCTGAGCAATAATTTCTGATTCCCTTTCCTTTTGCCACATTTCGCTCGTTGTAGTCCAATGAATTTGATGTCTCCTTTACTGTCTATCTGGTGGTGCTCCTGCCAATGGTTTTCTAGAGGCCTTTTTTTGGTCAGGGTTATTGAGACTGGAGGCAAGTGTACTCTAATGCTAATTCTTAATTGACGGATTGTGCTTCCAAAATACATTTTCTTAAATACGCATGCAATTGCGTAAACAACATATTTCATTTCTCTTGGTGCTCATGTCATTTTCTCCTACCTATCAGAAATTCCAACCTGCTGGAAAATGTTACAAATACAGAGGTATGAACATTTGACAGGATAGGAAAAACTGACAGCAAGGCTCGGGTCATTTTCTCCTACCTATCAGAAATTCAAACCTGCTGGAAAATGAATAAAAATAGAGGGAGGAAAAGTTGACAGGGAAGGAACATCTGATAGCAAGGGTCATTTTTCCCTACCCATCAGAAGTTCCTACTTTCAGGAATATTTTAAAATGATAGGGGTATGAAATTTTGACAGGGTAGCAAAATCTGACAGCAAGGGTCGGTCATTTTCTCGGGCCTATCAGAAATTCCTACTTGCAGGAATATGTGAAAAGTATAGTGGTAGGAAAATTTGACAGGGTAGGAAAATCTGAAAGCAGGGGTCAGGCCACTTTCTCCGACCTATCAGAAATTCCTACCTGCTGGAAAATGTAGAAAAAATACAGAGGTAGGAACATTTGACAGGGTAGGAAATCCTGACAACAAAGGCCTTGTCATTTATTCCTACCCATCAGAAATTCCTACCTGCAGAAATATGTTAAAAGAACAGATGTAGGAACATTCGACAGGATAGAAAAATCTGACAGCAAAAGTCAGGCCATTGTCTCCTACCCATCAGAAATTCCTACTGGCAGGAATATGTGAAAAGTATAGGGGTAGGAAAATGTAACAGGGTAGGAAAATATAAAAGCAAAGGCCAGGCCATTTATCAGAAATTCCTACCTGCTGGATAATGTCAAAACTACAGAGTCAGGAACATTTGAAAGGATAGGAAAAACTGACAGCAAGGGCCAGGTGATTTTCGCCTACCCATCAGAAATTCCTACTTGCAGAAAAATGTGAAAAGTATAGGTGTAGGGAAATTTGACAGGGTAGGAAAATATGAAAGCCAAAGTCAGGTAATTTTCTCCTACCTATCAGAAATTCCTACCTGCTGATAAATGTAAACAATACAAAGGGAGGAACATTGTACAGGGTAGGAAAATCTGAAATCAAAGGTCAGGCCATTTTCTTCTACCTATCAGAAATTCCTACCTGCTGGAAAATGTCAAAACTACAGATTCAGGAAAATTTGAAAGGATAGGAAAAACTGACAGCAGGGGCCAGGTAATTTTCTCCTACCTATCAGGAAATCCTACCTGCTGGACAATGTAAAAAATACAGAGGGAGGAATATTTAACAGGGTAGGGAAATCTGACAGCAAAGGTCTTGTCATTTTCCCCTACCCATCACACATTTCTACTTGCAGGAATATTTGAAAATCATATGGGTAGAAGAATTTGACAGGGTAGGAAAATCTGACAGCAGGGGTCAGGTCATTTTCTCCTACCTATCAGAAATTCCTACTTGCAGGAATATGTGAAAAGCAGAGGGGTAGGAAAATTTGACAGGGTATGAAAATCTGAAAGCAAAGATCATGCCATTTTCTATGACCTATCAGAAATTCCTACCTGGTGGAAAATATAAATAAAATACAGAGGTAGGAATATTTGACAGGGTAGGAAATCCTGACAAAAAGGTCTAGTAATTTTTTCCTATGCATCAGAAATTCCTACCTGCAGGAAAATGTAAAAGAAAATACAGATGTAGGAACATTTGACAGGGTAAGAAAATCTGACAGCAAAGGTCAGGTCATTTTCCCCTACCTAGCATACATTTCTACTTGCAGGGATATTTGAAAATGATAGGGGTAGAAGAATTTGACAGGGTAGGAAAATCTGACAGCAGGGGGTCAGGTCATTTTCTCCTACCCATCAGAAATTCCTACTTGCAGAAATATGTGAAAAGTATAGGTGTAGGGAAATTTGACAGGGTAGGAAAATATGAAAGCCAAGGTCAGGTAATTTTCTTCTACCTATCAGAAATTCCTTACCTGCTGGAAAATGTCAAAACTACACAGGTAGGACAATTTGACATGGTAGAAGAAATTGACAACAAGGGTCAGGTCATTTTCTCCTACCTATCAGAAATTCCTACCTGCAGGAATATGTGAAAAGCAGAGGGGTAGGAAAATTTGACAGGGTAAGAAAATCTAAAAGTAAAGATCAGGCCATTTTCTATGACCTATTAGAAATTCCTACCTGCAGGAACATGTAAAAGAAAATACAGATGTAGGAACATTTGACAGGGTAGGAAAAATCTGACAGAAAAGGTCAGGTCATTTTCTCCTACCCATCAGAAATTCCTACTTGCAGAAATATATGAAAAGTATAGGTGTAGGGAAATTTGACAGGGTAGGACAATATGAAAGCCAAGGTCATGGTAATTTTCTTCTACCTATCAGAAATTCCTTACCTGCTGGAAAATGTCAAAACTACAGAGGTAGGACAATTTGACAGGGTAGAAGAAATTGACAGCAAGGGATAGGTCATTTTCTCCTACCTATCAGAAATTCCTACCTGCTGGAAAATGTAAGAAATACAGAGGGAGGAACATTTGGCAGGTTGGGAAAATGTGACAGCAAAGGTCTTGGCATTTTCCCCTACCCATCAGAAATTCCTACAGGTAGGAATATTTGAAAATGATATGGGTAGGAAACTTTGACGGTAGGAAAATCTGAAAGCAAAGGTCATGCCATTTTCTCTGACCTATCAGAAATTCCTTCTTGCTGGAAAATGTAAATAAATACAGAGGTAGGAAAATATGCCAGAGTAGGATAATCTGACAGCAAGGGCTCTGTCATTATTTCCTAGCCATCAGAAATTCCTACCTGCAGGAAGATGTTAAAGAAATACTTTGACAGGTTAGGAAAATCTGACAGCAAAGGCCTCGGAAAGAGGGAGCGGCATTGCAGGACCGATATGGGCATCCACTAATTAGAGGTGGGTGCTCCACCAGAGTTGTGTTCAATAATAGACCACCAGGCATATGAAAGAAGGGCCCGATATCTTCCAGAGGCTACGTTTACCAGGGAGAATGGCAGCCATGGAAACCCCGACACAGACTGGGACCCTGAGCTCACAGACTCGTCATGGACGAACAATGGTGGCTCCATGTGGATAAAATGTGTTGGGCTTAAACCCCATTTTTTAAAAGTAGCACCTTCAAAGTGAAGCGTAGTCCCTTTGTAAAGACTCCCCCTTTCACATACACCTCCCACAAGGGGAAGAGCGATCTAGATTTCGTAGCGAAAGCTGGTCAATCAGAGCAGAGGGAGGGATATTTAGGCATAGGGCAGGTAACAGGAAGCACGGGTTGTCCGAGTGAGGTGAGAGGAGGAGAAATAAGCAGACAAAGAGACCAGCAGGAGGAATGCAGATGCAGCAAAGTGTGAAAGTGTTTATTGGAGTGAGGTGAGGTATTGGCAAGTGGATGCAAGGGTACTGCAGTGCGAGTGTTCCAAGTTTGTGAGGTGCATTTATAGAAGCTAGTGTAAGGAGTGGATGTGACTTGAATCTTACGGCATGAAACGAGAGTGTCTGTGTAGTGGTAGGAGAGAAGTAGTAGTTTGTTTATTTATTTCTGTCTTTATTTATATAGCGCACCTAACCCGAGGGTATCTGGACGTGTTACAATGTTACAAATGTTACATACACAAATTAAAGATAGTCACAAATATTTACAACATGTTACAAATAGTAACAGTCGTTGCATCCAGAAATATACAAGGTGCTAGAACTGATAGCATATTATACATCAAGAGAGAGAAGCCAGGATTTCGAGTACTTCCTGAAACTGTAGTAGGAGGGTGCTGCTCTGATGTCAGTGGGTAATGTGTTCCAGAGTTTAGCAGCCATCACTGAAAGCTACAACCACCTGCATTGTGTAGTTTGTATCTAGATACAGACAGACAGTGTGAGTGTATAGTTCTCAGGGGACGTTCTGATGTTTTTCTGGTACATTTATCAGTTAGATATTTAGGGGCGGTATTGGCTAGGCATTTATGCGTAATAGTTAGAGATTTTAGATTAATTCTGTCTTTGACTGCTAGCCAATTGGTGCTACGGCAGAGAGCTGAGATATGTTGCGTTCTAGGAATGGGGAACACTGATCTCAAGGGATTATTCTGTAGAGTTTGGAGTTTGGTTAGATTGTATTTGCAAGAGCCTAAATATAGGGCATTACAGTAATCTAATTTTGATAAAATTAGAGCTTTGACCAGTGTGGTACAGCTGGCTGTGGAGAGGAAGGCTTGCAAGCATTGATAAGCTTGCAAGTGTATGCAGTGGCTGAGGATGTGGCATTAACCTGTCTCTTTAGGTTAAGTGCGAAGTCGAGGTAGAAGACCAGGATTTTCACCTCACTTGACACTTTTATATTATTATCATCGATATTGAAGGATTTGAAAGGATTACTTTGGTTTTTTAGTCTTGCTGGTGAACCGACGAGGAGAATTTCAGTCTTCTCGTCGTTCAGACAGAGGCCATGAGTGGCCAACCATGCCTGGATGATCTAATATATTTTATTGAGGAGGGTGGAGTCAGTTTCGTAATGGCCAATGATGGGTATGAGAATCTGAGTGTCATCTGCACAGTTAGTGTAGATGACACCCAGACTATCCAGATCGTCCAAGGGGGGCCTAGTGCATATATTATATAGGGTGGTTGAGACACAGGACCTTTGTGGCACTCCACAAGTGGTGGGTATCAGGTTGGCAGCCGTGTTGGGTTAAAAGACTCTAGTAGTACATTTATCCAGGAAAGACTGAATCCAGGCCGTGCCTTCCTTGGAGAAGTGAGCAGCAGAGGCTAGGTGGTTACACAGAACCTCATGATCCACTAGGTCGAAGGCAGCAGAGAGTTCTAAGAGGAGGAGGCGAGCCAGTTTCCTATTGTCTTTTAAATTGCCCATTTGATTTTTGAGATCAATTAAGCAATTAAGGCTGTTTCTGTTCAGTGTTTTGGTCTGAAGCCAGATTGACACAGTCCAAGGAGATTATTGGTTTCTAGGTAAGATTGTATCTGGAGATTGCCAACTCTGTCTAGAATTTTAAGAAGGAAGGGCACCGTCGTAATGGGTCTATAATTGGTAGGCGAGTTTGGATCTAGATGAGGTTTTTTTAGAAGTGGGAGGACCCACGCACCATTTAGGTTGTTGGGAACAGAGCAGGTTGCAAATGATGAGTTTATGAAGGCGGTGATGAAACGTGCAAGACCGTGGATGGCCTCTTCAATAATGGGTGCAGGGCATGGGTCGCCCTGGCATCTTGAGGGTTTAAGAGATGATATTATATCTGTTACTTCCTTGACAGAGACAGTGTCAAATTTCAAGCTGTTGCAAGATTTCTCAGAGGTTGGGTGAGGGATAGGTACAGATAAGTGGAAGGAGGGGACTGGTAGTAGAAGGAAGGAAGCAGTAGCAGTAGTGGGAGGATGGTATGAGTAGCAGCAGTAAAAGGAGGATTAGTAGTCATGACCGGAAGAGGAGGAAGATAGCCCATGAAACTCCAAAATTACACAGAGTATCAGGAGCCAGAAAAACCCAGACTCAATAACGGAAATAGACAAAGTGAAAGGCAAACCCCAGCTTTATTAACATCCAAATAAAGCAGGGACAGCATACAAACATAAAATTATGCCGCTCTCAGCGTGCTTATAAAAAACAACAAGTTTTATACTCACTATTTGTCATAAATGACATCATACAGTAATTCTATCTACAGAAACCTACAGGGTACGGGATTGGTTCAGGGGATTGACTACATATACATTCCAAGGTGTTAATACGTCTGATTGGGTAACAACAATCTGATGGCTCCTCCTGAGACCACCCCTAAATTAATAACAATAAAAGACATCACTTCTACAATATATCATTGGATAGCCTAATACGTACTGGGCGGCCTTAAATTGGAGGTTTTGGTTGGTTGGCTTTCTACTGAGGAACCTTGGACAACTGAAAGACCATCAAGACACGAGCCAGACAGGAGTTGGGGGAGACATGTCAATGGACTCCTTTCCCTTCAATAAAAAAAATACTGTCTCTTATTCCTAGACCATGAGCCACAGTAATTTCTTTGTATTTTACCTTTGCAGCATCTCGTGTCTGGGAATATGCGTAGTAGTGAGGCAGGTGGCCCATCTGTGTTTGTTACTAAAGAATAGACAATGTTCTTCAATTATGGGTCAAGTGTGGTGATACTGCGTTTGGAATTATTTCACCCTGCATTTATTGGGATTTTAGCTAATATTAGTGCAAGTGTTATGGTTCCTTTTACCACAGGGGACACTCTTGGGTTATTCTTCATGGAGTCCTTTGGCTTCTTGTTGTCCTGCACCGGGCTTACAAAGGCTAGTTGTGTCATGAGAGGACAAAGGCAGTTAATATGGCAAGGGAAATGTGCAAAGGATAACACAGTGAATAGCTTTGAGTCAAACAGCATGCACTCAAGAACCAAGGCACATGTAGACTAACACCCAGGATGTGCAAGCAGAGCACGAAAAGAATACAAATATATGAAAAGGGATGTGGTGTATGCACTTAGAAGCTATTTATGATTACAAAGAAAGTTGGCAAGCTTCTTACCCACAATTGCTGTTACAGGTACTGTCAGCACTAAGCCCACATACAGAGCAATCAACAACAAGATCTGTGAGCTAACACCATTGATGGTATTGTACAAGGTAACTTAAAGACAGTACTCACGAGAATGACAAATACCACCTGAAATGTCAGCGAAGCCCACAAACCCTGTTGATCAAACCCACAAAGGCTATAACAGCAAAGGGAGGATAACTTAATACATCAGACTCCTGACAAGGGGAAAGTACGAATAGTGATTACAGAAAAGTGATGAAAACAGACATTCACACAGAAGCTGGCTACAACAGCGCACTGCACATAATAATCAATTGGGAACAAAGGGAGAAGTGCAAGGGAAAACCTGGAACAGACTCCAAGAGAGAGTAAAGGAACAGGAGCAGGGAAAATAGAATTACAAGGGCAATACCTCCCCCATCCCCACCAAGGGAAGGAAAGGCAAACTATGACAAAATACTAAATCTATAAATGAGCAGTAACTAAAGGATCAAGGTTTCTCTGCTTTCTGAATAGGGCAAAAACAAAGGAGTAAAGAACCCATACAAACTGGGCTGCACAGAAAAAGGAAAGCACTGGGAAGTGCTGACTGCAAAACAGAGGAAGACAGAAAGGGAATCCAGGAAGCAGAAATTACTAATAAGCACACTAAATTTGAAATCCATGGACAAGGGAACAAGAAAATAGAAATTCGGAACTAGGCACTAAGCTAAGAAACAGGAACAAGGGACCAGTCACAAACAGGAGCACTGCATCAATGGCCAGTGCTGGACTGAAGAAAACTGAGGCTTTTAAAGCTGGATAATGAGCACACACCTCAGGTTGCTGCTTGCTGCACCTGCCAACCACAGGTGCTGCTTATCCTCCACCCAACCTTGCACTGAAAGGATGGAGATGAAGCAGTGGGTCTGGCATTCTGGGAAGCATAGTGTTTTGATTAAAGCAGCATACTGGCTGCCAAAAACCTGGATTGAATCCGGAAGCAAAGCAGCATGGAAAATAAGGGTTAGGCGCTCCCCATTCACCACAGCACTGTTGCATGAGGTCTGGAATAAACCCCAAGCGCAGGCCCCCAAGTGGCATGAATGGGAACAAATCGTGACAGCTTGTCCTTTTAACCACGACAGGTTGTCCTTTTAATTAATCTAAGAATATATAGCTTGTGTCTTGGGAATTGTTATCTCGTGCTTTCACTGCAATATTCGGACCCTCCTTTAGTTCTCAGTAACGTTGGCTTGGGTTGCTAGCTACTGTCTAAGCTCTGCACAGATCTGTATTTTGTTATTTCAGCAATTTTAGTTCTCGTGAAGCGTTGGGGCATTTAACTTATTTAGAAGCGTGCATGAGCTATATTTGTGTATTATTCACGTTGCATTCAGCTTATGTTAGTATTCTTAATGGATGCCATGTTGATATTCTTCATGTATAAATGCATATATTACCTACTGTTTGCGTTATTCATGTTGAGTGCACATTTTCTTTGTGTCTAATGCTTGCACATGCATGGTTTCATTGTTTATTCTTGCCATCTTTAGCTTTAGATCGTGTTCATCTCCTGTTGTACCCGTCTAGGATATTGGCGGTACGGTTGCATTAGCGAGTAGCGTTTCTCATCAATGTAGTATTGGACCAGGGGGGGGGGCAGTAGCTATTTATGATGTAACCATCTGCCTCCCAACAGAAGGAGTAGTAGTAGTGAATGGAGTAATAGTAATGGGAGTAGTAGTAGTGTACGGACGAGTAGTAGTGAAAAGAGAACTGAGGGCAGGAATAAACATAGTAGTAGTAGGAGTCGTACTAGGAGAAGGAATCAGAGCAGCCATAGGAGGAGGGAGAGTTGTAGCAGGAGCAGTTATAGTAGGAGCAGACAACTCTCAAGCATGGGCGCACACAAGAACCGAAGCGCTGCACAAAACTCACTTCCTCAAGTACTTAACATGGAAAAGCTGCTAACTAAAGAGACTCCACTTACCTTGGGGGGTGCCGCAATGAGGCCCCCTAAAACGAACAGAAGACACTATGGGTGCAGGCTGCTATTGTTGTCACACAGTGGCCTGCACAGAGAAAAGGGGCGGGCTTAACCTGCTTCCTGTAACTAACTTCGATTGTACCATCTCCCAGACAGGGAAGACAGGACCTGATTGGTGAGGGCCATTCATCCGATGGGATGAGGAGGGGAAGATAAGGGGGACAATAGGAAGCAGGACATTTTGGGTTGTTTGTGTGAGATCAGAGTAGGAGGAGCTGGCAGACCAAGAGACCAGCAGGAGGCAGGGCGGTGGACTGGAGTGTGGAGGCAAATTAAAGAAAACGAAGGTGAGAGCAAGTGGTCAGTGAGCGTGGAAAATGGGTGAGAGGAATAGGAATATAGAGACTAAGTGAAACGACTGTGGTTGATCAGTATTAGGACATGTTTGTAAAACTACTTTGGGTTTTATAAGAGAAAAGAGAACATCCCTATTGTAGTGGGAGTGATTGCTTGTCTTCTGTCCATGCCATCTACCTGACCCTACCACTTTTAAAGGAAAACAAAATCAAATAATTGGTCTGCTTGTTGTTGGCTTGTGGGTGACCCCTTCCTAACCAAAAGTCTCTGGAAATTGCGCCTCTCAGTTTTCTTGCTTCTCTGTTGCTTCCACAGTTCCCAAAACAAAATCTTATATCAACCAAATAGAAATGTTCCTTTTGTCTTTCTCAGACCTGGGTTTTTTGTCACAGTTTCAAAAGTCATAAGGTTTCCCAGGATTTCCATATAACAAAAAGGGAAGGTGTCGGTGCCCCTCCCTCCATGTCTGAGGGGTCTTCACAAGTTTCCTTCCGGCCTATTGGATTTGACTTGGAGCATACTTTAGTTGTTCAAAGATTCAGCTTGGCTGCCTCACTAGGTCTGTTCCACACTCTGAGTGCAATAGGTTTCGGTGGTCCCACATGGACCCGTTGATTTAGGTTCAAGTGACTGATGACATGTTCCTAATTTCTGTATGTGTCTTGTTTTTCATCCGGCCCAAGAATTCTGCCGCTTGATCATGTCTCTGCATCAGGAAGACTACGTCCTGCATAGAATCTTCTCTCGGGACATTTCCTCTTCTTGGTTCTTCCCAGTTGTAGCGTATCGGTGTATCGCTTTGTTGTTCCCCTCTTTTTAGGGATTCCTTGGCTCTGTGGTTCTTTGGCTTAGGTGGACTTGGCAGAGTTGTGCAGGTGCTCCAGCCACCACATCATTGTTGTGGTCCTGCCTCCAGGTGGCACCGGCTCCACACCTTAATGGTGAGGACCGCTCTGCTGCTCAGCTTTCTTCAGTCCGGCGAGCATCACATCAGTTCCTCCTTCTCCTCCCCAGGTAAGGGCTGTTTCCTCTATATGCTGATCTGTTATTTGAGGGATACCTTTCTAATGGTCCTGGGACTTTTTCTTTAAGGACGGGTCAGCAACCAAACTCAAAATGTTTGAATGTCCCATTATCTTAATCGTTTCATCTGTTCCCAAGTATGCAGAAACGTGGGACCTTTTGGTTGGGGGAGATTTTATGATCATATCATCTTCTTCATCTGGGATCTTTTTGTCCCGTAAGGGGGAGGCACTCCTAGTGAGATACCGCTTGACCAAACCCCCCAGGGAGGGTTTAGAGGGCTCACCTACCCAGTCTCAAAGGGGCTGGCTCCTTGTTGGGGAGATGGGACAAATTCCCAGGAAACATCACAGGAGGGTAACTGAATAGAATGTGGGGTGTAGTAGCAGTAGTGTGGAAGAGAGAGTAGTAGTATGGAGGCGGGAGTTAAAATATTGAAAGGTGGAGGCAGGTAGTAGAAGGAGTGAGACTTCAGAGCGACATAGGAGGAAGATGGGGAGAAGAGGAAGAGAAAGTGGGTGGCGTTGGACGCAGGACAGTAGCGAGGGGAGGAAGCATTCAGAGGGAGAGGAACATCAGGGTGTGAGAAGAAGACCACCAAGTCGGGCAGAGTATTTAAAAGACACATTCCCTAGCGTTTTTGTTTCTAACATCAATAATGTAGGGCCAGTTTAGATAGTAACTCTGGACTGCTACTATGCACACTAAAAGTGATTTGTATTTTAAACAATTCTTCACTATGCAATGTAAACAGGTTGGGTGCAGGGGAGGTATTGCTGCCCCGATACGAAGCAGTGAGCATAAATAGATAAACTGGAGCCCAATCTATGGCCCCTCCCGTCCCCTGCACACTGTAATGCCAGATAACTGGCTTAGTGAAATTGTATCAATAGTGACTTAGGAAATATGTGCACTCATCAATACAGTTAAACACACAAATATCTTCCTTATTCCTCTTTATAATTCACACAACAGTATGTATTTCATACAGTCTCTTGGATGTTGCTCAACACGTTTCGGGGACTCAATCCCCTTCTTTGGGAGCTACATTAAATGTAAAGAAACAAGCTTCACTTGTATACTCAGTAATTCACAGAAACGTACAAAGCCCACCACCACAATGTGTGAATAAAGTTGGGTAACAAAAGCCCACCACCACAATGTGTAAATAAAGTTGGTGAACAAAAGCCCACCACCACAATGTGTGAATAAAGTTGGGTAATATGCCAATGTTTCACATTCTGGTTTGGTCTGACCAGAGTCACCACCCTGTTCGCTCTGTCACTGCATCTCAATAGTTAGAATACCAACTGTGCCTCCTAATTACAATAGTGACAACATCTATTTCATTGACCACATTCGAGACCACACCCTTGGTACTGTGCATCCCAATAGGAGATATGAAATACAGATATCCAAAAAATCCAATCTACGTCTTGATGACCTCCATTCCAACACACCTATTTCCAATACCCATGGAGCAAAGCATGTCACAGGGCATCATTATCTAGCTTCGACTCAGAGATGAAACTTCCTCTCTGTGGGAAACTGTAAAGAAAGAGTAGATATCTATAACTTCACCTTGTAACTTTACCATACCTTCTGGTATCTCATTAAATCTATCCCAGCGGACAAAACGCCAGAAGACTATTGATCCACGGCTCAACTAATTCAACTCTGTGGAATGTTTACGGCATCCACGTCTTGAATCTATAGTTAAAGAAAGGGAGGTCTGTAGATAAAAGATACACTCCCCAGAACGCAATGCATAGTACTTGTTGGCAATTTAGAGAGGCATATGCGCCTTCATTACCTCTTGAAAATTAGTGCAGCCTCTCTACTGAGTACAAACGATTCAATCCCCATCAAACCTCTGGTGGGAGGGATGTCGCAGCATAAGTATTTGTAAACTGGTGAATGAGTCACGTAATTCTTATACAATGAGTGATCGGGCTCCTCAACCGGGTTGGGAAGCACAGCAGCCATCTTGCATTGGCGCCCTCTATGCGGGCCTAATGTACCTTTTACCAAGGTTTTAATTCAGTATCAATGTTTCAAACCAGTTCATCTGCATCCGTACATTAACATAAGTTACAATTCTGCAGCAATATTTCAAATGCAAGGATCACAATCCATCAATGCGCATGTTTTTGCAAAGATATCCAATCGTCACTGGGACCCATGTCCTGGTCTACAGCTTGCAATCTCCTTCCCTATGTGCGTATCACCCACTATGTGTCAAGGCAGTGTATTGAATGGGTGATGAGGCATCAATAACGTTTTCAACTTAGTAACCAGAGATCAAAATGTAGTTAGTTAGGGTACAGAGATAGCGTGTGTTTGCAAAGCGAACCTGGGTGGTGAACCTTCACACAGATAGTCCAATTTGTTGCACCTTTACACAAATAGTCAGTTTGTTGCATACAACAGAAATGATATATAAACCATCCTTAGCTTCTATGGTTATTCTATGTTGCAACACATATAAATACAACATATTTTCAGTCTGTCCTTGAGGCATGTTGTTGAAAAAGCATATTCTAACAAATCAACAGCATTCATTATTTTGACTTCTTTCGGCCATTCCATATTCTGGACATTATGTACCATCCCTTGTGACCACCCACCCTTGAGACACCTTCCCTAAATATTAACAGATAGTGACAAATACTTCATAAAATGGAATTGTCACAAAACAACGGCAGCAAATATTCATCACTGTATATACATTTAGTCTGCCTAGTCTAAATAAAATAGTTAAGGCTGAACTCAATTATTTCTTTTTGTATGAAATGTTTCCAAAAAATGAATCCAGAGAATTTTTCTTTGGAGAAGGCAGGAATTATAGTCGCCTCCTCTCTGCAGTGGTTTGACTACCTCCACTATTTTAAATTGCATTTGTGCAATTGTATGACGTTTTTCTTTAACGTGCCTTGCCACAGGAGACTTCATGTTGCCTGTGCGAACATTCGATTTATGTTCTGTCCAACGTTCTTTTGCTATTCCTCCTATCTGTCCTACATAGAATAATCTGCATGGGCATTTTATCATATAGATGACCCCTGACGTCATACATGTAGAGTAATCTCTAATTCTGATTTCTTTGCCTGTATGTGGATGTGCAATAGTCTGTCCCGTCATGACATTGTTACAGTTCTGCCACCCAAACAGGGAAATATACCTTTCTTTTGAGTGTTATCTGTCTATCCTTAGGTGGTTTATCCGCTCGTATTAGGCGGTCTCTAAGGTTGGTGCCCCATTTGTAGCCCATCATTGGAGGTTTAGGGAATATTCTTTGAAGTTGGGGATCATGCTGATGAATCATCCAACTTTTCTTTAAAATTCTACCAATCTGGAAACTCTGTCTCAAATATTTTGACACGTATAAGAGTGTCCGTTTCCTTGTGTCCCATCTTTAATAAAGATTCCCTAGAGACTGGTTCAGCTCTACAGGACGCATCTCTTAAAATTCCATCTGAATAGCCTCTCTTTCTGAAGCGATCCATCAAATTCTAGCATTCTGAATTGAATGTTTCTGGATCAGGGATGATTGTTTCAAGCCCCAAAATCTGGCTGTATGGACGACTATTTGTCATTGTTGTAGGGTGAAAACGTGCACACTCTAATAGATTGTTGACATCTGTGGGCTTCTGATAAGAAGCTGTGACTAGCTTACCGTCTTTAAGGATCAGCTCAACATCTAGAAAATTGAGAGATGGTTCACCAATATCCAGAGTAAATTTGATGTGGGAATGTAGCCCATTCAATTGTTCTAAAAAGACTGTAAATTCTTGGTTACTCCCCTTCCAAATTCCAAAAATATCATCTATGTAGTGCTTCCAGAGAACAATTTTGTCACACCACTCAGGATTGTCCAAGACAAATGTTTTTTCAAACCAAGGCATAAATGTATTTGCTGGGGCCATGGCTGACACCATTGATGTTCCTGATGCTGGAGCATAACATTTGTCTTGGTATCTGAAATTGTTGTTGAACAGGATAATGGTAATCAATTCGATGATGAATATTTTGTTACCCCTCACATTGTCTGAATTCAACAGTATCCACTCTAAGGCTTCAATGCCTTCGCTGTGAGGAATCGAGGTATATAAACTGCTTACATCTAGCAAAAAGAGGATACAGTCGTGGTTGAGATCATTAATCTTTCCAATGTTGTTAAGGAAATCTGTTGTGTCAAGTAGATAAGTGGATATCTTCTAGACTAAAGGTTGTAAAATTCTGTCCCATAGATGTACAGGGGGTCAAAGACACTTTCTGTGCCTGCCACTATAGGTCTTAAGGGAGGGGCTGTTCTGTGTTTGTTTATTTTTGGGAGACCATAAAAGACTGGGGTTATTGGAAATCGATTCATAAAGAACCTCCTTGTTTTGTCTGTAATCCAATCATTCTCCAATGGCTTGTCTACGACAGTTTGCATGAGTGCCTTGATCTCAAATATTGGATCATGGTCCAACAAGATGTAAGTAGCTTCATCTCTCAATAACAGTAAACAACTTCCGAGATAATATGTAGAGTCCATTACCACTATTGCTGCACCCTTGTCTGCTGGTTTTATTGTCAGTTGTTCATCTTTTGCTAGCCTTTCAACTTGTGTGAGTTGAATGTTCTTCATGTTACATGGGACTTTCTTGTGATAATTAACTGTGTCCAGTTCCATAACCACCTTCTTTTCCAACATGTTCAAGAGTGAGTTTAGATAGTCCCAGAGATAAGAAAGGCAATTGCCTTTAGGTTCCCTCACAGAAAGCTAGAGCTAAACAGTAGGGGTAAATATTCTCTATCTACTAACCCATGGACTAAGGATGCTTGGGCTAGGGTGGGAAACGCTATATCTACACGAGAGGGTAAGAAACGGCCCTAGTGCCAAAATCAATAAAAACCCTTGAACCCTCTCTGAGAGTTAGAACATTCTTGGAGCCATCCGTGGCACTAGCACTCTTCTTCCCCATCCACCCCTCCACAGAACTATCTGGTACCTGAATTGACAACCACCCTACTACACAAATCCCTCACCCATCCTCCTGCCATCTGACCACACAAATACTCATATCTGGCATTTTGCCACTCTGAATGCCTCCCCATCAGTGATGGACCTTTGGTAGGCAACATGATTCATGGACCCCTCCACTGCCACTGGCAAACCAAAAGTTGACCTTTTCACTGTGACAAGTAATAGAGGCAACTTCTGGTTCAGGTCCAAGCAAGAGGCAGAAGCAGGTAAGAACATAACTTGGCAGCCCAGCCTCGGTTTCACCGGTGCAACAGGCAACGCCTGATGGAGATGTTGTTGAGTTTGAGAACAATCCTCTCCAATGCTTTCCAGGCTTCCATGAACTTTCAATGATGTGCTGTGGCCCAGAGTTCCATCAACATCACCACTGATCACATCACGCCAAACATGATTAATGATGCTTTCCAAATTTGAGTTGGCTGCAGATCTGCTGTGCATCGAATTGGCTGCTGTGCACTTTGTGACCAGAGTTGACATGTATATTGAAAAGTGGGGGTGCCAAAGCAGTTGAGATGTTGGGTCAGTGTGTTAAGCACTTGTTGCAGAGATCTGTGTCAAATGCAGGTCATAGCACCAACTTTCGGCAAGGCTAACTGAGCCTTACCTCTCTCTGAGATAATATAGAGTGTGTGTATACTTTGATAATAGTAACACCCACTGAGCTACAAAACTAAGTATGTGCTCAAGAAAGAGCAACTTATACAATCTCATATAGAAGGAGTATGGTGCAGGGCTAGAGCTCTGTTTCCCCAATCAAGTGCTGTAAAACTGGGCAGTCATCACCAATGAAGAGGAAGAAGTGTTAGTCACAAAAGTTGATTAGGTGGCCAGATTCTAGACGGTGTTAGCAAAGAGTTGAGGCTTTGACACCTGACGATAAAGTGATCCTGGACAAATCATCTTGTCTAACTGTATTGTGCTGTGCTGTCTTCTATGAACATCTTTGCTTTCTCACATGCTTGTCGCATTGTTAAGCCCATCGTCTTAATTGATTGGAAGTGTTCCTAGATAGAAGAGACAAGACCAAAAATAAAAGGCCTCTGCAAGAGTGTGTTTGGTGTATTTCATATTTTAAAACACAATAGCAAAACCCATATGAGATTTGTAATGCTCAAATCAGTGAGCATTCTGGAACTTGTTTTCTTCTCTAGAAGATGGAGAAAATGAAGAAAGAATTATTCTCCTTTTGGATAACATGTGCCTGTAGTTTTTTCAAATAATCGTGTCATGTTGGGTTATTATGGGATTTGTTAAATGTCCTACAAAAAAGAGTATTATTTTAATTCATGAAAGACAAACATTGACAAATAATAGCACCTTGCTGTACTGGGAAACGATTTGGTGACGTGTGGAAATGGACGTCTATGCTTAAATCCCAGCAGTTGCTCTTAACCAGAGTGTTTGATCCTGGGCAACTCATTTAATCATATAGTGACTAACCTGTACAAATTGCCAGTCCCTATGTATTTCAAAATTGTCATCCCCAAGATAGATTTAGTTCACAGGGTGCACTGTTCCAGAAATCCTTGCTCATGGTTAAACTGGCTCTAGTGTTGCTTCATAGGTAACACTAGTGATCATTGATATATTACACAACACATTTCATTGTTACTTGGATCACAAATGGCAGCAGAACTGGAAAACAAGACCCTCTCCTATTTGTAGTCTATGTCTGCGTACGTATACCATACTGGTGGATCCTAATCGGTATCCACTATCTATGCTATGGAATGGGCACCTTCCTCATGGCTTCCAATCCGTCTTCCTGTATCCAAGATTGAGCACCTTTTGCATTCTGTGAGTCTGGTAATCCTTGATGTCTATGCAGTGGCATATGTACCTTTTTATATGGTTACTGATTTGTGGCCACCTCTGTACTGGAGCCTGTGTGGATTCCTTCATTGTTGTTATTGTTAAAGAAATGTCTTGTGCCTGAGCTACACCACAAGTACCCTCACCCTCACAGAAGACTCCTGATTTTTCTGTTAAAAATGTTGCTAATTTTTACTGCCTCTTGTCTAAAATATCCATAACCCTAATGCAGTTTAAAGGGGAAATTTCCTTCTCCCGCTTCCTGTGACAAAACCTCCCTCCCAGGCGATCCAAAATATCGGCATGTATGAAAAACCATTCCATGCACCCTCCATCCCCACTACACAAACCCCCACCTGTCCACCTGTCCCCCACTACACAAATACACAGATACCCTTTTTGGTGCCTTACCTCTTTAACCACCCCAATACACAAATAGTCTATCTGGCAACCTTCCACACCCCTACAAAAATATCCTGGCATCCCGTTACAGAGACATCCTTTCTGGCACCCTGCCACCCCACACAGGCCATTACACAAATCCCCCACCTGGCGCCCTGTAGCCCCACCACAGAAATACCTCTTTACACACCCAGTACACAAATATCCTACCATGCACCCTACCTCTACTTACATAAGTTTACTCTGATTGTGTGGTATTGCTCACTCCAGTGACTGTGCTAAATGTGAACACCAAAAATATGAAAAGTGCTTTAAGGAGTAGCCCACTAAAACCATGTGGTTAGTAGCACTTTTGACTAGGATTAAAACTCCCCACCGTTCCACTCTATAGGGAGGAAATGCTGCCTGTCTGCAAGCAACCACACAATGCTAGTGTCCACTGGGTTCTTGTTCTTTAAGTCCCTTTTGGAGTCCCTCGTGACACGACTTCACTCTGATGTGGCTTTCAGTCCACATGGCTCTCATAAAGTCAAACACTCTGCATCCAGGGATCCCAGGAAGACAGGCACACCACATTCATGGTGTCAAAATATCCTATTCTGTTAATTAATGAGCATGGCAGAGACACTACGCATTGTAACAGTTTATTGAGAGGCCACCCTCAACACAGGGAGTTCCTTCCCTCCCCAAGCTAGGTGTCCCAAATACAAAATTACCAATGAGCCAAGAACCAGGCCGGTGTACAGGAAACATATTTGTATTTATTTGCAAAATATGTCATAGAAAATTGCACTAAAATGTCACACACAACTTTATCTGTGGCACACCACAATAATCTTTTCTATACATAAATAACTCACACAATTCGGCTGGGAAAACTCAAATCACAATATTTGACTGTATACACATTTCAAAATAAATGATCATCAACATCGGTCTCTGAATAAAATGACTTTACATTTGTGATGCTGTACAATTTCGGTGTTCCTGCGTGCTTAAAAGGCTAGCAGTAAATAAACAGAGGGTGATTTAGCAGTGGGTTTTTCAGACTTCCTCCCCAAACTTTGGTCTGTGTTGGGGAAGTCAGACAGAAAAATTGGGATGATTTGAGAATTTTGGATTTCAGACCCCCTCCACATAAAGGCCTGTGTTGGGGAAGGTAGCAGTTTAGGGATTTTTTTTGTTTAGGGACAAAGACACAGCTCTTCCTAAAAGAAGTCAGGGTTAACAGGCAAAAGAGGATTATCCAACCAAATTATATTACACTCTATAGTTTTCAGTGCACACTTGAAATTAGCTTTGTTAATTTGGAATTTTAACAAAAATCACCCTGTGGTGTTCCACCAAGGTGAATTCATTAAATTAATATTTTTAGTTAAATAGGCTAAGGATCTACACAGTTTTGCCCCCCCTCCCGCCCACTATAATGGAAATTATTTAAGGCCAGCAGATTCCCCCACCTTTTGGTTGCAAAGGGTTCAATTCTAGTTCTGAAACACCAGCTGCATGTCAGGACCCTCTGGAAGGACAGGGCAGGGGTCTGGTCACTCCACTCTCAAGGATGGTCCCCTGCTCTCCACCATAGGACTGAGTCAGATTTTAGACCTTCCCAACAAAACACAGCTCCACCCAGATGCAATCCCAGCCAAATCTCCTTTGGGTGTTTCCTTGTGGCTGTCAGATGATGGGTTTTAGAAGATCTTTTTATTAGCTATCTCAATGGTAATTTAGCAGTTATCACCTTTTGGTAATTTTAGCAGCTCTCCCTTTCTCTCATAGTGCATACAATTTATATACATATGATGACACCATCAAGTTTACAATCTTTGGCAGTACCCTGCAAGAGTTCTCACTAATAGGATTGGACAGTTACCCTTCTCTCTCCCCCCAAATCTAGCCGCTCTGTATGGGTTTGTTCAACAGTCAGGAACACACATATCGCAATTCCCATTTGCAATCCCCTTTTTGTTTTCATGTCAATTTTTGGCAAAAATCTAGTTTTGTAGCAAAACTTCATAATTTACTGGTAACTGCCAAAATACACATATATTCCGCTTCAGCTAAATATTGGGGAATCTAATAAAACAACATGTTGCATGGGCGTTTGGCAATTTCCCGCAATTTTATCAAAAAGCATAATAGTGAGGAACATGTAATTTACTACCCACATTCCTAATTTTACCCTCCAGCAGCATGCCAATTTTCAAATTTGGGAAATGAACACCTTTAAGCGGGCCATTACACTTTCCTAAAATGCAGCAACAAAATCGCATTGGAAACTACATAAATAATCACACATTAATCAACGAAGTACGACTTAGGGTTGCTGAGAAAAATACCTAAATGATAATAGTCCTTTAAAATGAATAGCAAATGTTCAGATTATGCTAACTGTAGCCCTCCTGTGCCCAGAACCATTTGCCTCTCTTGACCAGTGTTTTTATTAGTCGATATGTTGTGTGAAGTTAGTTGGCTGCAAATTGTAAATGGGGATGCACCGGCCACACAGAGATCCCCCACTGTAGACACTGACATCTTGTTCTTTAATTTAAAGGGGACCACCTTTTGATCTGAAAATCTTCTATTTTGCTGTATTTTTCCGAGTTCAGTCTTGATTGCAGCCCCTGAATTCACACTTCAACCCTACATTTGGTCATGCACCAGCTAGGCCAACTGCCCTGCACAGAAATTAGCTTTCAGAGACTCCAAGTCTGGGGGGCACTTGGTTTCCAACACCTTTTAGGCAAACCATACTTTATTGCAGTTGTAAACAGCTGGGATGCAAGACAGGCTTTCAGTGGGGGGGGTCTTTTGTGAAGTCTTTCAAAGTGGGCTTTTCTTTTCAAATGTTGCCGGCATTTTGCAAGTGAAGCACAACATACATTACATGCTGTCCACATACACTAAGGGCCTCATTACGACCCTGGCGGAAAGTGACTGACCGGACCGCAACAGCGTAAATAGCGTTTCCGCCATTGCACGAAGGAGCAAAGTGCGGCTAATCACGACCCATCGGGCACGAGCATTACGCCATGGCGGAATCCGAAAGGCTGCGATGGCGGAAATGACCCCAAAACGGCCCTTACCGCCGCCGTACGCTGCACCAGGTGCAATACCGCCACCCATCTTAGCGGTCACCGTAATGAGCGGTCACCGTAACGAGCGGGCACCGCAAATTACGGCCACCGTAAATATACGGAAACGGAAGTAAAAGCATGTGGCCGGAACGGGAAACAGCACGCCGCACAACTATAAAAACCGAATCCCAACACAACCATTAAAAATCCGGCCCTGACACACATCCCAACCCGTTAGCAACCCCAGTTAAAAAAATAAATATGGGAAAGGTAGCCAAGAAAGCGTGTGACCGCAAGCGGCAGGTACACTTCTCCCGAGAGGAACTGACCGTGCTCACCGAGACCCTCCAGGAAAATGCCGCCGTCGTCTTCTCCAGTCAAATGACCAGGACGGCCCTTGCCAACAAGAAGGCCATATGGGCCCTGGTGGCACAGCGCGTAAGTGCGGTGGGGACAACACCCCGCACGCCACAGCAATGTCGCAAGCGGTGGGACGACCTGCGGATCCGCGTACGCAGCATACTTTCTGCGAACAGGAACATCGCCACAGCTACCGGGGGGGGATCAGAGTCGCCCATCAAGTTGACCCCCTGGGAGGATATCTGCGCCTCCACCATAGGAATGGAGAGCATAGAGGGAGTCGGAGGGATGGAGAAAGGAGTGCCGACATCCGGAGAATCAGGTAGGTTGGCCAAGAGAAACAATGCGAAATCCACAAACCACGAACATGTGCAGTACCATGTGACCCCATAGTGCAATACATACTTTGCCCTGACAGCGCCCTCTAAAAGTCAGAATGAATAAACTAATCAATCAAGATGCCATAAACAACCCCTACATGTGCAGCATGCACCCCTTAACTGCAGGCAGCCAAATGAATGCATCCTCAATCCACACGAAAATGAGACCACCTCCAAGGCCCAGTCCCAAATCAGCCTCATGTACCACCCCAATGCATTTGATACGTTGCCATTCCAAATCCGACAGACCCATAACTAACGCTCGCCCCTCTTTACTCCACCACAGGGTCCGATACCAACGACGAGCTGCAGGACACCCCTACCAGCACGCCTGCAAAGAGGGCCAGGACCAACGTCCCAAGAGCCTCCACCTCAGGTGCAAGGATCAAGACACGGCAGCAGCAGGAATCAAGTTGCAGCACACTGGAGGGGACTGCAACAGGCACCCCAGCAGCCAGCAAGTCCACAACCCCAGCACCACAGGTCCCCCCAAAGAACGTATCTGATGGCACTGCCACTGGTGGTAGCAGCACCATAGGTGACACAGCTGTCATGCCAGCATGCTCCGACACGGAAAACAGTGCTGGCGACGTAGATACCATCCATGACCTTTCCCAATCCCCCTGCATGTCCCATCCCCTACACCATGACGAAACCACGCAGGGGCACCCTGAAGACGACGACTGGCCAACCCCCACAAGTCCTGTGCCAAGGCAACATGTGTTGAGCAGCCCCCCTGTCACACCACCGCAAATGTCCATGGCCCAGCAGAGGCAACAGTCCCTCGACCTGCTGATCGAGCAACAGCAGGAAGTGTCCACGCTACTCAAGGACCATGCAAATGAATGCGGGGGTTCCAGGGCAGCCATGGAAACATCCACCGAGACACTCAGGGCACAAATAGAGAAAAGTAGTGAGAGCCTCAGGGGAGAAATGGAGAGAAGCACCGAGAGCCTGAGAGCACAAATGGAGAAAAGCACCGAGAGCCTGAGAGCACAAATGGAGAAAAGCACCGAGAGCCTGAGGGGGGAACTGCATGCGACGTCCAAAGACGTTTGTGCTGAACTTGCTGCTGTGCGCCGTGTGCTCTCGGAGCTCTCACAAACCCTCAGAGACATGCATGGACGCGAGCAGGCAGAGACATCATCCGTGGCAAGTTCCGTCCAGGGCAGCCCCCAACGCAGATCTGGCAGGAACCTGCGCTCCACGGGCAGGGGTGCCCCTGATACCCGTAGAGGGGGCTTGCAATAGCGTCCAACCACGGACAGCATGCATATTTGGACACTGGTGTTGGGGGGGGAGGTAGTAGGGTGGAGGGGGTGTGTTGGGCTTCACTGGGTGGCGGGTCCATAGGGTGTATAAATCAAATCACATTAACAATACAGCATCTCATAATCATCCAATGACATGTGTAGACATTGATATTTGCGTACGAGGCCTCCATAGGCGTACAGTCCACAATGTGCCTGTACTACACACACACAGTGCCACAGGTCCCCTTTCCGTGTAATGGGCACCATGCGTGGTTGCTAGAAGCATGCATCTATGATGCTCTGTCGGATTGCACGTGCATCCTGTGCCTCATGGACTCCTTGAGGTGCCTCCACATCCCCACCCTCATCATCATCATCATCTTCAGGTGCATGCAGTACAGCGTCAGGGGGCATGGGCACATTCCTACGTATGCACATGTTGTGCAGCATGACACATGCCATGACCATCTTAGAAACCTTCTCATGGCTGTACATGAGTGCCCCGCCAGACCTGCTGAGGCTGCGGAAACGAGCCTTCAGTAGGCCGAATGCCTGTTCAATGACCACACGGGTACGTGAGTGGGCATGGTTGTAGTCCTCCTCATGCTCGTTCTGTGGGTTCCGGATTGGTGTAAGGAGCCATCTCTTCAGTGGATACCCGGCATCACCTGTATGAGACGAATAAAGGGTGTCAGTGGAATGATAGTGCTAAGTAGCCCCCCCCCCTCCTGCAAGGTCATTGACGCATCAAATGGGCCACGTTGTCATGCATGGAATGAGACTCACCGAGTAGCCAGGATCTGTGCCCTGCGTGTCGCTCCATGTAGCGTGGTATTCTTGTGTTCCTCAGGACCATAGAATCATGGGTAGATCCTGGAAATCTGGCACAACAATGCGTAAATATCTTGTTGGAGTCACACACCATTTGCACATTGATTGAATGAAATTGTTTCCGGTTGCGGTACTGGACCTCCATGGCATGTGGGACAACCAATTCAACATGGGTGCAGTCGATGGCACCAATGCAACCCGGGATGCCGCCAAGTGCATGGAATCCCACTTTTGCGTTGGTAATCTCCTGGTACGTGCGTGGTAGTGTGATGTGGTCGTCGGCGTGCTTCAGGAGGGCATCGTGCACTTGGAAGAGTGTCCGTGAGAACAGTGGCTGTGAAATGCCATGCAACTGTCCCACTGTGTGCTGGTAGGTGCCTGTGGCCAGGAAGTGGAGTGCAGACACCACCTTCAGTAGGGGTGGGATGGCGGTTGGGCTATCTATCATGCTCACGAGGTCAGCATGTGTCATGTCCACAATGGCGATTATGGTGTCCCGGTCCAAACGGTAGAGGGTGTGGATCTGCTCAGCAGTGAGGTTGAACGGATCGGCTCGGAGGCGTGGGATTGCGGGCCGCCTGCGTGGTGGTAGTGGCAGTGCTTGTGGGGCTTGCTGACCCTGCCTTGCCCTCCTCCTCCTCCTTCTCCTCCGTCTCCCCTGTGCGCCCGGTTGTTGTACCTGTTGTTGTTCGTCGTCTTCTTGTAGTTGTAGCACTTGCAGTGCTATCTGGTCCCCCAGGCCCAACATCGCTAGTCCTGCCGGTAGCATTTTGGAGTGGGAGTGGTTGTGGGAGGGGTTTGGGTCTGCAATATATGTGCTGTCGGCCTGTATGGCCTCCACCTGTGCTGATTGAATGAATCTGTGGCAGATGCTATCCCTTCTGGCCGAGCACGTCCCGCACGTAAGGCTGCATTTGGCCGCATGGCATCTTGGGATTGGAATCATGTATCAAATCCCGATGGCAGTGTGATGTACTTTGACTGATTTTCATGCTATGCTCCCATTGTTACACATGCTACGATTGCAGCCGCTTACATACCTGTGAAGAGTCAGTGGTATGTAGGGCTCGATCGATGGCCGACCCTCATGCAGCACAGTAACGTACTTCACCGACGGGCGTGGCGTCCCATTTGTGATTGCAGCCAGTTAGCATTATGACACACAGCCGCACCACATTGATGTAATTGTGAATGCAAGCGTTCACAGAAGCCTTTTCGACGTAATGTTGCAAGTGAGGAATTCGAAGGCCAGCATTTTTGGTTTTGAAGTAGCGGCGAGGATACGCCCACAGGTCTGGCTGGAAATGTAACGTTCTATTGTAGAATGTCCTTGGGACATGGCCCATAACGAGCAGGCAATGAATGATATGAATTGAATGGGATGCGCAATAGCGTAGTGGACGATAAGGCAGGACGTTCCCAAATCCATTTTGCTTCACAACACTACAGATCCGGCCAGGGGCACAGTGGTTTTTGCGGACTGCATTACGCACAGACGCGATGGAAGTTTCACATATAATGTGAGTGAATATTCATGCGTTTTCATTGCGGGATGAGGGAATGATGAATGGATGCATGGACTGATGATTCCGTTTAGGGTCTGCCATGTACATGGGTTTTTTGAATCACTCCCCTTCCCCTGCGCTATGTGATGCAAGGCTGCCATAGTGGGACATTCGTCTATCTGCCCTTGTCGGATCCTCCCTGTCTCGACGCGCCTTCATACACTTGTCTCTAGGCACGTTACTAATCCCATGTCATGGGTTCTATCTTGACGGACGCATGCACAGTAACCGACGTTGCCAATGGTGTATTTAGCTCGATTGATTTCGTTGTGATTCGATACTGATTTAGGGTTGTGTATATTCCTTTTGGAGTGGGCTAGCATGCATATGGGTGTGGATTTGGTGTGTTGAATGAAGATTGTAATGCATCATGAGTCCCGTAATGCAATCGGTTAATTTGTGTTTCTTTTGGGTGACAGGTATCTCCTGCCCTATTGCAGATGCCATCTCTACGCCACTCCTCCAGATGGTTTTTACTCTCGACTCCTGCAGCTTCGGGTGAATCAGTGGAGCACCATTTCGATCTTATGGGACGATCGCCAATGGGCCACATGCCCTTACGCTGTACTGGTGGCTAGGTGCAACATTTCGGCCTTTCAGCTCGACTAGTGCCTGCCTCATGGGACGGACCTGCGGTTCTTGCCGCTTCCATGTTGCCTTTTGGAACGTTGATGTAGGCCCTGTGTGCCATGATGGTACAGGGCGTCACACAAGTGGAAGCTGGTCAATTATTGCAGATGCAGCCCTCGGTGATGATGGTTGTTTTGGTGTTATTTTGCAAATTGCTGTGGGGCCTTTGTCATTTGGATGTGCATTTAAATTGTATTCCGATATTTGTCGTGTTGCGTTGTTCTTTGCAGGTGATGTGGCGATTTTCGCTTTGTGGCGGTATGTATTGCGAGATGATCTGCATTGTGTTCCGCCTTCTGAGTTGAGTTGTGTGGTACAGTACTGGCCGCGTTTGCCTACGTAGCACAGTATGGTCACGGATAGGGGCTGCCATTGTGACTGTTTACATGATGTGCTGTTCAGGGGCGGGGGATTGGCTTTTGGCCGACTGGTGCCTGTCAGACAGGTCGATTGGTGGAATGATGGGATGTTCAGAATGTGGCTGGTCACAGGTGACTGTGTTTGCGTGCGTTTGTTGGAGGGGGACTGGGGTCATGTCCATTGGAATAGCTTCTGTATTGATGCCATCTGTGCCCTGCAGCTCCCATCGGCCCCTCTTGGGATGAGCCTGGCTGCTCAGTCACTCTGCCAACTTGTGTGGTACTTGCTTCTGCTGATGGTTGGTTTGTTTACTGGCAAGAGTACAGGGCTGGTGCAATCCCCCTCAGGATGCTGTTTTGGATGTTGCCTTGCGCTGGTGGCAAGCGATGGGGGACTACTGTTGTTTTGTGTCATGTGTTCTTGATTTTCATTTTGATGTATTGTACCTTCACATGCCTGTGCTGCGTCAGTACGGCTATGGTGACATGCCGTACATGGATGCCCACTCACGGGGCGCTTTGAGCCCCTGCATGCTTTTCTACGTTGGCATGCATGGGTGATTTGTTGATTTCACTGGTTGCATAGTGTGGGTACATTGCGCCTGCCAGGAGTTGTGCAATGTGGCCAGGGAGTGGAGTACAGGCACTCAGTGGGCCATTTACGGTTGGTTCACGATGCCGTATTTCTCGCCATGGCGGAATGGTACTTTACGACGTGCTTGATGGCGTTCAGTACATGTCCGCTAGGGTCAGAATTCGCGTACCGTTGCGCCATGGCGGTGATTCCGGTTTTGCAAGGCGCGCGTGCGCGTACTTGGTGCAGTTAGCGTTGCCGTTCACTGCGGTGTCGCTAATGGCATCGTACTTTACGGTGACGGGTCATGATCGCAACGAGCGGTGTTCGATGGCGGTATTGCATTTCCGCCATCATTTTTCCATTTCCGCAAGGGTCGTAAGTCTTTTCCATGACATCTTTATGTTGGCTGGGGAAAATGTTTCTCTTGTCTTGCTTTAAGCTGCAAATGGCTATGCAAACTCATTTTGGTGTCAGTGTTTGAAAATCCTGATTTTCATGTGGAAGGGGCCTTTGGATTTCTTCTGCCACTGTGAATTAAAAAAGCTGATTTTCCTTTTGTAGTGACAGGTAAGCCTTTTCACATAGCGCTTCCTTGTGTTATGTGCAGAAATTAAATTTGATTTATATTGCGCTCGTACACAAATGTTTCAGAGCACAAAACCCCCACAGTATGCCTTAATTGGCTCTGTTTCTGTGTAAAGGTTTTTCTTATTTTCTTTGATAAAAGCTGGCATGCCATGCTTCCCATGGCCCTTCCGTTTTGTTTATTTGGGGGCTTTGATTAATCCCCACATGACCCTCGGCCCAGTTCTTCCTTGATTCTTTCGTGGGGAAGAGCAGGACAGAGTGGGATTTTCATTGAACGTCCCTTTTTTTGCCCTTATGTTGGAGCCCGTCCAGCTCAATTTCCTTTGTTAGGGAGTGGGCACTCCAGACTCCCACTCCGTCTCTGGGTTGGGGGTGTAGCACGGCACCCCCTTCTTTCCTTCATTTGGGAGTGGGTGCTCCAGCCTCCCCTTAAATCTTTGGGTTGGGGGGTGTAGCATGTAACTAAGACACATTCTTGAACCAGTGCCTCGATGCCTCTGGGCTGCTATGCGCTTTACAAATACAAAAATAAATAAAAAATAAAAATGGCACCCCCTTTATTCTTCCCTTCCTGGGTCCCTGGGGTTCTCACCAGACTCCCCTCTCGCACTCAGGCTGTAAGTGAATGGATTTAATAAGTGAACAGAAAAAAGGGAGGTTCAGTACTTTTTGCACAACATATTTCCCCAGAAGATGGACATTGCATTCGGGACAAACATATTACATAGAAATAGACATCACATTTCAATGTTACCCAGTCAATTAACCAAAAACATTTCAGAGTGGTACATTTCACCGAAGACCATAATACCGAAAAACACTGAATATATTAAATAAATATATAGGGTAGTGGGGTAAGGGTTTAAAATGAGTCAGGATGGTTTTGGGGTGGCATTATAAGGTTAGAAAATCAGGAGCCTTGAGGTTAGACCCCCTGAAATTAAAAAAAAAGAAAACATTCTGTGTTTTTCGGCATTATGGTCGTGATTAAATGTACCACTCTGATTTTTCCGTAGGTAAAATCACATATAACCCATTTCAGCACATCCATTCAAAAGAGGGCAACATTACATTAAAGTAGACACAACATTTGAGAACATCAATTAAGCACTTTTTTTAATTTTAACATTTCCAAAGAATAAGAATTAAACTACTCACCTGTTATAATTCCCCATGTGGGTTTTCAGTCCTTGGATGGTTCCTCTGCTCAGCTTTCATTTGGCTCCTCAATCAGTCGTAAAGTGTGTCTGGGATGACAGCTTTTCAACTGATTGATGTGGACCAATTTTTCTGTTTGTTCTGCTTTTGGGATGCAGATTTTGAAGACAACAGGTGAGATTTTATCTACAATTTCAAAGGCACCACACATAGGAGAGACTTCCGCTCCTTGGTCTGATTCCTTTGAAAATTGTACAGGTAAACCTTGCCACCTACTTCATACTCTTTCTTGGTGGTCTTTGGATCCCGATAGGTCTTCCTTCCTTTAGATGACTTTTCAAAGTTGCGCTCAGCATAAGCAAAACATTGCTTCCATAAATTTTCAATGTACTTATGAGTAATGGACGCATTTATCAGTGTCTGCTCCTGAGTTCTGGAGAAATGATGCTGAGGTAACACAATTCTTCATCTAGTTATGAGTTCAAATGGAGACATCTTGGTTGCAGAAGATGGTGCAGACCTAATAGCCATCAGAACAAGTGGTAATCAGATGTCCCAACTGGGTCCAGAGTCTGCCATAAACATCTTTAAGATACTCACAACTGTTTTGTTGCATCTCTCTACCCCCGCTTGAGAACAGCGGCAGAAAATGCAGAGTTTTCTTTTTATCCCTAGAATCTCCCACATCTTCGCCATCACCTCACTGGTAAAAGGGCTTCCTTGGTCCGACGCAACAAGATGTGGTTTATCATTAATGCAACAGCTGTCTCTGCCTTACAATTCAGGGCTGAAAGACACTCTACCCACTTTGTGGACAAGCATGTCACAGTCAACATGTACTTGTTTCCTCTAGAGCAGCGAATTACTGGTCTGATGAAATCGACTTGTAAATCTGACCAAGGCAGTGTCATTCCCCTTTTTAGTAGGAGAGCTCTGTGTGTGAGTGAACTGGGTTGACATTGACCACACACAAGACACACCTTTAGGTAACTGTTGAGGTCCTAGCCCATGTGTGGACAGTAGATAACCTTGCACAAGATTTCTAATGTCGTGTGAAACCCCCTATGACTGGCAGTGGCCGTGTCATGGTCATGGTTCAACATCAGGCTCCGGAATGAGGTAGGTACCACCCACTGGTCACAGTCAGATTAGGCTCTCCTTACCAACAAGCTGTCTTGGGTCCAAAACATCCATCTTGGACAACTTAATCAACACAGCAGATCCTCTATATGAGTACAATTTGACTCTGCTAGAGGAAAACTCACAGGGTCTTCAATGTGTCAATAACATTTCCCAATGATCAGGTCTTCTTTGATTAGAAGGGTCATTCCCTGTTTTATCTGGCCCCTCTATTTTGGAATGACCTCTTATCTAATTCCAATAGATGGCCATTGCATTGGAGGTCACCAGATTGTCAATTGACTTTATCAGTTCATCATGCTTTAAGGGTTTATTGTTGGCACAAAGCATGCCTCAATTATTCCAGTTAATTAGGTGCTCCACGAACCCATTCCTGACATAATCTGAGTCATTGATTATGACCAATTTATTCAGTTGGTGGTGCACTGAAGTGAGGATAGCTTGATGAATGGCCAATCATTCTGCAACCTGACTACTTAGGGGTCCTATTTTATAACCAGCAGTGAGTTCTGAGGTATAATTCACCCAGGCATTCCCCATGCCAGCCACAAGTTATTTTTCCCTGTGGTTGTCAACATGGTAGGAACACCCATCCACATAAACTGTGGGTATGCCCTGACATGTGTCTTCTTCATAGACCTTGTTTGGGGAAGTTAAGTATGCTTCCATGTTGTTATTGGTCCTTAAGCATTCGTCCTCAAGATAGTTTTCTTGAACACAATCATGCAAGCCCGCCAACCCATATCTGACCTCCACAGGAATGCCTTGCATGGACAGAATCCAGGGCGTAATTGTGGAATTACTAGCGTTCCCCGCCTGGACTCTGTCACTTTGTAGATATTGAAAGGGTTGGTGAGGAGTCTCAACAATTATGTGCTCCCCCTGGATGAATGGCCAGTAGTTTTTCAATGCCCACAGCATGGCCAGGAGTGCCTTCTCACAGTCATTGTATTTTTCCTCCACAGAGGACAAAGTCTTGCTTGCGTACGAGATGATTTTGTTGACCTTGTCATGCTTTTGTTGTTAGGCAAATATCTGAGAACCTCGTCTCCAAGAAGAACTACTTATTCTTTATGGGATAATCCAAACAGGGAGCCTGGGAAATGCTTCTCTTCAGTTGTTTAACTGCTTCAGCTTTTTCTGATCCCACTCCCACTTGACTCCGGCCTTTAATAAATGGACCACAGGGCGAGTGACCGCTGCATAGTCTTCAATGAACTTAGGACTATAATTAGTGAGTCCAAAAAGGCTTCTTAATTCTTGCAGAGAGGTAGGGTCTTTTAATTTCAATAAGGCTTCCACCTTCTTTGCCTGGGGATTAAGACCCTCAGGGGTGATCTTGTACCCTAGGAGTTCGCTCGGGTCTTACACCACTGTGCCTTCTGAAAGGACAGTTTTGCTCCGGCTTTCAGCAACTGGGTCAGAACATAGCAGATGCCTGCTATATGTTCATCTACAGTTCAGCTCTTTATCAGAATATCACCTACATAGGCCAGGTTTCTACTTTTGCCCAAGTCGGGCATGGCCTTATGTAGAAAGATGTTGAACTCATTGCTGGAGTTTATGTATCCAAAGGGGGTTCGGGACCACGTGTACTGTTGCCACCAGAAGGTAAAGGCAACCTTGTACTGGTCTTCCCTACTTACGGGTCCTGTCCAGTAACCATTGGTCAAGTCAATGGCGGTGTACACCTTTGACCCTTGGATCTGTGCCAGCCCTTGGTCGATGTGGGGAAGTAGCCATCTTGACATGTGGACCCGTTTGTTCAACTCCCACAGGTCTGCACATAGTCTTCATTGGCTGTTTGGTTTGAGTATCCCCAGTACCGGGTTGTTCAAGTTACAGTGGATCGGACAAATTATTCCACTGGATTCTAAATTCTTAATCTATGAGTGACTCCATGGACACAAGAGGTAACCAGTATTGTCCGTATGTACGGTGGTTGAGTGACTGGATGTACGTCCACAGTCGTATGAGTCAACTGAAAAAATATCTTGGAATTCCAGGAAGACCTGTTTCAGCTTTTGCTTTTTCTCCTCTTACTGCAGGCAGCAGCAAGATTGATTGTTTCCTTGACCATCTGTTTGAAACCTGTAAAGACCTCAGGCTTGGCAATTTCAGCTGTATCCTCCAGTTGGGTGGAGAGATCTCTTTTGATGGTGTTAACCTGGACATTAGGTTCTAGGGATTTGAGGTAGTGGTCCTTGGCTCTGAACACTACCTCCTCCCTCGTGATGTTGAAGGTCACCTCTTCCACCCAGTAGGGGCAGTGTAGAGGAGCAGTTACATGTCTCTGCAGGGAATCTCACCCCCCGACCTCCTGTATGTTGGAAGCCTGAGATTGTGCCATGCTTGACACCAGCAGTTGTGACCATGCCACAGCAAATATTCAAAAGAAGATACCCACTGAGAAAACCCTATCAAATGTATTCCCGAAGAGACAATAATCTGAGGGAGGAACAACTCCCTGAAGGAATATGAGAACGAGTGAAAGAGGAGCTGGTGATGTCACAAGAGACGAACATGACACACTGCGGATAATTGCTAAAGAGAAAGCATGGACCTTATAGAAACTGATGACGAATTTAAGAATCAAGTAAACTTCCATTTGCAAGGAGAAGATTGCATGTGTGCGACGCACTGCATTAAATGGAAGCCGTTCAATAACTGTACAGATGAAGCAATGCAAGTAGATTAAGTAATCTTAGAAGCTGGCTATATGCAGTCAATAGACTGCAGGCGAAATCGCCATTGTATAAAAGCTGGACATCAGTGTCATGAATTTAGTTAGCCCGGACCCATGGAGAGGAAAGGCCGAGAACTGTGTCGCAGCAAGAATTAGCTGAGATTGTGGAAATGAATGGTGAGGCTGTTTGGCTTGGTGTCAAAGTCAAAGGAGCCAAGGCCGGTTATTTATTCTTGAAGGCGGTGAATGTGAGAAGCTGAATCATCCCTTGTTAATGTGTAAAGAAAGAACACCAAGAGTGTCAAGTTTTATTAATTTAAGACATTTAAATGCTGCAAAATGGACCAAATCGTGGTCTCCTGTCACGTGAGCCAATGATGGAAATAGAGTTGAGTTTGGAGTTAGAGAACAACGATAATGCATGCTCGCATTCCCTTACATTCCCATAGACAAGAATACTCTGCAAAGCCAAGTTCAAAAACATTCCTGATGGCAGAAGATATGGGTGATGAGACATTGGGCTAATTGGGTGGGGAGATAAAGTTAAGTCCACCTCCTGGCAACTGGGTCTGAATTCACATGCTGCTAAGTGAACCAAATGTTCCAGACATGGCACGAGCGTGCCAACCAATTGTAGAGGACCATATAACGAGGGCCTTACAGTATGAGAGGCAATGATATATTGCATACTTAATAGTGTTGAAGATTACATATTTTAGGGGTAGGCATAAGTTGTCCACCTGACAGTAGATATCCAATCACATTCCCACGCCTTATAGAAGGTATACCTAGATGTTTCCCTTGAACGTATCACAACCTCTCATAGGTTTTTCTCATTTCCCACATAGTGTGACATCACCCATGACAAATTTCTGGTATATATATGTGTTTTTATGTGAAATGTACAGAGAACTTGATCGAATGTCCGTTGATGTCCGTTGTAACTCCCTGTTTTACACAATTGATGATAAAACAGCAAACTCTGCCATCTTCCTGAGTTGGTTTGGTTATTTGTTGTCAGAGCTATTCTACATCCCCATCCATTGCATGCACGTTACCCAAAGGGCTCTACACTCACGTGGTAGCGGTGCGGAGGGTTAAAAGATCCAAACTAGTTTGTTTCCAGAGTTTTGGACGATCGAGTATCCTCCGCCATTTGCCGGAAGGTTGCAGGGTTTCTTGTGGAGAGTGGCCGATAGATAGGATGACCAGATTAAAAAAAAGAAACAGGACAGGCCACAGACATAGACGTAGGATTACAATAAATACAAATAAAACTGTAGTCCTATTTCTATGTCACCGGCCTTTTGCGGGGAATGGATAGGGGTGTGCTCACAGCTTTGGAGGAGAGCGCCAGGGAGGGGAAGGATGGTGCCGGCACCCGATTTTGGGATTTCAAAATCGGGTCCTGACAAAAACTGGCACTGTAGCCACCCACCCTTGAAACCCTGCATGGGGTTTTTAAAATTTAACAACTCCCGGGACGCAGGATGATTTCCCCGGACTGTCCTGGGAAAACCGGGACATCTGGTCCACCTACTGATAGAAATAAACTTGTAAGAAGAACCGAGATGGTGGGCAGGTCGCTCTTTGATGAAATCCCTGCCCGGTTTCCACAGGCGCTCTGCGGATGACAGGCAAAGTGGTCGATTGGAGGAAGATCGATACTAAAGTTCTCGAGTCGATCAACAAACTAATGGTGAGTATACTAAGGGGAATGGAAAATAAAGGGATGGGGTTGTGATAAGTTTTGAGTAACAGGAAATACTGTCTGAAGAAAATATAGTACCTAGAGTACTGGCTGAAGGGAGCTTAGAAGGAGACATCTCAAATCCCAACGCGGGTAGAACGGAAATGTGTAACGTGTGAACAGGTTCACGGAAGATGAAATCTCAAACCCTGTATAGGGTATTAAGTAAAGGTAAGGGTGAAAAAAGGTGATCACAGTGTTTATTAATGTGTAAAGTCGACTAGTCTGTATGATTGTTTGTTGAGAAAAATATCAAAGACCGATAGAATTTGTAAAGTCATTAAAAATTGTTGAAGAGCTATAGTGACTACCATAGTGAAGAGGTTGGTACCAATCCAAAGGTAGAGATAGCTCATTGAGAAATTAGGTGCTTGAGCGGCGATTGATGGTGCATGCTCATATTTTTTATTTTGAAGAGTTGAAAAAGTGACGTAAACAAAAGTATACATGTTAGTTTATAAATTGTGCATTGACAGTCAATTGAGACTTGTCATTATGGGAGATACTCCTTTGATGCACCTATGCAAGACACTGCCAAAGTACATGCCCAAGCTCAGGCAGTATAGTGCGGAATGGGTGAAAGGCACGGCAGATAAGATGTTTAACCATCTTAGATATTGCCATCACAGGCACCATTGAGAGCTTGCTAAAAAGTTTGTTCTAATCCACTTCTCCACTATGCTGTTTATGGTACTATCACCCTAATTTTCACTGTGTTAAGTGGTAACTGTATTTCGTTTTATAGTTCATAACGCCTCTACTTCAGGCATAGTAGAGATCATTCTGAATGAGAAGTGCTTAACGTAACAATATGCTGGACTTACATATGCTACTAGTAAATAATTGGTCTCTAGCACTAAGACATATGTTAATTAATGGACAAGACACATACACATTATTGGGTTCTGGTAAGGATACATATATAGATCAGTGCTGATAACCTTGATTATGAGTTAAAAGTAAATGAGAACAATATGAGATAAAAAATGATGTATATGGACTGCGCATTTTTAGGCGCATCTCGACATATGTAAGTCTCTGCAACATATTAGTTGCAGCTTAAGTAATTGTTGTGGCACAAATCATTTAATTTACACTATTAAGAAATGGGCATTTTATAGAATATCAGTGCCTCTATCATCGAGAAGAGTAACACACTCGCTTAAGGTAATGGGAACTAAACCGCTATGTAGTATTTACATTACTTCTGCACCCCTCCAGGTTACCGTCAGACAGTACTTAAATGCCTCTATACAGTAACTCTTGCGGCCCGAAAAAGGACGTAATAAGATTTACCCACTGTGAGCAGAGTAGAGTCAAATGAAGATACGGTATATTTAGGAAGCGAGAGCACGCTTTTCCCCATTTTCAAATCATGACACAGGTTTTAAAAACATTTTTTGATGCTGTTCTCAATTTTTTTGATGCCGTTCTCTATTTACAATGCATATTGACAAAGTCTCACCGACACAGGTAAGAGGATTATATGTACTTTATTGCTCGACCCCACAGGCCTCCAGCTTCAGCTTCCTCCACCTAACGGCCACTGTGGAATGTTGACTGCTGAACATGCATCAACACTCCACAGGTGCCCATGCACGAGCCCGTGCATATTACAACATATCCTCTTCCCTTGTATAACAAAAAATGTTAACAGCCTGTAGCAGGATAAACTGCAAACAAATTGAACAATGGAAACATGAACAAAATATTATGTGACTATCATTAATACAAGTTACATTTCATAGATATAGAAAGATTGACCACATGGGTGCGACGCACCGTAGAATGTAAATTTCACGTTTAACAAATGTAATCTCTAAACCTTATAGGGGGACCACACCTCCTGGCCAGCCGACCCCCTTCTAGTCCTACATCAGGTTGCCGATCAGAAGCATTTTGACACTCCACATTCACTTCTGCACCAAAAGGACCTGGAAGTGGGACAACCTCTTCCTGTTCGAACCTGATCACTTGTGAACCCACAGGATCATAATCCAGCATTTTATCCTGAGATTCCGGATCAGACTCCTCACTTGCACTCTCCACGCGTTTGCGTCCATCCACCACCACCCGTCTCTTACTCCAGACAGAGCCATCCTCCAATTGCACATGGCCTTTTCCAACCTTAACAACTCTCCTTGAGGGCAAAAACTTGCTGTAGCCTTTGTGAACCATCCTGGGATTTCTTATGTACACCTCATGCCCAGGCTTAACGTTCAACTCCTTTCTAAAGTTTTGTGAAGACACCGTGGTCTCCTGGCGCGCCGAAATGCTGCGATGAATAGCCTGCAAATCCATATTACAGGGCCCTCCACCACCCATAGCCAAGGTTCTCAACATTGCACCTGCTTTCCTACCCCTCATGAGTTCAAATGGAGATCTGCCCGTAACCGTGGCAGGGGTTCTCCGATATGCAGCCAGATATTGTGTCACCACTTCCAGCCAATCCAAACCATTAGCCAAAGCCAATTGTATGGCTGACTTAATCGTACCATTGGCCCTCTCAACTAATCCATTCGCAGAAGGATTATACAGAGCTGTCCTATAATGGGAAATGGCATGCTGTTCCAAAAATTCTCTCATTGCTCTGGTGGTGAACTGCACCCCATTATCAGTAACTAAACTTGCAGGTAACCCCTCACGATCAAATACTTTCCTCAAGAAGGCAATAACATAATTGGTTGTGACACAGGAACACGCCGCCACCTCAATCCACCTGGACGTATAGTCCACCAACACCAACATATATCTGGACTCAGGCTCTAAACACTCAAACGGACCCATGATGTCCAAAGCCAATTTCGACCATACTTGCTCTGGAACCTCTACAGGATGTACAGGTTGTGGATGCAGTACCTTGCTCTTATCGCTGACAGAACATGCCTGACAATCTTTCACCACTTGTTCCACATCCTTGTCCATAGACTCCACCAGTACTCCTCTCTCAGTCTCCTCTTAGTCAAAGATCGACCCAAATGACCAACATGTGCCAATTCCACCATTCTACCTCTCAGACTTACAGGGGGTATCAACCTACTTCCCCTAGACACACCCCAAGGACCCTCAGCTAATTCATGGATAACTTGGGCATAAGCTTTCCCTTCCGGCCTATCCTTTACCGTGTGCCAACCTTTCACTAGACCCTAATCCATTTTAATTCGAGATCAGCCTCAGACTCCAAATCCCACAACGACTTCTCCACAGCAGAAGCCACCAAAGCAACCTGACACTCCTGCAAGTTATCCTCTTTTACCAATCCTGCCTGACTGTCCGCCTCCACAACTGGCAAACGGGACAAACAGTCTGCCACCGCATTAAACTTCCCCGGAAAATACTGCAAAGAAAAAGTGTAATCCTGTAGCTGTACTGACCACTTTGCTATCCACGGGGATACCGCCATGACTCCCTTGGTAGAAAAAACTTGCACTAACGGTTTATGGTCCGTTCTGACAATATAGGGTATGCCCCACAAGAATGTCCTGAAGTGTTTCGAAGCCCATAACACTGCCAAAGTCTCTCTCTCAATTACCGAGTACCTGATTTCCACATCTCTCAAGGTCCTCGAGGCGAAGGCCACTGGCATCCATTCACCATTTATCCATTGCTCTAGCACTGCCCCCAGACCCACCTCACTTGCATCCACAGTCAAAGCAGTTTTATTTTTCGGGTCAAATGACTTCAGACAAGGAGCATTCTCCACATCCCTCTTGACCGACTCAAATTCTGCCGCACACTCCTCAGACCATGCAAATTTTACGCACTTCCTCATAAGAGCTCTCATGGCCACCGTTTTTTCAGCATAATTGGATACAAATTTAACGTAGTACTCCGCAAGGCCCAGAAAAGCCCTTAACTGATCCTTATTGACCGGAGCTGGTGTATCCTTCAACACTTGTACCAACTCCCCTTTGGGACTCACACCTCGTGACCTCAATGCATGTCCCAAATATGTGACCTCCTCCACTCCCACCTGACACTTGGTTAACTTTACAGTCAGACCTCTCTCCTTAAGAATCTGCATTACCCTCCTTACCCTGGCATCATGTTCCTCCTTGCTGCTGTCCCAGACCAGAATGTCATCTTGAAAATAGCTGACTCCCAACACCCCTCCAATCATCTGCTGCATCAACATCTGGAACACAGCCGAAGCCGAAGCAAGGCAAAAAGGCATGCGACAAAATCTGTATGCCCCAAACGGAGTCACAAATGAAGTAAGGGGTCTAGATTCAACGTGCAGGTCAATTTGATGATACGCCGTTGACAGATGAAAAGTATCTAGCATCCCCCAATGTCAACAACAACTCATTAATATTTGGCAAGGGATGCCGATCCACCCATATGCTGGAATTTAGCTCCTGGAGATCTACACACATTCTGATGCTCCTGTCGCCCTTCTTAACTAAAACCACGGGAAACAACCATTCTGAGGACTCAATAGGCTCAATTATCCCTGCTGACTGCAACTTAGTCAATTCCGCTTTGAATGCCTCTCTCGCCGTTACTGGCACTCCCCTCACTTTATGTACTTTAGGAACTGCATCCTTCTTCAACACAATGCAATGTGTAAAACCCCTAAGCTTACCAAGGGTGTCTGAAAATACTTTAGGAAACTCACTCATGAGCACTGTAGGAGTAACCCATATGTCATTCTGTCCCGCTCCCTCCATGACACTGAGAACCGGTTCCTTCTCACCTGGATGTATTTGTATTTTTAGTGCAGCCTGCTCATCCCAACCCAACACACTCGTGCCCTTTGAAGCCACATACAATTTACCCAAAGTTTGCCTCCCTTTGAAGGAGAAATTCGACCAATTGTAACCAAGCAGGTCGATGGGACTCTTCCCAAAAGCATATGGTCTGATGTCCGGAGTCAACAAAGTAGAAATCTGTTTACCCAAAACCTCTTGATACACTTCCGGAGACACCAGAGTATAAGGTGACCCCGAATCCACAAGCATATCCACAGGTTGCAGGTCCACCAATACCGACACCCATGGACCCTCCCGCCCACTTCCCTCCACATGTAATATGACACTTTGATTAGAGCCACCTCCTGATGCCCCTTCTAGCAACATGGTAGAGTCCTCTGTAGCCACACTAGCGATCATCTGCCCCTTACACATGCGTGCAAAGTGGCCCAAACGCTTACATTTCCTGCATTCAACATTGCAAGCAGGACAGGATTTAGAATCAGCAGTGTGACTCGACCAGCCACAATTTCTGCACCCCTCCTTGCCCTTAGATGCTCTATTCCCTTGTACCACAGCTTTAGCCAAACCTTTCTTGTTCCTTGACACTACGGCATGCACTATCTCCCTATTCCCATCCCTTTCAGTAACAATTTGTACGCTCGCCTTAGAAGCTTCAATTGCTCTGGCAATCTCCAAAACCTTATCAAGTGAAGGAACACTTTCAATCCACAATCTCTCTCTGATTTTTTGATTAGATGTCTTCATCATAATCTGATCCCTTATGTGTTCCTCTCCATTACCAGGGAACCCGCATGTAGCCATGAGTGCACGTAGTGCTGTAACATATGAATCTATGCGTTCCGTGGAACCGTGCGCCCTATAGAAAAACTTATACCACTCTAAAACCACATTAACTCTTTTACCAAAACGTATTTGCAATTTCCTCAAAGCAGTCTCATAGGTACTTATAACCATTTCTCCCTCACCTCCCCCTTGAACCATTACATTTTCTCCATGCAGGTGGCGAAAAACCCTCAACCCCTCAGTACCAATACAATTCAACAATGCAGCCTCCTTTTCATCATTGTTGAACTTTGCCCCACCTGCAGCCCTCAAATATACTTTAAAGGCGTGTACCCATTGCTCCCAAGGAGCAACATGCTCTCCAGGGTTTGGCAAAAAGGCAGGCCTGGCAGCCGTATGCAACATGGCTGTATAGAATGCCTTGTTCCTTAGGCCCCCAACAGGAACTTGCCCACCACTGTGCAAGTCTCAATGCTCCTTCCTCCCTTGAGATGGTGGATGTCCCCCACTGTCAGCTTGTACACGTGCACCCACACGTAAATGCAGTACAGCCGGTGAATTGGCACTGGGTGAGTCACAACAAACAAACCAATGTAAAAGCAGACTGATGTCTCCCACTGTCACCTTGTACACGTGCACCCACACGTAAATGCAGTACAGCCAGGAGTTGGCACTGGGTGAGTCACAACCTACTGGTACAAAAACCAACTTGCAGTGATCCCAGCCCAAACCAGATGCACCAAACTCCACTTGTCAGGGCTCCACAAAAGTTGTGTGCCCAAATCTTACCACCAACAGCCCTTTAGATTGCAGATAATGGATGTCTTGTGGCTACTCAGACTCCCAGGTGTCCCTGGACCATATTTGAATGAGGCTCCTGCCTTGCCTTCCCCCAACCATCGAGCAGCAACAGTCAGCTCCTGCGTTTATATCCTCCGAATACTGTGCCTCCTCCGATAAGCCGAACAGCAGCGGTCAGCTGATATCTGAGCCGCGCAGCGCCACCGTCGCCCCTCCTCCCTCCGACAGGCAGCAAGCAGTGAGCGGCTTGGTGCGTAGATGCTGCCGGGGCGGAGCTACCAGCCAGCGCTCAGCGTCCTACAGGCCTCCGCACTCCGCGGCGGCTGCACCACCTCCGAGGCCCTGACTGGACCCCGAGCAGCCAGATGGTGGGTGGTGACTACCCACCACAAACAACGGAGCCCCCCTGCAGTCGCTGCCGCGCTTGAAGCAGGGGAAGGCCAGCAGCACGAATCCGCTGGCGCCCTGCGCCCTCACAGCTGCCCCCACGGATCGGCGTGCCCTCCTCCGCTGCCCCGACTGGGCTCTTGTGCAGCCAGTCACCGTGGGGCAGGCAGCTCCCAGGGTATCAATTGCAGGCCGATCCGCATCCTCTCTTATGGCAGCGCCGGAGGTGGGCAGACGGCAGAGGACAACCAGCCGGCGCACACGTGGAACGGGGTCGAGCAAAATCCTCTTCACCACTGACAAAGTCTCACCGACACAGGTAAGAGGATTATATGTACTTTATTGCTCGACCCCACAGGCCTCCAGCTTCAGCTTCCTCCACCTAACGGCCACTGTGGAATGTTGACTGCTGAACATGCATCAACACTCCACAGGTGCCCATGCACGAGCCCGTGCATATTACAACACATATTATACTAGGTTTGTTTTTTTGGGTGATCTTTTATACAGTAATCGAGATTTCTGTTTTATCTTTACACCCAGTATGGTGTCCTCCCATGTTACAGCACACTTTGCAATATGACCGCCAAGTTTCATTCCTTTTCCCCGCACCTCCCTACATTGTGTCTCCATAGTAACCTATAACAACATCACAGCTCGAAGTGAAACGCGCGTCCTCGCGGTTTCACGGAGAGCTTTAACAAATCTTTACAAGACAGAAGGTAAGCCTTGACTCAGGTTTAGATTACACATATGTTTTTTCCTGCCATCAAACTCTAACCAGTGCCGTACATATATTCACAGATACGCTTTGGGAAAATCTATGTTTCATGTTCACGATCGCATGGCAACACGCAGGGAGAATACCCTGCCATTTTCACAGGCACCATTGTACAACAGGGAAGCAAGGTCAGTTCCATTACATCCATTGCACGTATATTATTTTGATTTCGACTCTAGAGTGAAGATTAACTCTCCTTTCCTTTGTTTGTTGATTTTTTACATTTGCTGGGCATCCTTCATTCAAATCCACTAATCCAATCCATATGTATATTATTTCATTCCTACATTTTCTTTTGCATGTTCGTATAATGTGGTTATGTGTTTATTTGTGAAATAATATGCTGTTATGTTCTTATTTGTGACACTTGTGTACACTTTTGTGCACATGGGACGAATATCTTTTGTAAATATGCATTGAATGAACATGGTTGGCATTGATTTGGTGCAAAATGGACTTGTGGACTACAGTCTAATACGTTTTTTTGAATATCGCTTTACTTTGGTGGCACTTAATTCTTAACTTGTGTTATGATGATCATAACTAGGCCCTGATGAAGGAAGCTAATTACGAAATGCATTGGCCATCACTATAGGCACCTGCATTGACAGAGATTATAAATTTCATAATTCTTTAAATAAAATCCAGTTACATTGGATAAAACGCACGGAGTATGTGATTTCTCATATCTTGGATAAAAACTGACCACTAACCAAAGGATACCACATATTTGTGGATATAGGAGTGCAGCCCGCACCGCTGGCTTTACGGCCGAGGTCTTTGAACATAGTCAATTGAGACTTGTCATTATGGGAGATACTCCTTTGATGCACCTATGCAAGACACTGCCAAAGCACATGCCCAAGCTCAGGCAGTATAGTGCGGAATGGGTGAAAGGCACAGCAGATAAGATGCTCATGCCGTTGTCACAAGGGGGATCACTGTCAAAAGCGGCATTGCAACACATGACCACATACTGCTTACACGGGGCAGAAATTGAGAGAAAAGATTTGCGATTCTAGAGCTCTGGAAAATGTATCAGGAAGAGAGGGAAGATCCGCCACCTGAGGAGTGGATGCTTAGTCAGCGAAAGGAGGAAGGTGTTGAGCCCTCAGTTCCTCTTACATCGTCTAAAGAAAAAGGTGCTAGTGTGGAAGAAATAGGGTTGCACCCTTTAAAGGAGTTGAAAGCTGCAATGGGGTATTGTAATCCGATATATACGAACTGCCATCTTACAATAGCGATGATAGTCCAGAGGAGAGTAAGAGAAAAGAAGAGATCTATAAGATCATACAAGACAAAGAAAAGAGTGAGCGATCGAATCTGTCGACAGAAATAGAGAAGGATAAAACAGACGAGGTAACGCTTGTGCAGAACAATGGATTGGAAGACAGATATTACTCAAGTTAGATGGGAAAAGTACTGAAGAAGTTAGGCAAAGAGAAGATAAGGACGAGCAAGAAAGAAAGGACAAAGAACGAGAGAAGAGATTGAAAGAAGATGAGCAGAAAAAGAAGAGCAGGGAGCGACGAGAACAGCTGTATCAGGAGGAGGAAGAGAAAAAAGTAGAACAGGCAGATGAACAAAGAAAATATAACAATAGGCAGAGAGCGAAAGAAGCTAGGGATAGAAGAGAAAGGAAGGGAGACGAGGAGGAGGCACAAAGACTAAGGGACAAAAGAATACAGAGACAAAGGGAAAAAGAAGAAAGAAGGGAAGGAGTAAGGCAAGAAGAACAAAGGCAAGAGGAAGAAAGATTTAGAAGGGAGGCGAGAAAGCAAACGGAATTAGATGAAGAAATAGAAAGAAGGAGAAGACAGCAGGGTCTCGATGCTAGTCTCGTACGTAAAGAACCAGTAGGGCCAAGCCCAACAATATGATGGGACAGAACAGAAGAGTTCCTTCCGATAAAGGAAGCAACATCAGGGGCATCTAGAGTAGTATTGGAAGGAGAAAACATTGATGCAGCAAGCATTGGAGAAAGGATCGGTAAGGTCTATCAAGAATTATAGGAAGGTAACAAATATGGAAGTCGGGGCAAGGGGGATCAATCCCTATTATTTCAATCACGAAGAAAAGAAGGAATACCGTTCAATCGCGAACGTAGAGGTTTGTCCTTAAGCAGACTGAACCTAGACAAAGGTGAAGGAGATGATGGTGACACTAGTTGGGGACAAGACATATCAGATGAGGAGAGAGAGTCCATCCTTGAGGTAGGAGGGAGCGTGTGCACCACTGAGGGAAGCCTGCAAATGGATAAAGAAGTAAGATGGTCAGATCTGGAACAAAGTAAGGATAGGATGCCAGATCCCATACCATATCCAGAGCATCCCTGAGTAAAATTGTATAGTGAGAAGGGAGAAATTCTGCCATATGTGAGCAGGTTAAGGTCGTCACTGGCAAGGAGACAGAGACTATCGTCCCTGCCATGGATAGACTAACAATGGGAACGGACTGTGAGTTGGGGTTTACGCAGTTTCCCTTATTAGAAAAAGGGGGAACAAGACCACAGTATATTTAAAGGCTGCCGATGGATAAGGATAATTTAATGTGCAAGCTCCCAAGTTTGACTTCAGACCCTGGGAAATGGATATACGAATTAGAAAAATGACAGGAGGAAACACGCTGGCCATAGGGGACATTAAGGGTCTCCTGGCAACTATTCTTAGGGAAAGGGCTGATGACATATGGAGGAGAGCAGGGTATTGAAGTGTGACAGCATGTGTGGAGCGCTCTCAGGGTACAGTATCCTGATACATCAGATATGGGTGCAATTATGACACATAGGATGAAGAAAGATGAAGACCCTAATGACCCTACATTCAGGACATTCAAGAGAAATAGCAACTTGAAACTCGCGAGCCGTGGGAAAAAACAGTGGCATTATTTTACCATATTTTATGTCAGGGGTTGCCTGAGCCAGTACAGTGGCAGATGAAGAAACAAGTGGGAATGGAAGCGAAACCGTGGGCTGAGATACAGTTGACGATAGTGCATCACTGTCGGTTGTTAGAAGAGAAAAAATAGAAAGAAAGAAGAGACTAAGAAAATAGAGGAAGCCAAGTTAGTTCAGAAACAATTGTCAAAATTTGCCATAGAAGGGGCGGCATTGACAAGTGGAGAAGGATTGGGAATGCAGGAAGCAATGGGTACATCGGAAGCGAATAATCAGCGCCCGATGGACCAAGGTGGATATGGGTTTGTGCCGCGAGGCAGAGGTATGGGCTATAGAGGAAGATGAGGATTCCAAAATAATCAACGTGGGTTTTAGGGTACACAGAATGAGAACCAGAGTACTCACGGAGGATATAACCAAAGGAGACTTGTCAGACGGGCACCCCCAGTATGTTGGACTTGTGGGATGGCAGGGCACATTGCAAGCTTATGTGGGAGCCAAGGGAATGTACAAAATTGACAATTTTGAAGAGGTCAAGAGGGGGGAAGGCTTATCCTCCATCATATAGCACACAAACTCGGGAAGGGTTTGTCCAAGATCACACATTGTATCAGACACAAGTACCGCAATTACCACAGGTACAGCAGCAAGAGCGAGTGCAAATTAATCCACCACAAGGGCAGTCGCAACAAGCCTCTATGCAGAAACAGAAGTATGCAAACACAGGACAAGTGCTGCAACCCAGAATAGGAGGTGCCACTGTGGTAAGAGGAAATCCTTTCAAAGGGACGGGGATGAGCCTGTACCCACAATAGGACAGCTCACAGGGTGACTTGATGTGTTCAGTGCTATCTGTGACACCAGACCCCCAAGAGGAACCAAGGGTCGATGTGACAATAGGAGGCAAATCTTTCTCTTTTTTAATAGACACTGGAGCTACTCGTTCATATACACGAGAGGGAAAGTATCCAATGTCGGGGATTGCCATGAATGCTCAAAGGTTCTCTGGAGCTACGAGTCGAGTTCCTTTTACTGATGAAGTACCAGTGTCTATAGGACAGTGTGACATGGCTGTTCCTTGGTTGTATTCACGACAGACACCGATTAACATTTTGGGAAGAGATGTAATGACAAGACTGAACATGACGATTTCATTTACTGATCAAGAAATAGTGTGTTCCACTACAGACCCTTTCACACATGGAATCCAGTCACATTCATAACCTTGCCCAAGTTCGGCCCCGGCCACCTACGTGATACCTGTCTGTGTGCGGGACACGCAGGCGTTTGTGCGTCCAATCAAATCTGGCCCAGAGAGCATTTCCAATCCAGTCAGTGCACAGCATCGGTCAGCTAAGTGTACTCCATCCATATTTGCTGGCTGGTCGGCATTCATCATCTTATTAAGTCGCTCATGCAAGCTACCGCTCACAGCAACTTTGAAAACGTGGCACATGCCAACACTTGAAATTAGTTTGGGGACGGCACCTGCCTTCATTCACAGCTCCATCCGGCCAATGCCCATGCCAATGCCCACAACTTAGTTCAAGTGTGGCGAGTGCTAACATTCACAAAACTCTATACAAATATGATACCTGGTAGCAATTATGGAGCATGTGAGGTTGCTGGCTGGAGTTGGCTAGGGATGCTGATTCTGTCCTTGTGGGTGTCGCTTGTGTCCTAATCAACCTGGCATCGTCTCTCTCGTTGTGGTAGGAGTTTCCTTTAGTCGGTTCTGGATGTTGTCAGTGTCATCCTAAATTTTGTCATCCTTTTCTTTGTGTTTCCCGTTCAATTGTTTCGTTTTTTCAATTTGAATCTGTGATGTTGAAGAGCCAGGTTTTTAGTAATTTTCTGAATTGTAGGTGGTCTTTGGTGTTTCTTATTTCTTTCGGGATGTTGTTCCAGGTTTTTGTGGCTAAGTGGGAGAAGGAGGAAACCCCATGTTTTTTCTTAAGGTATGGTTTTTGTTCCAGCAGGATTTCGCTGCTTGATCTGAGGAGTCTCATTGGCTTGTAGATTGTTATTTTCTTTGTAGGAATTCAGCTCCTTGTTCGCTGATTGCCGTGTGTGTTATGCACATTGTTTTGAAGGTGATGCGATGTTTGACTTGGAGCCACTGCAGTGTTTTTAGTGCTGGAGTGATGTGGTCTCTTGTGGACAGTGTTTGAGGAACAGTCTGGCTGTTGTATTTTAGATGCATTGTAGTTTCTTCAGGAGGTATTCTGGCATCCCGAGATAGAGGCTGTTTGCCTCTTGACATGATGAGGGCAACGATTGTGAGTGTTTTGTGGGTGAAGCAGAGGAAAGGTAAGACGCTTCTTGTCGTGTGATGGAGGAAGAAGCATTTCTTGATTATTGCATTAATTTGAGGTTCTAAGGTTAGGGTGTTGTCCATCAGGACTCCCAGATTTTTGACTACCTTAGATGGTGTTGGTGCAGTTCCAATTTCCATGGGCCATGGAATGTAGGTGTTCTCTTGGTTTTTGGATATAATCATGATTTCTGTCTTTCCTGGGTTGATTTTCAAGTTGTTGACGTTCATCCAGTTAAAGACCTCTTTTAGACACTCTATTAGGGTTGAGTGATCACTTGAGTGTCTTCGATTTTGTAGATGATTTGAGTGTCATCTGCAGAGTTGTAGCATTTAAATGTTTCTTTTTTGAAGATTGTGATTACTGGAGTCCGGTAGATGTTGAAGTACAGTGGTGATAGTGAGGACCCTTGTGGTACTCCACAGCCGTTAACTCGTGGGGTGGATTTGAAGGGTTTTATCCATACGGTTTCTGTTCTGTCTATTAGGAATGATTTGATCCATAGTTGTGCCATGTCCGTAATGCCTATGTCTTCTAGTCTTTTGGTTAGGGTGTCATGGCTAACTGTGTCGAAGGCTGGGGAGAGGTCGAGCAGAATCAGGGCTGAGGTTGTATCGGAGTCCAGGTTTGTTTTTAGGTCGTCCCATATGGATAGTAGTGCTGTTTCTGTTCTTCTTGCGGATCTGAAACTGACTTGTGCTTGGTCTAGCAGGTGCTGTTTTTCTACGTGTTCTTGGGTTAATTTGTATACATAGGTTTCAAGGAGTTTTGCTGGGTAGGGAATGTTTGAAATCGGCCTGTAGTTAGAGAGGTCTTCTACATTGCCACTTGTGTTTTTTAAAAGCGGTTTGATATATGCTGATTTGAAGGTTTTTGGTACTGTTCCTGTTGTTAGTGAGAGATTTAAGAGGTTTCTGTAGTATTTTGATGGCGTTCCTTGTGCAAGGATTGATTTGTAGATGTCAGGGGGGCACAGATCCATGGGTCTTCCTGCTTTCTTGCTGTGTTTTATCAGCAAGACAAATGCCTCTGTTGATATTTCAGGAAAGTTTTGGAGTTTGTGCTGTGGCTCTGTGTTAGGTCCGGTTGGTTGAATGTTATGGTTGGTTGGTCTGTTTTGTATGATTTGTCGGATGTTGTTGATTTTGTTCTTGAAGTGATCTGCTAAGTCGTTGCAAAGTTTCTCTGAGGGGGTTGGGGTGTTGTTGCAGCCCGGTGGGTTTCTCATTTCTTTAATGATGTTGAACATTTCTTTTTGTGTGTTGCTGGCATTGGTGATTCTGTCATCATAATGCCTTCTATCCGCCTTTTGTATTTCCTTCTTGTAGGTGCAGATTTGTTACTGGAACAGTATTTTCTTGTCTTGGTTGTATTCTTTCCTCCATTCCAATTCCATCTTTTTGAAGTCCTTTTTCATGGTGCTTAGTAGCGGGGTGCACCATTTTACCATGGCCCTTTTTTTTGAGGGGGTGAATAGTTTTACTGAGTCAATGTTTTCGATTGTATAAGCAATCCATTTGTGGAGTAAATCCGCTTTCCGTCTAGGTCAGCCAGCTCTAGTTCTGTAGTCGAGGGTTTTGTCATCTCAAGTTGTTCCATTAGGTTGCTTGTTTTGGGGCTCAGTGTTATTGCATCAGTTGGGTTCTTGCTGTTTCTGGTGTTGTGCATTCTTCTTCTGCGTGGTTGTGTTTGGTTGTCTGTTGTTGATTCTTGCGTTGGGTTGGCCTGTTCTGGTGACTGGTTATTTTTGAGGTATGGAGTTAGGTAGAGTGATTTCTCTCTTCTCTCGGCATTGGTTTGGTTGTTGTTCCTGTATGTGGGGGTGTGTTGTACAGTTGTGAGTCTTCGTGGGGGTCGGTTGTGCTTGCTCTTTCTGTTCTTTTCTTTCCTTTGGTCCTGGTCGTTTGCGTAGCATTTTGAGCTTGAGCGTTTTTTGTAGATCTTTATTTGTGTTCGTTGATGACGAGTTGTTTTGCTTTGGTGCGGCTGTTTGTGGTGTGGTACTGGGTGTCGGGAGTTGTCCAGTGGAAGTTTGGGCTTGGTCTGTTTGAGGTCTTGTCAGCTAATATTGTTCGTTATTTCAGTCGTTGTCTCGGGTAAGGTAAGGGAGGTTTGGTGAGGTTATATCATTTATCATACTAGTACTCCCTCTGAGGCAGAGGCCTCCATGGTTCACCCACTACGGGAACTGCTTTTGATTTGCTTACTTCCACTGAGGTAGAGGTTCCAATGGTTCTCCCCACTGTGAGAACTGTTTTTGATTTGCTTCATAGGTTTTATTGAAACACTGACTTTGTAAACCATAAGGAAAGTGCAGAGGAAGATAATGAGGGGATAAATACCTATCTAGACAGCACACTTGGGTAATAACAAGTGGTATCAGCACATGAGAAAGGTGAGAGAGAAAACATCTAAGGAGAGTTGCTACGCCTGCGCTCTCCTACCCTATGCCATGAATAAAGTGCAAACTTTCATTTCCATTGAAGTTCCAGAACACGATGCCAGATGCCTTGTTCATCTTGCAGCACCTATGACCAGAGGACAATTCCAGGGAAGTTGGGCCACTTTTTGATGGAGGTCGAAATGGTCGTTTCCATACCAGGATGATTATAGCAAGACTACCCAGATGGAAAATTAATCTGAATGGAAGAGCAAGATGCTTACGTATCCTGCGACAGGACAGGAAGGGGTAGTTGTTGAAGAGATGAAGAAACTGAACTGCCCTGATAAAATAGATGTAGTTGGATGGCCTGGATGTTAGGAACGAACTCAAGTCTTAGTCTATGAACGGGTGAAGTCCAAGAAGGGATGGGAAGAAGGATTGATGTCCGGCACAGCTCATCTACTGAAGTCAGACAATGCAAGAGGTGCAGAGAGTGAACGACGTATGTTTGAAGTCATGGGCACAGCATGCCAAACTTTTGACATTGATAGAAGATTAACCAGGTCCAATGGGTGTGACCCCATTGGTGAATGCGACATTATGCTTCTGAAGACATGGAAAGAATCATGTGGGAGGTAGGAAAGGCTGTAAAACTACAGTTGACGTTTCTAGGATGGGAGCAGGGACAGCTGTTCTGATGGATCGAGATTGGGCTTGTGGGCCTAGAGCCTACATGAAGCCGGCCAAGGATTGGGGAAGAACATGTTCCTTGGTGCTCATCCATGTTCCAGCATTAGTGATTCCTCAGAGTGAACTGAACATTGGAGAAGTTCCAAAACGTAGATGTCCATTTGAGAAAGAGAAGATTGCCTGAATTACTCAATCAAACCAGAACAGGGAACTACTTCTCAGCCAAGTCGATAGAAGCATATGACTCCATTCCTTATGAGCACAGGTTGTTCAGCAAGACTGCCTCAGCATTTACAACTATTTTCATGCCTGAGATCCAGACGATGGTCAATGCCAAATGGTTGCAAATTACCAGATGGGAGCTCCTGCAGACAATCAGCACTACCATTAAAGGGATTCAATGCTATCAAGGAAGAATTGAGGACCATATGACTAATGACCCTGCAGAACAGATATGCCCTTGATATGGTCACAGCTATGGAAGGAGGAGTTTACCAAAATTGGGCCATCATGTTGCACATTCATGCCTTCTCACGATGACGAGAATGGGCCGTTGACTGAGGCCATAACGCTGTTGACGAACCTGCATAACCAGATGGAAGACGTGACAGAGGACATTATAGATGACAGTTGGTTTGCTTCCATATTTTCATGGATTCCACAGTGGATGGCACACATCTTCAAGTTTCTTGGAGCACTATTGATCATGGTGATGTTTGGATTCTGTGTGATGAAGATAATAGTCACCCAGTGCAAGAAGACAGAAAAGAAAGCAGTAGGTATGAAGATCATGATTATGTCGAATCAGGGTTTGGACCCAAGGAATTGACAGATGAAGAAGTTAGAAAATATATAGAGGCCAGCACCATAGCATCTGAAGGAACGAGGTTCCTGTATCCAAAGAATCACAAGAAGAACGTGAGACGATGGGTCTATTGTAATCCAAATGGACAGTGCAGCTACATGACCTGGAATGTGGATTAACATGCCATATCAGCCGGCACCCTGAGGGGGGTGATGAAGATCTGGACTCCAAACAAGCACTTCTTCAAAAAGAAGTATCAAGGTGTGGAGGAGGTGGGTGAGGACTCACCAAGAGGGGGGAATGTAGAGGAGCAGTTACATGCCTCTGCAGGAAATCACTCCCCCAACCTCCTGTATGTTGGAAGCCTGAGATTGTGCCATGCTTGACACCAGCAGTTGTGACCATGCCATGGCAAATATTCGAAAGAGGATACCCACTGAGAAAACCCTATCAAATATATTCCCAACGAGACGATAATCTGAGGGATGAACTTCCTGAAGGAATATAAGAACGAGTGAAAGAGGAGCTGGTGACGTCACAAGAGATGAACATGACGCACTGAGGATACTGGCTGAAGAGACTCCATGGACCTTATAGAACCTAATGGCAAAGTTACGAATCAAGTAAACTTTCATATGCAAAGACAAGATTGCATGTGTGTGACGCACTGCAGAAAATGCAAGCAGTTCAATAACTGTACAGATGCAGCAAGGCAAGCAGATTAAGTAAATTTAGGAGCTGGCTATAAGTAGTGAATAGACTGCAGGCGAAGCTGCCATCGTATAGAAGCTGGACATCAGTGTCATGAATTTAGTACGCCCGAACCCATGGAGAGGAAAGGCTGAGAACTCTTTCGTAGCAAGAATTAGCTGAGCTCGTGGATATGAATGGTGAGGCGAGGCTGTTTGGCCTGGTGTCAAAGTCGAAGCATCCAAGCCCGGTTATCTATTCTCAAAGGCAGTGGACGTGAGAAGCTGAATCATCCTTTGTTAAGGTGTAAAGGAAGAACACAAGAGTGCCAAGTTTTATTCATTTAGGACATTTAAATGCTGCAAAATGGACCAAATCGTGGTCTCCTGTCACATGAGCCAAGGATGGAAATAGAGTTGAGCTTGGAGTTCTAGAACAGGGATACTGCGTGCTCGCACTCCCTTATATTCCCAGAGACAAGAATACTCTGAAAGGCTAAGTTCAAAGACAATCTTTATGGCAGAAGGCATAGGTGATGAGACATTGGGCTAATTGGGTGGGGAGGTAAAGTTAAGTCCACCTCCTGGCACCAAGGTTTGAGCTCACGTGCTGCTAAGTGAACCCAATGTTCCAGACATGGCACGAGCGTGCGAACCAATTGTAGAGGGCTATATAACGAAGGGCCTTATAGTTTGAGAGCCAATGATATATTGTGTACTTAATAGTGTTGAAGATGACATGTTTTAGAGGTAGGCATAAGTTGGCCACCTGACAGTAGATATCCAATCACAATCCCACCCCCTATAGAAAGTATACTTAAATGCTCCCCTTGAACGTATCACAAACCCTTGTAGGTTTTTCTCATTTGCCACCTAGTGTGACGACTACTATGATGATTTCTTAGTATATAAATGTGTTTTTATGTGAAATGTACCGAGAACTCAAGCGAACGTCCGTTGATGTCCGTTATAACTCCCTGTTTTAGACAACTGATAATAAAACAGCAAACTTTGCCATCTTCCTGAGTTGGTCTGATTATTTGGTGTTGGAGTTATTCTGCATCCCCAGCCATTGCCCAAAGGGCTCTATGCTCATTACGAAGAGGACACCATGAAATTCCCCCCATGCCTAGTAAAAATCTTTTCTGGAGGAATACTGTCGCTGATGTCGAAACAGTCATTTGGAATTGGTCCTGTGATTTAATTTCCTAAATCAATAGAATAATGTTGGGCATCAACTGCCGTTCCAATAAGGATGTCTGCGCCCAAAGTGATACATCGAGGGTCGCGGTTATCCACCAATATTCAAAGGGTATTGTGTTCTAGGTCTAGTAGAGGTGTTGGATTAAACTACAAACCTTATTGTTGGAGATGGGAATTTAAATTTATATAGACGTCCTGATATTTGGTATTCTGTCCTCGCTTACTTTTGAGGGGAACAGTGAATTGTCGCACGTGTCCTGGGATGGTGACCTCCTCTCGCACTTGAATAGCATAAGGCAACAATTGAGCTGACCGAAATGATTTTTCAGTGTAGTCAAAGCCCATGGGGTTACCTACCCCAGTCGTGACCAGGCTTTATTATTGATTAGGTCCACATTGATTTGCGCATTGAGTGAGAATTTCATTTCCTAAATAAAAGGCCAAAGGTACATCTCTCACGGCCCAACATTTATGTTCTGTGCTTTTGTCACCAATGGACATTTTAGCATACACCTGCTAGGCAGGAGATTCTTGGAATTTGGGGTTTCAAGACATATTTCCCATTTGTCTATCAATTTAAATGTGGTAATGGTCTGATCTTTTGGGAGTTCCTGAATAATCCATCACTGATGAAGCTCCTTCCGATATTCAGGCATACTCTGGCAAGCACCGGCTCTGCCCCCTTACTTAACTGAATCGGGAAAATCAACTGTTCGCCCTTTTTCTGAATTTCTGTCAGACTTTGAGCAGTTTCTTCCTTGTCTGGTTTCACTGGACTTTCCTCTAATTTTGGACTGGTATAACATTTTAGGGTGTTCCCTTCCAGTGTGGATTACCACTTAAAACTGGGAGGAAGGTTGATTTTCAAGAATGGAGAAGGGTTCCCATCACCAATTTGTTCTTCTGCAGAGATGACAGTGATATCTGGGACTTGGTTATTTTTGAGATGGAATTTCATTTTCTCAGAAAGTTGATCAATGAAATAACAGGTATTACATAATTTGTACCCCTTTTTAATTGTGTAGGCCGGTTAGTCTGCACTCTGGAGTCACAACTATCACTGGATGTTTCCGTCGATGTCACCCAATTTTTATTTCCAGATCTGCAGCCCGTTTGATGCAAATATCATTCCCGTTGAAATTTTGGAGTTGTCCGGAAAGTGGTGTGAGGGGAATTTGGTGGCCCTCCCCCTGTCCTTAATTGAGTTGATCAAAGGCCTTTTTGGACCAGGGGGGGCGGCTTGGGTCCAGTATCCACCAGAGCTGACAATTCACACTGACCCTGAACCTTGGCCAGTGCATAAAATCGATCTGCTTTCTCTGCCAAGGTGCAAATAAAGTATGAGTTATTTGACAGCCTGGTGGTCATCTTCTTAATATTGAACTACGATACTGTGTGATCTTGGGCATTTTTCTGTGTCGGAGATCGGGAATCTGTGAAGAAAATATTACAACTGACAATGGGCGGATTTGGGTAGTCCTCTTTCTCCTCCGATTCTTGGCTGTCCCCCTTTTCCTGGGGGTAGTTTTTAGAACCTGTTTGGGGGAAGGACACCTCCATTTCTATTCTATCTGGCTCACATTCTCGGGGTTGAATAGTTTCTTGTTCTGGGTCTGTCCCCCTACTTACCCTGTTCCACTCAGGGTCATTTGGGACCCATTTTTCTTTGAGAGAGATCACCCTGTTTTTGAAAGAGAAGGTCTGCTCACCAGAATCCTCCAGGGACTCGTCTCTTTCAAAGGGATGACCTTGATCTCCTACACAAAGTGGGTTCTTCTTTGGCCTCTCCTACTTACCCTTTGCTCTTTGGGTTCTAACATTGATCGTTTCAGTTTTGGGGGGGTTTACTCTCAGTGGGCTTCTGGACCTCATAGCTACTGGTGCCCTGTTCAATCACCCAATATAGGGTCCTGTGCTTGTGAATATCATGCACCAACTGAGTCATTATGCATTTGGGGAGCGCAAGGAAATATGTAGTTATGAACTCTGAGCAAATGCCAGTTTTAACTCCTGCATAAACTCCCTAAGCGCCTGATCTTCTCCACATTGCAAATTATATGCAGCCTTACGGACTTCTTGAGGGTTGCTATACATTGAAAAGTGCTTTGCAATGGCCTCCTCATAGGCGGACCGTTTATAATGATTCTGGTCATCCAGTCCCGAAAAGAAACTGGAGTACTCAAGGAGAGAATGTCCATTTCCCAAATTCCATAAAATGTATTTAATTTTGAATTCCTAATGAGCATATCATTTGTTCATACAATTCTCAAGGTTCCCGTACCGAATATTTAGCATTTTTATGGTATGGGGTCATGAAGCTCTTTATAGCCTTGATCTGTCTAATTGGGTCTTTGACACAACCCTTTCTTTGTTTCCCAGTCTTCCTTTTTCTTTGCACCTGAGTCCATTCACCTTCTGACTCAGAGTTGCTATTGGTACTCCATTTCCTCTCTTCTAGGCACTCCCTATTTCTATGAGTCTGGGAATACCTCCCAGAACCATGGGGTCTGGACTCCTCTTGCCTGTTCCACTGTGAATTCTCAGAAGTCATTTCCCCATTATTCATCTTTTGGCACAGAATAATACTCAGTCTCTTCCTCAGATTTACTCAACTGTGTAGTCTCCCCCCCTCCCTTCCAGACAGTCTGGGTAAATTCACCCCTTCCCCTGAATGTAAGGAGGTCTTTAGGGTGCCCTCCTGGGCTGAAGCTTTGAATGTTCTTCTCCAGTGACGTGAGCTTGGTGGTCTCTCTGCAATTTCATTTTTTATTGAGTCCAACTCCCTCATTTTCTCATCAAAGGAGTTTTCATGGTCTGAAGTACTCACTGGATTATTCCTTACTTCCCAGGACACACTGGTCGGGCCACCTTCCATTGTGTGATAGAGGTGAGTACTCCTCAATCTCAGATAAGGACTGGCCTTCTGGAACAGTTTGGCTAGGGCTGGGTAAGTCTAGGTGCCTCATGTTTTCTTGGTAGGTAGAAAGCAGGAGGTCAGTCGAAGTCAGCCCATAGGAAGTTGCAGTTAACTGGCATGAGGTTCCTGGTGTGGATGGCATCAGCCCTGGATCCGAGGGCCCTTTCCCATATTCTGATTGGTCAGGGTGCCTCAGTGCCTGTTTGTGTTTTTCCATTTAATTTGCCAAACTTTTACACCTGCTTCCCTCTGTCCTTATTTCCTGATGGTGTTGAGAGAGCTGGCTTTTTAACTCTGAGACTAGGGCCTGATTGGCCTCGAGCGCATTACTCTGGGCCTAATCCATTTTTCAATTCTCTGATTTCATTGCGACTTGACTCATTTTTGTCTTGTGCAGCCTGCATTGTGCGTGCATATTCATAGCGGTTTGCTTTCAAAATACCAATCTATTTCTCTTGCGTATTTCTACGCTGCGCTGCCTGTAACAGGTCAGATTCCGCTTGCCTCACACGCTCCATGAGTTCGACATTTTCTTGCTTATTTCCAGTCATTTCCTAAGAACCTGACTGACTCTTTTCTGCATCCATTTTCAACTGATGCATCTCCTGTGCAAGGACATTATTCTCCTGATTCAAGAGGTGTTTTTCCTTCACCAGTTGAATTTTCTGTTTTAACGTATGTACCTTCTGATATATCTGATGAAAGTCACTTTGGGAATCAACCCCTTTTATAATTAACTGACTTTTTTCATTTCTCAACTCCTTTATTTATAATTGAAAGGCCGTAAGGTCATCTAACAGCCCTCTATTACAACTAGTCTGTTAATTGAGCTTATGTTGCAGTGTGCTCACATTTTTTATACACTCTTTATGTGACTCTTGCAGGGCACAAAACTGTGTTTCACGCTCTGCACTGTCTCTCTGTTTTAGGTTTCATTTTTTAGTTTTTGCATGAGGCTTTCTTGTTTTAACTCGAAAATATAGTTCTGCTGTGCTTGATCTTCTGTCTAAGTTCTTTCGGAGTCTCATTCATATTCTCACTCTTACTCCTTGCACAGGCCTCACTCTTCTGCACTCATTCTTCCACTTACTGCAAGTGGACGTATACATAAGCTGTGAGCTGATCCATTTGACTCAGTCCTTCTTGAGGATTTTGGGTCATACAAAATGCCTCTAATACCATGTGCCATATCCCACCTTGACGCCAAAGACCAATTCCTTCTGATGTGACAGTTTGCATCATTTTAGCTTGCCAGCTCCCTTCATCTGCTTCTGTCCAATCACCACGAATGAACAGCTTAGTAACAAAATTTCTCCTGGCATCATCTAATTTAATTGAATTCCTATTTGCAAATGGCATTTTTGCAATTTGTCTAGAATTTCCTTTGCACAGGGGCAAAAATCACCCATAGAGTCCGGCAGTGAGTCCAGTCTGTCCTGCTTACCTGCTCAACGCTTTGTTTGTTTGGTGATTTGTGCTTGAGGACTTTGGGTTGCACTGTGCCTTTAAGAACAAGTACTTTCTAGAAAAGGAACATGTGGCGCGTAGAGTCCGGTAGTGAGTCCAGTCTGCTACAGTCAGCCCCACGCAGCCCGAGTAGCCGTGTGGCTGTGACGCAGGCCCTGTCAGCTTGGAGTACAGGCTGTGTGACTCAGTTTTGTTTTTCCAGTTAATCACTGGCCGCCAAAGCGAAATGTCAATGGCAGACATGTCAGGACCATTGACACAGCAACAGCTGTTGCAGTGTCATTTGCCTATTGGCTCTCACGAAATGCGAGTGGGTGAGACGCAAGTAGAGGTGAGTGGCGAGGTGGTGGTGAGCCGGTGTCGGCTGGAAGTGACTGTACCATCATGGCTCCCTCTCCCGCTCCCCTATACATCTCATTACCCGTACCATGCACCCCTAATACGCCACTTACTGGTGAGTTGCATACACCTGGTGCCGCACAGAACAATTTGCTTGAGACCGGTAATGCATTGCAGTCTGTCCCATTGACCCAGAAATATGATATGATATTAGATATCACTGATGCAGCATTGCTGGAAGCTGGCCTCTCTAATGAGGGTGTAATGGAATTGGGTAACTTGCTTGCAGATATCCACATTACAGCAAACGGAAATAACCAGCTGTCAACAGGTAATGCCCAAATGATTGATAGAGTCAGACAGTGCTGACGGGGGTGCATCAGACATAATATATGCCCCAGCACTAATGTTTGACTTATTGAATGGAAATAATTTGTCACAGAATTTGACTCAATAATCCATGCTCAGTGAGCAGCGGAATGAGGCAAAAAAAGGTACAGCTAAAGACAGAAGTAGGTCACTAACCAATGAAGGCAAGCCCATGGCGGATTTTTCAAGGTGTGCAACACAGATGATTGGCTACTGTGTCGTTGATGTAGCCCAGCCTGTTAATAAATGTACTTCACTCCACACATCCATGAGCGAGCAAGAGGCAGAGCATTTGATAATTCCTACAAAATCATATTTAGACCTGGCCATGAGAGAGGCACGTTTAGCTGAGCGTCTTAAACTGGATTTTGAGAAGCTCAGAGCGAGGCTAAACGATAGTTGTGGAATGTCAACGCCTCACGAAGAACCCAGTACCAACTATGGTGCCCCAAGCTGACAACAGACACGAGTAGTGCAGATCGGATAGCAAGTAACGGGGGTAGGCCTGATGAGCAAAGGCCACAAAAGAAAATGACAAGCATACCGTTAAATGGGAAAAAGTCACAGTTAGCCAAAAACTGTGGAGAAGCTTTGCGCCAGTTCAATAGTGACAACGATCCCTTAAACCATGCAAATGCTGAGAAGCAGTGGAAAGTGTACAAAGCAAGTGTAGATTCTCGTCGTCAATTGTCTGCTCAATGTCTAGCAGAAGTAGACGACCTTGGAACAAACAATAAAAGTCAGCTTTCCATGGCACCGGGTCAGCAAATCCAAAATAGTGTGATGGCAGCAACAAACATCTCGATGGCCCCATTTGTCAAATTTTATGAGTTATTGAACGATACCTTAAAAGATCATGGAACTCTTCTTGCCATGATCAACTCAAAGCTCATATTCCTGGAAATATTAACGGAAATAATTCAAAAGCGATTAGATAGAGAAGCTGAGGCATCTGCAAAATGGCACAATAGGCTAAGTGACTTGGCCAGAAACATGATGGCGGAAAAAACAGACTTAATGGAAGCAGTAATTGACTGCACCAAATAGATGTGTCACAATTTCCATAAAATGACCCCCAATGTAGAAACGAAAGACTGCCAGTGTGCAAATAAGAGTGATAAGAAAATGGCAGAATGGAAGGTTGAGCCTATTAAAATCACAAAGGATATTATCGACTTGAGTGCTGATTCAACAGGTCTCTTTAACAATCGCTGTCAACCACCTGCACATACGAATGATCTATCAAAAACAGCTGCACGAGCTGAGATAAAAGTCAAAGGTGTCAATGCTCCGTTAAGGAAGTCCAATAAAGTCCCTTCAAGTGCAATTGATATCGCTCCCTACACTGAGATAATTATACAAGCCACAACGATTAAAAATAAGCATGATGGCAGAAGAGGACTGCAACTGCCAGTTCCATCAAAGGTAACAAATGTCCTACTGATCTTTGACATTTTCTCTAAATCAGCAAAGTTCGAACCCATGTTGGTGGAAAATAAGAGGAAGCATACACAACACAAAGGTTCAGCCAAAGGAAAGGAAAGTAAGATGCACGCCTCAAAGGCAAATCCAACGGATCAAGAATGTTCATCAGAAATTTAACAACTCCACTCCCTGCTGCACTATTTGAGCGTGCTGACACTAGGAAAAATCAAGAAAAGAGTAATCAGTCACAGATGACTGAGAACTCACAGTATGACTCTCCGGAGTTAATTACCAATGCTAAAAAAAGGCTGAGACTGGAACTCGAAGAATGTGAAGGAAGCCAGACAAACACCATAGATGATCCGGCGAATCTATCAACTTACTCGGATAATGATGAAGAGTGGGAGAATTCCCAGAAAGATTTATCGCAGGTCATGGACCATGTGGGTTTACCTAGGGTGGAACTGATTTGGCAAAAAAAGGAATTAGAGGAGGTGGAAACTCACCCTCATGGGAATGAAGCAGGAAAAAGCAAACTAAATCAGATATTTAAAAAAATGGACAGGCTTCACCATTCAAGCGTAGAAAACTGTACAGTAAGCATGAGGAAGTGGGTGAGATCGAGTCTGTTCTCAAACTAAATCCAAAATTTACATCGGCGCAAGTTCAAAGGAAAGGTGCCAAACTGAAAAACGTTAGTTCCCCAAGAGTAGACAAACAAAGCGTGTCAAGGAAATTACAACTGGAGAGCATTTTATGGAAGAAAAATGAAGTCAACCTAAACAGACGAAACATAATGAAGCTCCTACATTGTGTGCCGTTCCTAAGAACTATAACATCTGATGATTTCGAAATTGTGGAGTATGTGACAGAATCCTGTTGCGACCGGGTAATTCTATGTGCGTCCTCAAAATGTGTTTGTTTGTTTGTTTTATTTGCTTGTATAGCACGCCAAACCAAGAGGCATCTGGGCGCTTCACTTACATTACATGGTTACAAGTTTATATACAGTGCAATGCAAATACAAAATTATATACAATATAATGGACAGGAATACAGTACATCATACTTTCTTTTACAGTTATTTACATGTTCATAGAATATTTACAAGAGGTACAGTAGAGCATGTTCAGGTTAGAGTTTAGGTAGGCGTATGCCAAGCTGTAAAGGCCTGATAGTACGTCCTCCCATAGCACTAGGCAGGTCAGGAGAGTTGCTAGGTTCAGGGAGTCACGAAAGAGCAAAGGTGGTTATTTAGTTAGATTGCGAGAATAACCAGCCTTTTGTTTTGTTCCAAAATGATAGAAATGCAGGGTCAGATCCTAAGGCCAATGGGATCTTGTTCCATGTCTTGGCTGCAAGCACAGGGAAGCTGGAGCCTCCTGCTTTGTTTAATTGAAACATCGAACATTAAGACAGTAGACGTATGCAGATCTAATAGGTCTCGAAGATTCTTTCCTAGAAACTTTGCTCATCAAGTACTTAGGGGCAAAGTTGTTAAGGCACTTGTGCATGATCATAAGTGTTCTGAATGTTATCCTGTCTTGGATCGGGAGCCAGTTGAATTTTTGTCTGGTATGTGAGATGTGGTTGGACCGGGGGATATTGAGGGTAGCCCTGAGGGCATTATTTTGCAGTACTTGCAGTTTGTGCAAGTACCTTTGACTAGTGCCCAGGTATAGAGTATTACAATAGTCCAATTTGGACATTATGAGAGCTCTGGAAAGGGTGAGACAACTGTTGGTGTTCAGGAATGGTCGACAGGCATTTATCAGTTTAGAGGTATATGCCGTTGATGAGGCAGTGGGGTTAATCTGTCTTTGGAGGTTTAGCTCGGAATCAAGGTAGAAACCTAAAGTTTTAGCTACCTTATCTACTTTGATGATGTTGTCATCAATGTTGAATGATGAATAGTTGGGGCCTAATTTGCTGAGTCTTAGCTTGGAACCGATAAGAAGGATCTCAGTTTTATCGTTGTTAAGACAAAGACCATGGTTGGCCATCCATCCCTGTATTTTGCTGTAGATTTCATTGAGGAGTTTGGTGTCAGATTGGTAGTTCCCTGAAAGAGTGATGAGTATTTGAGTATCATCAGCGTAGTTTGTGTATGATACGCCTAAGTCATCTAGATGGTAGAATAGAAGCTTCATGTAAATATTGTAGAGGATAGGTGATACGCAGGATCCTTGAGGGACTCCGCAGGTTATAGGGGATGGCAAGGCTGAGGCAATGTGTGAGAAAACTCTCATAGATCTGTCTGCCAGGAAGGAGTTGATCCAGGCAGCAGCTTGGTTAGAGAACGAGGCCGCTGTGATGAGATGGTTAGTTAAGATGTCATGGTCAACTAAATCAAACGATGCCGATAAGTCCAATAAGAGGAGTAGGGCAGGCTTGCCATTGTCTCTTGCCTCATCCATTTGGATTTTCAGGTCCAAGAGGGCAGTTTCTGTCCCGTGTCTTTTTCTGAAGCCCGATTGCCTAAGGCCGAGGAGGTTGTTTGATTCAAGGTGATTTTGAATCTGAATGTATGGCGCTTTATCTAAGATTTATAGAAGGAAAGGCACATTGGTGATTGATAGTACATACCTTATTAAATGCTTGTAGGGAATTACTCTCATTTGGATATGAGTTAACCAACCATCATCAACACAATAGCAAAAAAGCGGAGAAAGTAACGATCGTAAACTCAATAAATGAGAGGAGCTTGACAACTAACGAACAAAGGAGAGAAATCTCCATCTGAATGAAGTACCATCTGAATGAAGGAATGAATGGGAAGACAATCTGACCATCATTAGCAAATAACCCTTAAACCGCACGGCAAATGTTTACTTAATATCCTGGAACACAAGAGGTTTTACACTTGTTTAATGAGGTGGGTTTGAATAAGGGGAACCACTCTATAATGGGCCTACACGAAACGTGGCTATGCAAAACTCTGGTGTGTGATGGCTATTCAATACTGCCTCACGCTGCTGGGAAAAATAGATTTGGTCAACCCCTCTCAAGTCTTTTATCAATGGTAAGAAACAATGTGAACCGCAAAATTGTAAAAATAACAAACCCAAATTTATTTGTCCAAGGAACAACTTTACAGCATGTTAGATTTAACAAAAACAATGCAGAACACCTATTGATAATCTCTTCTGGGAAATTCATCTCATCAGTAATGAAGCTGATAGACGAATGTGTCCTGGAATATAAGAACCCACACATTATCGTCTGCGGCGACCTGAACATCTCATGGTTTGACATAAAAGGTAATATCAAAGATGAGATGGTTAATCAGATTGATCCAAAAGACGAGCGTGGAAAACACTGGGCACAGGAGTTGGACCTAAGAATTGTGAAATGTTAAAACGGCCATACCAGAGGAGACATTCCTGCGAAACCAACATTGTACAGGAATGGGTGCCAGAAGATCCTAGATTACATATGGTCATCAAGGAACTTTATGCACACCATCATGACTTCAAAAGTGATCAAGATGCAAAATACCAATCACAACGCTCTAAACTTGACGTGGCAGACGGAATTGCCACTGCCTGGGGATCATTATTTGAGTAATTTGCAGATAAACCAAGGTCAAAACCGTTTGAAAGTAAACCGGAGAGACATTGTTGATTTGACAAAGAAACTCAAATCTCAAAACCTTCATGAGACTAGAGCTCCGAATTATGTACCTCTCTTGTCAGGATACAAAATAACAAAAACCGGTTTTAGGTTCGATCACATGAAAAATAAATACCCATTCAGCCAGAAGGTGGCTGAGGAAAAGAGAAAATTGAGAAAAGACATCAAAGCCCTAATGTCTCATGATATATTGGAGCGGAGATTGGCAATAAAGAAGCGACAACAGAGATATCGGAATTGGCCTATTTTGTTCAAGCTGCTCCGCGATCAATTGCGAGCGGAGGTCATGTTCAAATCCATTTTTGCCCAACATGGAAAAGACACATGGGATATCATAAACGAAGGGTCATTAACTTAGAAAGCTAACCTGAGTAATAGTCTAAACGTGGACGAATGGGTGAAATACTATTCCAAGGTTTTGATGAATTCTACATCTTCCAAAGACGGAATATGGGTAGATAAAGATGTGCTGTGGGAGACATGGTTTAACAAAGAGGAGCTCGAAGATGCCATCACGAAATTAAAGAATGCAGGTGCGGCCGGCCCCGATGGACTGTCAAATATAATTCTAAAAAAAAATAAAGACCAATGGGCAAGTTTCATTGAAGTGCTCTTTAAGCATATTTCTGAAGCGAAGAAAATTCCACTCTCGTGGAAATCAGCAGTGGTTGTTCCGATATTTAAAAAAGATAACAGGGGCGATTCAAACAACCACTGTCATCGGCAATTTGTTTGCATCTTTCTTGCAAATAGATTGTCCAAGTGGGCTGAAGATTCAGGATTATTAGATGTTAGGCAATAAGGCTTTACTAAAGGGGTGGGGACAGAATTGAACCTCCTTTTGTTGAACCTGTTAAAGCTGGAAACGCTAAAGGGCAAGAAAAATCTGTTCCTGGTATTTATTGACTTGCGCCAAGCATTTGACAGAGTCAATAGAGCCACAATGTGGAAAGAACTGACGAGGTGGAGCTGTCCGCTGGATTTATTACAAGCCATCAGAGCGCTTCACTCCGGAACTTCTATTCGAATCAGACTAAATGCTGAAGGTGATATCACCAACAACAAAAAGAAGACTGAAAAGGGTGTCAAACAAGGCTGCCCGTTAGCTGTTTGAATTTTTAAATTATATTTAGCGGATTTACCAGCAGTTTTAATAGATAGTGACACCTTCCTCTGAGAATTAATGGTCAACAGATAACCAGGGTGATTTACGCTGATAATTTGGTGCTTCTGGACACAACACAAATAGGCCTACAGAGACTGATTAATCACCTTGAAAAGTACTTGCAAATAAATGAGCTCATAATAAATGTCAAAAAATCTAAAATTATGAGTTTTGGTGTAAACCTTGGGAAGAGAGGTAAAAACTTTAGGTGGAAGGTAGCAAGTGAACAACTTGAAAGTATGGATTGAATCAGTTACTTGGGCATCCTCTTTAATAAATTTATTAGAGAATGGCAGTGGACAAGATCTAAAAGCGAGATTGAAAAGTCTGGCTTTGCAATGAGCAAAATTACATGCTGATTATGGAAAATGTACTCTTAAACCAGTAATCATGTTTTACAGGCAAAAGGTGATAGCTACCATAACGTTTGGAAGCGAAGCAGGATTAAACAAAAGTAGGCCAACATGTGAATTGTTGGAATGATGTTTTTGGTGCATGGTCTTCCACCTGCCAAGATTTGTTTCGATTGTAGCAATTCGCTATGAACTTGGGCTGCAGGCACTATACGCAATGGTTCTCTGGAAATCGGTGGCTCTGTTGAGGAAAATAACAATGATTTCTTCAGTCAGACCTTATCATATTCTGAACACACCACCAGGCAAACCCTGTATTGGCCTATTAAAAGAATGGGACAGGAGGATCCGCGAACAACTTACCCATGCATATATTGCAGTGGACACACTTAATACTAAACCTTGTGCAGCAAAGAGAAAGCTGACCAATTGTGACACCACCAAGACACCTTCCTGTGGCTACGTTCAAACTTATATCCAACCAAGGAAATGTTATACATGAGACATCAAGTTGACATTGTGGATAACCATTGTCGATTTTGTAAGATGGCTGTGGAGTCTTTGAAACACTTGGTAATTGAATGCACAGTCTTAAATGTTCAAAGGAGTTTCTTCCTAGGGATATATGCACCAGAAAATGAGAACATGGAAGAGTGATGACAGGCAATTTTGACTGGAAAGAACTTTAAGTGTATTTGTGCATTGATAGACTATCGTGATAATATTTTGATTAATTCTGTGTGATGCTTTAAGACGGATATAGACAGTACAGTGCCGGCTCAGCATTAGATTTCATGATATCGGGATGTTTGAATTTTATCTTTTGTACGAGAGTGAAACAAATGTTAAAAAAAGTTTGTAATAAACTAAAGATACAAATAAAAAAATAACTGTGTTACTGCTCAATTTCCACTCACAATGCCAAATCAAAAATCAATTCTTACTCAATCTTAATTTATCACCTATACACCACCATGGAATTCAGGGTCCAAGTCCTTGCAGCACTTTAACAACACAAAGATTACTTCCCTCCACCTTAATGCAATTACATCAAAATGAATAGTCTATCACAATTACATTTGTCAAGAGTCAAAAATAGCCAGCGAAATCCCAGCCATGAGCTCCCAATTTGTAACAGTTTATTGAGAAGCCACCCTCAACACAGGAGTTCTTTCCCTCCACAATTCTTTCTTTCCCAATCTAGGTGTCACACAATAAACCGTTTCATGTCAGTTCTTTATTCAGCCCTATTTCTGATGCATATCGTACCCCTTCGAACACCCAACCGGAGCTACCAATGAGCCAAGTCCCAGGCCGGTGTACAGGAAATATATTTGTATTTATTTGGATAGGTAATCCAAAATCACACTAATATGTCACACACCACTTTATCCGTGGCACAACATAATAAACTTCTCTCTACATAAATAACTCACACAATTTGATTGGTAAAACTCAAAATCACATTATTTTACATGATACAAATTTCAAAATAAATGATCATCAACGGTCCCTGAATAAAATCACTTTACATTTGCGATGCTGTACAATTTTGGTTTTCCAGCACGCTTAAAAGTAAATAAACACACAGTGATTTAGCAGTGGGTTTTTCCGATCCCCCCACTTTGGCCTGTGTTGGGGAAGTCGGACAGAAAAATTGGGATGAATTGCAAATTTTGGATTTCAGACCCCCTTCCGCTTAAAGGCCTCTGTTGGAAAAGTTGCCAGTTTAGGGATTTTTTTTAGTTTACGGACAAAGACACCCCTCTTCCTAAAAGAAGTTAGGGTTAACAGGCAAAATAGGATTACCCAATTACATTACAATCTATAGTCTTCAGCTCACACTGGAAATTAGCTTTGTTAATGTTGAATTTTAACAAAAATCACCCTGTGGTGTTACGCCAAAGGGGAATTAGTTGAAATTTATATTTTTAGTTGAATAAGCTAAGGATCATCACAGTTCCGCCTCCACCAACTATAAGGGGAAAGGATTTAAGGCCAGCAGATTCCACCACCTTTTGGTTGCAAATGGTTCAGTTCTACTTTAATAGAAAATGTCTGTTTATGTTTCTGGAAAGCCAGCTGCATGTCAGGACCCTCTGGAAGGACAGGGCAGGGGTCTGGTCACTCCACTCCTAAGGATGGTCCCCAGCTCTCCACCATAGGACTCAGTCAGCTTTTAGGCCTTCCCAAAAAAAGACAGCTCCACCCAGATGCATTCTCAGCCAAATCTCCTTTTGGTGTTTCCTTGTGCTGTCAGATGAAAGGTTTTAGCAGCTCTCGTGATGGTAATTTTAGCAGCTCTCCACTTTTGGTAATCTTAACAGCTCTCCCCTTCTCACATAGTGCACCCACTTTATATACAAATGATGAGACCTTCAAGTTTACAATATTGGGCAGTACTCTGCAAGCGTTCTCACAAATAGGATTGGACAGTTACCCTTCTCTCTCCTCCCAAATCCAACCCCTTACTATGGATTGGTTTAAGAGCCAGGAGCAGACATATGGCAATTCCCATTTGCAATCCCCTTTTGTTTTCATGTCAGTTTTGGCAAAAATTCATATTTTACTAGCAACTGCCAAAATATACATATATTCCCCTTCAGCTAATCATGGGGAATTTGATAAAACAACAGCCTGGTCCTCGCCATGTTGCACGGCTTTTTGGCAATTGTCTGCCATTTTTACAAAAAGCATAATAGTTAGGAACATGTACTTTGCTCCCCACATTCCTAATTTTACCCTCCACCAGCACGCCAATTTTCAAATTTGGGACATGTTCAGCACTGCCAGAAACACCTTTTAGTTGGCTATCACACTTCCCAAAGTCACAAGTGGATCAATTTTATTTCAACAAAATCGCCTGGAAATTACCTTAAAAGAAATCACACATCAAGGAAGTACGACTTATGGTTGCTGATAAAAATGCCTAAGTGACGATAGTCCTTTTAAATTAATAGGAAATCTTCAGGTTATGCAAACTGGAGCCCTCCTGTCTCCAGCGCCAATTGCCTCTCTTGGCCAGTGTTTTTATTACACTCTTTGTTGTTTGAAGGTAGTAGGCTGCAGATCGTAAATGGGGATGCACCGGCCACACAGAGATTCCCCACTGAGATATCTGGCATCCTGTCCTCTCATCTGAAGGGGACCGGCTTTTGATCTGAAAAGCTTATATTTTCCTGCATTTTTCAGAGTTCAGCCTTGATTGCAGCTCCTGATTTCAGACCTCCCCCTACATTCCGGTCATGCACCAGCTATGCCATATCCCAGGCTCAGAAATCAGCTTTCAGAGACTCGCAGTCTGGGGACACTTTCAGACAAGCCACACATTATTGCATTTGTAAACAGCTGGGATGCAAGACAGGCTTTCACTGGGGAGTCCTTTGTGAAGTCCGCCTCAGGCCTAAATTAAATTATCATATGACCCATGGAAACAAAGTGGGCTTTTCTTTTCAAAGGCTGCCGGTATTTTACATGTGAAACATAATATACATTACATCTTGTCAATGCACACCAAGTCTTTTTACTGCCTTCTTTATGTTGGCAGGGGAACATTTTTCTTGCTTTAAACTGCAAACGGCCAAGCAAAGTAATTTTGGTGTCAGTGTTTGAAAATTCTGTTTTTCATGTGAGAGGGGCCTTTGGATTTCTTCTGCCACTGAATTAAAAAGGCTGCTTTTCCTTTTGAAATGGCAGGTAAGGCATTTCACATAGCGCATGCTTGTATTCTGTGCACAAACCCCAACTGTCTGCCTTAATAATATTTATGTGTGAAGGTTTTTCTAATTTTTTTTTATGGCAGCTGGCAGGCCATGCTTCCCATGCCCCTTCAGTTTAGTTAATTTGAAGGCTTTGATTAATCCCCACAGCATGCTGAGTCAGCAGGTAAAGGATTTTTTGACCGGTAACAAAAACTGACATTACACCAGAACTTAAACAGAATTGCAGTATTGTCTTGCAGTCTCTTGGCTTGGCCAAAGCTAGATAAGAGCTTAACTGCAGGCTGATTGCGAAAGCAGGGGAAGGCTGCGTCCTGTTGCTGTGAATACCACACAGAAGGAGACGGACACTCGCTTAAGAAGCAAGATCCTTTCCTCAACAGCTGTTAATTAGGTCATCATGCGCAATGGCACAAGAGGCTACCCAAATCCACTGGGGTTTATTGCACCCTCTGGGACCCTGTTGCACCCCAGGAATGTGGGTCTCTGCACCATGTAGGCTATGGGGTGTGCCGACCTTGTGCCCCAAACAGTGTCGCTGCCAATGCGATGCGCCACCCCTCTCTGCTGCCGTTCTACATAGGCTGCCTCTGCAGTTCCATACATCCGGCCCACTATGAGGACCAACTTGTCGCTAGTGAAATGAGTCGAGGAGGTGTGTTCAGGGTAAGGAGTTTATTGCAGAGTGCAGGAGGGTGTTGCATGGACAAAGCAGCCAACTGAAAACAACAGAATGTGCAGCTGATAATAAACAAACCTTAAACTGGAACACAGAACTCAACAGAAACCTAATGTGAGAATAAAAGCAACAGGGACAAACCTAAACGGGAGGGCAAAGCTTCAATGAGCGGGGAGAAGCAGGGTGGAAAAAAGGAAAGGTGTATAAATGGGAGAGTGGAGGGCGAGACAGAAGTTAAACAAGAGCAAAACGTGAGCCATAAACAAAGCGTTCAGGTCTCCCCATGTCATTCAACAGTAAAACATCCTTTTCTGTACTTTTCTTTGCTTTCTGGGGATTACTTATTCTATATTTAACATTTGAAAATCAAAACTACTAGTACAAGTATGCAGCGAAAAAACAGACCAAAAGGGTTACAGATTGCGACATAACATCAGTTGAAGTCCTAAAGAGTCGAGACAGAAAGAGACAGAACATAGGAGAGAATGGTAGATAACAGACACACTCGGGAGATAAGGGATTGAACAGTCTGTGTGTGTGTCCAAAGCATTCATTTTCCAAACGAAGATTGTGTGTGTGGGGATGGTTCTTTTGCACGGATGTTATTTCACATTTCTTCTCCATCCGGCGGGGTGGGGGCATTATGCTTCATGCCCACTTAATCCACTGAAATTGAGCTTCTGTTGCATGGCACTCAAGAGTCAAGACACCAATCAGGTGGGAATTTCCCTCAGCAACTCCACGTAACTGACGAAACCGGCTGCGTTGTAACTTAAGCCCCTCCTGGGCTCGAGCACCATAACGGGTGGTGAGCATGTGACATACACCATGTGATTATGTTAATAAAGAGGCAAGCAGGGCTCCCACTCGCCAGTCTCACACCACCATGACTCCTGCCTGCAGTGTTTTATTACAGTGAGCGCCGCCAGCGCTATGTAGCCAGGCAGAGTCTTTCTTTCAGATTCTATGGCAAGACAGGAGGGTCCTATTATGCATTACAATCATTACTCTGAGATCACAGCAGCAAAGAAAAAACTTTTGTAATAAAAACTTTTCTGAAAAATGAACTCAACAGTTCCAACGGTGCAATGTAAAACATCCCAACCCAAAATGGAGGACAGGTCATGCCCTAAATGTAACCAATGGGCTAAGAGCCAATCCCATAAAGGTCCATTCCTCTAACACCAACTCCTCTTTCTTTGCAGCTGACGCCACAGCTAAGTCACACCTTCTAGTTGTTGCCTTAGTGATTGATAGATGGAGTTTAGTGTGTTACTTTGTGTCATATTAATATGAGTTTTGCACTGTAGCTGCACTGTGTCTGTGAATTCTGTCGTTCGCTTAATTTTAATATTTTTCATTAGCGTTTGCTTTGTGCAGCGTTCGCTTTAGAACGCGGCGCTCCCTGAGACCGTGCTACATTGTTGTGGCATTCCTTTTGGAACGAGACGGTCTCGGGGGGGTGGTTCTTTATTTGTTCACAGCGTGACCGCCATGTTTTCGTTTCCCCTCAGGAGCGCCGCCTGCCTCACATTAAGCAGGCGGCGACGCGCGTATTTCACTTTCTCTTTCAGGAGAAGATTTATAATTGCGAGCCACGCGCAACACTTTTATTTGTTTAAATTATTTTCTTTGATTAGTCTCACACGCGTAGCGTGTCTTTCACTCCCAGTACGCTGCTCGTGTACGAAGCCAGCTATATACAGGCAAAGCCTGTTCTTTTCTGTTGTGAAGTTGCCACCAGTTCTGTCACCTGTCACCCTGCTAGGGTGTGTATATTAAATAGCCTGCTCGGCTGATTTTTCTTTAGTGCACCTATTAGACAGCCTGCTCGGCTGCATTTTGGTTAGAGTGTGGGTTGATGGCTCTCTGTTTTGACACACTGATTGTTCTGCTTTTAGTGATAATATATATATAATTTCTAGTGCGGTCATGGATAAGAATATGGTCCAAGCTTCTGTAGATGCCAGCAGGTGCGTCCTTCCAAGAAAAGTGATAGGTTGGGGGAGGGTGTAGGAGACCAGTCTTTTCAGCAGCCATCAGTGGCACAGGCAATCCAGTCTTCATTGGATAGGGCCTTATCTGGTCTCAATAATACCCTTGCTTCAGCTTTTGATAGGTTGATAATCGCATTGCGGATTTTCACCCTTCTCAGGAAGCAGGGCCCTCTGTCAAAGTCCAGTCCCCTAAAAAATGTACCAGTAAAACTAAGCATATTCAAGGACAACTCAGTCCTTCCCCTGTCTGATCCCCTGATTCTTCCCTTAGGAGAGGTCAGAAGCACAGGTGGGACGAGTCCCAGCACCCCCTCTCCTCAACCCCTTGGCCAGCCCCCTCGCAGCTTCCTGCTGCTGCACCCCCTATTCCTATTTCCAACTCTGATAGTTCTGAGGATTCTGATTCGCCCCCTAAAAGACGTAAAAGGAAGGTGGCTCCTGTCCCTACACAAAAAGGTCCAGTCCTGGATATCAATGGTGCACCATTTTTTGACCCTGCCCTCATCTTACACCCTAGGTTGGCAGAGTGGCATCCTTCAGAGGAAGTTTCTTTGTTTTTATAATATTGGATCAGGCGTCCACTACCTAAGGGAGACAGGAATAAATTGAGGTCTGAATGCCCTAGGATGGTTTACTGACAAGGTGGCTTTTACACCTGAGATAGATCAGTCTATGGCTGTGTTTCTTTCTCGAAAGGGGAAAGACCCCAAAAAAGGGGTGGACAAGGCTTGGAGTAACTGCCAAGATAAACTGTTGGATGTCTTGGGTCCAGTCACGCAACTTTCTGAGCTGGCTGAAGAGGCGACGTCCTCTAATACCCCGGTGGACGTGAATGTCTTGAGGGGATGGATCCAAAGTACAGTTTGCCTGCTCGGCAATTCAAATGCATCTATCTCCAAGGAGAGGCGCAAGTCTTTGCTTATGAGGCTAGATCCTAAGTTGGCGGAGATGTCGGAAAGAGAAGGGGGTCCTTCGGCCCAAGGAAATTTGTTTGGAGATAGATTTTTGAAAGACCTTTCCGCTTATGTGCATACATTCACAGCTCTGGATAAGGCTCAAGCCAACATTAAAAAAGTGTTTGCGCCTAAGGTTTTCCCCAAGGCCAGGTGAGGTAGAGCCCGCTCTTCCGGCCGTTTCTCCCAGGGCCCTTCCCGTCCCAGTCAGTACACGTCCAGAGGTGCACATAATTCCTCCTCTGCTCGGGGAGCGAATACCCAATTTTTCACTCAGCAAAATGCGAGTTGGCGAGGACGTGGAGGAAGAGGTACCGGGAGGTCAAGAGGAGCATCAGGTACTTTCTCAGGTGTTAAAAGTTATTTCCCACAAAGATCTAGGGGGCAGACTGGCCAGGTTCTTCCCACAGTGGGAGTACCTCACATCGGATCCTTGGGTATTGCAGACAGTTCAAGGGTATCGCACAGAGTTTTATTCCCCTCCTTGCCAGTTCTCCACTCCCCAACCGGTGGTATTGGACGAGGTCAAGCAGTCTCTAATAGATATGGAAGTCAAGGACCTCATTTCCAAAGGAGCAGTAGTCCCGGCCTCTTACACAGCCTCTCAATTTCTGAGTACCATTTTCCTAGTTCCAAAACCAGATCAGGGGTTTCAGCCAGTCATAAACCTGAGGGCCCTCAATTCTTTTGTAGTATACCACCATCTCAAGATGGAGGGAATCCATCTTCTCAGGGACACCCTTCTTCCAGCAGACTGGATGGTCAAGTTGGATCTCAAGGATGCATACCTAGTAGTTCCTGTGTTCCCTCCTCACCAAGAGTTCCTTCAGTTTCAGTGGGGGAATCGGGTTTGGCAGTTTGCCTCCCTCCCATTTGGCCTGTCATCAGCCCCATGGTGCTTCACCAAATTAATGAAGCCTGTGATGGCTCTTCTCAGGTCCAAGGGGATTCGGATCATCATATATCTCGATGACATGCTCCTGTTAGCCCAGAGTCCTCAGAATCTGTGCATAATCTGGAGTTTACGGTGACCCTTCTTTGGAGATTCGGTTTTGTGTTAAATGTCAAGAAGTTCATATTGAAGCCTACGCAATGTATTCAGTTTCTGGGATTCCATATAGATTCAAAGCTTTGCATCCTTCTTCTCCCAGACAGCAGGCTGTCCAAGATAAGGAAGGAGATTTGTTTTATCCTCAGGAAGGACAAGATCTCTCTCAGGCAGTTGGCCAGAGTAGTGGGGATGTTGTCAGCATCCATTCAGGCTATCTTTCCAGCCCCCCTACACTACATAGGTTACAGCGTCTGAAGGCAAGACATCTGCGCAGATGTCTGATTACTTTCAGGTAGTGGTGTTGTCCCCAGAAGCCAGGTTGGAGCTCCTTTGCTCCTCAAAGTGAATACCCTTCATTTGAATGACAGACGTAACTTGATGGCCGTAGGTCAACCGTTTTATGCACCGAATTATAGAAATATAGACTGCTATGCTTGACCAACAAGCGGCCATTTTAAACATAGCAAGAATCGCCATTTTGCTTGTTAACCATTGCTCATTGCTTTCTGTCTAAAACTGCTTTGCAGCTTGCAATTCTTGCGGATTCTGCTTACTCTGCTCAACTGTTAACATTGTTGTCTGAATATGAAAGGGCAAGGTCGCGGGACTGAGGAGTTCGTTGAAAACTCCTCATGAGTAGCCCAGAAAGGAATGCCCATGCTCCCTCTCTGTAGCCTTGAGGGAGAGCTGCAGGGCGTTTAATCACTTCACAGCTGCCAGCCAGTCTCGTGCGATGGTAGAATATGTTAGAATAAAACAGCTAAAGACTTGAATTATGCTCTTCCTACGGCCCCCCTTCGTAAAACCCTGTCGAGCGTGTCGGCTCCCAGGACACAAATAGCACCTCATAGATATCAAAGCATGGAATGTGGCTCTTCCCCCGTGTGCAGTTTGCTTCCAAGAACAGAACCACCATGTTCTGTTCAACAACTAAAAGATGCCTCCGCACTTTCTAAATTGCACATTGTTACTAGAATAGACATCGAAAGTGTCATAATTGTCATACCCGTCGGAAATGTCCATCGTCATCCCGAGTTCAAAGAAACTTAATAAAGGAGGGTGTTAAACATGACATAGCTGATTGTATGATATGCATTTTGTATATATGCACCTGATGTACGAAATTCGCTCTCTTGCGTCCCTCGAGGTCTAGGAAACTCACGTCGCGGGGCGTGAGACCAGAATTGGCCAATTGGGACTATTTTTGCTTGCAATAAACCCTAGCATTGGGAATTTGAACCTTGTGTCTGGTGCATCTTTTCGTGTATGTTTATTGCCTTGTTTCCATATCACGAGGGACCCCTAGGGCCCCTTTCAAGATGGCACCCGAATAGGGACCCTCCCCCACTTGCCCCATCGTATACGTTGTAACGGAGTAAAGGCGGAAGAACGGCGAGGACGGGACGATCGAGCCGGGATCAAGAGGTGTACGAGGCGCCCTGTAGAAGTGAGGAGAGATTCCTTTGCAGATCTGCACACATCTGATCCCTGATCGACGTACCGGGCCAGAGGGCAAAGGAGACGAGCGTCCCGAGAAGAGGCAGAAGCCAGAGAAGCGCAGACACGACGTTGGGAGAGGTTGCGTTAGGACAGGCGACTTGTTTTATCAGGTGAGTCATTCCCCGATTCAAATAAAAACCTGATTTTTGGTACAGTGTTGATTTTGCAAATTCAAACGTCCAGGTAAAGGTTAGCTAACCAAAGGGGAAGGTTAAAAAACATGCCTGGAGTACTTTCCACTTTAGCAGGGCTTTTCAGCTGCGGTAGACAATCCTTGGAATATGGCCAAAGTGCACCGCCTGGGGGAACGCCGGTTTATGACATGTATGCAAAATATGGTGTGGGTGCGATAATATTTTGTGAAATTTGCCATAAGCAAACTAGAAAGCAACCCGACCATCAGTGGCCGATTAATGGTAGCTTTGAGATTGCGAGGATAGATAACTTAGAAAGGGTGCTGATTAGGAAAAAAGCGCGACCCGCAGCTTTTGAGACTGTCAAAGATTGGAGGAGGGAAGCAATGCTCCGCCTTAGGAGTAGAGAGAAGCATGCGCGTAGGCACAAATCGAAGCTTGCGGTAGCAGAAGAAAAGGAGGAGGAGGAGTGGACAGCAAGTCTAAGATGAGAAGGAGACGTAAGCAAATGAACATAGAAGGAGTATACCCGCAGCGGGAACTACACATAGCAGACAAATTAATGGAACATTTGTTAACTAATACGGGTCGAGGCCCAAACCAGAATCAAAACCAAACACGCCAGTAGTGACTGCACAGGCCCAACCAGTAGCTCTTGTACCCTCTCCCGTAGACCAAGCACTCCCCCTCATGCAAGCATTAACCCAAGCCCCACCCACAGCTCGAGCCCTCCCACAAGCGCAGACACACAATTTCCCAGCAGCCAGGAAGGCCCTTCACAGATGCCACCTGTGTCACTTGTCCCATCCGCACCTCCCGCTCCAAAGACAGATTCAGCACCATCCGCCCCTCCTGAAGTCAAAATTGAGACCGGGGAGGCGAGAGGCGAGGCTGAGGGAACAGGATTTGGACGGGTAACTCGAAGCGCGATCAGCAAAGAAAGAAAGATTGAATTACGGCAAGAGGCAGAAAGGTACATAGAAGGAAACAATGGGACAGCAGCAATGGCCTCATTGTATGGGTACCGAAGAAGCAACGAGAGACAGGTAGTGTTGGAATGCATGGGGGAAATTTTGGTGGGAGAATGGAAAAAGATACTTGGGAATTTACCGCCACAGCGATTGTTAGATTTGAATAAGTTAGCACGGAGCGAGCAAAGAGATGAGGATGTAAGAAAACATGTGTACAAACTCATTGAACTGAAAAATGAAATGGAAGACAGATATGCTGAAATGTTTGCTACACATGAATATAGTAGTGAGTGTATTAAGAAAGGTAGGAAGGAGGCGTCGAGGTTGTATATGCAAAAATCGTGGCCGAGAGTTTTTTCAGGTAGTGCAAGGCATTTGCCTGTACCCTTGACAAATAGGTGATAAACAAAGATTGCAGGTATGGGTGGGGGAAACAATGCGATGGATGTCAAACAAAAGAACGTCAGTGAAGGAAGTAAGTGAGATATGTAATGGTACCCATTGGAGATGAGAAAAGAAGCCGTGCGAACGATAGTAGGAGTGTTACTGCAGCAGGTCATTGGATACAATAGAGGTAGAGGAAATGCACAAGGCAGAGGAAATTTGAATAATATGCACAGGGTGTCATTGGGAGTAAATCAATGTGCATACTGTAAGGAGGAAGGACACTGGCGAGCGCAATGCCCGCACCTACAGAATAGAGGTGGGTTTGGTCAGAGAAGGCCTCATAGAGGACATCAGGGGTCAAATGGCCCAAGCAGAAATAGCATGCAGCAGCAGGGATATACAAATGGAGGTACTCAAAACCAATCCTATGGTCAAAACCAAGCGCAACAGAACCAGGCATTGAACCAAAGTGTTTCAAACCAAAATCAGGGCGGGCAGGGCCAACAGAGAAATGATCAGAGTGGAGGACACCGAGGGGGAAATGGGAATATTTTTGATACACAGCCAAACACGTATTATAGCAGCAGCGGTGACTACACATCGGACGATGTGTTCTTTTCGCGATAGGACAGTCCACGGCAGGGGTCGGAACCAGTGTCTATTCCCGTGAATCAGAGAGGATCCTACGTAGAAATGAGAGTCGGGAATAAGGAGCAGCGTTTCCTTGTAGATACAGGGGCACAGAAGTGTTCGATAGACCATCACTTGGTTCCGGAGATCCCACTGTCAGGGCAAAAGAATGTTTCTGTAGGGTTCGCAGGTACACCAGTAATTAACCCCATGTCCGAAGCTGTCCCAATTACAATAGGCCCATTTACGGAACAATGTCCATTTCTTCTGACAGAAAATTGTGGGGAGAACTTGCTAGGATTAAATTTGTTGAGAAAATTGGGGGCAGTTATACATTGTACGGCAGATGGGGTGTTCCTCACGAGGTGGCCTCACGATGCATCGGTGACGGAATTTATGTCAAAAGCGTTACCAGAAGAGCTAAGTAGAGTACCAACCTGTCTGTGGGCAATGCATGATAACGATGTAGGATGCTTGAAAATAGAGCCAGCAAAAATAACTTTGAAAGAAGGTGTTACATTACCACAAATTCCCAGTATAAAATGTCTGTTGAAGGTGAGAAGGGATTAAAAAGTATTGTTACTGACCTGGTGAGATTGGGGGTGCTTGAAGAAATTGCAGGTAGCACGTGCAACAGCCGATTCTTCCAGTTTACAAGAAAGGAGCCAATGAAGTACCCTATCGTTTCATAATTGATCTGCGCGCATTGAACAAAGTAGTGGACCCACAATTCCCTTTGGTCCCAGATGTCACAACAATACTAACAATGATACCGGCCACTGCAGAATACTTTAGTGTAGTTGATCTGAAGAACGCGTTCTTTAGCATTCCAGTGGATAAAAGCAGTAGATATCTGTTCGCGTTCACTCTAGGAGGTCGATCATTCACATTCACACGCATTCCACAAGGATACACAGAAAGTCCGAGCATTTACAGCAGAGCGCTAAAAGAGCAGCTAGACATGTTAGAATTACCCGAAGGTTGCGTACTCTTGCAGTACATAGATGACTTGTTATTAGCTGCTGACACAAAAGAGATCTGCAAAGAAAGTACTATATTACTATTGACACACTTAGCGACCCATGGTCACAAGGCAAGTTTGAAGAAATTCCAGTATAATCAGAAGGAGGTGTCTTATTTGGGTTACCTACTTTCGAAAGAAGGAAGAAGATTAACACCAGAACACATAGAAAGTATTTCTAGTATGCCTATTCCAAAAACTCAAAAAGGAGTGAGAGCTGTAATAGGCATGGCCTCTTATTGTCGGCAGTGGATCAGTAATTTTGCGTTGATTGTGAAGCCGATGATAAAGATAACTAAAAAGGATGCAGTGATGCCTTTACAGTGGGATGAGGAATGTCAGAAAGCGTTTGAGCAATTGAAAGCTGCATTGTGTGCTGTGCCAGTTTTAGGCACTCCTAATTATAAAATGATCTTTAGACTATTTGTGAGTGAGAGTGAAGGATGTGCATTGGCGGTTTTGACACAGGAACAAGGTGGAAGAAATAGGCCGTGCGGCTATTATTCTTCCGCGCTGGACCCTGTAGCGCGCGCACTACCACAATGTTTGCGATCCGTCGCAGCGGCTGCTGCATCAGTGAAACAAACGGAAGGAATGTTATTGGGGCACACTTTCATTCTGATGGTGCCACATGCTATAGACATTCTATTAAATAGGACACAGACGCAACACCTCACCTCAGCTAGACTAACAAGATATGAGCTCATCTTGTTTGCACCCCACATCCAAATTATGAGGTGTAGCGCATTGAATCCTGCAGAATTAATGCCACTGCCCATAGCAGAAATTGGTGACAACGAATCACCACCCCATGATTGTTTAATGGTCACTGAAGAAGAAACAAAGGGAAGAATTGACTTGAGCGACATCCCACAGAAAGAGCCAGATGGGGAGTTATTTTGTGACGGCTCTTGTTTTAAATTACCTGATGGCACATCAACGGCCGCATATGCAATTACTACCCTGGAGAGTGTTGTAGAAAGCAGAAGAATCCCCTACAATTCGGCACAAGCCACAGAAATAATAGCACTGACCCGAGCCTGTGAACTCTCTGAGAATTTGAATGTGAATATTTATACTGACAGCCAGTACGCATTTGGCGTGGTTCATAACTTTGGCCGACTCTGGGCTGAGAGGGGTTTCTTGACATCGCATGGGGCCAGGATTCAGCATGGCCCTTTGATTGTGCGATTGTTGTCTGCACTCACGTTTCCAAAGCACCTAGCTATAGTGAAATGCGAGGCGCATAAAAAAGTAACATGTAAAGTGGGAGAGGGAAACGCATTTGCAGACAGGATTGCGTGCAAACAGCCACAGATATGGGAAATAAAATGATGACAGTACAGACTGAGGAAGTATCTTGTATGATAGAGAATGGAGTTGCCACAGTCAAAGAAATGCAGGCTGAGGCCACGACCGAAGAGATTCAGGGGTGGGCTGAGGGCTCTGCTGAGTTAGATTTGGAGGGATGTTGGGTGGACAAAGAGACCAAGAACTGGATGATGCCAAATTGTTACGCAACCGCAATGGTTACAATGGCGCATAGCCCTACCCACATTTGCGCGAAGAAGATGGTACAGCATTTATCCACAGTATGGAAAAATGAGCACATAAAAAAGAATGCAGAAAGGCTAGTGCAGAATTGTATTACGTGCCTGCAACACAATGTAGGGAAAGTAACCGTGACTCCAGTAGGTAGTTTTGGCCCACCCTCTATGCCATTTGAGGTGATCCATTTTGATTTCATAGAAATGGAAAGGTGCCAGAACTACAAATATGTGTTAGTGGTGATTTGTGCATTCAGCAAGTGGGTGGAGGCATATCCTTTAAAAGACTGTACTGCCATGTCAACGGCAAAAGTAATGTTGAAGGAGTATTTCTCCCGGTTTGGGTTGCCCCGTGTCCTGTGGTCAGACAACGGCCCACACTTTGTGGGTGCAGTAGTACTACAGATCTGTGCAGGTCTGCAGATAGAGAAACGATTCCACAGTTCCAGGCATCCCAGTTCTGCCAGGCTTGTTGAGAGACATAACGGTATCTTAAAGTCAAAGATAGCTAAAATCTGTGCTGGGAGCAACTTGAGTTGGGTGGATGCATTGCCCCTAGCACTATTGTGCACGCGCACGTCTGTGCAGGCTAAAACTGGGCTCTCCCCCTATGAAATTATAATGGGGAGACCGGCAAATGTATGGTGCGCACCGCAGCCCAAAAGATTATGTGAGGTTGAGCATCCTATGTTAAGCACATACTGTGGCCTTTTAATGCAGAAGTTGCGTTTAATTCATCAGCAGGTGCAGCAGGCGTTACCAGTGCGTTACACCTGACCGGGCACTCACTGGAGCCTGGAAGCTGGGTTTTAATAAAGAACTTTGAGCAGAAGACAGCATTAGCACCCAGGTGGCGTGGCCCCTACCAAGTACTTTTGGCAATGCAAACAGCCATTCGAGTGGACGGACGGAAGGCATGGATCCATGCGACACATGCCAAAAGATTCCCAGGACTGCTGACAACTTCCGACGACCAGAGAAAGGAAACGGTCTCGGAAACGAAAGAAACTGTTGCCAGTCCACTACCACAGCATCAGCCTGAGCGAGAAGTGAAAGTTGAAACAAAGTCCAAGTGAGAAGTGAAACTCGAAACAGAGCCTGAGGAGGCTGCCAGTAAGGGGAAAGGGCGAAAAGTGCCCCAACGTTGCTCAGCAGAAACAACATCACTGCCGAGCGACACAAACCCTACATTGCAAACACGAGCAGAAACAACGTGTGTACCCCTTTGGCGCCCACCAGTTTCTGCAAACGCACCAAAGCCAAAGAAAGAAACTACATCATTGCCACGGCGCTCATCGCTACCCATCATTGTGCCGCAGGCTGACATTGAGCCTGATACTGGAAGTGCAACGGCACTATTCACGGATCATACAATACCAGGAGTGAAACGGTATAATTTGCGGCCTCGACAGGCAAAGTAATCCACAGATCTTTGGTGCTTTTCTTTTGCCTTTGGTTCCACTCACGGACGGAGTAGGATCCAGGGGCGTAGAGGAGAGAAGTGTGAGAGTTGTGCAAGTCGGACAATTCAAGACTCACTCTCTTTGCGCTTATAAAAGTACATGTGTCAGGAGCCAGAGCAGGACAAGCTGGACGCACATAAGTACTAAGGCTGATAGAGTGATGTGTCCTAAGCCACAGCAGGACAAGCTGGATGCACATAGTACTCTATCAATAAAGAACTGTTCAGAAATCGTCTGAGCAGTGGGAGAAAAAGAAAACACAACTAATCTTGCTCGGAGTGGATAGGTGATCTAGGCTGTGAAAGGGCTGGCAGAATTGAACTGTGACATTTTCGTTGAACTTTTCTGCCATCAAGAACGAGAGACATTTTTGCGACGAACTTTGCCAGCAAGAAGAAGGATGATGAAGAACAAATCAAGACCGGTTTCAGCCTCCTCCTGCACCCCTGCTGAAAAGATGATAGATTTAGAGACTGTAAATTTAGGGAAAAAGCATGGTAAAAGGAATAAGGTACTGATTTGGACATTAGTCCTGTGTTTCGTAAGTATGGTAGTACCAACAATAACAGCTATTACACTATGGTTCCTGGAGTCCGTGCACCCATTAGAAACACTTTTGCCAAAAGCAGCTACTGAAAGCCCGGTTCATGTAATCACTGGTACTTTGCCTCGAATGGAAGAAAGACATAGAGAAGGATACGGCAACAATACATTGTTGCTTATCATGAACATGACCCATGCGGTTTTAAAGAAAAAAGATTGCTGGGTTTGTGCCCATTTACCACAGCACGGTGGGAAAGGGATAGGCTGGTATGTACAACCGTTACCATTGGTTTATTCATGTGAAGTATCATTGAGTGCAATGTTCTTTGGGAAATGGAACAAGAGTAATACGGGTCAGCTAGATGAGACCAATATGAATGAATTTGAGGAAGTGATCATGAGACCTGTGGGTTGTTCCATATTCCACAAAGCTCGCGTGTTTTCACCAGATCCCATGAGGAACAATACAAGAAAGACAACAAGACTAGATAGATTACATGGGCAGAATAGACCAACCCCGCCAGCAGAAGAAACATCAGTAATGACATTTCGAATGAGGGATGAGTGGAATAAAGATGCTGTGCCCCCTGCCTATACAGTGGATCACAGCCCCGAAACTGCTCCCCTATGTTTACAGAAAAAGGGTTCCTATAAAGTAGGAACGTTTAGCAACTGCCTGAACACAATGGTTTTAAGGCACGAAATAGAACCCGTGTACGTAGGGGACCTTATTTACTTTATATGTGGAAAAAAAGCATATCCATGGTTACCTACGAACTGGGGAGGTACATGCTACCTACGTCTACTGTTTCCAGGAGTGTTCCTCTTGGAGACAGCAGAAGTAGCCAGACAAACAAAAGGTAGAACTCAAAGGAGTAGCGAGGATGGAATGATAGCAATAGATATAGCCAAATCATTTATACCATTCTTGTCCCAAATAGAAAATTCCTACAATATAAGAAAACTGGCTAGAATATTAAAAAATACAATAGATTCAACAACGGATATTTTATTGAATATGACGTTAGAAGAAAAAGGAATAAGACTAATGGCACTCCAAAACAGGATGGCTCTCGATATAATATTAGTTGATCGTGGGGGAGTTTGCAAACTCGTAAAAACTGCATGCTGTGTGTATATAGATGATTACACCCCTACGATATTTAAATCAATCCGGAAATTACATGTCCTAAGTTCCACACTCTCTACTGAAGAAGGGGGTTGGGGGATAGGATCCTGGTTTTGGGGATTATTGCAGCCTTGGGGATGCAAGTTAATTTCGATACTAATGGTGGTACTTGGTATATTCATAACATGTTGCTGTTGCATACAATGCTTACCAATAGTTTGCATTGAAATAACTGATGGATGTACTAAGGGATGTATGCACATGGTGTTGAGAGGAAAACAAACGGATGGCCAGAATAACAGAGACACTGATGAAACAAAAACAGTAAAACAATTCATGGCTATAGAAATGAATGATGAAGATGATGCTCATGATAGCATGAAAGGTTCAGACATAGATACCCCAGACTTATCCTCATCAGAGGAGGATACAATGAATGAATAAGACGTTTGTCATACGGCCAAAAGGAGGGTTTGTCAATCTGGAAAAGTGAATACCCTTCATTTGAATGACAGACGTAACTTGATGGCCGTAGGTCAACCGTCTTATGCACCGAATTATAGAAATATAGACTGCTATGCTTGACCAACAAGCGGCCATTTTAAACGTAGCAAGAATCGCCATTTTGCTTGTTAACCATTGCTCATTGCTTTCTGTCTAAAACTGCTTTGCAGCTTGCAATTCTTGCGGATTCTGCTTACTCTGCTCAACTGTTAACATTGTTGTCTGAATATGAAAGGGGAAGGGCGCGGGACTGAGGAGTTCGTTGAAAACTCCTCATGAATAGCCCAGAAAGGAATGCCCACGCTCCCTCTATGTAGCCTTGAGGGAGAGCTGCAGGGCATTTAATCACTTCACAGCTGCCAGCCAGTCTCGTGCGATGGTAGAATATGTTAGAATAAAACAGCTAAAGGCTTGAATTATGCTCTTCCTACGGCCCTCCTTCGCAAAACCCCGTAGAGCGTGTCGGCACCCAGGACACGAATAGCACCTCATAGATAGCAAAGCATGGAATGTGGCTCTTCCCTGTGTGCAGTTTGCTTCCAAGAACAGAACCACCGTGTTCTGTTCAACAACTAAAAGATGCCTCCGCACTTTCTAAATTGCACATTGTTACTAGAATAGACATCGAAAGTGTCATAATTGTCATACCCGTCGGAAATGTCCATCGTCATCCCGAGTTCAAAGAAACTTAATAAAGGAGGGTGTTAAACATGACATAGCTGATTGTATGATATGCATTTTGTATATATGTAACTGATGTACGAAATTCTCTCTCTTGCGTCCCTCAAGGTCTAGGAAACTCACGTCGCGGGGGAGTGAGACCAGAATTGGCCAATTGGGACTATTTTTGCTTGCAATAAACCCTAGCATTGGGAATTTGAACCTTGTGTCTGGCGCATCTTTTCGTGTATGGTTATTGCCTTGTTTCCATATCACGAGGGACCCCTAGGGGCCCCTTTCAATGGGAGAGCAATTTTTGGTCCCTCTCCGGATGTTGTTCTAGAGTCCGACGCCAGCAGAGCGGGCTGGGGAGCCAGGCTGGGTCAGGTTTCCACAGGAGGGAAATGGTCCGAATTGGAGAAAGAGCTCCACATCAACTGTCTGGAGTTGTTGGCGGGGTCCTTTGCAGTCCGAAGCCTTCTCAGGGATCAGGGGAATTGTTGTGTAATCCTCCGCATGGACAATGTCTCGGCGGTGAGATACGTCAATCATTTAGGAGGTACCAGGTCCAATGTCCTAGCGGATCTGGCAAGGGATTTTTGGCATTTTTGCCTGGACCGGAATATTGTGTTAAAGGCAGAATACCTTCCGGGGATCAGCAATGAGGTTGCGGATTGGAACTCCAGGCATCTGCAGGACAGAACCGATTGGATGTTAGACAGGGATCTCTTTGCCAAGATAGAGTCTCTATGGGGTCCGTTTGCAGTGGATCTGTTTGCCTCAAGGCTAATCTGTCAGGTTCCCAGGTTCTACAGTTGGAGACCAGATCCTGGCACTCTAGCTACCGATGCGTTCCTCCAAGATTGGTCGGGTCAGAGGGTGTATGCCTTCCTTCCTTTTGCAATGATAGCCAGAGTATTGGTTCAGGTTCGCAGGCAGGCAGCCACGGTAGTGATATTAACCCCCTTTTGGCCTTCTCAAGTTTGGTGCCCTGCCCTTCTGGAGCTGGCGGTGGACGTTCCTCGTCTTCTTCCCCTTTATCCCCAGTTACTGATAGGTCCAGGGGGGCTCCCTCACGAGCTGATCCTTCAGGGGCACCTCTCCCTTATGGCTTGGAAGATTTCAGCTCTTCCTGGTGCTTCCGAGGACTTTCGCAGGACTGTGTCAGTCATCAGGGCCTCCTGGGCCCTCTCTACTAAACTGCTACACTCTTCAGCATGGAAGCGCTGGGTTAGCTGCTGTGTGGTTAGGGACCTCAATCCCGTTTCTGCCCCTCCTGTAGAGGTGGTTAATTTTCTGGTGGATTTCTTTAAGGAAGGCAAAGCCTATAGAACTATTAATGGTTTCCGGTCTGCTATTTCAGCGGGATACCTTTTGGTTAAAGTGGAGGCTGTAGGAAGGCATGTTTTGGTGCGTAGAGCCCTTAAATCTATTCGTATTAAGGTTCCTCCGATACCAAAGTATTCGGTTCTTTGGGATGTTAATATGGTTCTAGATCTCTTCCGATCCTGGCCGCCTAATGAGGGTCTGTCCTTACAACAGTTATTTTCCAAACTGGCGATGTTGTTGTGTCTGGTGTCTATTATGAGAGTATCTGATATCAGAGCATTAGATGTGGACAATAGGATGTTTACCCCTCAAGGGGTTACCTTCTTTATTTCACGAAGGACTAAATGTATGACTTCCTCAATATCCTATCCAGCCTATCCAGAAGACAGTAAATTGTGTGTTATCGCATGTTTGAAATGTTTTGAGTTGAAAACTGAAAGTCTGAGGCCTCAGAATACCTCTCAGTTGCTGATTTCCTACAGAAGCCCCATAAGCCAGTATCCCCTTCCACTTTAGCCAGGTGGATTAGGTGGGTTATGCAGGAGGCGGGGGTTGACACTTCCTCCTTTGGTCCCCATTCGGTTAGGGGCGCTATGGCCTCTAAAGCCGCTTTCATGGGCGGCAGTCTGGAGCAGATTCTCGAAGCAGCTGATTGGTCAAGAGAGTCAACTTTCAAAATGTTTAATCATAAATGCATCGCTCATGTTGCTGTTGATGTACTGCAAGGGCTTTGAACTTGCATAATAGGAGCCTCCTGTCTTTCCACAGAATACCTAATCCCCCACACTAGCGTGAGAAGGGGGTTTAGATTCTATTAAAGACAAGGAGGCGAATATTATCCTCCCGCCCACCCTTACTGTTTTTTTTTATTATTTTTCAGCTTTCGGGTGAGAGGCCCTGGTCGAAAGGAGATCGGTTTCAGTTCAGTTTGCGGGAGAGTTCAAGTTCCGCCTGTTCTCAGTTGGATCATCACTCCTCGTGCTCCACGGATGGTTTCTGCAGTGGATGTCTGAGGAAGAACAGCGACATAAAGAGGGGTTGGTGTTAGAGGAATGGACCTTCATGGGATTGGCTCTTAGCCCATTGGTTACACTTAGGGCATGACCTGTCCTCCATTTTGGGTTGGGATGTTTTACATTGCACTGTTGGAACTGTTATGAGTTCATTTTTCAGAAAAGTTATTACAAAAGTTTTTTCTTCTTTGCTGCTGTGATGTCAGAGTAAAGATTGTAATGCATAATATTTGCCTCTTTGTCTTTAATAGAATCTAAACCCCCTTCTCACGCTGGTGTGAGGAATTAGGTATTGCCGGTCCCCCGGCAATATAACTAGTGACGAAGGTGGGATGCGGCGCCCTGCCGATCCCGAAGAGAAAGGGGCTTGACCTGCCCCTGCCATGTTGTCAGCATGGCCAGGCTCGCAATGTGGAGGGCTCACACAGTGGTTTATATTCATCAGGGTGTTGGGGGAAGCTAAATATGCACAAACAATGGTGTTGTGGGCAATGCACAACTGACCCTCAAGCCCAGAGTAAAAAGTTTTTATCTATGCATTTTAATTCCTCCAATTTAGGAGGCCCAAAGTGCAGGTCCAACAGCTCGGCGAGCAACGGTTTTCTGGGCCAGCTTGATGACGTGGGGTGCTGTGCAGCTGACAGCTTTGATTAATGCTCCGGGTTCAATGGTGTTTGAAATGCTGGATTTGTGGCTTATTTTTCGTCTCCATCCGACCCTACAATGTAGTACGGGTGGCATTCTCCTCAAAGCGATGCAGCTAAATCGGTCTTGGAGAGATTGTGTGCTCTCTTCCACTAAAATGCGTGTGCTCACATTGGCACTCTTTACTCTGACCGCACACACCTTAGCACTTAGCAGCTCATTGGGCCGAACGTATTTAAATGAGAAGGTTTGAAAACCTATACTGGCCGTCGGGAAGTGGCACCCCCGCACAGAGAGTTGAGATACGTTGGCACCTGCAGTTTATCCGCCACCCAAGATTTCACTCAGTGACGCGGCCACAACGTGAGGCTGCTGAAAACTACAAAGCAACCTTTTATGAAACCCCACTTCCTTAGACAGACGCGCTTCGCATTGTACTCTTAAATCCCACACGATCTACAAAACGGATTGTTTTTCTAATCTAGTAGATTGACTCCATTGAAAGGCGCAAGTGAAGCCTACCTGCAAGTTTGGCAATTTCTAGTGAAGTATGTCAGTTTGTGCATTTAATGAGCCATGCTGATTGTGATATAGAAGTCCTAGTGCTTTGCATTTGCTGCATCTGGCAGCATTGCTTGGGCGAACAGTACCGGTGCCGTTTTCATTCATGTAGGTTGCCTGATGGCTTTATAACTTTGTAGATGATCATTCCGGTGATGAGAGCGAACAATATTTCTATAAACAATTCTCTGGTAGTGCCAAGTTGACGTCTCATACCATATAGGTGCTTTGCATGTCAGCTTCATTTGGCACAGACGACTGATTATAACCCGTGAAAGACAACTATGCACAAAACCCTCATTACACGGTAGGCGGAGAACCATGGCGCTATTAGCGCCATGGTTCATGCCAGTAAAATACTGGCGCCGCCTTGGTGGAAAGGGGAATTACCGCCCCATTCCAAGGTTGGCGGGGCGGTAATTCCCCCTTCCACCATTGCCCTTCCCCATTCCCATTTTTGCCCCATAGGGCTCTATGGGAATGGGGAAGGCGCTAATTACGGTACTGCAAATTGCGGTACCATAATTAGCTACATTGGTCCCTTTGCGGGTTGGTTTTTAACGCCTGCAAAACGCAGGCGTTAAATTCCCCAACCCGCAAAGGGACCGCGTAGTAAGGCGGTAAAGATTTACCGGTACCGGTAAAATACCGGTACCGGTAAACCTTTACCGCCTACCGTGTAATGAGGCCTCCGCGGCACTAAAATAGTGATGACTGTAGTCCTGGAAGACATGTGCTGCAAATGCCGTCTTAACCCGGTCCATGTGATGCTCAGCAAATCATTTTACCTCGCTCTGCCATCCTTTTCTTCTATCTATGCCAAATGTAGGAGCATCTAGAGCTGGTTCAGTTGGCACGTGCACTATACAAACATTCTTAATATGTACGTTGTTTGATAGACCCTCCCCTCCAGTGTTGCTTTATTAACAAGAAGAATAATGAGTGACCGCAGACACGCCTAAAGTGTTTCTCCAACAATGTATCGCCTTTAGGTGTTTTGTGGAACAATGTGTATGAGTCATGTTAGATGCCTGAGAGTCGGGACCTTGTCCCACAACATAGGTCCCAGAATCGGAAATGAGTAATAGGGTGACGGAGAGTTTTAGCGATCGCTTCTGTTTGGCAATGGCAATTGAGAGCCTGGGACCTCTCTCTGCTTAGAGAGAAATCCATGTTCTATTGATCCAAGCAGCGCCATATCCATTGGTATATTGTTCGTACCCAATTTAAACCAGCTCAAGGCATCTACCTCGGTGGGGTGAGGGGATGGCTAGGGGAAGCCGGGAATCAAAGCTGTGTCATTCCCATTGAACACTGGCGTTGGCACAGAAAGCTTGCCAGGACGTCGCACATGCATTCAATATATGTCTACTTGCAAAGAGCCTGCATCTTTTCTAATTTTCAGCATCTGCCCTTATTAGTGGGTGGCCCTCCTCCGCACCTTTTTGTTTGTGTGCCCCTTTTTGCTCCCCTAACATTTATGTCTAGAGACACCCCATATGAGGCACAACAAGCTGTCTTTGCACAGTTGGGGATTAAGGCAAATGACCTCAACTCCATTGAATACTGCTGTCAATTTAATCTCTGCTCGGATTGCTTTCACCGTTGGGGCCTAGAATGCCAGGACAAAAAAAAACGTTTTGCCTGCGGGGGGTAGGAGGGGTCCCAGACTCTTGAGAGGTTTGGAGAGTGATGCCACTGGAGCTTTGTGCCACCACAATTTACATATGCTGCAGCCCCCAGAGGCAAATTGAATCCCGCTGAGTAAATGTCCTTGAGTGGACTCAAATGACTAAATAAGCAGCCATTGCAAGAAACGCCCAAAACCACATTCCCGTTCTCGCGATAGTTAACTTAAATCCCAGCGGGAAGGGCTAGAGCAGAGAGCCAACGTGCAAGAAAATTCCTCCGACCAGGGCCACAAACATGACCCTAGTAAAAATATACAAAATAACACAAAGCCAGCGGCAATAGCGGGAGGATGCATACCATACCGTGCACGAACATTAAGAAGGCAGGATCCATTGAGCTGAGCTATAAATGCACCAACCGTGGCAGAAAATCGGATAAAATCTGCCGAGGCGTGTTGATTCATGACGGCGCACAGAAACACAATGTTTTAATGAGACTGGCAGCTACGAATCGTACAGCCTGTTATATTGCCGGGAGACGAGCAATCAGAATGAAAGGCCGGGAGACGAGCAATCTGAATTAAAGGTTCTGCGGCCGGGGCCTCTGCCTGGCGGGCGCGCGCTTTGATAAAACACTGCAGGCAGGAGTCATGGTGGTATGAGACCGGCGAGCGGGAGTACTGCTCGCCTCTTTATTAACATAATAACATGGTGTGTGCCACATGCGCACCGCCCGTAACGGTGCACGAGCCCAGGAGGGGCTTAAGTTACATCCCATGCCAAGGGTAACCACGCCGCTATTTGCGGCATGGCTGCCTCCGAACTCGTCCAAACTCCGGCCTGGTGAATGGAGTAATTACCGGTCCATTCCGAGGTCGGAGGGACAGGTATTCCCATTTGAGTCCCCATAGGCTTCAATGGGAAGGGGGAAGGCAGCAATAACGGTACCGTAAATTAGGTACCGTTATTGAATCCGGTGTCCCTTTGCGGGTCCCGTCCTTAACGCCTGCTAAAAGCAGGCGTTAAGGAAGGACCCGCAAAGGGAACTCGTAGTAGGGCGGTAAGGGTTTAACGGCACCAGTCTCGTTACCGGTGACCGTTAACCCTTACCGCCCTACTCGGAATGAGGCCCGTCTCAGTTGTGAATTTATAACGCACTTAATACCCAGAGGTTTCTAAGAGCAGGCCCTGGGATCGAACCTGTGTTGCTTCCTGTCGTTTTGTTTCCAAGGCGAGCACGTTGCCCCTGAGCTATCCTACCAGGACACATTGTATTGATCACATACATATACCACTTTATTGGTCCAAAAGGTGGAGTACCCATGACCTGTTCTTTTACTGGGTCCTTTTAAGCATATACCACATGCAGGACCCCAACTTTTACTGTGACCACTTTAATCCAATTGTTTCATGCAGGATCACAGCTTTCAAGGATTACATCATGGCTCTCTGGACCAGGCACACTTGGGCAATTCTACTTTTAATTAATAGGCAGTGACAGTCAGTTGTGCTTCTGGCAGACCCGGAAAGCTGCATCCAGGGAACCCAGGGGCCACATCGACTGCAGTTCATTGTTCCATGCCGCTGCGGCGGAGGCTGCGCTGTTCCTTCTCTGGGACACATTAACTAGAACCGGGAAAACCACCTTGGCTGCAGTTTTAGGGTTGGCTGTGCAGGCCTTCACTTCCTTGGTGTTGGGGCAGGCTGTCTGTGAAAACTCTGGTGGCAAATGCCCTGGCCGCTCCTCTTATGTGCTCCCTTGGCGGGAACTTCTTTAATTAAAAGGGCAGCGCACCGCTTCGCTTCTCCTCCCCGAAGCCGGCAGATGCGGCGCTCATTATTTTCCATGCGTGGGAAATCTATTACCTTGCCGCAGCAGCAGTCATGGCCATGCCGGTGCCTCCGCGCAGCCCCTTCCTTTATGAGGCAACAATCTGCTTCATCTGTATAGTGGGAGCAGAGGGCGTGCCGCTCCTTGGTTCTCTCTGCGGCAGCAGTGACAGCACTTTGCGCGGCAGCAGTGACAGCACTTTGCTGGGCCATGATGACCGGGCCCCCATGGTGCTGTTCCAGCTGCGGATTCCGCTGCGCTCCGCCAGGTGGCAGTATGATTGGAGCAGACAAGGGACGCCAGCTCTGCGGCACTGCCATGCGCCCACTTTATCCCCCATGTGGCAGCGGCAGGAGCTTAGGACACTTAACATGGCAGGAGTTCTTCCCTGCTGCTAGAGAGGTGGCACAATAGCAGGGTGCTTGCCACACCTTCTTGTAGGCAGCCGTCACGGGCCGCTTCCGCTCACTCCCTCCAGGAAGGAGCGGGGAGGACAGCATCCCATGTCTTGAGGGATTCAGGGGTTGGTTGAAGGCAGCTTTCAAAGCTGCATGGCTCCCCTTAGGTGGGGGTGATTGCTGCAGGGTAGGGGCCACGCCGAAGGCAGCCCCCAGAGTGTTTCTTGATAGTGGCATTCAAAGCCGCAGTGACAGGACAGCAGAGTTGCTGCCAAGCCCTGTCGAGTCTCCCCCGGACAGCAGCTGTTGCCAGCAGGGGGCTATTTTTTTGTTCTTTGCTTGCCGGGGAGGCCGGAAGACCTTTAGTGCGCCGGGGAGGCCAGCAGGTCTGTTGCGTGTTGCTGCGCCCCTCATTGTAGCCACCATCTTAGCCCTGGGAGCCATGCACACCACTGCTTCACCAACACCGTTGGCATGCTTTGCGACGCTGGTCACGTGGCAGATACAGGCTGTGTCCCTTCTTGTGGCCACCATCCTGGCTTTTGGTGCCATGCACACCACGGCTACACCAACGCTGTTGGCATGCTTTCCCACGCCAGGCGTGTGGCAGGGACAGGCTGTGTCCCTTCTTGCGGCCACCATGCTGGCCTTTAGTGCCATACACACCACGGCTTCACCAATGCTGTTGGCATGCTTTGCCACGCCAGGCTTGTGGCAGGGACAGGCTGTGTCCCATCTTGTGGCCACCATCTTGGCCTTTAGACATGCCCACCATGGCTTCACCAACGCTGTTGGCACGCTTCGCCAAGTCGGTGACGTGGCAGGGACAGGCTGCGTCCCTTCTTCACCACAACAAAAAAAATCATAAGTTTGCTTTGATTTACCTTTGTAAAGTTAAAATAAGTGTGCACTTGCCCAGATAACTTTGTAAACAACCTGCCCAGTCCCCAATGCACTTTTAATATTTTTGAAACTGAGCTTTAACTGGGTCCTGCTAACAATTAAATTTAATTCCCCGGAAAATCGTGTTATTTGTTTTTAGTAGAAGTGACACATTTCTGGGCTGCCAGGGATTTCGATTGAAAGCATAAGAGATCACAGGAGGTCGTTGGGAATAATCAGACCTCCATAGGAAGGGTTAGAAAGTCCCGCTTTCGATCTAAAAAGGCCTTGAGTTAAGTGATGACATTCCACAGCCTGCCTGCCTTCCGATAACAGTATTCCACTGCCTGCCCGGCTCGTGTGTTTTCAGGGAACGTTTCGGCCTCTCCTTTGGGATTTATTTATTACGTTGTTAAAAGCGAGTCGCAGCTATGGGCTGTGCGCAGTTTTGATCGTGTGCAACAGGTTGGACATCTTATATCTATGGCAAATAGAAGAGTACATTACTTGATATTTACTATGAAAGACAACCGCATGGTCAAAACCTTAAATTAGCCAAATTCCATGCAACACTTTAGCATTCTTTTCAAATCGTATTTGCGCCCGGCCAGTAAATGTCTGAACCTGACTCTCGCGGCTCCGTGCCTTGCACGCCCCCGCCTGCCTCCTCGCTCGCTTTCCTGCTGGCTGCTTCCTAATGCGGCCTGGGTTATCTAATCTCCTGCCGCTGTGCTGGTTGCCGTGGGAAGGGGCGGGGCGAGTCTGCGGCGCGAGTCCGCGGCGCACGTGATCCCAGTTCCGTTCTGCGAGCGAGTCTCGTGAGTGCAGTCATCCATCTTGCGCGCGGCTCCAGACAAGAGAATAATAATCGCAGCCTCGGCGCCCCGGTGGGCCGATGCTTTGTCTTGTAAGGGCCCCTTCACCCCAGGGATCAGGCCATCCGCTGCCTTGAACCCAGTGAAGGTCTGACAAACAACCCGCCCCCTCCCGCCAACGTTTCTCCGCGCAGTTTCCATACCCTGCATGATAAGCAGAGGCGGGCTCCTACAGTTTATTTATATCCCAGCCCTACAGGAGACATGAAGCGAGCGGCTGGGCTTTCACCAAGCCAGCTCCTGTTTACTGAGCTGCGGCTCTGCCATTGAGAAAAACCCAGACTCATTTAAAAGTGGAAAAGGTCGCTTTAATGTGACGGGCCAAAGCTTACAATCAAAACGCTTAACTGGCTCCATGGCCTAACAAACTAAAGAAATATTTTAACAACCAATTAAATAAATTAAACATTTTCATTTTCCCCCAACAATTAAATAATTAAATAACCCATTTCCTCCCTAATTATCCCTTGGACCCTACTGTCTCCTTGCCCCTTTTCCAGGCGTCCCGCTTTCTCCCAGGGGCCATGCCCCTCCAGGCTCAATACCTGTTCCCCCGGGGTGCCCTGCTTGTGCAAACAGCGCCACCCCATCCTTTCCCGTGTCATTCCCCCATTGTGCTTCCCTCCCCCCATATCAAAAGGGGCCATGCCCCCGGCACCAGAAAAACCCTCCCCCGAGGAGTTCTTTCTGCCCCCCCCCCAATTTTTTCTACCTCCAACTCTTTACCCACTCTCCTAGCCAAGAACCCAAGTCCGCCATGTAGTGATTATTCCCAAACACGGACAAGTGTACCCCATCCTCTCTAAAGATAAGGAGACCCTCATATGTTATCTCCTTATGGTCCATGACCTGCACCGCCACGAGGCACAAAATTGACCATTTCTCTGTGTATTCCCTTCCTGGCCCGCTCTATTGCTCCCTCACTTCTCACTCCCCCCCAAACTCTTCTCTGCTACCATTTAGTCCACACCCCCACTGCTTGAGGCCACATTTCCCTCACCCACACTAAGTCCCTCTTCATTTTCTTTAGCAGAGCCACCCCCGTATCTCTCACCAGGTCATTCTACCCTGTATGCATAATCACCACCTCTGGAACCCCAAAGCGTTCCCTCATCCCTGCCAATATAGGAAGCAGCTGATCCCACCGCAGGCCCCCCCAACCCGTGCCATCTCACCACCACTTCCTTGTAACTGCACTCCTGTTGCCTTCCAAACACCCTTTTCTCCGCCTCTTTCCCAGCCCACTTAACAATTGAATGGCCAACAATCCAAACTTGCACCAACTCCCCCTTCTTTCGCGCAGCATCTGAAAAAGAAATTCCAAAATCACTGACAAGTCAAAATATTTCAACAACAACAGTTGGCCCACAAAGTCCTACTCCACCTTTCTTCAACATTCCCCTTTATCAAACTCCCTGACGTACCCCTTGTATTTCCCAGACCTCCAACGCCCCAATCTTTTCCCTTGTCTTTTGAAAAACCCAGCCTGGTACCCTCAGATGCTGCGCCCATCCTAAAGGAATGAGTCCCAAAAAACTCTGCCTTTTCTCCCACTGCCACCAGCGCCTTCCGCAATACCCCTAGCACCTGGCCTGGGCATAAGACCTTGCTCCCTCGACCCAGCCGAACCCAAGAGCCCCTTCCCTTCTGATCCGTCTTAGACCTTTTAATCTTGATGTCTAAACCTTCTTCTGTAATTTGAACATCTTCCCATTGCAGTCCCCCAACCCCCTCTTTTCCCCCCGACCAACTCAGAAACCCTAAAAGCCCCCAAACAATAACCACGTAAAACAAGTCGCAAACAGCTCCCCTACAAGCAATAAACCATTTGTTCCACTTGTTGTGCCCAGTTTATTGCTTTACAGTCCTGCGTTGTCCCCTCTGAACCGGGGGGGGGGGGGGGGGTGGGGGGGGTAGCCCACGTGCACCCCCGTCCATGCAGGCCCTTTACTTTATTACTCCTCTCGCCACTGCACCAGAGGCCAAACCTACACCCCCGTCCATGCAGTCCCTTCCATATCACAATGTTCAAGCTCCTTGCGTCCATTACCACCTGTTTCCCCCCTGCACCAGGGGCCCTAGTGCACCCCCGTCCATGCAGGCCCCTTTTCTTCCTTATTCCACTCCACCGCTGCACCTGGGGCCAAACCTGCACCCCCGTCCATGCAGTTCCTTCCACATCACAATCTTCAAGCTACTTGCGTCCATTACCACCTGTTTCCCACCTGCACCAGGGGGCCTAGTGCACCCCCGTCCATGCAGTCCCTTCCGTATAACTAATCCTCAAGCTCCTTGCATCCATTAGCACCTGTTTCCCACCTGCACCAGGGGCCCTAGTGCACCCCCGTCCATGCAGGCCCCTTCTCTGCCTTACTCCTCTCCACCGGTGCACCAGGGGCCAAACCTGCACCCCCGTCCATGCAGTCCATTCCACATAAATTCCTCTTCCAGCACCTTGCTTTGTTGCTCCACTTTTTCCCCCAGCTGCACCAGGGGCCCTAGTGCACCCCCGTCCCTGCAGGCCCCTTTTCTTCCTTACTCCTCTCCACCGCTGCACCAGGGGCCAAACCCGCGTCCCGTCCATGCAGCCCATTCCACATAAATTCCTCTTCCAGCACCTTGCTTCGTTGCTCCAATTTTTTCCCCCAGCTGCACCAGGGGCCCTAGTGCACCCCCCGTCCATGCAGACCCATCTCCTCACTTCCCCTTGTCGTGCGGCAAGCGTGAGGGCTTCACCACCGTCGTCCATGCCCTCCAAACAACAGCTACCACCCCTTAACAATTTCCACCATTACATCCCCCTTGCAGCCCTCCCCTACCTACGCGTCTTCCTCCTCACCCTTCTCCTACCCCCTTTAAGTTTCCCCCAAAACCTTTCATTAAACCTTGTGCCCCCCCCTCCTTTTACGATAAACTGAGCCCGACCTACCAGCACACCCCAATTTACCTGGCATGCAGTCCTTCCCCCCCACCTGCTTGCCCCGCTCCTCGCCCTGACCCACTGTCCCCTGCCTGAAAACAATCTGTAACCGGATGCCGACCCGCACACCTGCTGCACTCGTGTTTAAATTTGCACATCCACCTCGTGCAGCCTTCCTTATTGAACGCCCAACATGCTGTCGAGGGCTGCCCTCTACCTCCTCCCCCCGCTCCCTCATGGGCGGGGCGACCAAGAAAGGGCCGGAAAGGCACGGGCAGCCCACTTGCTGTGTGCAATGTCGGGGCAGGCCTCGTTGGGGCCATCCATTGCAGCCAGAGATCCATGTCTATCTCCCCCCAGACCGCCTGACTGTCCTCTGCCATTCTCGCCCTGAATTCCTCATCATACCTTACCCAGGCAAAGCCCCCAAAATGTCATGATCACTGCTTTCAAGGAGTCAGGACCTACCCAACACCCTTGGAAACAGGCTCATAACATGCCTTATCGGCACCAGCAAGTCCCAATAGGGACCTTTTGGATCTTGTCCTGGCACCGGTGGGGCCAGGCTCATAGTAAGGACCCGTCCCGGCACAGGAAGCGCCGGGCTCATATCAAGTGTAAAAGTGCTTGGGTGAACCTACCTGAAGCAGACCATGCTGCTTACTTACCAGCCAGATGATGCTTTACTCTCTTCTAACAGGGACTACTTTTCTTTCTGGGTGGGGCAGGCACCACTCCCTGGATTACTGATGCTGGAACTCTTCTGGAAGCAGGAACTCTTTTACCTGGGCGCGGCTGCGGTGGAAGAAGACACCTAAGTACTCCTATGGGCTATTTAAACCACACCCGATTGGTACCACATGCTTCGCGTTATTCTGCATCTGCAGCAGGACGCTCACCGCGTCAGCTCCAGCGAATCTTCAGCTCCGGATCCTGTAGTTACGAAAATTACCTGCTGGGAACCAATCTTCAATCTTCAGCAGCTCCTGCAAAACAAAAGGCACAGGTTAGACAAAGGCAAAGTTAGCGCTTCAACTCACCCGAGCCATCGGCAGCATCCAAGTCGTTTTCTTTTCTGCATTCCGCGTCCGGCATCGGGCCTGCAAAGACAAAGAACATTGGTTAGTAACGTTCAGTTACAATACTGCTTACCTGTGTTGCGCTTGCTCCAACTTTGTTCGCGCTGCATTCCGGCACCTGTAAAAACAAAAGGGGACATTAAGGTGCATTTTACGGCCCTAAAGCAGTCTTCCTACTTACGTGCCTTCGAATTCACCATCTTCTTGTTACGCTCTCTGCCACGAATCTGGGAGAGCATCTTCTTGGGCATCGACAGCATCCTAAAAGCAAAAGACATAGACATAAGGAAAAAGACATTTAAAGAGAGCAATCCAAGGAGAACTTTAATACTTACAAGTCACGCTCGTGCAGCAAAACGGCGGCATCGCTCTCACCTTCCCTCTGCAATCAAGAGGCGGAACTCACATCCAGTGAAGTAACTGGACCCCGCGCCCCTGCACAAGACGCAGGATGGAGAGCTCAACATTCACTTACTTAAGGTGAGCACAACAATCATCTGAGTACCACGGGGAGAAAGGGAGAGAGGGGCTAGAACTTCTCCCATCCTTCCAGCCACTAATACCTTGATTTTCCACTTGCAGACACCTCACTCTGCAGGTCAAGCTTTCGGTGAGCAAGGGGCCAAATCCGGGAGCCAAACGAACCCTACGCCTAACTTTGAAGACGTTTGCAGCGCCCAGCCCAAGACCAGCGCCTTCGAGGGAACCAGGTGAGCGTTACAGAACGCGAAGCCACCCAAACATTTCCCGCCCAGGCGCAATGGAGACTTCAGACACAGACCAATTGGCCCAGTTGCTCGGGGAGTTGAGAGCAGAAGTACACGCAGCACGCCAGGAAACAAATGCCCTAAGGAGAGAGCTAGTGATTTCTAAGGAGCGAACAGACGACTTGGCTAGACAATTGTTACAAGCCCAAGCGGGACAGACTCCTCTGCCTACCCCTGGTGGAAGCCATGCCCCAACGGCTTCCTCTAATCCGGTGCAAATTAATCTACCAGGAAATGTACCTTTGGCTCCGCCCGAACGCTTTTCAGGTGATCCGAAAAGGTTTGCTGTGTTCATCAATCAGTGTCGTTTGCACTTTCTATGTAGACCTGCCGCTTTTCCAACAGACCAGGCTAAGGTAGCCTTTGTGCTCTCATATCTTAGTGGCAGCGCCGCAGATTGGTCTATTCCTTTAGTGACTCAGGATAACCCTATCCTTTATAATTTCCAGGACTTCCAAGCTAGTATGGAAAGATTGTTCGCAAGGCATTCTCAGGGACAGGCTCTGGACAATGAACTTCTTTCACTACGACAGGGCAATCAAGATCTTCTGGCCTACATTGCATCATTTAACAGACTAGTGGTTGAAACCGGATGGCCTGAGGATAAGAGAATCACCCTTTTCTATAGAGGCCTTCGTGGAGAACTTAAAGACGTTCTGGCCCAGGTGGTGAATCCACCACAAGACTGTTCCGAATACATTGTTCTGGTGGTGCAATTAGATCATAGGATACAAAATCGAAAAGCTGATCGTTCCAGGTTTGAAAATCGAGTTTTTTCAAGACCACAGAGCTCCGTTAAAGGAAATGATACCGTGGAACCCATGCAGATTGGGGTGGTGAAAGGACCTCTAACCCAAAAGGAAAGAGAAAGGAGAAGACAACTACAATTGTGCCTCTATTGCGGGAACTCAGGGCACTTCCTCCAAGATTGTCCAGTGAAACCAAAGAAGAAGACAGTAGGAGCTTCCGATAAGGGTGCCAAAGGTTCAGAGTCGGAAAACGACCTCGCCCGACAAGTGTAGAGGTCCGCTTGCCGAGCGTAAAAACCAGTTCTTTGACCTCGCATTTTACCATGCCCATAGTCCTCGTGAGTCCGGAACAACCCAATCGTATGCATGCCATTAAAGCATACATTGATAGTGGCGCAATCGGCAATTACGTGGACTGTGAATTGGCCGCCAGGATGAATCTGTCTCTTTGTCCTAAGTCGGTGAAAGACCTCATCACCACCGTGGATGGTACGGAAATAGCTTCCGGACCAGTTACTCACACCACCATGGAAGTGACGTTGGTAAGCCAAGATGGACATCAAGAGAAAATCGTGTTTGACGTGATCAAGGCTCCACAGTTTCAAGTTATCCTGGGAATCCCTTGGCTGGAAAAACACAATCCTCAAATTGATTGGCGAGCAAAGACAATCCGGTTTCCAGAATGCGCACCTACCTGCTATCCGCAGCCCCCCACGAAACTAGCTGCAACTGCTTCTGAGAGTCCTCACCTGCCTCCTGAATACCGGGAATTTCAGGATGTCTTTCAAAAAGATCAAGCTAATTCACTGCCTCCTCACAGATCATACGACTGCCAAATAGACTTGGTTCCAGGATCCACTCCTCCATGCAGTCGAATTTATGCCCTCACAGAACCTGAAAATCTTCACCTAAGGCAGTATTTGGATCAGTACCTGGCTAATGGATTTATCCGTCCCTCGAAGTCCCCAGCCTCTTCAGCTTTGTTCTTCGTGCCAAAAAAAGAGGGAGACCTAAGAACATGCATAGATTACCGTGCCTTGAACCAGATTACGATTAAGAACAGATATCCGTTACCATTGATCCCTGAACTTCTTGACCAAGTTAAAAGTGCCTGTATCTACACAAAGCTGGACCTCAGAGGAGCTTACCATTTAGTACGAATAAAGGAGGGCGATGAATGGAAGACGGCCTTTCGTACTAAATATGGACTGTTCGAGTATCAAGTAATGCCCTTTGGGCTTTGCAACGCTCCGGCAGCCTTTCAGTATTTTATGAATGACGTCCTCAGAGAGCTCATTGATGTATGTGTAGTTGTCTATATTGATGACATTCTGGTCTACTCGTCCTCTGAGGCGGAACATCGAAAACATGTCACCGCAGTACTGGAGCGGCTCCGAAAACACAGACTCTTTGCAAAATTGGAAAAATGCGTTTTTCACGTCACAGAGGTCGAATTTTTGGGATTCATTTTGTCACCAAATGGAGTCCACATGGACTCAAGAAAAGTGGACGCTATCATTAAGTGGCCCTCACCAACGTCAGTGAAAGGAGTTCAAAGCATGTTGGGCTTTGCTAACTTTTATCGAAGATTTATCCCAGATTTTTCTCGAGTTGTCCAACCCATTACAGCCCTCCTCAGAAAGAATAAACGTTTCGAGTGGTCTACAGAGGCTGAACAAGCCTTTCTGGAACTAAAAACAAAATTCACCTCGGCTCCAGTTCTAAAACATCCTCGCCCGGAACTTCCCTATATCGTAGAGACTGATGCTTCCAGTCTCGCAATGGGAGCAGTGCTTTCGCAAAGAGACCCGGAAACAAATCAGTTACACCCAGTGGCATTTTGGTCCCGCAAATTTTCAGCTCCTGAAATCAACTATACCATTACAGATAAGGAACTTTTGGCGATTAAGTCCGCCTTTAAAGCTTGGCGGCATTATCTCTTGGGAGCCCGACACACAGTCACCGTCATCACGGATCATCGTAATTTACAGTACCTTAAATCAGCCAAAGCTCAATCCTCTAGACAACTTCGCTGGGCATTGTTTTTCGCCGAATTCGACTTTGTGATAACTTACCGACCAGGCAACAAGAATGGTAAAGCAGACGCTCTCTCCCGAATTGGAGTAGATGAATTCACGACCAATCTTGAACCCGTACCTATAATTCCGGAACAGAGAATCCTGGGTTTAATAGATGCACAATCCATTGAAGACATTGAAACTAAAGTTAAAGATCTTCTGACTCCAGCAGAAGTGCAAGACTGGCAGCTCAAGGGAAATGATTTCACAATGGATAAGAACCTATTATACTTTGGAGGAAGATTATATCTACCATGTACCGATTTACAAAGACAGGTGATCTCTTGTTACCATGACTCCTTAATGGAAGGACATCCCGGCATTACCAAAACGTTGGAAAAGATAAAGAGACATTTTTGGTGGCCATCTTGGAGAAAGGACATTAAGGACTTCATTAATTCTTGTGGCGTGTGCGCTCAAAGCAAAGGCCAGAAGGAGAAACCAGCAGGTCTCCTACATCCAATAGACATTCCTCCACATCCATGGCATACTCTCTCCATGGACTTCATCACGGATTTACCACCATGCTCCGGATTTAATACAATCTTAGTGATTGTGGACCTATTCTCGAAAATGGCTCATTTCATCCCATTGAAAGGGTTACCTACAGCTCCAATTTTGGCCCGAGAATTTCTCGAAAACATCGTTCGGTTGCACGGCTTTCCTTCAATTTTAATCTCAGATAGAGGGAGTCAATTTATTTCTCACTTCTGGCGGAGTTGTTGTCGTCTAGCCCAAATTGACATAAGGCTGTCGACCAGCCACCATCCCCAAACCGACGGGCAGACCGAGAGGACCAATCAAACCTTGGAACAGTATCTACGCTGCATGTTACAACAATCAGAGGGCACTTGGAAAGACATTCTCTGGATTGCGGAGTACGCTTATAATAACTCAGTCCACGCCGGAACAGGAAAAACTCTGTTTTTTCTTTCATATGGAATCCACCCTCGCACCTCAAATCTTGACCCACCTCAGACTCTTGGAACACCCGCTGTAGATCATCTGCATTCGACAATCACTCAAGCCTTTAAGGAGGCCACATCTCACCTTAAGCAGGCCAAGGAACAATATAAAAAGAGTGCGGATCTACATCGAAAGGAAGCTCCTCAATATCTTGTGGGAGATCAGGTCTGGCTGTCCACCAAACATTTACCCCTAAAAGGACCGCGTACTTTCAATCCACGATACCTGGGGCCTTACCCAATCACTGCCATAATCAATCCACTGGCGGTAAAATTGGGCCTACCTGCTCATATGAAAATACATCTAGTTTTCCACGTTTCACTACTGAAACCCATGCAACCTGGAACCCGTTTGACCAAATCTCCAGACCCTATTCTCGTGGACGGAGAACTAGAATTCGAAATACAAGACATATTAGACTCCAAGATTTCCAAATCTAAATTATACTATTTGATTGACTGGAAAGGTTATGGCCCCCAGGAACGATCTTGGGAACCGTCGGAACATGTTCATGCACCCCGTCTGGTTAAGAAATTTCATCGAACTTTTCCTGATAAACCAAGACCCCCGGAGGGAACAAATTTGGGAGGGGCCTTGAGGGGGGGTGCTGTCATGATCACTGCTTTCAAGGAGTCAGGACCTACCCAACACCCTTGGAAACAGGCTCATAACATGCCTTATCGGCACCAGCAAGTCCCAATAGGGACCTTTTGGACCTTGTCCTGGCACCGGTGGTGCCAGGCTCATAGTAAGGACCCGTCCCGGCACAGGAAGCGCCGGGCTCATATCAAGTGTAAAAGTGCTTGGGTGAACCTACCTGAAGCAGACCATGCTGCTTACTTACCAGCCAGATGATGCTTTACTCTCTTCTAACAGGGACTACTTTTCTTTCTGGGTGGGGCAGGCACCACTCCCTGGATTGCTGATGCTGGAACTCTTCTGGAAGCAGGAACTCTTTTACCTGGGCGCGGCTGCGGTGGAAGAAGACACCTAAGTACTCCTATGGGCTATTTAAACCACACCCGATTGGTACCACATGCTTCGCGTTATTCTGCATCTGCAGCAGGACGCTCACCGCGTCAGCTCCAGCGAATCTTCAGCTCCGGATCCTGTAGTTACGAAAATTACCTGCTGGGAACCAATCTTCAATCTTCAGCAGCTCCTGCAAAACAAAAGGCACAGGTTAGACAAAGGCAAAGTTAGCGCTTCAACTCACCCGAGCCATCGGCAGCATCCAAGTCGTTTTCTTTTCTGCATTCCGCGTCCGGCATCGGGCCTGCAAAGACAAAGAACATTGGTTAGTAACGTTCAGTTACAATACTGCTTACCTGTGTTGCGCTTGCTCCAACTTTGTTCGCGCTGCATTCCGGCACCTGTAAAAACAAAAGGGGACATTAAGGTGCATTCTACGGCCCTAAAGCAGTCTTCCTACTTACGTGCCTTCGAATTCACCATCTTCTTGTTACGCTCTCTGCCACGAATCTGGGAGAGCATCTTCTTGGGCATCGACAGCATCCTAAAAGCAAAAGACATAGACATAAGGAAAAAGACATTTAAAGAGAGCAATCCAAGGAGAACTTTAATACTTACAAGTCACGCTCGTGCAGCAAAACGGCGGCATCGCTCTCACCTTCCCTCTGCAATCAAGAGGCGGAACTCACATCCAGTGAAGTAACTGGACCCCGCGCCCCTGCACAAGACGCAGGATGGAGAGCTCAACATTCACTTACTTAAGGTGAGCACAACAATCATCTGAGTACCACGGGGAGAAAGGGAGAGAGGGGCTAGAACTTCTCCTATCCTTCCAGCCACTAATACCTTGATTTTCCACTTGCAGACACCTCACTCTGCAGGTCAAGCTTTCGGTGAGCAAGGGGCCAAATCCGGGAGCCAAACGAACCCTACGCCTAACTTTGAAGACGTTTGCAGCGCCCAGCCCAAGACCAGCGCCTCCGAGGGAACCAGGTGAGCGTTACACAAAACTCGTGAAAGCCTTCCTTATTACATCCATATATTTAAGCAGGGCCACGCAGCGCTCCGGGAATTTTTCACAATACACACTGGCATAAATGATAAACGCTGACGTCCTATTCTCAATAGTCACCGGGACCCTTGGGCGTGAAGCCAGTTCCCTCTCTTCCTCCTTAGACCCCTCCTTTGCTCTCACTTCCCTATGGAGCAATTTAAAGACATCCACAAATTCCCCCGCCTGAATCTTCCCCCTGGTCGCTGCCATCAAGTGCGCCCCTAATGGTTTTGTTATCCCCATGTATGGCAATTTTTTCTCTTTTCCTTTCACTTCAACCTCCTTATCTTTCCCAGCTTGCACTTCGAGCACCAATGGCTCCACCACCTTGTCCGTTTGGACCTCCACTGAGCAAATGCTCTTCCCAGCCCCTGCGGCTCCAATGGCCTGCACACCAACTTCTTTCCTTACACCTTGCAGTCCAGACCCTTCATCCCCTGTCCCCCTTCTTGTGACCCCTCTCTGCCATGCAGATGACCATTCCCATTCCCGCTCACCTCTTTCCACACCTGCCGCCCGTGGTCTGGCGTCCACACCGATGGTCCTCCTCTCCTTTCTTAGAGGACTCCTACTGCGGGGACAAAACATGTCAGCACTCTCACCCAGCCAATAGTTCCCCTGACCCCTTCCCCCCGTCCACCCTGCACTTCCCTTTCCATATCCCACCTCAAACTTCTACTCTCCTCCCCCCTTTCCCTTTCCGCCCTATAATCTTCCACTTCCCATTGCCCCACATATTCCTCCCATCCAACTTCATCACCCCTTAAATAGCATTGCGGATGCGAGCTCATGCCCGAGTTGAGTTGATGATCTTCTTGCGAGCCCGGGGCGTCCGCCCCGCCACTCCTTTGACGTCTTCTCGGCGGGGTTGTGGGAACCCCTGCCTGGTCCTCTTCTCTCGGGCGAGGCGTTCCGACCTCCACCCTGGAATCCTCATTGCTAGGGGCTGTGCTGCACCCTCTAGGCTTTCCTTGCGCTGACCGAGGAGGGGCCGTTGTAAAACCCTCTACCTCCACCTGACCAGCGGGGGCTGCGCAGCGCCCTGCGCCCTCACTCCTCCTACCCGGGGGGCCGTTCCGCGCCCCACTCTAACCTCCTCAATTTATGGGGACCTCTCCCTCCTTCTCCCACCTGCACTCTTCCGCAGGTATTTGCCCCCTTTGCCCCTCTGTCCAGTTGCCCCACTCTGCGCCCCATCACCCCCACTGACATGACTCTCCTGACTTGCCCCATTTTGGACACTCCTGATATCCCCCACCTCCTCCTGGTCATTATTGACCCCAACCCTAACTGGTTCCCCACCCAACTGCATTTCTCCCCTGTATGCCCTCCTGTCAATCTCCCTCCTCAACTTCCTGCCTCTGGATTCCCATGCCTCCCCTCTACCGGCCGCAGGGGTGCAAGCCACCACTGCCTCGAGAGCCCCATCCGCCGCTGCTCTACGCTGCGGCCTGCCCCCCCCTACCTCCCCTTCTCCCGAAACCTCCACTACCGCCCCTTCAAGCTGGGCCTTAGATGCCCTGTTAATAATTTCTAGGGCCTCCCTCAGCACCCTGGCATCCACCCAGCCCTTCTTACTAGCTCCCTGTCCCAACATAGTGCCCAGATAATATGACAGTGCACTGAATATGCCCTTTAATCTTTCACCTAGCCACTAAACCCCCGATCCAGCCCTACCCGTGGACAGCTACCCAGTGCAAAGGAAAGCCCCGAAAGGGGAACTGAGGTAAGAAAATAAGGTATCCCAGAATGTTAATTAAAACCTAATTCCACTGAATAATACCCCAAAGATACAATTGTATGTTTGATTTTGCTATTCTTCTTCTTATTATTATTATTTATTTATTTATTTATTTATTTATTTTTTAAACCCTTTAAAATAACCTTTGCCCAAACAAAACTTCTTCCTTATGTTCTGACAAATGCCCCCCAAAAAGAAACAAACCCCAAAACCAGGAGCCACAGCACAGCCTTGAAACACTTGTGTATAGGAGCGTTCCAAATGCCATATCATATCCCTGCTGCTGAGAAAACCCCGACCAAAACCCCTTCCCTTCTCACCTGCTGTGTGTTTCTGTTTTTTTTTTTTTTTTTTTATAATCTAACTGGGCCCCACCGTGCCATTCCACCTCCACAGCCTGCCCCCTGGTGGCCCACCCGCCGCACCGCAGTGCCTTGCAGCCTACTACAGGAAAGAGAGAGCGGCCCCTTTAAGAGGACCGCTCTGCCCCCTCACTGCAGCAAGCCAACACCGCACGCGAGAACCAGGGAAGCCCGGCACACACTGGCTCCAACAACGGCCCCCCCAGCCGACCCACTGCCCCCTAACGCCCACAAGAGAAGCGGGGACGGAACCGGATCCTTAAAAACCCCCCGGGTCCACACTACGCCCAACGAGGGATGCGCCTCCACCCCGGCTCCCAGCGGCGCTCCTGCTCCCTCCCCAGCAACCGGAAACCACACGAAAAACCGCGGCCCCAGCTGGCACGACCCGCCCTCCCTGCTCAAACCCACCGACGGCTGCTCCGGTAAGAGGGGGGGAGGGGTGGGTGGTACCTTATCTACAATACCCCCCAAATATGCGGAGTCCGCAGACACCACCCCTTTTCCCTTTTTTTTTTTTTTTTTTAACTAAACGCTTGCCGACACACCTCCACCCTCCCCTGCTAAACCTAGCCCCGCCACTAAACCCCTGCTATCCCCTACCTCCTCTCCTACCGCGACCCTAGGCCCAGCTACAGGGAAGGCTCGGGAGCAGGCGACAATCACCAAGTTCTAACCGTCGCCTGCCTCCCGAACCTTCCCTGAGCCCTTAAATACCCCAGGGAGGCGCTCTGCCCCCCACGGCCACTCGCTGGCCTTGTGCAGCGCCAAAAACTCCCGGGGGGAAACGCTTCGCGTTCCACGCGGGGCCCCCCTTTCCCTGAAAACGACACTCGTCTGCTTTCCTACCTACTTTCTGCAAATGTTAATTTTGATCCCCAAATGCTATTGCGGGTAAAAGGTCATGTTCTCGACCCTCACGCCCCTATACTGCCAATATTTTCTAAATAGGGCATTTGAGTCTCAAGAGTTGTCATGCTGTTCTCCGAGGACGATTTTTTTAGCGTGTCACCGCATGGCGCACTTTCAGGTGGTCTCAAAATGCACTGTATTTTGAAAACGGAAAAACCTCAAGCAAAGCACTGCGTAGATTGGACTGTTTGCACAATAGCCGAATCTGCATGTTACATAAAGGAATGCACTTCTGAGGCGGGTGAATATGGGATGCAGTGGAACAATTGGTACGCAGTTGTTCCGGTGCCCAGGCACCCCCTGGGGAAAGCAATGTGCGCGAAATATCAATAGACTTTCTACGGCACGTCACAACAATCTAGCCGCTTACTGTTTTAGGTCGTCCAGGCCAGTACTGCGGGCATACAGCATACACGTGTGTTGCTGTGGTCACACGGCTGGAGCAGTTGCCGGTGGCATACGGACTAGGTCGCTGCTGTGGGCATACAGCAGGTTGCCGTGATCACACGGGTTTATGGTGTTGCTGGGATCACCCGGTGTTATGTCGGGAGTGATGTGGTGACACAGGCCACTGCAGTTTCGTGGTCACATGGATGTACCTTAAAGAGTGCTGTGATCACACGGCGGTACTACAATAAGGGAGTCGGGACAGATTTGCCAGTCATGGCCGCCGTACTAACTGCACGTGGCGGCTGAGGTTCCTTTTATTAGGAGCACGTCATGGCATGGTCACGACTAACAGCTTTAAAGGGGACATCACCACACTGACCCTCCCCGCATCCTTGCAAATTCATAAATTGGCTCTCCTGGTTGGTTGACATTTACATAGCTGATTGACAGCTAAAGTGTCCTGCTGCTTTCAGGTGTAACATTGTAATTTTAGGCTCACGTGCCATAAAAAATATACTAACTGGAAAGAGGTTTTTAAAGTTTTCTTCAATTACAAATGTACAATAAAGAAGTCTTGCCAATTCATTATCATATATTTTCACCAATGCAGACGCTGCTATCACCCTTCAATCCTTTTTTCATTGTTACACATTAGCGAGTGTATTTTTAGAAACTGATATTGTTCATAGAGTGAATTTAAATGTTCCCTTGTTTTTGTGCCATCTAAACAATGTTAAACCCGAGGCACACAGAAGCCCATTTTCTTTTTTTAAATCTGCTTCAACACTCCCTTCCTTAATTACCATAGAAATGACTCTATGATAATTAAGGATACGTCATATCTGCGCATAGAGTGGCATGTCTTTAGTGCTTCGCGCAGGGGCGCTAATGGCACGTACTTGCTTTCAAACAAAAAAGAATACCTGCAAGGTGAGTTCCGGCACACAAACTGCACATTAGCTCTCTGCGCCAGTGCTCGCCCGTTATGAAATTGGCGCCCGGCTCCCCGGAAGAGCTGGTGAACAGAGCTTGAACTCCAGGAGTTGTCAGGGCCTGCAATGGATGACACTGGACTGGGTGGCTGCTTTGCCTCACCACAGAACGCTTTTGATTGGTAGAAAACCCTACCTTGCTGGCAATTTCCACTTGGGCTCACATTAGGGCGTTTAAGCACTAAGCACCTCTTTGTTGATGCTTGGTGAGAAGAACTGGGGGGCAATTGGCCATTTTTGCTTCAGAAACCCCAAATAAAGCCTGAGTTAACCATCCAATTCTGTGCTTTATTTCAAGACAAACAAGTTAAACTGTCTCGTATGTGTGTTCTTATTTGACACACACAAAGAAGGGGTTGCATTCATGTGACATTTGAATGTTTGTGTACTGTTTATAATTAACCCTGTGTCAGCCAGTAAGCAGATTATCCTCTTACCAGAGTATCTTTTGTTGTTTTTAAGTCTGCAAGAACATTTGCAAAATCTAAAGGTCGTTTGTAGGCTTGCGTTACTTTTCTTTTATTCCTCCATTCAATAGTGGGGGAAGAAAGCTATAATTATGTTGCTTACCATATTTATGTAAGGATGTATACATATAGATTTACCAGGCTGTATTCTTGAACACCAAACATTACATACTTTTACCAACTAGAGCTGGGAAAATATGTGGCCAAGGGCTTATTTTGCAGACTAGTATCAAATATTGGCTTCACCTCTTAATTAAAGTGTGTGATCCTGTGCACATAATTCGATCTCACGGAGTTTTAATGAAAACTGAAAGCCCTGCTTTTGCACTAAATAGATAATTATCTAATAATTAAACAGTGCACATTTGTTCGCTTGTTTATTGACAAAACAGGAACATTTAGATTTACCCAAATGGAAATACATTGGAGATGCTGATGCTATGTCAGGGTTTTTGATTTTCATATGTAGGCAGGCCTTCTACTCAACTGAGAGATCCATAGCTTGCAAAAGCATGCATGCTGGCAACATCTTCTTTCAGCAATATTGGGCTTGAAGGCCTTTCACACATTCCTGCACGCAACGCTACTGCCTGTATGTGCATGCATGTCAGTTGTAGTGACAATGCATGCCATAATGCATGCCTATTCTGGTTGGATCCGCACACATTTTAAATATCGTTCCCGATCGGGCTGCACCTTCTCACGCTCACTTCGCCAATACGCATCGGGAAGTACAAGTTCAAAGCACATCACAGCTGTGCCAGATGCCAGAGAATTGCACGCGGAAATGTTACGAGGAGCTACCGCATGTGTGTGGTAAGAGACCCAAATTATGAGGACATGCCACACGCGTTTGGTTGTGTGATCAATCAAATACATGATGTGCTGTACTGACTTCGGATTCTTATAAGCTTCAGCTGTATTGAACAATTGCACAAGAAAATGCATTCGCAGCACTTGGGTGTGGTGCTGTGTTTGCACCGCCGTGCCTTTCTGCTCCGCCCATGCCTTTGTTGCGCGCCTTGCATAAGGCAGGACATAGAGGGGACCCGCGAGACGCATGGCGCAGGCGTATTGGAGGATTTTACATCCTTGGGTTGTTAGCTCAGGGCAGTTTCCAGGCAATATGGTGCCCAGGGCAGACAATGAAAATGCGCCCCGCCCCCCATGCGTGTACGTCTCACTCCTGTGACGTGAACTTCATAGTGCAAGCACAGTGATAGGTAATGCTCAAGATCAGTGTGCCCCTCCTCCATCAGGCAAAAGCATGACAGCAAGTAGTACCAAAGGTAATGCTCAAGATTAGCGTGCCCCTCTTCCCTCAGGCACAAGCATGGCAGCAAGTAGGCCCAAAGGTAATGCTCAAGATCAGCGTGCCCCTCTTCCCTCAGGCACAAGCATGGCAGCAAGTAGTCCCAAAGATAATGCTTAAGATCAGCGTGCCCCTCTTCCCTCAGGCACAAGCATGGCGGCAAGTATGCCCAAAGGTAATGCTCAAGATCAGCGTGCCCCTCTTCCCTCAGGCACAAGCATGGCAGCAAGCATGCCCAAAGGTAATGCTCAAGACCAGCGTGCCCCTCTTCCCTCAGGCACAAACACGGCAGCAAGTAGGCCCAAAGGTAATGCTCAAGATCAGTGCGCTCCTCTTCCCTCGGGCACAAGCATGGCAGCAAGTAAGCCCTCCGCAGCTACAGGCTCAAAGACTTTGGGAAAGGAAACGCAATCTAATAGGCAGACTTACCACTCAATCAGTGCCAAGCCCCAGCCAGAACTCCTCCCCACCCACCAAACATTGAAGTATATCATTCACCTCATCCTATTGTTAGGATAATGGCCCACAACTAATGCCATGGGTGAGACAAGGGGCAATTTACCCATCCACACAAATGATAAACATAGTACAATGGCATAGCTTGCCCGGTTTCCCAGTTTCATGCATGGAACCTCGAGACAGTCATGCTGGGACTTGTAGTTTCTTTTCCACCGCATTGTAAATATGGGCCTACAGGTCATAGCATGTATTGGGAACAACCAGGAGTGGCTGAGTTATCACCCATGTAATGGAGAATACTGCAATCCATTAAATCGCGTGTGAGCAGCGCCTTTTTTGTAGTGCAGGATAATTTATTGTGGCCTATGACAATTCCTAATATTTTTCATATATTAACGAACCAGAAGCTGGCTGGCATAGATGCATTTAGTGTGCCCTAAAGAGATTCCATTGCTGCCTCTAGTGCCACATGAAGACTTGATCCAAAAACATTTCAATACTCCCGAGCACAATCCTCATTAAGGAGAGCAGAAATAATCAGAGTTCCAAAACGTAGCCAAGCCACTGCTAGGGGTGGGTGAAACAGCCAGGTCTCACATACTGGAAACAGTTCCCAATTCTGGGCAAAATCCACACACTTTTGCCATTTTGCTGGCAGAGTGAAATTGTACATTTTGACATTCATCAGGCCCAAAATTGTGCTTTTCACGATTATTTAGGCATGCAAAATTTCAGCCAAATAGGGAGCCACAAAACGTAGCGACCTTCTAACTGGCCAAAATTTCACACGCCTAAGGTAAAATCACTCAAAATTAAAATTCCACCAACAAAGTGGTGGAACAGGCTGAAATCGGCTGAGCCACTGAAGCAGAATTTTGCCTGTTTGGCTTTTCCAGCTGTAACTTCGCCCACCCCTAATCACCTCCAAGTAGGTACAATGCAACATATCCAGGAACATATCCAGCCTCAGTATTGGATCCCTAGATCTAAAGTGGTGAGAGAGCTGCTAGATTTTTGCTGGATACTACACTACAGTTATGAGGCCATGGAGCCGGCTCAATTGGAAGAGGTAACCTACAGAAAAAGAGGCACTTGACTTCAGTAACAGATTAATTATCCAGACCAATGCCTCATGCCGTAAACTGTCTAAGTCTTTCCGTTCAGGTGGTTTGCTTCTTTCCTTCTCCTATTCTCCTGCAAGTCCCTCATTGGTCTCTACACCCTATCTCCCTATTCATTTCTCCCGTCTTTCTAGCCTTCGCTTCCACTCTTCGCTTTCATTTTTCTTTCTTTCCCTCTTCTCAAGCTTGCCTCTTGCACGTAACTGTATCTTGTACTAACCTTTTCATCCTGGGCTGTCACTCCCCGTCCTCTCCTCCTTCCATCTTCCTTGCCAGTTATACATACAGCGCGTCTCTCTGTAATCGTCCTGCCTCTTGCACAACCATCTACATCACGATCACCACATTTTCTCTTACTCCCACACAACCTGTCTCCAGCTATCTCGACTATCTCTTCCAGTTTCCCCATCAGCATTGGCTCTCGCTTCCATATGTGCCTCTTTCCTGTCCAGTCTCCTTTACACCGCCCCACCTGTGTCCTTGTCACCCCTCTTTCTCTTCCACCCTGCCTTTTAGCCCCTCCTCCACTCTATGCACCGTTCTCTTTGATATATAGCTAATTCGTTCCCACCTGCATCTCTGTCTTGTCACTTTTATCTCTTGCAGCCAACATCTCATCACCACTTCTCTCTGTGCAGAACTGCTTGTCACCCCCACCTGTCTAAAGCTATCAACTTTATTTAAATGTCTCCCTGACCCCATCTCACTCATTGTAAGACTCTGCTAAATTTGTCCTTGTTTTAGTATCACACCTCCAGTGTTCACCATTTATCACTCGCCTCCTTCCGGTCTGACATTCCCTCATCATAGTCTCTATATCTCTCTCACCCCCATCAGTCTATGTTCCTCAGCTCCATCAAGTTCCTATTTCTTCCCTCAACGTTGGGCACTCAGCATTGTATGTACTCCACCACTTCTCCCATTTCTCTCCCTTGATTTTATTTCCTGCCTTTTCTTCTGCTGCAATGTTATCTGCCATGCCTTTACTGAGTAGCATTTAAATGGGTAACACCTGTTTTGTTGTGCTTACAAACGGGAAGACTCCATCATGAAGGACTGTGGGGTGCATTTACAGGCCCTAAACAGAAATCCCCTTCACCTAAAAACCGCATTTAAACATTGCCACGAAAAACGGCTATGCTGTGCTGTACCTGACACACGTGTGGCAAGCATTTGAACATTTCATCAAAAACGGCTCTGTGTTTGCTTTTCTTTCATCTGAATAATAAGAAGTTATGCCCTGCATTCAGAACGGCAATGCGGTTGCTTTTCGTGCATCTGAATAACAAAAAGTATACCCGGCTTCCAAAAAGGCCTTGTATTCTTACTGTTAATCCACATGAGGAGCAAGGAGTAATACATTGCAACCCGACACAGCTTTTGTTTTCCCTTTCATGTGAACAGCAGCACGCTAAAACACTGCAAATGAAAAACAGCTTGGCTTTTCCTTTTTATTCTGTGTCAAATCAAAGAACCATGTGCAGTACGCCTCAGTGTCAATGGACCAACAGCAAATGCAAACCCACTCAAAAGGACAAATTAAAAGAAAATCCTGTGACCTAACAAACCACATTTCAAACATTAGATGAAATACGGGTTGCACACATGTGAAGGAAAATAAGAAAAAGACATTTAAAAGCCAACGTGAAATGATAGCATTTGCTTGCACAGAAATATCAGTGAATATGTGTGGGTGGGCGGTTGGATATGCAATGTACATTATGTTTGTCCCCACAAAAGTTCATTCACCTTGGGCGCAGAATACCAGTAAAACCAGTTTTGAGCTCAGGCACACAATTCAATGGAATGCCTTGCCTCCAACTGGAAGTCGCACCAATAAGTGAACCATTCCGCAATGACATGTGATGTGGCTGAGGGCGTGATGATCCTCTGCTCTGCCAGACTAGAAGGCAGTACTAGTGGGGAGGACAAAGAAAGCAAGCATGGCCAGAGTTTGACCAAGAAGTGTGAGTTCCTCTAGCACCCACTCCCAAGGACAAACTGACAAACTTCAAAGGATGTAATAAAAGTCTTTTGTTGCAAGCTGAGCCAGGCGGTGACATTTGGCTGTGGGGGACGAAGCACCGCCCTCCCATATGTGACAGATCCTCCAAATTGACATTAAAGGATTGATTCCTTTTAGGCATTTCTCCCAGCACTCAGAATAAGAAATAATTTTGTTTTATGATATTTTTCCATGTGATTTCCAGGGTGTTCTGAAGAGACAAAGTGCATGGTCCTAGGACTTTGTGGACTGAAATGGCAAGTAAAGACTTGTTTCTGGCTGATTTAAAAATGGTACAAATATGACAGTTGTTGGAAAGATGGAGATGGACATTATGAATATGCTTGATCATTTGCAGAGTTATAACTATTATACATTTTATGAAAATTAACCAAATGTGCCGAGGGGCCATGCTACCTCACACAGAGTTGGCGATTGGCTTACCTAATTCCCTATGACCTACTCAAAGGACATCTCTAATGCATATGTCAGGGGTTATTAGAAATATGAAGTTATGGAACATAACTGTTTTGTCAAAAAGTGGCCAAGAGAACAAATAACTGTAATAAATGCCAAATAGACCGATGGTGCTCCCTCCCCTTCAATCAATGATCCCAGGATGTGGGGAGAGGAATGGTAGGCTGTCCTATCCGAGGGTAGGAGAAATTCTAGAGTACTCCCCAAGATTGTAAAATGAATGATGTAATTTTGGCTATATAAAGGTGGACTGTACTAGACACAAGGACACACAAAAATCTGGGAGACAGGAGAAGGAGGGCAGAGAGGAGGCAGCTGACCCCTTCCCAGAGAGTGCAGAGACCAGACCCCTTGCCTAGCTGTCCAGAGAGTCCTGAGATCCAGCTGGCTGTCCAGAATCCCATCCAGGAGAGAGCAGAGAACATACCCCTTGCCTAGCTGTCCAGAGGGTTCTGAGATCCAGCTGTCTTTCCAGAATCCCAAACTAAGGCTTAATTTGTAAGTAGCAATTAACCCCAGTCCTAAATTGCACAATCCTTTCCTTTTTGCAACATAATCCCACTGAAAATCCCATTAAAAATCCCATTGAAAGTCCCAAATTGCCAGTATAATTCATTCACCTTCCCATAGTAGAATCTGTATTAGCCTCTTTATGTTGGCATATTCCCTGTGATAAATCTCTCAGTTGTCTGTACAAATCCTTAGCATTAATTTGAAATAAATCAATTAATTCCTCCATTGAAATTCATGTTCAATATTGTTGCCATTCGAAATCAACAATTTTGTCGAGTGTTTTTATTAACTATAGTCATTAAAGTATATCCTCAACAGAATTAGTCTCCTTATAACTGAAAACCGAATTTGCCCGTGTATTGTGTACATTACCCCACAAACTTCTAACTTGCATCTGTCCTATTAAAAACCCAAACCGTAGTCCCATTGAGAGAAACCTCTTTTGCTAGCATTTTACCTGTTATGTGTCTCTGTCCTTGAAAACCAATTTCCTATTTCAACAGCTAAACCCCTTCCTTAGCTGCCTGTCATTGCAAATCCCGTTTAAAACTAATTTCCATTTGCTGTTTGTATTTTTTTCCTTTTGCATTTGCTTTCTCCCCAAAATCGATTTCCTTATCTCATATCCACAGTGTTCTGTGTACTGATTAGTAGTCTCTAAGCTTCCCTATCTCCTCAAGTGTAGCAACACGAATTTCCTTTGATTCTGTCCCCTAGCAGTTGTGAATAGCCGTGCGAGTAATAAGCAAAATCTGATTCTGCCGTTTTGCTGCAAAAACGGGTTTTCATTTTCTTTTCTGACTTACCATCTTGGGGTAGTGGGCTTTATTCCAAATCCGACTTTTCTCACTCTATTGTTACTCCTTGCCACTGCCTCCAATTCAAAGGGAATGAAGTTAGCTGATGTTTGGGAGTGAATGTTGCAGGGGGAGTCTTAACCTTGGTGCTATCACTTGCTTTAAAACCGTTTTTCCTGTTTGCCATTAAAGGTCCATGTGAACTGTGTTAGGATTTTGAACCAATTGTTGTATAGGAATCATTGCATTTGTGTTGCCACTACATTGGTGGCTGTTGTAAAATTGTTTTCTTTTTTTTGCATTAAATCATAAATAAATTAATAAATATTTTATTGATACACACCGGCCTGGTTCCTAGTCCATTGTGACACGGGGTCTTTGTAAAGCTTGGGTGCGAGACGGGTTGGAGGCCTACTCAAATAAAAGAACCTGTGGTTTATTAAGGATTAAAAGCGTTATTATTGTGCGCCACATTCATTGTCAGGGGAAGGAGTCCCTGGCTGGAGTGTGCCATGTTATAAAACCGTGACAGGGCTATATAAAAAAGGGATTTAATAAACCGTGATTATCAGTGGATATAAATAATAAAATACATTCTTTGTTTTCTTTCTGTATGTGTAGCTCTTGCTACCATGGATTTTGCATTGTACATAACAGGTGTTCCTATTACCCAGTCCACTATGTGACCAGCACATTGTTGGTTAGGGAGCATTTGGCGTGATTGTACCTGTAATAGTATGTACAAAAAAGCCAAGAGGCACATAAAGGCCAAATGTCGTGCCTGGATTATTATATATTTTAGCAAAGAACATTACATATTTGTCAGCCCTCCAGCTTGACAAGCATATTCAAAAGCTACTTAGTTACATTACAAAAGTTGAAAAATGCCCCACCCCACGTACAATAATTACATGAAAAGGACAAAGCCTTTCCACCATATCATTGCTGAGTAAACTGACATTTCAACATCATTTTCAAAGCTGTAGTATTTTTAAGTGTGCCCTTTTGCAGTCCCGGGGTTAATCCATGAACTGAAAATTATGTGAGCACCAGACTTGCAGAAATTATTGGCTTCTGAAAGCGTAGAAATAAAGCAACAAAGTCTACAGGAAGAGCTTTGTAAGTTCTGTTTTGCTGGTACCATGGGAGCTTATCAGCTGTGGATCGAAGTAGATAATTACACCTTTTTGACTCGGGATCTGCTGAGCCTCGGCCTCACAGGGTGTGCCTGTTTCATTTTTTTAGAACCTGCAGTAACTTCGGAAGCCTGTCCACTCCTTGCCCCCAGGCTTCGATGTGCCTCATTCACATCCTTCACCAGAAAGCATGCTGCTTGCTGTGCATAGCATCCGCATTTGAATGGCACTCGTGTTTATGGTGTGCTTTTTACCATAGGCCCTGAGCAGGTGCCACACCCCACAATGCGCCATGGGCAGCTGCCTGTTCGGCCCCAGGGACTCCATTTAGGGGTTGACAGGGGTCGCACCTGCAACCCCCGAGGTCTCCCTTGCTACCCGTGTGGTCTTCCTTGCTACCCCTAAAAAAGAAGTTTTAAAATTGAGGCTCCTGGGCTGGGGTCAGCAGCATGTGGCTCTTTGTTGCTGGAGTGGCTGGTTTTCTGATAGCTATAGCCAGTAAGACAGCTCAGTGGGTTGAGCTCTCGCTGCTGCAATTTATATGTGATCTGCAGGTTGCACTTTTTACTCCCGGCAAGGTCAACCCAGCTTGCCATCCTGCCGAGGTTGATAAATGAGTACCAACACAGGTTGGGTGTTATTGTATGTATATTTGTTCTATATGAAGCGCTTAAGCATAAGCACTATATAATAACACATCATTATAGTTTGGCCTTGGCATCTGCTTGCATTTACAGCAATTTGGTAATATGGGCTTATACACGCTTTTATTAATGATACATATGGTGATCCATTCTTGTATGAAATGTATATCACTTTACAGTGATTTCGTAACCATATTTCTCGTAGTGTACTTAGAAACAATGCTATGTGATGCCACTTCCTGTTTTGTCAAGGGGTGAAAGGTTGTGTTCCATCGCTTCCTGTGATGTCACTTTGGGGTGGGTTCAAATGACATCACTTCCTGTGATGTCACCAGAGAGCAAGTGTCATGTGATTTCACTTCTGCTACCCCTGGCATTTTGGTCAAATGACGTCCCTGTTCAGCCCGCCCTAGAAACGGCTCTATAGCTGATAAGTGCAGTTCGAAATCACGCAATTTGGAAGTCTGGTCTGGTTTGGTGTCCTTCATTTTGTGATGTTGTTCGTTGCGAGTCTGACTTTCTGCTTCACCTCTGTGCATATTAGTGATTTTCTTTTCTATTATCTTCTCTAACGGTTTTTGGTGAGTTGGTTGTCATCATTCTTCTGAGAGTGTGGTGTGGTTCCTGTATCCATTTGTGTGGGTATTATGAGCTATGTTGAGGATCGTCACTGCATGTGTGGACGTTGATCTCTGATGGCTGTGGTTCTCGTGTTTAAATCGAGGCAGTGGATTTATATAACAGAATTGTGGATAAGCTCCACACCTTCCCTCCTTCAATGTCAACATAATTGGGGGACAGACCTTGCATTAGGAGGGGTTAACTGTACCTGAAACCTGTGTAGTTGCACTTCCGTGGCAGTTTCACCTTCCCTAGGTCTACAACTCTCACCTACGCCACCTCTCCTTGTGGCATAGTATGTGTTGTGTTATATCATTCTCTTTTGCTGTTGTAGTTTTTTTTAAACGTATGGCGTCTGTGATGTTCACACATGCCCGAGTCACGTGAGTGAGGGGGAGCCCACCTCACGTGACCAGGGAACGATAGGGAGATAATAAAAGGCGGTGATGACCGGAAAAGGGCAGAGCCGAATACGATCTAAATGTGTGTAGTCATGATTTGTTAGCGCTCCTCGACCCCAGCGCGCAGCGTGTACATCACACCCCTGACCTCCCTGCTAACATCCGGAGGCCAGGGAGAAGGCATCACATTGGCGAAGAGGTGGTCTGAAACCACGTATGCTCTAATTCACACACATCATTGACCATTCCACGCTGATGCGACCGGCTCAGCCAGATCAACGAAGCACCACAGGTGGCCACGCCTGCGGGAAGTGGAAAGTAGGCCACAACACACAGCCTAAATACGGCGAGAACACGAAGGAGTGACTCCATTTTACCAACAATAAAGCCACTGAGCCTCAGTGCAACACGCAGCAAGTGCATTGAGAGCACACACGCACCAGCACTCATGGCGAACCCACAGAGCAGCCCAACTAGAGAAGGAGCGCTAGGACAAACTCTGTAAAAGTAGAAGGGCCAACACCAGGACCAGACGCTATGCTGATTATGAAAGGTTCAATTTCTGCATGGCCCGTCAAAGTGCAAAGGAAAACATCTACGATTTCCACGCGTGCCTCAGGGAAATAGCGATGAGATGCGAATTCCCGGATGAAGAGTTTGCTGTCCGCCAACAAATTATCAATAGGATCTCCTCAGACAAACTTTGCAAGGGGGTACTCTCAGAAAATAAGTTTTCCCTAGACTGCATCCTAGCCATGGGCAGATCACGAGAGCGCACAGATGACCAAGTTGCAATCATGGAAGCTGCCATGCAGCAGCTTCCACTTGGAAACATCCAAAAGGAGGAAGAAATAGCAGTGGCCAGATGAGAAACAACCCGCCAATAAGACATCCGGACAGACGCCAGGATAGGGGGACTCATGCAAGTGGTGCAGAGGACCTTGGCATCGAGGGCAGCCCTGCCCATCATTAGTGGTCACCTGTCGCACGTGCAAGAGAGTGAATTATTTTGCAGCCGTCTGCCTCAATCCACCTGCTCGAAGGGGAAGCGAACAACCAGAGGCACCAAACCTCAGACATAAAGAGAGAAGCAAGGCAAGGGTCGTAGCCACCGCGAGAAGGTCTCCCAGCAGTAGCAACACTGATGATACCTCAGAAGAAGAAGCATCCCCAGAAAGACAATGGGTTCGATTGAAGAAGAAGGGGGAGTGTGTCCTTATGATATCTGCCGTCAAGCCCTGGAAAAATGAACACAGAGGAACGGAGTCGAGCCGACCCGTCTGCATTATTTTAGCAGACGGGACTCCCATCATAGTTGTAATTGATAGTGGGGTGACGGTGAGCGTCATGTCTCTACTGAGGTTCAAGAAAATCGAACCACTGCCCGACTCAGAGACAGGAAAGTCCAGCTATTTGCATACAGATGCAAAAAGCCACTATCAGTGATAGGTTCATTCCGCTCAGACCTAACACACAATGTTACAACATGCCGAGCCAGGATCTATGTGGTAGTTGCAGGGCTGAAAACTCTTCTAAGCTGTCCTACAGCTGAAAAACTGAGGCTGGTGCAATTCGCATTCATTGTCATAACACCTGATATTGATAACATTCTAGCAAGACACAACAAGGTATTCCAAGGCATAGGATGCCTTTGAGCGAGAACAGTGAAACTGCACATTGATCCAACAATTGAACCTAAAGCAGTGAGACATCGCTGGGTCTCATTTCACCTGCGCGAAGCCGTAGAAAAAGAACTAGAAAAGCTGGAGGCCCAAGGTATATTCGAAAAGACCTCAGGACCGACACCATGGGTATCCCCATGGTCGTGGCTCAATAACCACGACAACCAAATGCAGTCAGGATCTTCATTGACTTGCAGCTACCCAATGTAGCCATCGGATGTGAACGACACAACACGTGACCCCACAATCGATGAGTAAATAGTGGACCTGACAGGGACGAAGATTTTCAGCAAATTAGACTTACGCTCAGGCGTCATCATTTACGATTGGCCTGAGAATCACGCTGTATCACAACATTTTCGTCCCACTTAGTCTCAGGAGAAATTGAAGACTGAACTTTGGGATATCCTCAGCCACTGAGGTCTTTCAGAATGAAATCCATAAAGTCCTGAACGGCCTGGCAGGCCCCACAAATATCAGCAACGACATCCTGGTGTATGGAGCAACCACAGAAGAACATCATGACCGACTAACAGCAGTCCTTCAACGCTTGGAGGAGTCTGGCCTCACCTTACAAGCCGAGAAGTGGGAATTTGGCAAGAGCGAACTGAACTTCTTTGGCTATGTTTTCAACGCGGAGCAATATCGCCAGACCCCGCCAAGGTGGAAGATATCAAGGAAGCCAAAGCCCCCACATCGTCATCAGAGATCAGAAGCTTCATAGGAATGGCTCCATACTGTGCCAGATTCATCCCAGAACTACCCACCATCGCAGCCCCCTTAAGGAAGCTTACCCAGAAAGAAACGCTATGGGAATGATCCGAACAACACTAGCACACTTTCCATCAGATCAAGGCTTCCTTGTTGCGCACTATCAGGATGGCATTTTTCGACACCAACCGTGCCACTGAACTGTTGGTCGATGCGAGCCCAGTGGGTCTAGGGGCTGGGTTGACACAAATCGACCAGGATGGCACCGTATTCCCAGTCGCTTTTGCCAGCCGGGCACTCACTAAAACTGATCAAAATTAGGTTCCATGTCATTTCATAGTGGGAATAACCATCGCTGAGTTTTTCTCTGCGGAAATTCCATCGCAAAAACTCATTGAATATTTTATTTTTGGGGGGTTTGAAGTTTGAAGTTTAGTTTATTTGTAAAGCACAACCAGGCCCATGGGTAACCGGGCGCATAATCTTAGATACAAGTTACAGTAACAGTATACATAGAATACCAATTTACAAGTTTACAAGTTATAGACAAGATACACATTTACAGGTTATAATATAGGTACAGAATGGCGTAAATACACAGATGAGTTATATTACAGATAGGAAGCAAAGCTGACCTGAGGAGTCTTATGAGTTCTGAGTGAGCAGGCAAGCTTTGGCGTTGTTCTTGAACGCTAGGAACGACGGTTCAGTTCTGATGAGGGTTGGCATTGTGTTCCACAGTTTGGAAGCTAGGACAGGGAAGCTCACACCACCCGCTCTTTGGAGTTTCAATCTAGGCACGGTTAGACTGTGAGTTTGGGCTGATCTGGTGGGCCGGGAGGAGGTGTGGAGTGTTAGACACGAGGCGAGATAAGGTGGGGCATTGTTGTTCAGGCATTTATGAGTCAAGGCTAGTGTTTTCAAGGCAATTCTTTGTTTTACTGGGAGCCAACGTAAATTAGATCTAGTGATGGAGATATGGGACCGTCTGGGGATATTGAGCGCTGCCCTTATGGCATTATTCTGGATAGTTTGCAGTTTATTGAGGTTAGACTGACTGGTCCCTAGGTAGAGGGCACTGCACTAGTCGACTTTGGACATGATGAGTGTTCTGGCCAGTGTAATGCAGTTATGAGGGTTCAGAAAGGGTCTGCAGGCAGTGATAAGTTTACATGTGTAGGCCGATGCTGACCTTACTGCATTTGTTTGTCTGTTCAGGGAGAGGGTAGAGTCCAGGTAGATGCCTAAAGTTTTGGTGTCATTAGAGACCTTGATGACGTTACCGTCAATGATGAAGGACTTGTAGGCTTGGTCTAATTTGTTGAGACGATAAGTTGATCCTAGTAGTAAGAGCTCCGTCTTATCGTTGTTAAGGCAGAGTTCGTGTTGCGCCATCCAGGCCTGAATGACCAGGTAGACATTGTTCAAGGATTTGGTATCGGCTGTGTAATCACCAGTGATGGGAATGAGTATCTGGGTGTCATCCGCGTAGTTGGTGTAGGAGACACCCAGATAGTCGAGCACATCAAACAGGGGCTTGGTGAATACATTGTACAGCGTGTGCAATACGCAAGAGCCTTGAGGGACGCCACAGTGAATGGGAGAGGGGTCTGCCGATGCTGTAGGTGAGAAGACCCGCATAGATCTGTTGCTAAGGAAGGAGTGGATCCAGGCATTAGCAGAGTCAGAAAAGTAGGCCACAGATTTAAGATGTTGGCAAAGTATTTGGTGGTTGACCAGATCGAATGCCGCAGAGAGGTCAAGGAGGAGGAGTAGCGCTAACTTCCCGTTGTCCTTTAGTGTCTCCATCTGAGTTTTCAGGTCGATCAGAGCTGTTTCTGTGCCATGTTTAGGGCGGAAGCCTGATTGTCTTAACCCCAGAAGTTTGTTGGACTCAAGCTTGTCTTGGATCTGCAGGTAAACTGCACGATCAAGAATCTTGAGCAAGAATGGGACCGTAGTAATCGGTCTAAAGTTGGCCGGAATGTTACGGTCGAGATATGTTTTTTTGAGTAGTGGGATTACCCAGGCATCCTTGAGGTTGTCTGGGACTATACCCGTTTTGAAGGAGGCATTTATGAAGGCTGTGATGAAAGGGGCAAGGTCATGAGAAGCTTCCTTGATGATAGGTGCCGGGCTAGGGTCACCCTGGCAGTTGGACGGTTTGAGGTTGTTTATGATTCCTTCTACTTCAAGGATGGTGAGAGGGGAGAAGGTGAATGGTTTAAAAGTCGAGTTGGGTTGGTGGGTACTTGGTGTGGGCGTGATCAATGGTTGGTCTGACTGTAAGGACTTTTGTTTGTCTCTAATTTTGGTTTGGAGGGTGGCAATTTTTCCCAAGAGTGCTGACTGTATATTCGTACACCAGTTACTATCTTTAGAGCAAGAGTCTGGGGGGCTGCAGGTGTCTCGAGTTCCTTGAGAATTTTAAATAACTCCTTGGTATTTGATTGTGCAGACACGATGCGGTTGTTGTAAGAGTCTTTTTTAGCCTGAAGTAGAGCTTCTTTGAAGTTAAGAGTGGCTAAGAGGAGATTGTCCTTGTGGGTGTCAGAAGGGCGACTTTTCCAGCGTGGCTCTGCACTGCGTTTCTCTTTGCGTAACACCCTAAACTGAGGTGTGAACCACGAATTGAGGTGCGCGTGTTGTTTAGGTCTCCTAAGTTTGAGCGGGGCGATAGAATTTATGGCTGTAAGCACTGACTGGTTATAAGTGTCGGCTAAGATAGCAGGGTCCGAGCAAGTGTCAGTGGCGTAATGGTGGGAAGTATAAGGGGGGAGTAACTTTTCCACAGTTATGTTCTTTTTGTTTCTAGTAAGGGTAGCTGGGGCGACAGGAGGTGTAGGTAGCAAGGCTGCTTCAATGCTAAAGGTGATGATGTGGTGATCAGACCATATGCAAGGGGCGTTCGAGAGTAAGCGGATGTTGCAGTTAGTGTCACTGAGCCAGTCTAGGGACCGCCCTTTAATGTGGGTAAGTTCTTGTATATGGTGTGAAAATCCTAGATCTGTTAAGGTGTTGGCAAGGTCGAGGGCCGCGGGGTCATTAGGGTCTTGGTAGCCTAGATTAAGGTCATCAAGGATAATGGTTTGAGAGTTCGTTTTTGCTTTGTCAAGTACAAGAGCAGTGATGTCATCCACAAAGGAAGTGGGGGGACCAAGAGGTCTGTATATTAAGTGGATGGTGAACGTTTGGTTAGCCGATAGTGTGAGTTTGACAGAGAGTAGCTCTGCAGATTCCACCTTGGTACTCGGTAGGGTTCTGAGTCCTAGTGAGTTTTTATAGATGAAAGCAATTCCTCCGCCTCTAGCGGTACGGTCGCATCTGGTGATGGAGTAATCAGGGGTATAGCCAGAGAGAGTGCCGGGCCAGAGGCAGGGTGCAACCAAGTCTCAGAGATGGCGATAAAGTCAAGCTCCTGAGTCTTGATGAGATCAGCAATGTCCAAATCGTGAGCTGCTAAGGACCCTGCGTTGATCAAAGCGGCCTTGATCAGTCCGGCATTGCTTGGTGAGGCAAGGTTAGCATGGAGACCTTCGGGCATAGGTGAGGTTGGGGTTTGGGGGGACAGGCTGGGCGTAAGGGTTTTCGGCTAGGGTACGCTAGGGTACATGGGGTGACCCCTCTTGCCCATAAGTCTAGAACCTAGTCTTTTGTTTCTTAGGGCGGTAGCGCAAGGTTGATTAGGTGTTGGTTTTTTGGTAAAGTGGTCAAGCCATAAGGCAGGAGCATTAAGGTAGATGTTGGGATGCTGAGGAGCAGTGCTTGGGTAGGTGTCAGCAAGTCTGAAGGTAGGGGCCATGGTTGTAGTGTACAAAGTGGTGGGTGCAGCTGCACTGGTTGATGATAGATATAGTGCACAAGTGGATGCCCGCAGTACGAAGAGTACTCTCAAAAGAGGGAGCAGAAGCCTTTGGGCAGATGGGCGTGGTAACATGATACCAGAGTTAGGTGGGAGGTGGGGCACCAGGCCGATGTAACAGTCGCTATTTAAGATGCAGGCACAACTAGGCTGAGCAGCGCAGGACTCGCAGGCTAGGTACAGTTGTAGGTTCTGGGCACATCAGGCTAAGTCTGGGATAATTGTCGGACACGGATGGGACCGTGGAGGGCACATTCGGGTAAACAGTGCAAAATACGCCAACGCTAAGTTCGATTGTAGGGCTCCACAGGCTAAGCAGTGCAGAATATTTCAAGGCTAGATTCGATTGTGAGGCACATCAGGATAAACAGTGCAAAATACACCAAGGCTAAATTCGATTGAAGGCACATCAGGATAAACAGTGCAGAATACGCCAAGGCTAAATTCGGTTGTACAGCACAGCAGGATAAACAGTGCAAAATACACCACGGCTAAATTCGATTGAAGGCACATCAGCATAAACAGTGCAGAATACGCCAAGGCTAAATTCGGTTGTACAGCACAGCAGGATAAACAGTGCAAAATACACCAAGGCTAAATTTGGTTGTACAGCACAGCAGGATAAACAGTGCAAAGTTCACCAGGGCTAAATTTGGATGTAGGGCACGGAGGATAAGAAATGCAAGATAAACAGTGCAGAATACATCAAGGCTAAATTCGGTTGTACAGCACATCAGGGCATAAAGTCAACATAAATTACACAAATTAAATTAAAGAAAACATAAATTACACCAGGGCTGAAGTCAGTTGAAAGGCTCAACAGGCTAAGCAACGCGGAATACAGCAAGGCTAAGATCAGTTGTAAGGCACATCAGGATGAGCAGTGCATGGTGCAGCAAGCAAGCAGATCGAAGTACACAGTAGCGGTATGGGTAGTGTTGTGCTATCTAAAGATCGTGAGATCTTAAGTCTTTGATGGGTGCCGATGGTAGGCTGGGGAGCAGCAGAGACAGCCTCAGTAGTGCGCCGGACTAACGAAGAGTGAGTGATTAGCAGAGCGCGGGATCACAATGTTAATAATGTACGATAGGGTAAGGCAGGTTGGTGGTGGTTACCCCCCAATCCACCCACCCCCTTTAATATTTTTATATACCCGAATACCCACACCCCATATATATTTACTTGTAGCCCCCCCCAAAAATTCAATGAGTTTTTTTCGATAGAATTTCCACGGAGAAAAGCCCAGCGAGGGTTAATCCCGCGATGAAAGGACGTCGTACCCAAAATTATGCACACATAGAAAAGGAAGCACTGGCCATTCAGTGGGGATGCAAGCATTTCCAGGTCTACCTCCTGGCCAACCGGCGAAGATATTCACAGACCATAAACCCCTAATACCAATATTCAGGGTCTTGGCCCCACACCCTCCAGCACGCCTAGAGAAGTGGATGCTTCTGTCACAACCATTCAACATTGAAGTAACATATTCAGTGGGTGCGGACAACCCCGCAGATAATCTGTCCCGCCACCCACAACTAGCTACCCCGCAAGAGAAAAAACATGCCAAAGAAACAGAGGAGCACGTGTGCCACGTGATAGCCTGTGCCCGTCTGAAGGCGATGATGCTACAGGAAATAGCAGAAGAGACCGAAGCAGATGTCTGCCTCCAGCGCACAAAACACACCATACAGTCTGGGGAATGTAAACACTTTTAATCAGCAGTAGCCCATCGCACTACGGCAGCACAAGAGAAACTACAGGCTTTGTTCAGCATCAGACATGAACTGACCATGTCGGAAGAAGGGGTTTTGCTAAAGGGACACTGCATCGTCCTGCCAGAGGTGCTAGAAGAGAGGGACCTGCAGCTGGCACACAAGAGACACAAAGGCATCGTAAAGACTCAAGTCCAGAGGGTGGATGCCAAATATAAAGAGCAGGATGTTGTCACTGGTCGAGACCTGTGCAGCGTTCCAATCATCAAGGAGACAAATGGTGCCAGAACCCATTGCAAATGCACCCAGAAGCAACACAAGGTGGGAGTCAGTCAGCGTGGACTTCTGCACCATCGCCGGAGAAGGCTACCTATTTGTCCTAATAGACGAGTTCAGCAGGTACCCGGAAGTCGAACACACCAAGTCCACAGACGCCCTATCCATCATAACGGCTCTGTAAAAAGTGTTTGCGATACACGGTGTACCACAGAAAATAAATGAAGAGCGGCAAAGGGCCCCCTTTTACCAGCCACAAGCTACGGTAGTTCCTGAAAAGCCTCAGCATAGACCACCAGAGGATTATCCCATGTTGGCCGTAAGCAAACTGAGATGCTGAAAGATTCATGAGGTCACTGAATAAGACCATAAGGATCGCAAAAGACCAACAACAACCATGGCTGCCAGCCGTGTATGGATTTCTCAGGTCTCACAGGCAGACACCCCACACATCTACACAAGTCAGCCTGGCTGCACTGATGTTTGGAGTAACCATTCAAGCGCAACTGCCACAACACTCAAACTGGCTAGCCCCAGAACCCGACACACCACTCATCGAAGAGGCACGAGAGAAACAGAATGAAAAGGAGAGCCATGCTCGTCGAGCACAGCACTGAGAACTCCAGGCTGGCGACACTGTGCTAGTGAGGAACCAGACATCTCCAAAGATAATGACTGTGTCATACGAATCGCGCCCCTGGGTAGTGCTCAAATCTGACCACAGCATGGTAACAGCCACTAGAGGGCAGGAAGTAGTGACACGCAACATGTCCCATTTCCGCAAGATGCCATCAGCACCTTGGAAGGAACAACCCCCACAAGTACAAAAAGGAGCTTAATCGCTGAATGCGCCTGAGGAACACCCAGAGAGAGATGGCACCCTAGCAGAATGAGGCACTACCACTGCCTCACCTCGATGAGGAAGCAAGCGAAAGTCAAGAAGAAGGAGAACACAAGAGAAGAACCAACACCCAGTATGGATTACATGGGAGACCTCACCCAACACCTGTCTCGGAAGGATAGCTCTGGGGCAACGCGTTCATCTTGGAAGCAAGACCACATGGAGCAACACAAGTTCGGTGCCCGTGTCCGCGCTTAGAAACCTCTGGGTATTAAGTGCGTTATAAATAACCCATTACGATTACGATCCGACTGCAGGGTATGTCCTACATGGAGTGTACAACAAGAAACCCAGAGATGCCAGGCCCCTTCCATTCCGAGAAAGACTTATGGACACTTCCAAGTGAGTTGACAGACTTCATTCAAGAGATCTATGTTTGGGAGGAATGTGGTGTTCACACGTGCCCGAGTCACATGATTGAGATGAGCTCACCTCATAATACGAGGGAAAGATAGATAGATAATAATAGGCGGTTATGACTGGAAACGGGCAGATCCGAGTACAATCTAAATGTGTGTAGTCATGATTTCTTAGCGCTGCTAATCACACACGCGCAGCATGTACATCACACCCCTGACCTCCCTGCTAACATCCGGAGGCCAGGGAGAAGGCATCACAGTGTCCATATCTAGAGTGGACAATTGCTTCAATGCTTTTGTCCTTTCAGGCATTAACGTAGGAAGGGAGAAATGAGTAATACCTGTGTTGGTGGCAATGGTTACTCTGTTATCAGCAATGCCACGTTATGTGGTTTCATGACAGTCTAAACCTCAACGTCGGCCAACGGACCGAGGACGTATTGACGCCACACCATATTGAATCTCAGGGCCCATGAAGAGCCCAGCTACTATACACAAGACTGACCACGACTAATAACACAGGACCCCACATGGGGTTTGAAACCACCACCACTAGCCTTGATAAAGACCCACAAGGTCGAAACGCGTGTCGGCTGACCTTAACTACAATCAATTTGATGAATAAAAACCTGCACTTATCACTAAACGCAAAATAGCATGGAAAATCTATTCTCTGAAAAACAACTACTGAGAGGTATCCAGGAAAACCCCTTATCATTGAATTTATAAGTTGTCCCACTTCCCTGTCCATTATCAGGCACCAATTTCTATCACAAATGCATCTCTGTGTGAGAGTGATAGCCTAGTGACAGTCACGTGTTCTGTAGAAGGCAGGAACATGAAGACACTGGGGGGAACAAGCATGGTGTTTCCCCTGAGCAAACTACTGTCATTTGAGAGTTCATTTTGCACAATCCATTAAAGTTAGAGGTTTCTATTATGGGGCTTTTACAATGGCCTACGTCATTTTGTGAATGCTGCAAGTTTTATTAAAGTTTGTTCTGTTTGGACATGTTCCAACCATAAGATTTGACGTATAGCGCCACTGGTACCCAGTTCTACATTGAGCAACAAAACAACCACTGTGAGAAACCTGAAGGTGTCTCACTTACTAGTTCCTGGGGATCTGTCATCCAGGTGGCCAGGGCATGGCCATCCCTATTGAATCCAGTTCCTGGGGGTGGTCCAGGGGGCAAGGATCACCTGGATGTGGGGTCCTCAGGGAGTGGAAGTGGGACACTGAAGGGTGAGATGCGGGATCTCCTTCCTTATGACACCTTTTCCCCATCCTACCCCGTAAGATGTCTAGAAGCTCTACCCCCCCCTTTTCTAACACAAACACTGTCCTACACCATGACAAACTATGCACTAACACCAGAGTCGTTTACCTGACATGTCCCAACACAACGGTCAGGCAGAGTCAGGCAATTGCCAATAATTACACACACTCGACGTCCATTTCTCTACCCCACAGGGATAAAAGGTGCAGCCCGAGAGCACACTTCGAGTAAGGCCAAACGCATGAGGAAGCAGTAATTCCGAGATGGCAGTGGAAACAGAGGAGAAAGGCAGCAAGACCTGAAAGGACGACACTGAGGGAAGTACCCTTGCCCTTTTCAAACCAGACCCGTTAAGCCGCCAAGAAAAGAATCTTAAAGCCGGGAACTACAGCTGGTGAATGGTGTGACAGATGTCAGCGGTACATGGGGCCCTCCTGCACTGATAGCCAGGGCAGGGAGAAGCACTTGCCACTGTGGTACCGTCCTTGTCTCCAGTGGCAAAAGAGAAGCCAACAGTTCAGCACAGCCAGTGAGTAGAAGAGGACTGATAATAAACCAAACTGGGCCGGGCCCAAGGTTGCAGGCGGCAACATTCTTGAACAAAGAACTTGTGTATTTGAACTTTTAAAAGAAACCCCAGTGAAGCTCGAGATGTAGAGTGATCCGGTGTTGCCTAGGCACTCATTCGAAGGACTCTGACTGGTCCCCTTTGTTGAAACTACAAATACCAAGAGGCCCTAGGAGAGGTTGAGTCAAACCCCTTGTACAATCGAAAGTCTCTGACGCATTGACAAGAAGAAAAGTAAAGGGAAGCCTGGGGGCTTAAAGGAAAGCCTGACTGGGGGCTGAGATCCGTACTTAGGTAAAAGGAAGAACCTAAGAGGTCTAACGGAACTGTTGTGTGAACTATGGCAAGTGTGAGCTCGACAGAGGGATGCCAAGAGAAAGCTAGGGGAGGGCAACCCCTGCTTTCTAATAAGGTTGTGAAATTGTGAATTAAGGCAAAATGTGAATTCGACAGAGGGATGCCAAGAGAAAGCTAGGGGAGGGCAACCCCCGCTTTCTAATAAGGTTGTGAAATTGTGAACTAAGGCAAATGTGAACCTGACGGAGAGATGCCAAGAGAAAGCTAGGGGAAGGTAACCCCGCTTTCTGATGAGATGAGCAAATCATGAAATGTATTAGAAAATCATGAACTGTGTTAGAATGGCTATGTGAACCCGACGGGGGTATTCCAAGGGGAAAGCTAAGGAGAGTGAATCCCGCATTGTGAGAAAGCAAAGTGAACTGTGTATTTGGCAAACGTGAACACAGCTGAGGGATGCATGCGAATTGGGGTGAAGCATAATATACCTGTGAACATTGTGTCGACAAGAGTGAACCCGGCTGAGGGTTGTGCATAGTGAATGGATGTTTAAAAAGACTTTGAGACTCTGGAATGTTACATTGTGAATAAAAGGCTGTAGTGAACCCAATGGAGGGAGGCCCACATTGTACGAGGGATCGTCGCCTGGCAGAGGGGGATCCTAGGGCGAAGAGTAATCGCCCCATGAAGATTTATTGAAGGAGCGCTTTTTTTTTGTTAATTGTAACACATCAGGTCCTTTGAGGCAAGAGACTTTGTGTGAAAGAGATTTGGCCACAGAAGGCCCTGATATTTTGGAAACAAACTAAGCTTGTGCCTGCGAGGCCCAGGAGTATGCTGTGCTTAAGAGTCCCGCCTTGGCCCATGCTAAAAACTTGGGGAAGGGAGACCCCAGTGACACCATCCAGACTTATTATTTTGAGAACACTTCTTTTTTTTTCTTGTGAACACTATCCAACACTATTTGGTAACATAGCGGTAAGGATTGGCAATAGTTTGTTTTAGTATAGGCCCTTTTTATTTGACTAGATTCCACTTGGACTGTATTATTATTATTTGATGGTTGTAGCTTGCTCCCATCTTAGATTTAGGTTTAGTTTAGGCATTTTTCTCACCCATCTAAACAGTTTAATAAACAACCTTGAAACACCCTTGCACTGTGATCACTTGTGTCTGTCTTTACTGTTGCCACCATGAGTTACTTACACCACACGTTCCCATTCTTTCTCAATAGTAATGCAGCCATCGCCCCTTTTGTTTTGCAGCAGTGGGAAGAGGAATTCTGAAAAGGCAATTAGCCAGTTTGTTCTTCCAGGCTGGTGTGTACGAGACTTCAAATTGAAATTCCTTCAGAGTCTCTTTTTGTGCCATTTGGAACCAGTTGCTGTCAGGGACTTATGATTGGTGCGAAGATGAAATTTTCTGCCCACACAAATACAACTGTGTGATCTTCACCATTGTTATTCGGTAACATGATCGCCCCCAAGCTATGGGCATTGACATTGACAGGAAGCATGATTGGTGCCTTGGGGGGAGAGGTCATAGACATATAGCACCGAGTATCTTATCCTTTAATTCCTGGAAAGCAGTTTGAGCTGCTGGCAGGTCTGGCTGAAAATGTGTGCAGGTCCATTTCAACATGATGGTTGGGGTCCCCCGGCTTAGATCGCAGTCTGAGGCACCAGTGGGGTACATACATTATGATGGTGACAAAAATAAGGTTAATAGCCGGCGATTATCACAAGACGGACAGCCAGCAGGAAACTTAATCAACAAATGCCCCCAGAAGAGGTATAAACCCTTCTTTGTTAGCAAGTGAAAGATGTGTAGGACCCAGTGTAGAAGGCTATAAGGTGATAACACTTCTGTATACCCTGAGGGAAGTGACTGCCGGAAGGACTCCAGGAAACGCAACTTGTATTGCGAGGACCACAAAGCGCACATTTTAAACCCCCGAATGAAAATAGAGAAAGGAATATATTGCTATGTTACAAGACAACTGACTGGCAGCATGGGGGCAGTTATTGTCCACCTCAGAGACTCGAGTCTGCTTTCATTTGAAAAGTTTGAAAGGCCCTGTAGCCATACATGGCTGCAGAAAACCAGCAATACATGATGCCTTTCTTCAGTACTGCACAGATGGGCTCAGATTTCTAAGAGAAGTTGTCTACAAACTTTATATAGTATTCAGTGAGCCCCGTGAAAGAGTGAAGTTGGTCTCTGGATTCTGATATGGGCAGAGGCAAAAGCTGAGTTGCACGCTCGTGTGGGATATATTTACCCACTCAGCAGTACTTCCCCACATCACCAAGCTGCACTTCAGCAGAACCAGCAAAATGGCTGCGCTGGCTTCTTTGAGCACCAGGGCCTTGCCTCAAAACTGCATTTTGCAGCTACAAAAGGGTGGCTGCACTGTTTTGCCAAGCATCATTGGGCAAGTTGGAACAGGGAGCACCCCGAGAAAGGCTGCCAGGGTGTGTTCTTGTGTACTAAAGAAGCAAAGTGAAAAGCTGCACTGCTTTTCTGCTAGCCCAAAGTTTCCCATTGAAAAGGGAAATATTTTACATTTAAAATGATGCCGCTCTCATGCTCTTTTCATCTGTTCTACATTACTCTGCTTTTATCAGTGAGGCCCTGCCATGCCCATCCATATTCAGATTGTGCCCCAGCAGGAGAGAGCATTATTCCTGAATTACAGGCTGTGTCATACCAAGTCTGGGAAATAAACAGAAGCTTTACTTTCAGCTGCATGGAAAAAACGCTTGACATTTGGGCTACAAAATGTCAAAAATCACTGCTTCAAAAGAAACCTTAGCTCTAAGGGCCTATTTCAATTTCAGTGGATCTATGTCTTAAACGGATTGTTGGATGAGAGAAACTGACTAGGGCCGCAAAACCATGTAGGAAATCCAGATGGAAGAGAAAACCTTTTGAAAGGGACATACCAGCGGGCTTCACCACATGTGTAAATGTGCTTTTGCAAAATAAGAAAAATACCTGTTTTAGAAGTGTATGTTGGATAAGGCCCTGTCCCGGCCTAGCAATACAATAAATAAATATTGTATTCCCACCAACCGGCCTGGTTCATGGTCCATTGTGACCCGGGGTATTTGTAAAAGGGGGTGTGAAACAGGTTATGTATTGGCTCAATTCGAATTATATGAAGAGCAAGTATTCTTATTGAGCGCTACATCCTAGGCTAAGGGCAAGAGTCCTGATCCGGTGTGTGACACCCGGTGAGAATCCTTCACGCTCTGGGGTAGTTTTGAGTTGTACTGACATTTGGTACTGTTGGGACATGATGAGACGCGCTACAGCATAGTCTTGCGAGACTTCCCGTGCGACCCGGCCAGAGCTGGCAAAGCGTGTAACGAAAGGAGACTGAAGGCGGTAATCACATGGAGCAGATCGCGCTCCCGGCGCTCCTCTTATGGGAGTAATTAAAAGACTATTACTGGACTCCATTGCTTGCACTTCCCTGCATTGTTTACTTTATGTAGTTCTTGGACATTTAAAGAACCGTCACATTTTTGAACTGCTGAATGTTACTACAGCAATAAAGTTGTTAAATCCAACAAGCTGATCCCCTCCTTAGGTACTGTTTCAAGCTTGTGCATTACAAATTATTCTGTTACTCACATACACTTATGAACACATTTTGGTCAGGCAGCAAATGTACATCGTCACTGAGTCTACATTAAGCAGTTAGTGCAATGCAGGACAGCAGCTTCACATCGCACACACCATTGACTTTGGGGAGCATGGGGCATGACCTGCTCCTTACACACACTGGGGTATCATGATCACAGGGATAGGCAAAGTCACAGATTGGGGGAACCACTCGTGCTGTGGTATAATGTTCACAAGGATAGGCACAGTTACAGGGTTGGGGGAACCACTCACTTGGGCAAAATGATAGTTTATTACTTCAGGTCAGTTGAAAATACATTTGATAAGCTGGCAAAGCCACAGCTGGGAACACCAGGGAGCACATCGGCTGCAGTCCTCATGGTGGGGCAGGCTCTCAGGCTATTGTCAGGGTAGAGGGCACACCCACCACTGGCAGGCAAAGTCGCACCCAGGTCGGTCCACATCTGCCATGTGGAGGTGCCCTTTGCTGGGGGCGGTGCCGCTTGCAGGCTGCCTCAGGCAAGAGTTCATGATGGTTGTGGACAGGACAGGCAGCCGTCATGGGCAGTGCTGCTTCTCCTCTCCCCCAGGTGGGGTTCAGCTAATTATTATGTAGGTGGACCGGTTCCCGCTACAGCCAGTCTGCCCTCCAGGTGGGAGTGCCCGATGTCGTTGCAGCGGCAAGGCTATGGGCCACGCCACTCTTCCTCCACCACGCAGGAATGAGCCGTCCTAATGCGGCAGCGATAGGAATCATCGATCCCGCCCCTTTTCTCTCCGGTGGGAGATTGATTTATTTACTGTGGCCGCGCATCTCTTCCAGGCGGGAGACATGTCCCTCAATGCGGCGGCGGTCCGGGCCGTTCTTCTCCTCCAGGCGGGAGCATGTATTAATTTAGTTCGGCATCACGCCAACTTTCTGAGTGTGGCTGCGGCCGTGCCGCTCCATCTTTCCCCCAGGCGGGAGACACTTTCTTCATCAACGCTGGCAGCGGCGGCCACTCTGCTTCTTCTCCCCCTTTTTATTTTTACAACTGCTCTGATCAAGTAACACGCCTTTGCGGCCCCGGGAAAACTAGTGGGAGGACTGGCATGTCAGAGTACAGGCCTACAGAGCCAGCAACCGCGCGATTCGTTTTCCGTTTTCTCGTTTCTTTTCTGCAGGTACGATCATGGAGCGCGACTGCTTCCTCGTGACACCTCCGATCATGGAGCACTTTCCATTCACCACACACACGGTCTGGGTGTGCCTCAGACGGAGCACTCACCACCGCAGGAGCGAGGAGCCACTGCAGGCACTACAACACACCACAAGACATGGCACCAAAAGGGTACCATCCGCTGTCGGACGACCCTTCCTCAGCACCTCGGGGGGTCGAGAAATCTTCGTTGCCATTGTTGTGAACTTGCCAGTCTGATTGTCGCTGGCGTGCCAAACTTTGCAGTGGTCCCACAGACTTAAAGCGGTTGCCAACATGGCTGTAAGCACACAGCTGTACAGTAGTAGCCTGGGGCCACCCAGGTTACATACACAGATCTGTGTTCACACAGATCAGTGGCAGGGCTGTCAGAAGATGTGGTGAGGCCCGGGGCAAAAAATTTGGTGAGGCCCCCTTAGAATTTTTTGCACTCAGCAGCGACGGCACATCCGCAAAGAGGAGACTTGAGAAATCTCCCTTTGAGTTTGTGTGCAAGATCCCAAATATGGTTTATTAATACAACTCCAAATCAACTACAGCAAAGTTAGATTTCTCTACCGAAGAAAGGTTCATGCCAGACTAACTTTTGTATCATATGCATAAATATATATAGGATGGCATGAGCTCTCCACTGCGCCACCTCCAACTCTCTGAGGGTCAGTTACTTTTCCAAGTAAAGAGTTGAGGGCAGATCTCTTTCTTCGGGTGGGGCCTCCCTCTGAAAACAGCCTCCCTGCCTCTCTGAAACTTGAGCAGAACCGTCTCGGGTTCCGGAAGCACCTCAAGACCTGTCTCTTTTCTTCCGCCTTCTCTCATCCTCGCCCTTGCTGATCACCTGCCTGATCCATGCACTGGTCACCTGGTCAAGCTCTGAATTCGGGCCCAGGTCCCTGCCTGTCCTGTTCGAATCCTGCACTGCCTCGTGGCTCCCCTGCACTTGGGGTCTGTACCTGTAACCCTACAGTCCCTCTCTTGGACTTATTCTCCATAGCTGCACTTATGAGTGCCCGCACTAGCCACCCGTTGGCTGCACTCTTGTTTTTCCTTTGTTCCTGCACTTCTGCATCCTACCCCACCCTCGGCACTTCTACCCTTCCCCGTCCTTGCTCTTGCGCAATCTGAATGACACAAGACCTAATAAGAACTGTGTTTTGTCCTACTCTTTTGTTTCCCCCTCCTTGCCGTGTCGCGCCTAGAAACACGTGTAGCGGCACGTTATAATTGCCATATCATATCATCAAGAAGCACACTGCCCCTGTGTGCGCATTAAAACACACATCATTCTCAGTGACAAATGATGTACAGTTGAGGCTGGGACATTTCTGAACTTAAGAGGCTTAAAAGTGTGTGCCAATTAGGCAGGATCAAAGCAAAGTGAGGGAGCCCAAACGGAACAAGGGTTCCTGGAGGTGGGGTTCTCACTCCCAAGAAAATGTTTGAAACATTGGGTTAAAATTATGCATCTTACAGCACTTTCTTTGCAAAATTGGGTACAAATCCATACAGTTTGCAATTGGTTTTGTATGGAAGCACATGGAACATCCCAAATAGTTGCAAATCACAAACCGTGCACAGGAACACTTTTCAATACATTTCATGCTGCCTTTCCACGCAAGATATGCTAGTATAAAAATATATTCATGCTGGTTCTCATGTATGTCCATGTAGGCTGCATCAATATATGCCATTGTTACCATGTACAGACTCCCAGCCAGTAAAAATGCCATGCCACAGAAAGTATATCCAGGCTCACTGTGTACCATAAGTGTTATTACTGGCTAGATTGGCCTACATTCAGTATGTTTACTTTTACCTTGATGCATAGTCCTGTGCATCAAGGGTAAAGCAAAAAGAGCATTGATATGATATGATATGGCATTTATAACGCGCCTATACACAAGTGTTTCAAGGTGCAACGAGGCAAGGGAGGGGGAACAAAGGGAAGACAGACAACGATCCTACTAGGCCAGGTGTCATTCAGATCGCGCAAGTGCAAGAGAGGGGGGAAAGGGAAAAGTGCGTGGGGGAAGGGAGAGGGGAAGTGCAGTACATGGGATAGTAGAATATTAGGATAAAATAAATAAAAAGCGTCCAGCTGGTGGCAAGTGCAAGTTAAGTGCAGACATAGGTGCTGGTAGGGGGACTGTAGGGATACAGAAAACAGTCCCCAGGCGAGGGGTTGCCAGGGAGCCAGTGCAGGTGTGCAACTGGCGTGGCCTGGGCCCGAGATCAGAAAGGGTGACCAGGTATCCAGTGCAGTTTCAGCCAGGAATTCAGCAGGGGAGAGGGGAAGAGAAAGCAGAAGCAAAGAGGAAGGTTTTGAGGTGCTTCCGGAACCGGAGATGGTTCTCCTCAAGTTTCAGGGAGGCAGGAAGGCTGTTCCAGAGGGAGGCACCTGCCGAAGAGAGAGATCTACCACCAACTCGTTGCTTGGAGAAGCGACTGACTCTGAGGTAGTTGGAGGCGGATGAGCGAAGAGCTCGAGAAGGAAGATATTTAGGAAGGGAGAGTTGAAGGTAATGTGGCCCCAGGCCCCAGAAGGCCTTGTGGACAATGCAGAGGGTTTGTGGCAATGCTAACCGTTTGGGCATTCCTGTAGGCATGGGAAAGGCACTTCTGTATTGGTATTAGCTGGCCATTTATAGTGCCGGTGCAAAATGGTTTGAGTACCTGAGCAGCTAATAGCAGTGCCTGGCAAATGCCTAATACTTATACACAAGCCAAAACTGTTGACTTTGCCAATGCTTGTTTTTAACAGGACTTCAGCGAAAGACACGCCAGGTGTTTTTAAATCGAGTAGCCAAAGGCAGACCTGATTAAGACATTTTTATCACACCAGTTACGTGTTTACAACTCCAATGAAGTCATGAACTCTCAGAAGACTCCTTTGAGACAAAACTCACAGACACTTTGAGGGCAAAGTTTGATGGCAAGGCCTTGATTAAAGCTAGCTCAAAGAGTTCCAGTGAGGAGGTGTTTTGGTTGGGGAGGGCAGGAACTGAGTGAGAATTGACATAGGGATTAGCATGGCCATGAGAAGTCAATGGATGGGCAAATAACTAAACAACAACAGGGATTTAAACCGTGGTCGCTAGGTTCCAAAAGTGAGACACTTCCCCACAAGACCACTTGAGGGTCTGAGCGGGAGCCCTGTGAAATCCCTTGTCAATGTTTTACTGTACTGGAAATATTGATGTGGATTTTTTAGGTTTAAAGGGGTGCAGATTCTGAACTTTGCTGATGATACATCCTCTGAGTGGAAGAGGCAAATGTTCATGGGGTGACTAAAATACCTGCCCTACACCCTCCTAATCATCCCGTCGCTGGGCCCGGCCTCTTTCACTGCGGTAGGAGGGATGCCCCCAGAAAAAAAGTCTATTTCCACCACTGTCTGTTCGCTAAAGCAATAGTTTTGGCTTACTGGTGGCAAACCTAATAACCCAAACAAAACGAATGCCATGCAGTGGCGCAACACCATTGAGCAGATCGGGCTCTAGCCATTTCCTGAAATGTTGGCCTTTCTTGACTGGACCTGGCACTATGGGTGACGTCAGCCCCTGGCCACTTTGAGGCAGAAGGCCTCTTTCGATGTGTCACCAGCCCGTAGCACTAGTTAAGGAGCAGCATCAGCATCAAACATGCAGAACACAAAAACCTATCCATGCAATATCAACAGACTCACTTTGATAAAGCCAAAGTCTTAAGTTATGGACTCAGCTTTTAGATGGCCCACCTCTCCCGCGATTAGCATTGCACTATGAAAGTAAACAGCCTCTGAATTGGGGTGAAAGGTACAACTAGTGGCCAAAGGGAAGGTGAAATAGCTTTTCAGCTTCTTAGCTGGGCTCAGGGAATTCAGAGGGAAATGGGAGCAGGGCTGGCTAAAGATGTGTCAGGGCTGGTGGGGTCCCATTTCTTTTTGATGCTTGGGGCACCCCTTACTGGTTGGAACAATGGTCCAAGGCACCTGTGGAGTGCTTAAATCAATAAGGAAGTAAAACTAATGCAGCAAGGAGGTTCAAACCTGCAGATTATCAGTAGGTTTCTGTGTCATAAGACTGCCAACATGGGGGCAGCCCCTTGGGGGCCCATTTCAACTGTAAAAGGTGAAACGCCCAGATGCCATCCCTCAGGGGGGAGACCGAAAGTGCAATGGGTTTATTGCCCCCACTCACTATCCGCTTTGAAAACTGTCATCCAGCCCCTGCCGGGTTGACCGACAGAGCTGTGGTCAGACCGAACAGGACACTAATGTTAAATGGTGCCTTGGCTTTGCTGTTAACAAAGGCGCTGCAATTACTAACATAAAACATTTTACTGTTAGCACCTGCATTCATATGCATACATTTTTTTAGGTAATTGAAATCATGATGTGGGGTTAGCACTTGCATGCCAGGGGAGTGATTAGAAAGGAAGTGGTCACATGAGACATCTCATTCTCACTGCAGTTCTTAAGTGTGACGTTTCAGAAATGAAGCCGAGAGGTAGCTGCTTGTAACATCGAAGCTTCACCAGAATAGTCTCATTTGAATGTGAAAATATGTTAGATGCCCCCACACAAGGAAGTTTGCCCCTCCCTCACAGCCTCAGATGTTAGCGCCTCTCCCAACATTTGAAGTGTCAGTACCCACCCCCCACTCCGCCCCACCCCCACATTTTAGCCTAGGTACACCTCTGATGCCATGGACCCACCCCTTTATGAAGTGCTCCCAGGACGGCTAAATTTAGGGGTGGGGCTGAACACACATACACATAAAACACTTTCACCCATGCATTCATCCACCAGTTACACAACTCCATACATACATGGATATGCATACATAAAAACAAACACAGCATTGACACAAACACCAACATGCACTCCTACATACACATACTAATTTAATTTAAATACACATGTATACACATGAAATTAAAAATAAAAAACACCTTACCTACATGCACCCATCAAAAGCATCCACGCAGCTGACACGTAGACATGCTGCCTGACAGGAGAGAACTCCTTTCCCATCAGTCAGCGTGGTCATGCTGAGCAACGTGAACACACTGACTGATAGGAGAGGAGTCCTCTCTTGTCATTCAGCATGTCCACGTTGTCAGCTGAATAACGGGAGGCAGCAGGGCTCACTTCTGAGCCCTGCTGCCTCCCATTATTTTGCTGTGTGTTGCGGAGCCAAACGGCTTCACAACAAACAGCAAAATCATTGGACGGGCAATAAAAGACACGGAAGATTGTGCTGCCTTCTCCTTAGGAGAGGGGGCTGCGAGGCCCCCTGCAAGCGCGAGGCCCGGGGCAGTTTGCCCCCCCTGCACCTCCCTCATGACTGCCCTGATCAGTGGTGGCTGCAGAACCGTGGTCACACAGCATCAACCTGCAAGCTAGGGCTGCAGTATCGCAATCACACGGCATCAGCCTGCAGGCCCAAAGTGCGATACAAGACAGAGGTGCCATTCATGGAGTCTGCTGCCATTCTAACACTCATGCCAGCTGAGGCGCCTTTTAATGGGAGCCAGTCATGACACACTCTTAAAGGGGACATTACAATAGCAGTGTGAGCTCTGACCCGAAGCACCAAATATCCTTCATAATACTGCCTATTTCGGCGCAAATGTGGTAAAATAGAAGGGGGCGACTGCCCCGCCCGAGAGGCCTCGCTTGGCAGTGATAGAACAGGATTTGGAGGCTAGTTGCTCTGAGTGAAAATTCAGCTTAAGTGAACTCCCAATATGGCGCATAATGAACGGTGCTCTGATCTGATGTGAGCTTGCTGAGAATTGGAGAACGCGTGATATCCTGCTGCAGCGCCAAGCAGAGACTTGCCCTGTGGTCCACAGGTCCTGGGAAGTGATATGTGTCTGATGTGGGGAGCAACATAGGTGCTGTAATCGCAGAGAATTCAGACCTGCGACCATCCCCCCCACCTCTCGTGCGGTCTACTCTGTGAGGGTGCAGAGGAGACCAGGCTGTGAGCTGGCAGACATCGGCGGCGAGAACACTGGGCAGGCAAACTTGTTGCTTGCCTTGAAAGACTGAGCTGCGGACTGGAGGATGATCTGGGCTCTTTAAGCCTTGCCGCCCAGGAGTAGACAGTGCAACGCAGGCCTCCCTGATCCCCCTTTGCCGATGTGTTAGATGGAGATCTGGAGTCCGGGCTCTGTGCAACAGTGGCAGGATAATTGACGTGGCGGGGAGCAGGAGGTCCGGATATTGAGAACCCTGTGGGCAGTCGGGCTGGCATTGAAGGACCGACTGGCACGCAGTAGTTCACAACAGAGAGCTGCCCTGTGACACATATATCCTGAGTGAGCGACCTCCGCCGAGAGGACGGGATAACATATGTGGTGAGGACGCCTGGAGGGCATGCTCTGACCCCCTTCTTTGCTGGGGAGTAGTAGTGGAAAACACTAGGCTGGGTCCCAGAGGGATATAAGCAAGAGGAGACCTTGGAGTTTAGTGCCTGATGCCAATCAGAACAACCCACTCTTGTCCCAAATAGTCCAGGGTGGATACTTACACTCAGAAGATGTAAACTGGGGGAGCACAGAGAGTGGTGAAAGACGTGTATGTGCAGCAGGGCACCTAGCCAGGGAAGAGCAAGATCCTTGCCGTAATAGCGGCTTCTAGGTCTTCCATGGAGCAAATGATAGGGGAGGTGAAGGTTGATGTTTCCCTCGTGAGCCAAGATCACTGTGCACTGTCAGAAAGGGTGAGCAACGCAGAGAAGCAACTGGAGGAGACTGCGGCTTAGATAGTGACGCTGCAGAAACAAGTGGAGGACCTCTTGCTTCGGACTGCGACGCTGGAAGGCAGGGTTGAAGATGCAGAGGTGAGGGCCAGAAGAAATAACATTAGGATCCTGGGCCTATCTGAAGGAGAGAAAGGGAATGACCAGATTAACTTTGTGGAGAACTTGCTGCTGCATGAATTGGGCCCTGGTTCACTGACACAAGGCTTTACAGTGGAAAGGACCTGCAGAGCACTGGCAAGGAAGCCTCCCTCTGGGCACCCCCACGACTGCTCATCACCAAAATCCTTAATTATAAGGACAAAGAGTATATAATATGGTTCTCTAAGCTTGGAGGGAAGATCACTAGGGGCTTTTCAGAATTAGCGATCTACCTGGATTACACGGCGATGGTAGAAAAGAAACGGAAACTGTATGACTCAGTCAAGGTTAGATAGCAGCAGCATCAGATCTCATAATATATGCTGATGTACCCATTGAAGCAGGGAGTAATATGCAAAGGGAAGTCCTGGTTCTTTGAAACTCCAGACAGGGTGCATAAATGGCTGACCCAACAGAACGTCCAAGATGATCAGAAGGAACCTGCCCAGAGTGATATTGGTTGACTTTGCAAGGCTATTGACTCACTGGGAAATGCGGTCAGATGTATGAGATGGTTATAAAGGGGCCAGCCAAATGTTTATTACATGTAAGTGGACAATATTTACTGAGGTATAATGCTGTACTAAGCTGAAGCAGCTGGAGGGAAGTGTTCACCATTTGCTGGAAAATAAGTGTAGCTGGGCCTCACTAATGTGGCAGTTTGGCACTAGTACATACGCCCAGGTGCCTGCCTGGCAGAGCGCTGGTTGGGACCACCTGGTGTACATGTTGGGTACCCAAATGATTAGTTGGGACATGGCTAGGCAATATCTCGAATAACAGGAGCTATCAAGGGTTGGTTGTTATTTGAATTCGTAAATGTTGTTTTTGTATGGGGGGCGATAATGCCTGACTTGTTGGAGAAATCTTACTGGGACGCTGCAAGTGTCTTGCTTCTTGAGGGACATGTGAATAGTTGTTGGGAGGCTGCTGCATTTGAAGATATTAGATGGGGATGATCTGAGAGTTATGTCATGGAATGTTAGGGACTGAATGGATATATTGAGAGGAAAAGGATTTATAGCTGTATCAGGCACCAGAAGATATTGATTGTGTTACTGACAGTGCCTAGACAAGAGGCACTGATTAAGAGGTGGGCTGGAGTGGTGTTTGGTTCAACCTATTCACACATTCAAAGGGGGTGCTTATGTGGATTTCTGGGCAGTCCTGTTTAAAGTTGAGAGTGATCAGAGCAATCAAGGACAGACTGATATGTTGTAAGGATGGTTGAAGGCGAAACCGCTATGCATAATTAACAGCGATGCACCGAATTATGACAAAGTGACCTTTTTAATAAGCTGCTTGCAACCATTGCTGCCCTCTAAGATGTCCTGGGGATATGGTGAGGTGACTTTAATTGCATCCTGGATCCCATCCGTGGTAATGAGGGATGTTCGCCATTGACATGAGCATTGAGGGAGGTAATAACAACACTCAGATTTATGGAACTGTGGAGAGATCAGAACTCTTAGTCTAGTGGTTTCTACTTCTACTCACCCCCTCAGGAGGTTTACACAAGGATTGACTTTATGTTCACAAGGGAAGAACATAGGCAAAATCTTTACAGGAGCACAGTATTTGGAAAGGATTTTGTCAGATAATGCCCCTCTAGTGGTGATTTATTTATGGGCTGACCCCAAAACAGTCATACACACCTGGCGACTGAGGGCAGAAGCTTTGGCGGATGAGACAACAGGCACTCACTTGGAGAGATAACACAAATATATTTTGAGAGCAATGAGGGCACCATGTCAGACTACCGTGTTAATATGGGAAGCCTGCAAAGTCGTGATATGGGGAGAATGCATAGCCATGACTGCAGGTGCCAGAGCAGCACTGGTAAAGTCGCTGGAGGGCATAGAGTGGAGGATTACAGAGGCTGAGCAGGCCTTGGTGAAGGGAGAGGGAGATGAACCAGGCATAATCAAGTTATAGAAGTGTGAGACAGACTGGGTAAACATAACTATACGGTATAAAACGGGAAGCCCCAAGGCGAGTATAGTAGAAAATACTGCATGAATGTGGGGAAAATGGGCAGCTAGCTCTGAAATGAACACCACATTTTCTGACTTCTACTAGAGGCTGTACGGCAGATCTAGATGGCTGCACCTGGAGGAGGTGAAGCGTACACTGGGGTCTACCTCCTTACCGGGCACCACAGAGAGTCAGTCTATGGAACTGGATACGTCATTACTAAACAGGAAATTTGGACAATTGTGGCGGCATAAAAAAAGAGTATAAACAAATTCTGGCTGGGGAACTACTGGCAACATTTAATGCCTCATAATAATTACACAAAAATATAGCCGAGGTTGACACAAATTGAATGAATAACGCAACTCATGATGAACAAAACATTGTATTTTTTTTCCAAAAGCCCAAATGATTAGACCATTCCCCCACACCACACATTTTCATACATGTGTAAAATAATACACATTTAGCAACAATTGTCCCAATTTTAACAGACAGCATGTAAAAGACATGTGCTTCCTCTTGTCTCATCACAAAGAGAACGGTATACAAAAAAGAAACAATACAATAACTAATACAAATCTGTTTCTTATTGTGCCAGACTCACAGTGCTGGACGTTTGAACAACAGACAGATATATATCGTTGTAAGTCCAAAAAGTAAATACAAAACGGAAAATTCACAGGTTTGGTATTCACACACAGTCTACTAGACAAAAAACTATATTTGTCTTCGAAATTGAGCCTGTCAGAATCCTAAAGCTAAGAACCCTGTGCTAGTTCCAACCTTGTCCCTTGGGGTCTGGTTTTCTTCAGGACTGGAAACAAGAATTTCAGTTGGACACCACATTAACTTTACTTGTTGGAGAACATGACTCTTAGTGGCCCTAGGGCAAAAACACATAAAGAAAATCAGTGTTTTAGGGAAATTAAATAAAGAAAATGTGTTAGCATCAACCTAAAATGAAAGGGGTACTCACAATTTAAAGGCTGTTCTGGAAGAATTGTGCCTTGTGAGCACTGGAAAGTGCCTAAAACAAACCCCATTTAGTACAATGAGTGTCTTGAGTTAAAATCCCAGTGTGTCCTATTTAACCATGGAAGAGTTACAGTATGAAAAAGCCTTTGTCCACAAAGTTTTGGCAAAGGACTGATCTCAAGGGGTCATTATGGTTGCACTTAATGGTGAATCTGTGAAAACATAATCAAACAGAGCATATGAGCAAGGTGGAAAGAATGCTCAATGCTCATAATGACAGACAAATCTCGTTATGTTCGCATAGCTACATGCAAAGAAAAGCAAAAATCAATGGGTCCTGTCACACTAACCTCGGAGCCGTAAGGTTATAGGAACGGCATATAAGGAGGGAGGGACAGGACGTTCGGGCATGGAGTGCCCCACTGCGTGTAGATCTCGTGAACGTCTTTAGTGGCAGTGTGACACAGCCCAGCAGCAGTGGTAACTAAGTAACATGCCTTCCCATCGACAGAAGCAAAGGACTATTAGACGCAAGTGCGCTTCTTAGCAACCAGTGCACGTTAGGCTACAGCGTTGCCCATAGATACCAAGGAGTGGCTCCAGTTAGCCGACATAGGCGAAAGACCATATAACGGGGAGGCGTTTCTGAGCAACCTGTGCAAATTAGCCTACGGTGTGTGTCATAGGTTGCAAAATGCAGGTCCAGGTGGGAGCTGGTCCGTCAAACATATGGGATGGACAGGATGCCGTAATTTAAGGTTGAAGCACAACCAAGCAGAGTTATCATTGAAGGTGGCCGTGGGGGAACATGCGATGTAAAGACCAAGGGACATAGGCGAAGGATGATTTGACGCTAAGGTATTTCTAAGCTACCTGTGTAAATCAGCCTTAAGCGTGGCCCATAGGTTGCAGAACATAACCTTAAATCACTGAGGACCCCCATCTTCTAGATTTTGACAAAAATACACAAGAATCTCACTAATCTGCCAGGGAGACACATTATGTCTGTATGTGGATCTATATTGGAACCCATTGGCAAATATATTAATTTCTTTCTGAGACCACCCCGACTTCCCTAGCAGACACCAGGGATGTCCTCAATGAAAGAGAAGGCTTTCAATTCAATCATGAATTAAATTTGCTCATCACCCTAGATGTTGTCTCACTATATTCCAACATACCTCAAGGAGAGCGATCAGAGTCTGCAGTGACTATCGGGATAACAGGCCCACTCCGCATATGGTCCCAACCAACTTCATCTTAGCTCTCCTGGATATGGCATTTAATAAAATCTTTTTCAGATTCAAAGAAAAATATTGTTTACAAATCAAGGGGACAGTGATGGGGGATTTCTTTGCTCCGAATATGGCCAAATTCGAAGAGCTTTATATATTCACTGCTGAATATTTTTATTCAAAGGCCATACTATGGTATAAGAGATACATAAACAATATCCTTATCATCTGGGATACCAGGGAGGGTAATGCAGATGAATTCTTTACATCGATGAATGAACTGAATTCCAACCTAGGATTCATCATGGCAAAAGACACTAATTCCATCCCATTTCTCGATATCAAGATTAGAGCAGTGGATAATCTACCGACCCTCTGGTTATATAAAAAATCCATGGACAGAAACACTATTCTGCATAATAACAGCTTCCGCACAAAGGCATTACAGCAAATCATCCCTTTGGGACAATTGCTCAGGATTAGGAGGAATTGTACCACACTAGAAACGTTTGAGGAAGAAGCAGTTAATGCAGGCCAAAGATTTATTAACTGTGGTTATGCTAAAGACACAGTGAAACGAGCTAAAAAATGAACCTAGAGCCAGCACAGAAAAAATTTGCTAGATAAAGCTGAAGTGAAAAATAAGAATGCCAATACTGTGTGTGTGTGTGACAACCTTTTGCAGAAAGAGCAATGATATAAAAAAAAGTATAAAAAACACTGGCACAGGATCCAAGATAGCAGCCGGTGGAGGAGGACATGTGTGAGAGTCTCTTCCCACCGCCCGTGACAAAAAGAAGACAAAGAATCAATGTGGTGTGCATATATATGCATTCCCCTCATACCAACAGCTGGGAAAGAAAGTGAGATCTAGCTGAAGGACGAGAGGTTCTGCGTTCGGACCACCTAAAGGAGAAATTAAGAGGAAGGGAATACAGATGCCTGCTCAAGGAAGCAGAGAAACGCAGTACTCGGGGCCGTAAACGCAGAAACAGCTGAGAAGTGGGTGGGCGACGAAAGGACCAGGGCACAGCTCAGAGGATTACCAGCGGGTATGCAGTAGCAGCAGAAGGTGAGCCAAGCACCCCCTGCAAAGACGGGTGTGGCGAAGAAGTAGAGAGCTGCAGCCACGCATGAGGGAGGATAGGGCCAGCTGATCAGAGGTACAGGCGCAGCATAAGCTACTGCATCTGTCCACCCTGGGAAAGGTAACCAGCAGAAGCAGAACAGAGAGATAGGGCCTCATTACGACCCTGGCGGTACGGTATGGATGGTGCCGGTAGTTTCCCTCGCAGGTCCCTGGCAGCACGCCAGGTCTTACCTGGCGGGCTGTGCGGCACCCGCGAGCAGAACTCGTGATGGCACCGGCACCGCTGTAAACAGTGCCGGTGCAACCATGCTCCCGACCCCCGTTGTGCCTTAATAGACAGAATGGGGATCGGGAGCCCGGCATTACCGCCTCCCGCAAATGGGCAATTACCGTCCCCTTCATCTCATAATGGGCCGGTTATTGCCCAATCGTGGGAGGCGGTGCCGGTATGCTCATAATGAGGCCCATAGTCTCTCCCCCCCTTCCCCAACCCACCTCCCACCAGGTAGGAGAGAAAATAGGCGAAAGGCGAGCCCCTCGGCCCCTCGCCCCCTCACCCGCCCTGGTGGAAGAAAATAGACAAACAAAGAGAGGGGACCAGCAAGGATAGCCCAGGGGGGAGAGTGGAGTGAAACAACAAAGAGAAGAAAACTTGAGGCAAGCAGGAAGACCCGGCAAAGGGGTACAAAAAGAGGAGGAGGACATCAAGCAAAAATAGAAAAAGGGGTAGCTAAGACGTACCCCAGGAAAGCATTAACCCCATCTGTGGGCATTAACCTCATTAAAGAGGACAAGACGTGGACGAGAAAGGGAAGAAGGAGACAATGAGAATAGAACCCCCCGGAAAGAATATTTAAACAAATCAAGCAAAGAGGGTGCCAATCCCCCCCACATTTATTACCTTCATCCTGTCACCGCCCACCCCCCCCTCTTCTACTGGCGGACCTATTTGGAAAAAGGGAACACTAACAGAAAGTAAGCCAGCTGAGGGGGAGCAAGAAGAGAAGGGGGTGGTAGAATATCACAACAGGTATATCTAATCGTACCCCGACAACTTTGCGAGAGGAGAAATACTAGTAGGGGATACATCAGAAAAAATCCCTTTTCACAAGAATTATACACACATGCTCGAAACCAGAGGCCCGGGGGAAGAGGCCGGCAGAGCACTCACATGTCCAAAACCAGGGCGAAAGCGGCAACAGCTTCCCAACAAAGCCCCCAACTAAAGTACCCGAGACAAGCATCAAACATTTGTGGGGCCCAGGGAACACTACAACGCCCAGAAGAGGAGAACCAGCCCAAAACCAGCCCATAACATCAATAAGAGAAGAAGGCGCAATGGCCAGTAAAGAAAATATGCTGGGTGGTTCTGAGAATTCCAAATACAGTTTATGTCATAATTTCAAACACAATTTGAATCGCTAAAAGACAAAATGAGACAATCACTACAAGAGCTCAAAGTATGTGTGGCAAAACTAGAAGAAAGGATGGACATATTGAAAAAAGCAGTACAAAATATAGAAGAAGACACAAAAAAATTATGAAACTTAGCCCGTGTGAAATCCAAAATGAGGACTTGGAAAACCGATCACGGCGATCGAACATTCAAATAAAAAACCTTGCAGATACTGTGGAAGACAAAGACTTAAAAAGCACAGCCCAACAACTATTTGTGGATATACTGGAAATAGCAAAGAGGAACTGGCCCAAGTGGATAGAATACACTGAGTAGGTCCAAGAAGAGCAGGGGAACCAGGTACAAGATCATGTAATAGCAGCAATCACATCTAATGGCCAGAAGGAGCAGATCCTAAGGAAAGCAAGGGAAATTGGGCAAGTGCGAAGAAGTGGAAAGAAAGTTCACTTATATCAAGACCTAGCAACGACCACTCTCCAAAAAAGAAGGCAAATGGAGCCTGTAGTGAGATTTTAAATGTCAAAACAAACGAGATACAAATGAACGTTCCTCTTTGGCCTACTATTCACATGGGAGGGACGACCCCATAGGATTACGACGTGTGTAGAAGGCAAGCAGATTATAAATATCCAGGGGGAAGAAGGAGGCACGATGGAAGACCAACAAAGGGGCAAAGTATCCTGCAGGAAACCATGGGAATGGAAAACAGTAACAAGGAAAGGAAAACGTGGAACATAGAGGGCATGACAACAGAGATTGAGGACATTCGGAACACGACACCAAGACAAAAAGAGCTAGAACAGGAGGAGCAATGCACTAAGAAATACCCAGGAAAAATGGGTAAGACAATAACACGTAACATATGAATGCAGCCCAGGGGGGGGGAAGGGAGGAAAGGGTGCATCTTGGACCCAATAGTTAGGCTTAGTAACCCACATTATGATACCTCTGGGATGGAAAGAGGGCCGGGTGCGACATGCATCCCGTCTGAGTGCTCGTAGGAACGTGGTCCATCCTCAGGGAAAGGGAAAAGGGGAGAGGGGGAGTTTGGGCAAAGAGTTGTTGTTTACAAGTTGGGGGATGAGAGGGAGGGGCCCCTAAGTGGGGAAAATGAAGTCTTAGATTGGTAGACAGTAGGAGAGGAGAAGAAGTAAATCCCGATGAAGAGCTTAAAGTGCTGACATACAATGTGAAGGAGCTAAATACCCCAGTCAAGAAGGAAAAAAATGAACACCTTCTACGAGGGGTAAAAGCAGACATATCAATGCTCCAAGAGACACACATAAGAAAAGTAGATAAATGGAAATATAAACTTAGGGGTCAAATATATCAATCGAATACGGGGCAAAAGAAAGCAGGGGTCCTGATAGCTCTGCATGATAGGCTGGGAATACAGGTTATGGAATCGACAGTGGACAAAGATGGAATATATGTACTACTGAATGCAGTCCTGGGGGGGCAAAACTATAACACTAGCCTCAATATATTCCCAAAATACGGGATAAGATGGGTTCATAAGGGAAGTCATGTTGAAATTGGAGGCCTTTGTGAAAGGAGATATCATTATGTCAGGTGATTTTACCATAGCGTGCGTCCCCGAACAATATAGGAGTGGGAAATAAGCACAAAAAACACAAACCTCCTCTAAAGCGTTAAAGTGAAAGATGGCAACACTGGCTCTTCATGACGCATGGCGGGTAATCAGAGGACAAGAAAAGGGGATATACGCACTATTCCCACGCACACACATCCAACTCAATGATTGATTACATTTTGGGCTTCAACAGGGTTCTTAGGTAAGATAAGGGACATAGAAGTGGGAACAATCTCTCTATTAGACCACACCCCACTTTGGATGAGCATGGAGTGAGGGAATAAGAAGGGGGGGCTCTGAATTGGAAATTCCCAATAGACCTTCTACACGACCCAGAGATCTGTAAAAGAATAAGAGGGAAAATCTAACAGTATTCTAGAGAAAATGCCTTGGAAGAAACCCCCAGGAAATTATATGGGATGCGTTTAAGGAGGTTATGAGGGGGCACCTAATAGCACTTAAAGCAGGGAAAGAGAAACAGAGAAGATAGTGGGAAAAAGATCTAGAAGAGAAGTTAAAAGACATACAAGAGGAAATGGCAAAAGCCCCAAACAATAAACTGAAGACGGCCATGAGACCTGTCCAGGGACAATTGGAGACACTAAGAACAAAAAAGGCAGAGAGGGTGTTACTATATCTAAAACAGTGGTACCACGTAAAAGCCAACAAAGCAGGTAGACACTTAGACAGACACGTAAAGGAAATAAAGGGGGAACAGACCATTATAAATCTTCAGAACATCCCAGGGCAGGATAAAACGACAAATAAGGAAATGGGGGACATTTTCTAGGAATACTACCAGAAATTACATGTCTCTGATAACCCCTCGGGAAATCGACAAGAGGAATGTCTAAAAGATCTCCTTATCCCGCAGATAACGGAAGTAGAAAAGGCAGAATTAGATGAGGACATACGGGAAGGCAAGGTCAAAAAAGCAATAACAGATCTTCCCAAAAACAAATCTCCGGGCCCGGATGGATATCCGGCTAACTTCTACAAAACATTAGCGATATATTGACCCCAATTCTCACAAGATCATACAATACATTTAAAACTAAAGGAAACATAACGCCAACGATGAATGAGGACAAGTTAGTAGTATTCCATAAACATGGAAAAGACACAACATTACTTGGGTCATACCGACCAATAGCCCTAATAAATCTAGATGACAAAGTATATACGAAAAAACACGCTAACAGAATGAGTTATCTATTACCGAAATTAATTGGCCAGGATCAATCAGGCTTTATACCGAACAGACAAGCATTTGACAATATTCCTAGAATTTGCCAACTAATAGAAAAAAACAGGAAAAATCCAGGACCCAGCAATCTTAGTGTCATTTGATGCAGAAAAAGCATTTGACAGAATCGAATGGTCGACATTATTTAACACACTAACAGGCCGATTCATGGAATAAATGTGCGCCGAAAATTCCGGCGCAGAGGGGCCTATACGTGCGCTGCGCCGAAAAATAGCGAAAAGCGCAGGGAAACCAGCGCACGTCGATTCATGGAAGTCCGTGCGTAAGAAAAGCATAGGACGTGCGCTGAAAAAGTGCACGGCGCACGCCGGCGCACAGGTCAACCAACGGCGTGCGCCACGGCCACTGCGCTATCACTCCGAGCGCAGCGCACAGCTCTAAAGTAGGCGGAACACAGGGCGGGACACTCGGAATGGGGAATAAAATGGGGCACAACACTCGGAATGGGGAAGAATGTGGGCGGCACGGGGAAGTACAGGAGGCAAGTGCGCGGAACGCCCACACGCTCTCCGGCAACACGTATTCATGGATTCGAACAGGGCAAAACAGCGCTCGATCAAACCAGCGCACAGGCCCAAAAACGTACGCCACAAGTAAGCAGGCGGTAGCGTCCCGACGCACTTAACGAAAGTGCGCCAAAACCTGCGCCAACAAATACCACCCACATACAGCAATGGGCCATACCGTGACCCCAAAGGACAAATGAGGTGCAAAGGTGTACGCCATTAACACGGACACCCACTGTTCAACAATTCGCGCGTGTGTGTACAACGGGTTGCGCGAGAAGTCACTTGCGCGATTGCCGGTGCGGGGAAGTTCCACACGCGATTGCCCTGGCCACGTCGATATCAGGGGTGCGTGTGAAGTTCCACACGCGAAAAGCCAGGGTACGTCAATTACAGGGGTGCGCGGGAAGTTTCACACGCGAAAAGCTAGGCTACGGGAATTCCAGGGGTGCGCGTGAAATCCTACACGCGAAAAACTAGGGTACGTCATTTACAGGGGTGCGCGGGAAGTTTCACACGCGAATAGGCTGGGCGCGTGTATTGCAGGGGTGCGCGGGAAGTCCCACACGCGATTACAGCAGGGTACGTGTATTTCAGGGGTGCGCGGGAATTTCCACACGCGAATAGGCTGGGCGCGTGTATTTCAGGGGTGCGCGGGAAGTCCCACACGCGAAAAGCCAGGGTACGTCCATTACAGGGGTGCGCGGGAAGTTTCACACGCGAAAAGCTAGGCTACGGGAATTGCAGGGGTGCGCGGGAAGTCCCACACGCGAAAAGCCAGGGTACGTCCATTACAGGGGTGCGCGTGAAGTTTCACACGCGAAAAGCTAGGCTACGGGAATTGCAGGGGTGCGCGGGAAGTCCCACACGCGAAAAGCCAGGGTACGTCCATTACAGGGGTGCGCGGGAAGTCCCACACGCGATTACAGCAGGGTACGTGTATTTCAGGGGTGCGCGGGAATTTCCACACGCGAATAGGCTGGTCGCGTGTATTTCAGGGGTGCGCGGGAAGTCCCACACGCGATTACAGCAGGGTACGTGTATTTCAGGGGTGCGCGGGAATTTCCACACGCGAATAGCCTGGGCGCGTGTATTTCAGGGGTGAGCGGGAATTATCACACGCGATTTGGCTTGGTACGTGTATTACAGGGGTGCGTGCTGGGGTCCTGTCACCCTCGACGGCCCCTGCAGGCAGCCCACAAAACAGGGGACTACCCTGCACACCTGCTCATGTCTCCCACCACCCCCACCCCCCAGCAGTGCAGGGGCACCCTCCACCAGGCCCCCACTCATGTCACCCACCACCCCCACCCCCCCAGTCACCATGTGCACCCTCCACCAGGCCCCCACTCATGTCTCCCACCACCCCCACCCCCCCGCCACCAGGGACACCCTCCACCAGGCCCCCACTCATGTCACCCACCACCCCCACCCCCCAGCAGTGCAGGGGCACCCTCCACCAGGCCCCCACTCATGTCTCCCACCACCCCCACCCCCCCGCCACCAGGGGCAGCCTCCACCAGGCCCCCACCCATGCCCCCCACCACCCCCACCCCCCCAGTCACCATGTGCACCCTCCACCAGGCCCCCACTCATGTCTCCCACCACCCCCACCCCCCCGCCACCAGGGACACCCTCCACCAGGCCCCCACTCATGTCCCCCTGCACCCCCACCCCCCAGCAGTGCAGGGGCACCCTCCACCAGGCCCCCACTCATGTCTCCCACCACCCCCACCCCCCCGCCACCAGGGGCAGCCTCCACCAGGCCCCCACCCATGCCCCCCACCACCCCCACCCCCCCGCCACCAGGGGCAGCCTCCACCAGGCCCCCACTCATGTCTCCCACCACCCCCACCCTCCCACCACCAGGGGCAGCCTCCACCAGGCCCCCACCCATGTCCCCCACCCCCCAGCAGTGCAGGGGCACCCTCCACCAGGCCCCCACTCATGTCTCCCACCACCCCCACCCCCCAGCAGTGCAGGGGCAGCCTCCACCAGGCCCCCACCCATGTCCCCTATCACCCCCACCCCCCAGCAGTGCAGGGGCAGCCTCCACCAGGCCCCCACTCATGTCCCCTATCACACCCACCCCCCCGCCACCAGGGGCACCCTCCACCAGGCCCCCACTCATGTCTCCCACCACCCCCACCCCCCCGCCACCAGGGGCAGCCTCCACCAGGCCCCCACCCATGTCTCCCACCACCCCCACCCCCCAGCAGTGCAGGGGCACCCTCCACCAGGCCCCCACTCATGTCTCCCACCACCCCCACCCCCCAGCAGTGCAGGGGCAGCCTCCACCAGGCCCCCACCCATGTCCCCTATCACTCCCACCCCCCAGCAGTGCAGGGGCAGCCTCCACCAGGCCCCCACTCATGTCCCCTATCCCCCCCACCCCCCCGCCACCAGGGGCACCCTCCACCAGGCCCCCACTCATGTCTCCCACCACCCCCACCCCCCCGCCACCAGGGGCAGCCTCCACCAGGCCCCCACCCATGTCGCCCACCACCCCCACCCCCCAGCAGTGCAGGCGCACCCTCCACCAGGCCCCCACTCATGTCTCCCACCACCCCCACCCCCCAGCAGTGCAGGGGCAGCCTCCACCAGGCCCCCACCCATGTCCCCTATCACCCCCACCCCCCACCATCCAGGGGCACCCTCCACCAGGCCCCCACTCATGTCACCCACCACCCCCACCCCCCTGCAGTGCAGGGGCACCCTCCACCAGGCCCCCACTCATGTCTCCCACCACCCCCACCCCCCCGCCACCAGGGACACCCTCCACCAGGCCCCCACTCATGTCACCCACCACCCCCACCCCCCCGCCACCAGGGGCACCCTCCACCAGGCCCCCACTCATGTCTCCCACCACCCCCACCCCCCAGCAGTGCAGGGGCAACCTCCACCAGGCCCCCACCCATGTCCCCTATCACCCCCACCCCCCAGCAGTGCAGGGGCACCCTCCACCAGGCCCCCACCCATGCCCCCCGCCTCCCACCACCCCCACCCTCCCGCCACCAGGGGCAGCCTCCACCAGGCCCCCACCCATGCCCCCCACCACCCCCACCCCCCCGCCACCAGGGGCAGCCTCCACCAGGCCCCCACTCATGTCTACCACCACCCCCACCCCCCCCGCAGTCAGGGGCACCTGCCAGAAGGCCCCCACCCATGTCTACCACCCCCCCCGCAGTCAGGGGCACCTACCAGAAGGCCCCCACCCATGTACCATCCATGTCCACCTTCACCTGGGTCACAACCCCACACAATCATGACCGTAATGGACAGTCTGCCCTGCAAGAATTCCCAAACAACTATCCCATCCACCCACATATCAAACACAATGACATGTGACACACCCAATGTAAATCATATGCATGAACACATGTCTGTCACACACAGATGTTGCAAGTGAATGTCCAAACACCCCACATGTCATGCATGAAAGCAATGAGATGATACAACACATTGAAGGATCAAATGAAAATGTATTAAAAATAAACAAGGATGGTAAAAATAAAAAATAACAATAAACAAGCAATGCAAACTAAATAATAAAAAAGTACAACCAAAAAAATCAGGAACACTAATTAACAAAAATAAAGTAAAATAGGGGTCCAAAGTCAAAGTCCAAAATTAAATCCAAGTACAAATGAAAGAAGAAACACATTGCCTCATGTGAAAAATTAAAATAAATATTAACATCCCTCAAACTATCAACATGATGATCCGGGTCCATGAGCCCTAATAAATGAAACCTAACTATTTACACTAAGTAAGAAAATGTCTATATACAAAAATGTGGTGCATTGTCCTTTGGCAACCAAATAATAACATTAAAACAAAGGAAACCTAACTACAAGTAAACTACAGAAATATATACAAAGGCGGCGGGCAAGTCCTGCGGCTCACTGATTGTTGTTCCGGGCCAGGGCATCATCGAACTCCCGCTCGATGTCCCGGAGGCGGCCCCGTTCCACAGCCCCGAGGGTCCGCAGGGACGCCGATGTACCCACCTCCAACTCCCTGCGGATGGCCTCGAGGCACTCGGCCCGCCTCAGGGCCCTCCGCATGGAGTTCTCCGCCCTGACCATAGCGAGCCGCGCCTCTTCCGCCCGCCGCCGCTCCGCATCTATGGCATGGCCCAACCGCTGCCACACGGAAGCCACTTGACGTCCAGGGTCCTCCTGCCCTCCGGCTGATGCCTGCCCCTCTGATGGTGATGGCCCCGAGCCATCAAGGCTCCCACCTTCTTCCTCCTGCTGCTGACGTGCTGGTGCCGGTGCCCTGACACCTGCTGCCTGCACATGCTCCATTGTTTGGGGTGCTGTTGTTGCGGTGGCCACCCCTGCTGGACTCACGACTCCCGACTGGGGCAGGGATGTGTCCTCCACCAGCCTGGCCCCATCGTCAGAGGCAGCTCCACAGGGCACCCAGGTGACAGGTGGGTAGGAAGATGGCACGGAGGACGACTGGCGCATAGGGGGTTCAGGTGAGGAGGGGGTCGGAACAAGGCCCAGTGTATGGAGGAACACAGCCTGGTCTCCCTGAGAATGGGTCCGGACGTGGGCAACCCTGCTGGTGCAAGATGATGCAGACACAGGACCGGGGACAGGATTACACACAGGCACCTCCGCGGCGGCCTGTGCTGCCTCCTGTCCCTGCCCCTGTGCTGCACCACTAGCACCAGTGGAATGCCCACCTCCAGACCCCATCTCAGTCCCTTGCACGGCCTCCTCCTCCACCAAACCCACCACCAACCTGGATGACTCCCTGCCATCTTCCGCCGCGGAACCCTGTGGGGTCTCAGCTGCCCCTTCTGCTGCCGAGGAGTCCAACTTCCTCCTGCGCCTCCTGGACCTCCCCTCGGCAGCTGCGACCTGGGACACAGCACCGGACTCCTCACTCCCCGACGAGATGACAACAGGGGAGGGGAGCCGGGCCTTGCGTCTCCGGCTGGCGGTGGCATCCCTGCCGCTGTGCTCCACAGCACCTTCTCCGCCCTCCACATCAGATGACGCTGCAGGCAGGGAGAGACAGGAGACAGGCATCAGGACACTGTACAATTGACTCACACACATAACAGTTGTACAAGAGTGGCATTGTCATACTCCAGACCTGGCATCACAATCCCCAACACACTTGTCTCCTCAACGCACACACATGAGTCATTCAACAGCCATATTGCTACAGCCCGCTACATACATTCACATACAGCAGCATGAGCAGACAAAGGTGAGCCACACATCACATGATACACACGGACTCAAATACACATGCACACATGCAAAGCACACATCCAAGCATGTGTACCACTCCGCAAACTGTCAGTCATGAGATGAACATCCATGTCACATTTGCAATTCACTCTCCAACATGACAGTGTCACCTGCATCCATGTAGCAACACTGTTGCAACCTTCACAACTACACACACGCACACGCTGCAGACTAATGCACCTGGAATCAACATCCATGTGTCACACCACAAGCATGCCAACTCACATGCACAGTCAAACACATGTGCCCACACACAAGCATTTGCACTGCAAGCACACACACACACACGCACCATCCTTGTCTCACACATCACAGGCACACATGTGCTTGTCTCACAGCCCTGCACACACACATTGATACATGGCCACACAAAGACATGTGCAACATGCACACTCCTGGCACACCACCACACACACAGCTTAAATCAGTATGCATGTACACTCACCGCTCGACTCCAGACGGGTCTGCCTCCCAAGGACCTGGACATGGAGCGCTGGGGATATGCGTTCCAGGACCTGAAGTTCATCTTGCGACAAGTGGCCCCGCTGCCCCTTGGCATCCACTGCCTTCACGAGGCGCCGGGCCTTGTTCAGGGTCCTGGACCTGTAGTCCTCCCAGCGCTTCTTGACTTGATGGAATTCTCGGACTGCCACCCCCTCTGCGTTGATGGCAGTCACAATGTCCGTCCAGATCCTGGTCCGTCCTTCCTTGTCGAGGCGCATCCGTCCGTAGAGGGCATCATACTGCCCCAGGACTCGCTCCACCAGGACACCAACTTCGGTGGCACTGAAGCTGGTGCCCCTCTGCCTCCCTGGCCGGGGGTTGCCAGTCGTGCCAGATGTTGTGCTCCCTGACATGGCAACCCCAGAGGCAGGAGTGGGTGGGCAACTGGGTCCTGGGGCTGGGCTGTGGAGCGATGGTACGGCTGTCGGGAGTCTTTGGTTCCAGCAGGGGTGGTCACAGCAACTGCACCCCTGGCTGATGTGCAGGCAGCAAACAGCAGGGCACGTGGGAAGCAGGCAGTCAGGCAGCAGCAGATGGCAGGTGGGAGCGTGCTCGGGGCTCTGGGGGGCAGGATTCCGGCCTTCGGGGCAGGAGCGTGGTCTTCCGTGTGTGAACGCGTGGCCAGCTTGATACGGAGTGAATTGGCACGTGAAAATCATGCACGTCTGCGTGGAATCCGAGGAAAGGCCGCGTAAGCGCGCCTATGACGCACGGGTGTTTCCCAACCCACGTGAAAAAAATACACGTGCCGCGCGAGCGCGTCAGCACGCGTACCCGATTTCATTGGTCCAAAGGCACACAGCGAGTAATCGCATATTCAACAGCGCGCGTGAAAAACGCCCGGTTACCATTTACATCTGAATACAATTACAATATTAATAACGTACATTTAACCTGGTAAACCTCGAGCATGTAGTCACACACTCTCGGCCACGACACGTGCAAAATTACAACAGGCAATACGGAAAGACGTACGCCTGCAGGAAGCAGGCGTACGTGACCCGGCACGTCTAAATATTCACGTGAAAACATCCTACAAGCTCAGTGCAAAGATGAACATACCGTTCCTAGCAGCAGTGGCTGTGGGTTACCAAAGGAGGAGGAGGAGGAGAGTCAGGGCCAGAATTTTCTCACCCAGAACCAGCCTATTCGGGATGCCTGATGACCAGGTGTATGGGAGGTACAGGTTTCCAGCACACATCATACTGGACCTGGTCAGTGAGTGGGAGGATGACCTCACATCACCCACCCTGTGCTCCCAAGCACTCAGCCCCCTGCAGAAGGTCCTCAATGTACTGCACTTCTTGGGCACTGGATCTTTTCAGCGGACAAGTGCCATAGTGGGTGGTGTGTCACAGGCCACGCAGTCACGCTGTCTACACCAGGTCTTGAACATCATCACTGCACGGCCATCAGTCCGCAGGCACATATATCTCCCCAGGACTCCTGCAGAAAGGCGGGCGTGCATCCAGGAATTCTATGGTGTGTGCAAGTTGTATGCAATGCCAAGGGAATCATCACATCAGTATATGCCAACTATCCCGGGTCCACCCACGACAGCTTCATCTACAGAATGTCTACCCTAAGCCGGGACCTAGAGGCTGGCCGGCATGGAGATACATGGCTGCTTGGTGAGCATGAATGCCACTGCACATGCATGCATGTCAGATACAGGGTCATGTCACAACACCACTAATGATACCCATCACCACCTCCGCAGGGGACAGTGCCTACCCTATCAGCCCCCACATGATGACCCCAATCCGGAACCCCACCACGCCACCCGAGGTAAGGTACAACACAGCCCACATTGCAACACGGGGCATAGTGGAGCGCACATTCGGAGTGCTGAAGTCACGCTTTCGCTCCCTTGACCGTTCTGGCGGGCAGCTGTTATATGCTCCCCCACTAGTGTGCAGGATCATAGTGGCAGCATGTGTCCTGCACAACGTTGCAACACGCCGGGGCCTGCCCGTGGACATGGTGGTGCCCCCACATCCACAACCACATGCACGCCCGCTGCGCATGGGAGGGGAAAGGGCACGGGGGGAGGCAGCCCGTACGCAACTGGTGGCCAACTTCTTCACCTAGGAATCACAGTGCTGGCTAGTGCACACTGCTCTGGCACATACCATCTGACGATCAATGATGACACTACCTGACAATGTCACAAAATTTCTTGACAATAAACTGTCAGAAACACATCAGCCTGAGATTGTTAACATGGAAGTGTCACTATGTGTGCACCCCTACCTACACATACACCAGCAATGCATAACTATGAAAAGACACAACTCCATTCATCAAATATGCATTGGCACAGGCGAATTGCTACATGACAACATTGCCATGTCACCCAATCCCTTCACAGTCCCGCCACAGAGGACACCATGTCATGGTATGTGAGAGCAAACAAACTGACCCTCACAACATGACACCGGTGTCACAAATTGCAGTGCCCCAAATGGAACATAGCCGCACTTGAACAGCTAACCGTGATGGAGGCACTACTACACACCTGTGTAAGAGTCATTTCAATCAAATTACACACCAACCCACCCTGAAGCCCACCAAAACAAGACACAATGCATGTAATCAATGGTAGTCTCAATACCTGATTGTGCTGGTATGTCCTCACCGTCCAGATGTACAGTGATGGCGCCACGCAAAAGTGTCACTGCACATCTACCGACATGTAGTCTGACTCCAGAGAGTATGCCCGTGTGAAGAACTGTGTGAAATACCAGAAAAACATGAGTAACATATGTAAGTTGAGGCACATATCAAACCATCATGCATAGTTAGGTGCAACAACAATGTACACTATGAATGTCTACACAGTATTGACTATGGACTGCCCAACAGCTCATGGGAGTCCAATGTCACCGTGTAATTTGCTGTCACTTGGGCACACCCTTTGCAAGCCCATGGAAACGGAAGCAGGAGGGGTGTGGATGCCAGGTACCCAAGCATTGAAACCAAACTCAGGACAAGCCTGCATGTGCCCAGCCACAATACAGTGTATGCCCAGGTACCCACACAAGGCAACACACTTGAAAAAGAAAAATATGATATGAAAAAATGGCCATGAAAGGGCCGGCGGGGAGGGGGGGGCACCTATGAGGTCCGAGGACAGGATGCACGCCACAATCCACCTGTGTGGATCATGGGAAGTAAAAACACCCCATAGGCTCGTGGCCCACACGGCTACTCTGTTGTGGGAGATGAGTCGCTATCGCTCTGGCCAGACCCTGCAGCTGACTCAGGAGGTGGGGGAGCTGCCTCAGAAGATGGTGTGACAATGGGAGGCAGCCCACGCAAAGCCCGAGTTTGCTCCTCCATGGCTGCAAGCAGGTGGGTCTGGAAGGTCTGGTTCTGGATTATGATCATGCGGAGGTCCCCATGCAGTAACTTCCGGGATGACCTGACCTCCGCACGAGTTGCCTGCATCTCGGCCGAGAGCGTCCGTGTCAGACGCTCCAGCTGCTCCTCTGTCCTTCTATGGGATGAAGCCTCAAGCTCTGACAGGGTCGACCTGAGGTGATGGAATTCTTCCCTCAGGCCTTCCCTGTGGCGCTGGGACTCCATGGAAAGTGATTCCCGCAGAGTCGCCAGTCCTGCCCGCCTGTCCATGTTGGACGCCAACATGTCCTCCCTGTGTGCCTGGCAGATGGACTCTGTAGCCTGCTCCAGTCGCTCCATCAGCCTTTCTGGGGGGACAATGGAAGTGGCCACCCTATCCATGGCCTGTGCAATCATCTCGGATGATGCTGCCTGTTGGGTGGCCATACCGTAGATGGATTGCTCCCAAGCGGTATTGCCAGGTGGCATAGGGCCACCACGTTGGCGGGCACCACACCTGCCTGGGGCAAGGCGGACTGCGCCTTGCTGTGCCGGCAAAGCCTCAGGCTGCAGGACTGCATTCCCTCTCTGATCTGCAGCCCCAGGAACAGGATCAGAGATTGTGTGGTGTGGCCCTGCATCCGTAACCACCGGAGGCTGAGCTGCCGACACTGACATCCCCATTGAGGGCAATAGCCCGGCTGCAGGTGGGTCGGACAGAGGAGATTCTCTCCCAAGAACACTCACCTGCGACTGCACATAGGTGTCATCCTCCGAGTCTACACCTGAATACTGCTCGGGGGAGGAACCCCCAGAGACACCCCTCGACAGCACGACCTGCAGCACTTGTGGGTTTTCACCCACAAACACACCACGTCCCTCACTTGTGGAAGGTCGGCCCGGGTTGCCCTCCTGGGACGGCTCCACCACCACATCCCCAGCATCAACAAGTGCGTCGTCCCCTGCAAAGACATGAAAGAGAGAAATGGAAACAGGCATTAGCACCATGGCATACAACAAGGGCTGATGAACAACAGAGCCAGTAGTTCAATGACACATGTCCCGCATGACTGGGAAACCTCCTATGCATTCACCATCACTGGGTCTGGAGGGGAGGCTCAGGGCACACAATGATGACACAGAGAATGGAGAGCAACGCCTGCTCCCCATGCTGCCTAGCACTGGCATCACACATTGGCCGGTGATTGCCATGTCAAATGCACATGCCATCACACACATGGCATGTGACATAGCCACCAAGTGAAGAGGGAGAGGAGGGCAACTAATTTGGATTTTGGCCACTCTGGTCCTGACATTGCTTCATCACATCAAGAAGTTAACATGTTGGACATGGATCTGCTAGTCCCAATTGGCCACGATGCAAAGTGCCTTGTCAACATTAACAAAATGCAGTAAACAATGAGATTCCACCTCCCCATCACCTGTAATGGATTCATATAGCATTCGTGAGGCACCTGTACAGAAATGTATGAAGGTACAGCAGAGCACTGAGGGGTGGTGGGGCAGAAGGGGATGCCATTCAACAATCCTACTGGTGCTGGTGTCATTCATGTAACGCAAGTGCAGAGGTGGGTGGCACAATGAAGTGCAAGGGGAAGTTGCGGCTGGAAGTGCTGTACAAGGTAAGTAGGACTTAACGTCGAGGGCAGATGGTGGTAGGCGCAGACAAGTGCTGGGGGGGTGGCCTATAGGGGTACAGAGACAGTCATGCAGTGCTGTGGGCTCGGAGGGGACAGGGGAGGTACACACTGCATCTGGCTCGGCAAGGTCCTTGCAGATTTCAATGTGTCCTGCAGAGTTGTCAGATGCCGCAGATATGTGCCCTTGGATTGGGGCTCTCATCTTGGTGAGAAGGGTGAGACGCTATTGCCTTTGGAGCAGGCGGCAGGCCAGTTTGCCAGAGGATGAGCATGATGCAGGCCATTTCCTCTCTGCCACCCGGCACCTGTGTTTTGGGTTCACAAGATCCGAGTCATGCCAGGAGTCAGCATTGGCATGGGGCTTCAGGCGGATTGTCATGACCGTGGCAAAGACATCCAGTGTACCTGACATAGAGTGGAGCATGGAGTGGGCCCTGTCAGGATGGGAGTGAGCCTAAGGGGGAGCTGGATGGGGGGGAGATTTTGGCAGCATAAGCCTCGACTGACACACACTTCATGGGTTGGAATACCAAGAAGGTGTGTGACTGTGGTGAGGGTGGCTTTGCCTGTGGGGTGGTGAGGGTGAGGTGGGAGGAGAGGAGAAAGTGATCACTCCAGGAGAGAGGAGTGCAGAGAGGGATGGAGAGGGGAAGGTCAGATGAGATCAGAGCATCAAGAGTGTGCCCTGCAGAATGAGTAGGGACAGACGGGAGTTTAGAGGGTGATAGGGAGTTGCTGAGGTCACGGAAAAGTCACGTGGGGGGGACAACAAGCATGCAGGTGGATGCGTACATCACCAAGGAAGAGGATTTCAGTGTCTGGGGACATGAGTGAGGAGGAGAGGTGAGGCCACTCAGAAAGGAAGTAGTACATTTGACCAGTTTTCCGATACACAGTACGCACAGTTTGTGAATGTCGAGGTGAGATGGAGAGAGACGTCACACAAGCCATTCCAGAGGGGAGTAGGTCTACGTAGGAGTGACAGTGGCAGGAATACCCTCAGGGAAGGCAAGGGCACACCCCCCCCTGCACAGTAGTGCCGGGCCAAGGAGAGGATCTCCTGAACGTCAGGTAGGAGTGTGTCAAAGATGCAGACAGAGCTGGCCGTCAGACATGTTTCCATGAGACCAAGGATGTCAAGGTGCATTACCTCATGTAAGTGACATATATTGGAGGAATGCCTGATGCAGCGGCAGAGTAAGGAGTGTAAATGTGGAGGAGGTTGACAGCCTTGTAGGACTTACGGGGAGTGCTACAGATCAGAGGTGCAGCATGTGTAGGAGTTGGAGTGGGAGGCGGAGAAGGATCATGGGAGGGTGCAGGGAGGCAGTGCAGGATAGATGAGGAGAGAGGAGGGGGGACAGCAGGAGAGGAAAGGAAGTTGATGAGATGTGGGTAGCATTTGTCAAGGGGAATAAGTTTGGCCTGAGGGCCTTGGACTGAGATGCTCCCATTACCATACACATCAATTGTGGCCTCTGAGGATTGGAAGGAGGCCAAGAGTACACCCCAACGGGTCACACCATTGATGGTGGAAGAGGAGCAAGGAGAGAGGACTGGGACCATGTGAAGGGTCCATGGGACAGGCAAAGGCATGTATGAGCAGATGTCAGTGAGAGTTAACCTTGAGTAGGCTCAGATGTACTTGTCAGCAATAGGGTGGGTCGCATTGGAGGGCAGGGTGCCCTCATTTGACTGTTTGCAAGCAGGTGTCGTGAGTAGGGCACGATGGTCTGAACAGTAGAAGTCAGGGAAGATAGACCATGAAGAGCAGCATGGAGTGTGAGGGAATGGGGCTTGAAACCAGACGGAACAAGAGCACACAGGTAGGAGGTGGGTGTCAAGGCAAATTCCAGAGTATGACAGCATGTTGAGTGCCATGTATATACAGAGGACGCATTAGCATGTGGTATCATTGCATGTCAGGCATGTGACGATGGAACTTGAATGGCTGGGGGAAAGTGTAGGAATGGTATGTAAGACATAAGATGAATAGACAGGGGAGAATGAGCAACAATGTCGTGACAAAATGACAATTCAAGGGGAACTTCCATGGTGTAGGGCCATATGTGCACTGTTGCCAGTAGGGATAGTGGTGTGGGCACATGGTGTTGCACTGAACATACTGGATGAGGCACATGGGTGACACTATCAACTCTGCCACACACCCCCTTGACAGGCACCCAACAGGAAGGCTTCGCACACACACCATGCACATGGATATAACACACATGCATGTGCACTCACCGGATGATGCCTCGTAATCAGGGAGATCTCCCACACATTGGAGTTGTCCCTCGGTGACGTAGGATCCAGCTACGGACTCGTGTGGTGTGAGTTCTATTTCCTGTGCTGGGGACCCACCTCCAGTCACCAAGGTTGCGGCATGACTTGAGGCCAGCTTCTCCTTTGCCCTGCGCTTAAGGTCATTCCAGCGCTTCTGGCAATCACTAGCTGTGCGCCTCACTACTCCAAGGGCACTTATTTTGTCAGCAATGGTCTGCCAGTGTGCCTGGCGTCTGGCATGTGTGGTCTTGGACCCTGCAACGATGACCATTTCCCTATCATGGTCTGACACATACTGAACAAGTGCATTCAGTTCGGCGTCTGTGAAGCTGGGCTTCCTTGATGGGCCGGACTGTGCAGCCGCGCCTGGGGCATCAGCCTGTGCCGGACGTGCACTCTTCCTCTTCCGCTTGGAAGGGGGTGGGGATCCAGAGTGTCCTACGCCGCTGTGGACACTAGGGGCAGGAGCCGTGGTGGACTCAGTACTGGGTGTGTGGGATTGCACACTCAGCATGGGAGTAGGTGCAGGCATTGGGGGTAGAGGGATAGGGTCAGGCCTGATCTGAGGTGCATGAACTAGGACCGACACAGTCTTGGCAGGGTGTATGAGAGGTGGGGTGGATGGAGCCACACCCTGCCCACGGGGGGCAGCAGATGACCTATCTGGCATAGATGCGCGTGTCCTGATGACACCAATGTGCACCGGTGCACGTGCAGTGGACCTGCTGACCTGGATGTCAGCGATGGAGTCACCCTCGGACAGGTCTGGTGCCACAATGGGCTGGTCCAACAAGGGCTGATCAGGGTTGGTATCAGCCACATGACCCTCAACCTGGGGGGGGGAGGGGGGGGCATGGGTGTCCCTGACTGGTCCTCCAGACTGGGGGGGACAGGGGCACCCTGCAAGTCACAACCACGTCCCCTAGTGGATCCTCCACGGCCACCACGTGTGGCTCGGCCACCTTTGCCACCCTTACGGCTTGCACGCCTCCCAACCATGGCACTGATGTTATTGTGCGTATGGGAGTGGGTGTGCACAATTGTCCTGGGCAATTGGGTGTCAAAGGGGTTGGGTACCAGATGGTATTCGTACCCTAGTGCAGTGGCAAGGCTATATGACACCCCTGGGGAAAGATGACGGGTCACGCAACGCACAGGCACCCCAAAAAAGTTAAGGAACGTGCACGATACCCCTCCTAGACCACGTGTGCGTATAAAAAACCCTGCACTACGCTGTGGCATCCAGTAACACAAGAATGAACGTATGCGTGTCTCACGCAGCCTAGATTGACCTCTGAAGAGGTACGTGACACACGGGGCAAGCACAGATGATAGATGCGTGCGCAACTCACCGTCTGCCAGGGAGAAATGCGTCAAAAAGACGCGCGTGTGCGCGTTGGCAACACCCCCGCCAAAAGAAGAATGGGACGCTGTCTGAGGAGACAGGACAACAGTAGAAGGGAACGCTGTGTGAGGAAACAGGCCCAGGAAAAAGAGCAATAGAGAAAAAGCTGTCAGAGGTAACAGGGAGTACGACCTTTGAACGCCGTGAAGTAAATCGCGTGTCAACTGACAAGAAGTACAGAATACACCAACTCGCTCTCCACGAAAAGCACGTACAAGGAAATGGCGTTCTACATGTACCTTTTATGCAGGCCCACAGGTCCTGCATCACTTCCGCGTGTAGGCGCTGAAGGGCCAGCCTCCAATCACATGCATTGACACTGGCTTGTGTTTCTTTCACGTGGGTTGGGAAACACCCGTGCGTCATAGGCGCGCTTACGCGCCTGGCCCTTTGGACCAATGAGATCGCGTACGCGTGCTGACGCGCTCGCGCGGGAGGTTTATTTTTTCACGCGGGTTGGGAAACGGCCGTGCGTTATAGACGCGCTTACGCGCCTGGCCCTTTGGACCAATGAGATCGCGTACGCGTGCTGACGCGCTCGCGCGGGAGGTTTATTTTTTCACGCGGGTTGGGAAACGGGCGTGCGTTATAGACGCGCTTACGCGCCTGGCCCTTTGGACCAATCACGCGGGTTGGGAAACGGCCGTGCGTTATAGACGCGCTTACGCGCCTGGCCCTTTGGACCAATGAAATCGCGTACGCGTGCTGACGTGCTTACGCGCTGAGGGCCTTTCCTCGGATTCCACGCAGACGTGCATGATTTTCACGTGCCAATTCACTCCGTATCAAGCTGGCCACGCGTTCACACATGGAAGACCACGCTCCTGCCCAGAAGGCCGAGTTACTGCCCCCCAGTGCCCCGAGCAGCCTCCCACGTGCCATCTGCTGCTGCCTGCCTGCCTGCTGCCACCGTGCCCTGCCATTTGGTGCCTGCACATCAGCCATCTGCAGGCGTACAGTTGCTGTGTCCACCCCTGCTGGAACTGAAGACTCCCGACTGGAAGAACACCACTCCACAGCCCAGCCCCAGGACCAAGTTGCCCACCCACTCCTGCCTCTGGGGTTGCCATGTCGGGCACTGAAACATCTGGCACCACTGGCAACCCCCAGCCAGAGAGGCAGAGGGGCCCCAGCTTCAGTGTCACCGAGGTTGGGGTCCTGGTGGAGCGAGTCCTGGGGCAGTATGATGCCCTCTTCGGAAGTAGCCGCGCCAACTATGAAGGACGGACTCGGATCTGGGACGACATCGTGACTGCCATCAACGCGGAGGGGGTGGCAGTCCGCGACAACCCACATGTCAGGAAGCGTTGGGAGGACTGCAGGTCCAGGACCCTCTCAAAGGCCCGGCGCCTCGTGGAGGGGGGCCGGGGCCACATGAGTTCGATCCAAATGAGGGTCCTGGCACGCATACACCCAGCGCTCCACTCCCAGGTCCTTGAGAGGGAGACCCGTCTGGAGTTGAGCGGTAAGTGTGCAGGCATTGCTGTGTGAGACAGTGCATGTTGCAGTGTGCTGGTTGTGTGATGCTGTATGTGTGGAATGGGCCTTGTAGGCATGTATGTGTGCAGTGTTGTCATGGCGATGCATGTGCGACCAGTAATTTGTGGATCACATGGTTGTTGTATGTGTTGCTATGCAACCTGAGGAGGCCTATGCAGATTGGACACATGTGAGCATGCAAGTGTATGTTCGTGGACATGGGTGTGGGTGAGGGATGGATGCTGATGCCAGGTACATGTATGGTGTCGAGGTCGGTGTGCTTGACCTGCATGTCTGTGACTTTTGAATGGCATGGATGCATGACACATGTCTGTGACACTGTACAGATTCACTGATGCTGCCTAATCATCCTTGTATCCACTGTGTTTGTGATGTACGAGGCCACATGGATGTGACAGAGGTGAAGTGTGTGCGTGTGATTTGCATGACCAATGATGCATGTGAGTTCCATGACATCGTACTTTAGAAGAGTGCAGTGGACATGTATGTTGATGTGCATGCCATGGACCATGGGTGTTGCGTGTGTGTATTGCCTGACCCATGTGTTGTGGAGGGACATGATAGAAGTGTACTTTACCATTGCCAGTCATCTGATATTGCTTCCTGTGTAGGGGACCATTGTACAGTGCCCTGATGCTTGTGTTCTATGTCTCCCTCTATGCAGCGGCTAGTGATGGAGAGGGCGGAGACGGCGCTGTGGAGGTAGACGGCGGGGATGCCCCCACGGCTGCGGCGGAAGGGGTGGGTGAGCCCCCACAGGGGCCAGCTACAGCGGAAGAGGGCAAGGAGCCATCCAGGTTGGTGGTTTCTACAGAGGAGGAGGCGGCCGAGACTGAGGCACACCTGAGGCCTGGTGGGGGCATCCCTGCTGGTGCAAGTGGTGCAGTCCAGGGCCAGGGGCAGGAGGCAGCACAGGTCGCCGTGGAGGTGCCTGTGCATGTCGCTGTCCCTGACCCTGTGAGTGCACCACCATGCACCAGCATGGATGCCCCGTCCCAGGCCCGTCCGCAGGTGGAGGGGGTGTCTATGTCATCTGACTCCCCTCCACCTGCGGACGAGGGGACCCGAGGGCGCATGGAAAAGGTCCTGATTGGGGTCGCGTTGCGCACGAGGGTCATTCGTGATGACGTGCGTGCTTCCCGGGAGGAGCACGCACATCATCACGAAGAGCACCGTGCCGACGTGGCCCAGTTGGGATCTGCCATTGGCGCGGGTTTTCTGCAGGTGATGGCCAATGTGTCGGGCATCTCCTCCTCTGTGGACAGTATGCGCCGGTCGTTCTCCTTGCCGTCTTCCGGCCCAGTTGACACCAGGGCCCCCTGTGGACCTGCCCCGACCAATGCAGCCGGCTCAGTGGGGATCCCATCCCTGCCACAGTCGGGAGTCGGTGGTCCAGCTGGTGTGGACACCATGGCAACTGGACCCCTGCAGGTGGAGGATGTGCCGGCATCATCAGGCAGGGCACGTGCACGACGGCGTCGGTGGATACCATCAGCCTGGATGCCGTCGTGCTGGCAGAGGCAGTGGCTGCAGAGGCAGCGGCAGCGACGTGGGAGGCGTCATGGCTCGGGGCCATCAACATCGGAGGGGCAGCCATCGGCTGGAGGGCAGGAGGACCCTGGACAGAATGTGTCTTCCGTGTGGCAGCGGTTAGGCCACGCAATAGATGCGGAGAGGCGGCGGGCAGAAGAGGGGCGGCTCGCTATGGTCAGGGCGGTGGACTCCATGCAGAGGGCCCTGAGGCGTGCCGAGTGCCTCGAGGAGATCCGCAGGGGCTTGGAGGTGGACACTGCGTCAGCCCTGCGGGCCCTCGGGCCATTGAGGATGAACGCCTCGGGGAGATAGAAAGGGAGTTCGATGATGCCCTGGCCCATAACATCTCTCAGTGAGCCGCGGGACTGGCCCGCCGCCTTTGTATATAGTTATGTAGATAGTAGGTTTCCTTTATTTTTATTTATTATTTGGGTTGATTGGATAATGGCCCACGTTTTTTGTATATAGTTAGCATTAGTTAGGTTTTGGGTAGGTTTCATTTTATGGTTTTTAGGGATATTGGACCCGGACAATCATCTTTGTACATAGTTTGTGGATATTTTCGATTTTATTATTTGGACCATGGGGCAATGTGTTTGTTTTTGATTTCCATTTTGATTAGATTTTTTTTGTTTTTTTACCTGTTACTTTGTGTATTCATTTAGGTGTTTCTTTTTTTTTCCTTCTTACATTTTAATACATTGTTCTTTTGATTCTATTGTGTGGACTTCTCTCATTGGTTTGTTGACTGTCACAATCTGGGTTTTCACAGTCATGTGTTGCCATTGTGTGAGTCTGACGGACTTGGACTCATGCACATACTGCTCATTGGTTATGTATCATGTAATGGGTATTTGATTTTTGAATGGATGTGTACCTTGGATGTGTGTATGGACTGGGGTGACATGGGGTGGGATGTGGTTGCCCATGGGATCCTGGGATCTGTATTGTGATTTCCTATTGGCAGGGGAACATCTGTGTGGGCCTGGTGGAGGGTGCCCCACAGTGCTGGGGGGTGGGTGTGGTGGGAAGCATGAGTGGGACATAAGTGGGGGCCTGCTGGCAGGTGCCCCACAGTGCTGGGGGGTGGGTGTGGTGGGAGGCATGAGTGGGACATAAGTGGGGGCCTGCTGGCAGGTGCCCCACAGTGCTGGGGGGTGGGGGTGGTGGGAGGCATGAGTGGGACATAAGTGGGGGCCTGCTGGCAGGTGCCCCACAGTGCTGGGGGGTGGGGGTGGTGGGAGGCATGAGTGGGACATAAGTGGGGGCCTGCTGGCAGGTGCCCCACAGTGCTGGGGGGTGGGTGTGGTGGGAGACATGAGTGGGACATAAGTGGGGGCCTGCTGGCAGGTGCCCCACAGTGCTGGGGGGTGGGGGTGGTGGGAGGCATGAGTGGGACATAAGTGGGGGCCTGCTGGCAGGTGCCCCACAGTGCTGGGGGGTGGGTGTGGTGGGAGGCATGAGTGGGACATAAGTGGGGGCCTGTTGGCAGGTGCCCCACAGTGCTGGGGGGTGGGGGTGGTGGGAGGCATGAGTGGGACATGGGTGGGGGCCTGGTGGAGGGTGCCCCATGACTGCTGGGGGGTGGGGGTGGTGGGAGACATGGGTGGGGGCCTGGTGGAGGGTGCCCCATGACTGCTGGGGGGTGGGAGTCATGAGCAGGTGTGCAGGGTAATCCCCTGTGGTGTGGACTGCATGCAGGGGACGTGGAGGCTGTACAGGGAAGACCTGTGAAGACCCAACGATCGGAGTAGCGTGTTCAACTATCCACGCCCCCCTGAAATGGACGTAGCCTGGGATTTCGCGTGTGAAACTTCCCCGCGCACCCCTGTAATGGACGTACCCTGGCTTTTCGCGTGTGGGACTTCCCGCGCACCCCTGCAATTCCCGTAGCCTAGCTTTTCGCGTGTGAAACTTCACGCGCACCCCTGTAATGGACGTACCCTGGCTTTTCGCGTGTGGGACTTCCCGCGCACCCCTGGAATTCCCATAGCCTAGCTTTTCGCGTGTGAAACTTCCCGCGCACCCCTGTAATGGACGTACCCTGGCTTTTCGCGTGTGGGACTTCCCGCGCACCCCTGCAATTCCCGTAGCCTAGCTTTTCGCGTGTGAAACTTCCCGCGCACCCCTGTAATGGACGTACCCTGGCTTTTCGCGTGTGGGACTTCCCGCGCACCCCTGGAATTCCCGTAGCCTAGCTTTTCGCGTGTGAAACTTCCCGCGCACCCCTGTAATGGACGTACCCTGGATTTTCGCCTGTGAGACTTCCCGCGCACCCCTGAAATGGACGTAGCCTGGGATTTCGCGTGTGAAACGTTCCCGCGCACCCCTGAAATGGAAGTAGCCTGGGATTTCGTGTGTGAAACTTCCCCGCGCACCCCTGTAATGGACGTACCCTGGCTTTTTGCGTGTGGGACTTCCCGCGCACCCCTGCAATTCCCGTAGCCTAGCTTTTCGCGTGTGAAACTTCACGCGCACCCCTGAAATGGACGTAGCCTGGGATTTCGCGTGTGAAACGTTCCCGCGCACCCCTGAAATGGAAGTAGCCTGGGATTTCGCGTGTGAAACTTCCCCGCGCACCCCTGTAATGGACGTACCCTGGCTTTTCGCGTGTGGGACTTCCCGCGCACCCCTGGAATTCCCGTAGCCTAGCTTTTCGCGTGTGAAACTTCCCGCGAACCCCTGTAATGGACGTACCCTGGCTTTTCGCGTGTGAAACTTCCCGCGCACCCCTGAAATGGACGTAGCCTGGGATTTCGCGTGTGAAACGTTCCCGCGCACCCCTGAAATGGAAGTAGCCTGGGATTTCGCGTGTGAAACTTCCCCGCGCACCCCTGTAATGGACGTACCCTGGCTTTTCGTGTGTGGGACTTCCCGCGCACCCCTGGAATTCCCGTAGCCTAGCTTTTCGCGTGTGAAACTTCCCGCGCACCCCTGAAATGGACGTAGCCTGGGATTTCGCGTGTGAAACGTTCCCGCGCACCCCTGAAATGGAAGTAGCCTGGGATTTCGCGTGTGAGACTTCCCCGCGCACCCCTGTAATGGACGTACCCTGGCTTTTCGCGTGTGGGACTTCCCGCGCACCCCTGGAATTCCCGTAGCCTAGCTTTTCGCGTGTGAAACTTCCCGCGCACCCCTGTAATGGACGTACCCTGGCTTTTTGCGTGTGAAACTTCCCGCGCACCTCTGAAATGGACGTAGCCTGGGATTTGACGTGTGAAACTTCCCACGCACCCTTGAAAATCGCATGGGCCGCTTGCCGTGATGGTCCAGGGTTAGCGCAGCCCCTTGCGCTGGTTTGTGATTTTTATGAGATTTCCCAGCGCAAGGGGCATTCCTGGGGGCGTAACTGGCGCTGCAGCGAGTCGCTGTGCCACTGTGCGCCACGGCTGCCTGGGGAAGCTAAAATCCATGAATACGCTGTGCGCCGGATTCGGTTTTGGCGCACGCGGCTGGCGCAGACTATCGCACGCGCACGCTGTGCGCCAGCCGCGTGCGCTACTTGTGCGCTGAATTCTATGAATTACCCTCTATAAGTTTAAGAAAAACGCATGGTAAAACAAATTGTATGCTGACACTAACGATAATAATGTGCTTTATGAGCATGGTAGCACCAATATCGACAGCCCTAATATTATGGTGGGTATAAACAATACACCCATTAGAAATGTTTTTACCAATAATTAATATATCCACTACTGAAAGCCCGGTTCAGGTGATCACTTATACCCTACCCCCAATGGAAGAAAAACACAGGGAAGGTTTTAGAAATAACACCTTACTTCTGATAATGAACATGACACATGTAATCCTAAAGAAAACAAACTGCTGGGTATGTGCCCATTTACCACAGCATGCCGGGAAAGGAATAGGGTGGTATGTGCAGTCATTACCATTAAGTTCTGCATGTAGTGCATCTTTAGGTGCAATGTTCTATGGGAAGTGGAATAAGAGTAATACGGGTCAATTAGACAGAACCAACATGAATGAGTTTGAGGAGATGATAATGAAGCCTGTGGGTTGTTCCATTTTCCATAAAGCACAAGTAATAGCCCCAGAGCCCACAAGGAAAAATACACGGAAGATAACACGACAAAATAGACGAGATAGATTGTCCCCGCCAGAAAAAACATCTGTAATGATGTTTCATTTAGGAACAGAAGGGAACAAAGATGCAATTCCCCCATCTTACACGGTGAATTATTGCCCAAGAACGGTCCTTTTTTGTCTAAAAAAGAAAGGCTCTTTTTCAGTCGGAACATATACTGGTTGTATGAATACAGTGGTACTAAAATGGGAAATAGAACCAGTATACGTAGGTGATCCAGTTTATTTTATATGTGGAGAGAAAGCATACCCTTGGTTGCCCAGAAACTGGGGAGGTACATGTTACCTAGGGCTACTGTTCCCAGGAGTATTCCTCTTAGAAACAGCAGCCATGGCCAGATTATCCAGAACTAGAGTCAAGAGGACTGACAAAGGTGTTTTAATAGCAACTGATGTAGCGAAATCATTCATTCCATTCTTAGGACAGATAGTGAACTCCTATAATATAAGGCAACTGTCCAGAATCCTAAAGAATACAATAAACACAACAACAGATATATTATTTAACATGACGTTGGTAGAAAGAGGAATCAGGTTAATGATGCTGCAAAATAGAATGGCTCTCGATGTAATCTTGGTTGATTGTGGGGGAATTTGCAAAATAGTGGGATCAGCATTTTGCGTTTATGTCGATGACTATTCCCCCACGATCTTTGAAGCAATAAAGAAAATGCACGTTCTAAGCTCTGAACTCCCCACAGGAGAAGGGAGCTGGGGAATAGGATCTTGGTTTTGGGGAATACTACGATCTTGGGGATGGAAGTTGATCTCAATATTAGTAGTGGTGTTCGGAATATTCCTAACGTGCTGTTGTTGTATACATTGTTTACCCATAGTTTGTGCAGAGGTAACTGAGGGATGTAGGGAAGGATGCATGCATATGATAACAAAGAAAAAACAACCTCATGATCGAACTAGCCTAGACCCAAATGAGATGAGAGTAGTGAAAGAGTTGATGGCAATAGATATTGATGAAGACAATGATGTCCACGATAGCATGCGAGACTCAGACATAAGTACTTCAGATTCATCATCACTGGAGGAGGTTTTAATAAATAGATGAGACGTTTGGCATACGGCCAAAGGAGGGTTTGTCAGTCTAGAAATACGGATACCTCTAATTTGAGACCGCAAACGCATTTTGGTGGCCGTGGACCAACCGTCTCATGCACGATACGACAGAATATAGTTTTTCGAGTTTGCCAATGAACGGCCATTTTGATGTAACAAGAATCGCCATTTTGTTTTCTAACCATTGCTCATTGCTTTCTGTTCCTATTGCTTCGCAGTATATTTTCCGCTTACACTGCTCGACTGTGGAACATTGTTGTCTGTATGTGAAAAGGACAATGCCGCAGGGCCGAGAGGATAAGAAGAGTTCGCTGAAACACAAACGTAGGCAGCGCCAGGAAGAATGCCCGGCTCCCTCCTTAATGTAGCCTTGAAGCAGAGCTCCAGGGCATTTAATCATTTCACAGCTGCCACCCAGTCTCGTTATATGGTAGAATATGTTAGAATAATACCGCTGAAGGCTTGAATTATGCTTTTCTAACCGCCCCCCTTTGCTGAGCCCGCTAAGAGCATGTCGGCTCCCAGGACGCGAATAGCACCTGATAGATAGCAAGGTCCGGAATGCAACTCCCCCCCGTATGTAGTTCGCTTCCAAGAACAGAAGCTCTGTGTTCTATTCAATAACCGAAAGATGCCTACGCACTCACAAATTGCAAATTGTTACTAGAATAGATGTTTGAAGGTGTCATAGTGGTCGGAGATGTCCATCATCACACCAAGTTCAAAGAAACCCAATAAAGAGGGGTGTTAAACATGTCATAGCTGATTGTTTGATATGCATTTTGGATATATGTAACTGATGTACGTAATTCACTCTCTTGCGTCCCTCGATGTCTAGCGATACACGTCGCGGGGCGTGAGACTGAGTTGGCCAACTGAGACTTTTGCTTTGCAATAAAACCCTAGCTTTGGGAATACAACCTTGTGTCTGGCGTCTCTATCGTGTGTGGTGACCCGCCTTGTTTCCATAGACGTCAGGGTCCCCTAGGGGCCCCTTTCAACACCAGTGCCGGTAATCCCTTTGTGCCCTATTCCGAGTTCCCGTAGCGGATCCCTTCCTTAACGCCTGGTTTTACTAGACATTAAGGACGAGACCCGTTATGGGACTTTAGAGCTAATAACGGTACCGCAATTTGCTGTACCGTTATTAGCGCCTTCCCATTGAGCCCTATGGGGGCTCAAATGGGAATGGGTAATGGCTTTTTCAATGGGGATTTACCGGTCCCGCAAAGGTCGGAATAGACTGGTAAATCCCCATTGAACGAGGGCGGACTCGGTACCGGTATTGGAGGTAGTCATGGTGCTAATAGCGCCATGATTACCTCCATACTCGGAATAAGGCCCCTTGTGTTCTTCTGATCGCGCAAGTATGACAGCACAAAAATAGAGCGAGAGTCAGGGAATTTCACTTTTATATTTACAGTTGGTAATAATCTGGAGACACTTCTTTCCTCTTGAGTGCCCCAGAAAAAACTCTCTTAAACCGAGTCATCCACAGCCGCCTTACCACTAATGTCCAAATCCTCGCTTGTACCGTGACCAACCCTCGAAATGATATTTTATCTTTTTAGGATATACTTGACTTGTGTTCGGCAAAATAAAACAATCCGTTAACCAACAAAGTCACATAATAAAGAATTCTTATCATCACCCACTTAGGACTCCTGAACCTTGTCTAGAAACCTTTTGTCTAGGCGCTTCATAAATAAATAATGACGTACTTTTTATTTATAGCGCTAGAGCACCGCGCCTTACATAGGACGTATTTACATGCATTATTATGACTAGCCAATCGAAATTGGTAATTATTTATCGACCCTTGGAAGTAGGCCTTGACGGGATTCGTTTAGCCCGCTGACCCATCGCACTGGCTCCAGTAATTACCCACCATTTGCCTGCAGCTGGCGCAGAATTAGCAGGGATGTTCCACGCACATGTGCCGAATCCTCTGTCATAAGGAAATAATCAAAATAAGCCACCTTCCAATGACTGTACTGTACTCAGGCGGCTGCTGCAAGTGGTCATTATCTGCATAGGTCTGCTTATTGCAAACTGCAAATGTGTGACGTGTGCACTCATGCATGGCGCAGGCAGTGCAGCAGGGCACTGTTCAACCATTTCTCATAAAAAGAAGCTGTAATATAAATAAACCCCAGCCGGTGTGAGACAACATTACAGCCCATTGCCGTAAAATGCAAGCCTGGAGCACGCTGTGCTGGTTACAGCGTGTCATCACCACCGTAGCTTATATCTGCACTAGTTACAGGCTGGCTTAAATCGCTAGCTTCATTAGCGTAATTGCAAAAGCAATTAAAGAAAGTCCTGTCTAGGCTAGCCTATGTGCTGCTTTTTCCTGTCCTTCTCTGCTACCACGAGGCCCGTGCTCCAACCAAGCCTGGTTTAATAAAATGCGGTAGTGTCGTGATTTACATATTGGCGCGAAAAGCAGTGCTCCATTCCTCACGGGCCTCCCTGCCCTCATTACCCTCTAAAGGCCGCTGGGGCGCGACGGCTTCCCCACCATAAAGGGAATGAAATGGACGCGTAAACCGTGTTATTTTTTAACATATCCTTTGTGTCGTGCCAGCGCACCGCCCATCCCTTTTTGCATATATCAGCCAAGGCCTAGTTCAAGTTTATTTAACAACATTCTCTAACTCCTCCCGCCCCCATGTATTCGCAGCAATCAGCATTGGCCCAAAAAGAGGTCAAGATTCTTGCTTGTTCGCATTCACCCTGCACCCTCTATTTTATATTTGCTGCGAAAAATTGCCCCGATTTCAACATGACACCTTTCTTCCTTATAGTATTTATTTCTAACATGGCTGGATGAAATCGCTATTTCACATTCCCTGAATGCAGTGCTCTCTCATAATTGCTAATTGCTATACTTCTAAACATCCCCATCCATGGGGTAGGACATGGGTGGGACGGGGCTGGGCGACAACCCCCCTCCCCGCAATTTTAGGCGTAGGACATGGGGGGGCAGAGGGGGACAAATCCCCCCACAATTTTAGGTGGGGGGGATACAATGGTGTTTATCCCCCCAGTTTCCCCCAGTTTGTGTGTCTCTGCATGTGCAGTAATGCATGCAAACTTCAGACTCTGAAGTTTGCAGGCAGTTCAGCAGCAGTGCTGCACTGGTTGTAAAAAGATTCTTGTTCCAAGTTACAACAACAAGATGAACTCTCGTGTGGTCAGAGCGTTCCCCCTGCCCCTCCACCCCCCCCCACGGTCTCGTGCCCAGCAAGGCCGGCCTGGGGAACATACTACACACATGCCGAGTGCACAGTGCAGCCTCCTCCCTTCCAGAAGAAGACACTAACAGCAGGCACCAACGTGTGCTCGGCTGCTCCTGAGAGTCTGACTCTCCGAGCCTGCGAGGCAATGCCGACTTGACCTGGAGTCCAAGACTCGAGAGAGAAAGACCTCACTTATCAGCTAACAACATAGGTGAAAGTGCCCTCCCCTCCCCCCTGTCTGTGGCTGGCCTTGCCAAAGCTTGTTTAGGGTGCCATAAATGTGCACCTGTCTTGGCGCTGCGTTTTCCTGCATGGGGTGCAGCTGCCTGTCTCCATGTTCACATTACAGTAGCTGTGCTCGGCAGAGCAATAGTCTCTGCCCCAGGCCTGCCTTTCTAGAGCAGTGCTCACACAGCCGAAAACGAATACACACAGAGCAATGGCTAATCCCCCACACTAACGTGAGATGGGGGTTTAGATTCTATTAAAGACAAGGAGGCGATTATTATGCATTACAATCTTTACTCTGAAACCACAGCAGCAAAGAAAAAAAAACTTTTACAAACAAAAAAAGTTGTAAAGAACAGAACTAAAAAGAGTTCAATGTCAATATAAGGGAGCTCCCCAATCCATTATGGAGGACAGGTCATGCCCTGCAGGAGACCAATGGGCAGGGACCCTTCCTTATATAAATCCATTACTCTAATCCCAATCCCTCTTTCTGTAGCTGTCTTGAACCAGACGTCCACGGGACAGATCAGATGAATAAACAAGGAAGGCGAATCCAGCGAAGCTCTCGTACCACGCACCCCATAACTTGTAACTGCGAGCCACACTCCTGTGCAGAACCGCAACTCGTAGCTGTAAGAACAACAAGCAAGAAGGGTGTGTGGGTGGGAAGAACAACAAACCAAAGAATGTTCTCTCTTAAACCACCTGTGTGCATGCGTGTCATAACTGTCATATCATATCCAGGGTGGGTGGGTGGGATAATAATCGCCTCCTTGTCTTTAATAGAATCTAAACCCCCACCTCACGTTAGTGTGGGGGATTAGCCATTCTATGACAAGACAGGAGGCTCATATTATGCAAGTTCAAAGCCCTTGCATCTCATTAGTACAACATGATAAATACAATAGAGACAATATAATAAAATAATAGGGAAGAAATTTTTTTTAAATGCTTTCATTAAGTCAATCAGCTGACCGCAAGAGAATTGCCCAACACTAGGCTGCCCGAATAATTGTCTTATAAGGCATAGACAAAACCACTGCAGGAAAAAACAACAGGAAGAAGTGCTAATTCCAGCGTTCCTTACAGGCCACCAAAACCAACTGGTTAAAAGAGGGGGAAAACATATAACAAAGTTTTCTTATTCTAATAGGTTAGGAAAAAACCCAACTGAAATAAACGCCTCCATTGTCCAATCAAACATTTAAAACATTAAAATTCACACCATCTTTGGGAACCTATATAGCAAACCAAAGAAAATAAACATCTAGCTCTCCTGGAGATAAAGAAAAGTACCCCATAGGGGTGAAAGTTTTGTAGGTTCCATCCCATGCGCTAAAGGAAGATATCGCCTTAGAAACAAAGCATGTCACAAAAACTACACTGGGGAACCAAGTGGAAAAGACAAATCTTCATAAAAGGTAAAATGGGAGTAAAAGTAATTTTACTAAATGGTAATAGGACGACCATCCTGAGCGGAGCACAAAAGCAATAGACTTAACCCACAATAGTCTTCAGACATATGTGTATACTAGGGAAGGATGTCTTCTGGAGGCAGAAGCAGAATGGCCGAGAGGGGCTCCACCTGAGAAGCTAAACCTGTCAAACTGCCAACACGGAGACTTTCAGATCTCCCGAGCTCTTGAAGAAGGACTCTTCTACCAGGACAAAAGGCAGGGATTTAAAAACCTGACCCTTAAGAGGCCAAACTTGGCAAGGAGAAAAAACAAATGTATCTTACAACCAATCGTTATCATTATAGTGATATGTAAACCCTTTTGTAGATATGCCCAGTGTTTGAACCTTGTTCCTTCCTCCCTGGTTGATAAATTCCCTAGAGGATCAAAAAACGAACGCAAGGAGAACTCCTAATTAAAAAGTCTTAGCAAGACTCTAAACTGCAAAGAACTGATCACTAAACAGTTAAACTGAAGTCGCACACCAGAAGAGGTGTAATCTCTATTTCAGCCTATTTGAAGATCCTTGAAGCTCCCAGCAGCCTGAGCTGGCACATTATTGCAAAAACAAACTCCTGTGGAAAAACCCCAAAGGACCACCTGCCATGCAGGTGACTAGGAGAATCAAGTCATTATATATGTCTCCCAGCCCTGTGGGAATCGCACTGGCAGACACCCTCTGATAGCTAATGTAGAGACGCTGGAATGCATCGTGGTAGAGGGTCGTAATAACTTGTTTGGGAGATTAGCATCACTTCCAGACCCCTCTATCCCACCAAGGGATATTGAGCCTTCCCAAAGGAGGAGAACCCTCCCCCACTTATCCAATGGAAAAACCTTGCAACCCCGAAGAAGGCTACCATAAGGACCACAATAAAGCCCCACTTTACACCCTTAGGAGAAAGAAATGCACTCTTGCACTTCTAACCAATCCCCTGACCGTGGACGGGCTCCGCTTAACCTATAGAAATACCAGGAATTAGCGCAAAGGAAAGTAACTGACGGGAGGGAAATGCTCAGTGCGAGTCTGCACTGGTCACGAGCCAGAACTCCTGTAAAAAGGAAAACAGAAACCATTGGAAGCTATTCCAAGAGGTGTATATCATGATGCAATCTCCCCCAGGGATGGCGGGAAGGGGAAAGAGGGGGAAAGAACTCTGGGATAATCATCAATGCCCCGTAAACAAAAGGTTGTGAAAGAAATCTGGGACCACTGTCCCCTCAAACCCTGAGGTCCGAGTCTCTGTATTCGTGTGAGGCTGACTGGCCACTAAGGGAATCAGGGGAAGGAAAAATTAAGCACATTGTACATATCGAAAGCACTTATATAGTACTACAACCCTCAGGTATACGAGTGGTGCTTATCAGTAATACGAACGGTGTGTGGTGTGAGGTGTTCACTTATCGATCTCAGCAGGATAAAAGACTGATTTAGACCTTTCCAAATTAGGAACCTGTATCAGTAGGGTCAGCACGGATGTGAAAACCAGCACTCTATTTGCTGCACTGTAGAAAATAAATATAACGAAAGAGGTTAAGCAACTCTCTTGAGGGTACAGAAACCTGCTTCAACTCCACGAGCAGAGGAGAAATTGCAACACACTGTTAGACGGTTAGCTGAACCACAGGTCAAGCTTTTGGGAGGAAAAAACCATGGGGCAGGCTTCATAAAGTTATATTTGCCAACACGTCTATCTGATACCATCAAGTGTTTCCAAATACTCCATCCAAGTAGAACGTGGTTGCTCAACTTACCATGCAACAAAACTGAACAGTTACCCTCTAGCTGACCCTGACTCCACCAATAGTCCAATAGAATAATGAATGTCCAATGGGACAAATAGTGAGGGAAAACAAGTCTCCACTAAAGAGAGCCTCAAGCCTTGCAGACCTCAATAGAGGCATAACGCATCATCTTTTTCTTCCTCATGATGAGAGAAAAAATACTGCAGCTAAATCAGCACAGGTATTGAGTGGAGCAATTGATATCGGGGAAAGCAAAACCTAAGGAAGGACTGAGTTGTCCTGAAACTAACTAAGGTAAAGGGTGCCAGAATTTTTAACTAAAAGACGAAGGTGAACACCAGCGTGATGGCTATAGAGGAAGGTACAATCCCCCACATGGGTCTGTTTACAACAACCTCCACACACTCGTTTCTTTAAAGTACTTAATAAATAAATAATATAAAATATATAAATAATATAAAATATCCAAGGAAGAGGGGTTACGCCCTCACAGGGTCCGAACCCCCGGCCCTTATAGAAGCTGATACCTACTGAGCTATCCGGGCCACTGACAATTCTGAAAAGCGCAAATGGGTTCCAGTCAACACTTAAACAAATTGTTTAGCAAAGAGTACACTGAGAAAGTGCACACTCAACTGCTCACCCTAGCAGGGTGTGGCAACCAGCAGTACACAAGGGAGCACCTCGAAGTAAAATCCAGACAAAGCCTGAAACGGAGCAGATTATGGCATGCTTTCAGAAAAAGAATAATGACATCTGCCATATGCAGCCCCTAAACAAAACTGCCGACCTTAAGGGAGGAATACACTGAGCAATTGTGCCACCATCTGCTCGCCTGAGCAGGGCGTGATAACTTCAGCACAAAAAACAAAGCTGCCAAATTTAAGCGAGGAATACACTGAGCAAGTGTACCTCAAACTGCTCACCCGAGCAGGGTGTGGAACCAGCAGTACACGAGGGGTTACCTCGCAGAAGAACACAGGCAAGTCTGCAACCAAGCAGGTTTAAGGCTCCCATCCAGTGAAAGAAATCACCCATGCCATATGCAGCACCTAAACAAAGCTGCCGACCTTAAGGGAGGAATACACTGAGCAAGTGTACATCAAACTGCTCACCCGACCAGGGTGTGGAACCAGCAGTACACGAGGGGTTTATCTCGCAGAACAACACAGGCAAAGCCTGCACCAAGCAGGTTTATGGCCCCTACAGTGAAGGTAACCCTTTATGCCATATGCAACGCCTAAAGAAAGCTGCAGACTGGTAGCGCATCCGGCCCTTGAGCGGGCAGGCCATTGTCAGATAAATGCTAAAAAACGCATTGTTTAAAAAATGAAATGGAATTAAAAATGTATATGCATGAAAATAAATAAATATATATAAATAAAATACATACTGGACCAAACGGGAGCCGAACCCTGGTCCTCCTGCATGAGAAACAGGAAACATCATCATTGAGCTATCCAACTTGTGGAATGAAACAGAAGCTTTACTAAACCAAGAACACAGAGCTTGTGTGGGACCAAACCGGGCAGGCAAGCCCATTAGGCTACAGCACCTGGAATTTCCAGGCATCTTGTTTTGTTTTGTTTATTATTTGTTAACTGCACTGAAGCGTTTGCAAAATAAACCCAGAAGGCCGTGCGCGCTGGATCTGAAGCTTTAGCAGCTTCTGTCAGACCTTTTAGTGCGTGACGGAACCATAACAGGCAGGCAAGCCCTCTCCCAGGCGTTTATACAAAGAAAACAAACAAGGAGGCCCACCGCCTCATAAATGAAGGGGAAAAAGAAAAGAAAAAGAAAACTAGCATCAATATTTTCTGGTGTGTTTTGCGGTTACAGTCCACATTCAAGGCTTGAACCCTGGTCGACCCGCTTGCAGGCGAAGAGTTTGCACACGGAACCCCCCACCCAAAAAAAAATGGGGGGGAATCGTCATCATTCCTCCTACATCCTCCAACTGCAACGTCGGACTGACCCCACGACACAGCCACACAGAGCCAGAGTCCACCTGCACCACGCAGTGGGAATCAAAAGGGAAAAGAGGCACCCCACCAAGTGCCACACACGTGAGGAAAGCCGAGGACTCCCACAGGGGCACACCAAGGTGAGACAGCTATCCCCACAAGTGTGCAAGTGACTCTCAAAACATGGCGACAGGCAACTCTACCCCCAGGCCCGGTACAACATCCAGAATGGCCGCAAACCTGTCGTTGTCCATGCCACAAGCTCGCCCACAAGGTGGTTCATCGATGGCACTCCATCCGTTTAACCCCTACACTGACCCATCATCAGTTGGCCCTTGATGGAAATTGTGGCTACAAAAGTTTGAGATGGCAATGGAGTGTAAAGACATTACCACTGCGAGGAAAATGAGGTTGCACCTATTGTTAAATGTGGGGGATGAAGTATTACGCATCTTCAATTCACTGACTATCAATGACGGCCTTGATGCCTACCAGCAAAAGAAGGACGCCCTAACGGCCTACTTTCTGCACCAGCTCAATCCAGATTACGAGACATTCATATTCTGCACAACCATCAAGCTGGAGGAAGAGACGTTGGACGCCTATCACACCAGGCTCCAGAAGATGGCAATCTCATGTGAGTTCACGGACATAGAGAAGGAGATCAGACGACAACTCATAAACGGAATCCAATCAGAAAAATTAAGGAGAATGGTGCTGAGTGAGAAGGGCATTTCCCTCACCCGAATCCTTGAACTGGGCCGACAGAGGGAACTAGCACACGCCAGGGCAGCACACATGGGCACGACCCTTCAGAAACTGCAGTTGGCCCTCACATCGGCCACCGTGGCCCAGATAACAAATCGCCAGCCCACGAGGGAGGAGACCGGTGGTAACTACACGCACCCCAGATGGCAGCCCCGAACCCCGGGACCCACGGAATGTGGGTGGTGTGGAGGGCCTCACCACGGAAGACGCAACTGCCCAGCTCAAGGCACCACATGCGGCGCATGTGGCAGGAGAGACCACTATGCCAAGGTATGCAGGTCATCAGGCATGCAACAGCAGACACCGCAAGCACCCCAGGACAGGAGTGGGGGAAAGAAGAAGAAACAGGCCAACGCCCAGCGGATCGAAACCACAAACTCTTCCACAGAGGAAGAAGGAGATGACGCAGCATAGGTCCAACAGGACACTGCAAATGAGAAGTGGAAGAAAGGAAGCAAAGTCTACCTGGTGTCAGCCCTCAACCACGGAAACATCACGCCAAAGAGGAAGCTGAGACAACAAAAATGCCAGGTGGCGGTCCAGGGCCAAACCATACTGATGACCATAGACACCGGAGCGTCTGTAAACGTGATGCCACTGACCATGTTCAAGGCACTACTGCCCCCGCTGGACATCAAGGCAACAGACACGCTACTATTTGCATACGGATGCCAGACCCCACTGCCCATCGTAGGCAGGTTCCGAACCACCATCAGCCACGGAGAAAAGTCACTGCAATCGAAAATCTACGTGGTAAATGCGGGCATTGAATGCCTCCTGGTGGAGATACAGCTGAGGACTTAGGGATAGTAAGCTTCATCTGCGAAGTGAACGACTCACAAGAAGTCGAGAACGTGCTGGAGAAATACCCAAACATGCTCAAGGGCATAGGATGCCTGAAGGGAAAATCGATCAAACTACACATCGATGAGTCAGTCCAACCAAGAGCAGTGCGACACAGAAGGACGCCGTTCCACATCCGCAACCAAGTGAAAAAGGAGCTAAGGGCGGTGCAGAAAGCGGGCATCATCGAGGAAGTGACGGGGCCCACGCAATGGGTCTCTCCCATGGTTGTCACGAAAACACCAAAAAAACCCGGGAAGGTCCGAATATGCATAGACATGCGGCTACCCAACGCAGCAATCAAGCGGGAGCGCCATATCACCCCAACCCTGGATGAGATAGTGGCAGACCTCACCGGATCGAAGGTTTTTTCAAAAGTCGACCTGAACACCGGTTATCATCAGCTGAAACTGCACCGGGACTCCCGGTATATAACGACATTTTCAACCCACATTGGCCTACGCAGGTATAAGCGCCTGAGTTTTGGAATCTCCTCAGCTGCCGAGGTCTTCCAGCGAACAATACAGGAGGTTATCCGAGACATACCGGGTGTCTTAAATTTTAGCGACAACATCTTGATTCATTCCAGCAACAAAGAGGAACACATGAGAAGGCTCCACATCCTACTCGGCAGGTTGGAAAGCGCAAGCCTGACAATACACAAAGAAAAATGTGAATTCCTGAAGGATGAAATCTCATTCTTTGGGTGCAGGTTCAATGGTACAGGCATCTCAGCGGACCCCCAAAAAGTGGCGGACATCCAAGCTGCTACGCCCCCCACCACACCAACGGAAGTGCGCAGTTTCTTAGGAATGGCCACCTACTGTGGGAGGTTTATCCCAAATCTGGCCACACTCTTGGAACCTCTTCGGGAACTCACAAAAGCCAGCACAAAGGGGGAGTGGGGACCCGCTTGCCAAGAGGCGTTTGAGCACATCAAAACGTCACTATCAGCTAACACCACCATGGCCTATTACAACCCAGCACTTCCAACTGACCTGTATGTAGACGCCAGCCCCGTCGACCTAGGGGCCATTCTCATACAGGTGACAAACGCGGGAGAACAAATGCCGATTGCCTATGCCTCCAGGGCATTAACACCAACGGAGCAGCGAGACTCCCACATCGAAAAAGAGGCGATTGCCGTACTATGGGGTTGCTGCCACTTCCATCTGTATCTGTATGGCCGGTAATTTAAAACATACACAGATCACAAACCCCTGATCCCCATCTTCACGGGCACATCATCTCACCCCCCGGCCCGGATTGCCAAGTGGTTGCTGCACCTCCAGCAATATGACTTTGTATTGGCGTACCAGCCTGGCAGCGGCAATCCAGCAGATTTCCTCTCAAGACATCCGAGAGCGGCAACACCAAAGGAAATCCACGTAGCGGAAGAGACGGAAAAGCACATCTGCCAGGTGATACACACTATGATGCCTCGAGCGATCAGCCTAGAGGACATAGTAGAGGCCACGCAAAGAGACCCATGCTGCGACCTGATAAAGGACACGATTATATCAGGGGAATGGAGGTCGTTCCTACGGAACATCCACAATAGAACAGCAGAAGCCAAAGAATTCCTCACGGGGATCTTCGCGATCCGGCAGGACCTATCCATCACGGAAGAAAGGCTCATCCTACGAGGAACCCGAATCATCATCCCGCTGAGCCTACAGGACAAAATCGTGGCGCTGGCACATGAGGGCTACCAGGGGATAGTACGGACCAAAGTCCGCATAACGCACCGGGTGAGGTTCCCACTGATTGACGGCAAAGTCGAGCGGCTGGTCAGCACTTGCCTCCAATGCCTCCAATGCCAGATAACAGGGCTTCCGCCCAGTCCGGAGCCCATCCAGTCGGTGGTGCGAGGGTCCGCTAGATAGGACGCCATAAGCATAGACTTTTGCAAAATACAGGAAGGCATACACCTACTGGTGGCAATTGATGACCACTCCAGGTACCCGGAGGTAGAGATTGTCAACTCCACGGCGGCAGAGGTTGTAATACCTGCGATCGAGAAAATGTTCGCGACGCATGGACTACCAAGAAGAATCAGGAGCGACAACGGCCCACCCTTCACAGGGGAGGAGTTCAAAAAATACCTTAAGGAACTCAACATCCGATACCACCACATAATGCCGCGATGGCCGCAGGCAAAGTGTGACGTGGAACGCTTCATGCGGACAATAAATAAGGTACTACGCCTGTCGCGCGTCAACGCCAGCCCATGGCAGGTGGACTTATACCGATTCCTACGGAATTACAGGGTCACACCACACAGCACGACAGGAATACAGCCGGCAGACCTGATGTATGGCACAATCATCAATTCATCCATACCACACCACCCGAGCAGGAGCCCAGACACATTCAACCACGAGCGCACCGAAACAAGGAGGATCGGAGCTAACGCCCACATGAGCAACAAGACGCGGGCCATCCGTCCGACCACCGAGTCGGTGATCAAGTGGTTATGGTGAGGAACCCGTCCAAATCCAAACTGGACACCCGCTATGACGCAGCCCCGTGGACGATAAGTAGACGCCATGGCATCATGATAACTGCAAGAAGGGAGCAAAGAGAAGTGACGAGAAATGCGTCATGGTTCAAAGCAGTGCCGAGGAATTTGTGGACAGACGGCAAATCTCCCCAGGAAGAAGAAGAGGATCTGCCAAGGGACAATGGACAGGAAATCCCACGTGATGAAGGAAGCTTCGCCGAAGGAGCCGATGAACTGTGGGGCGAACCAGAACCGGGTGAGCAGGACAATGAAGGTGAGCTACCCGAGGTCACACAGGGGGCCATACCCAGGGGTGGAAGGTATGGGTTAAGAACCACTACCCGGCCTCCAGCCAGGCTCAGAGACTATGAGTGGTAGAGAGAAAAAAAAAACACCAGTGACTAAATGAAAGGGGGCCAGCCCGTTAGCTGAGATGTGTGTATTTGTTTATTGTTCAGTTATAATAAAGGAGGAATGTTAGATCCGCCTTGCGTCCCGCTACGCAGTGATGCAAGGTGCCCAAATAAAGGCCCCGCCCCCACGCCGCGGAGGCAGTTCCGGGGGAAGACAGCAACACTAAGGTGCACCCTCAGCGATCCGTATGTACATCAAAAGTGTTGCCAATCCACAACCTGATTGTGTGGGCAAAGCCATGCGATCGACAACCCTTAAACAAAGGAATACTTAAAAATGGCAGCGAAAAGCCATGTAGTCAACAATCCCAAAACATTTGTATGCTGGAAATGGTAATAGGAGCCCTAAATTGAACAAGTTACTCGAAAAAGAAGCAGTAGGAGCAGGTCGAAACATCCTAACACATGCTCTGCAACCGAAGCCCCTCGCCCCCCCTCACCCCTCCACCCCCCCCCCTGGCATGGCGCCCCACGGGGCACTGTTACCACAGAAACCTGGGGCGAGTACCTAGTACCACTCATCAAATAACACGCAAACGTGCGGTTTTGCGGACACAATGCGATACTCAATGTTACTTGTTTGTAGCTCTATGTGTCGTGCAGGACACAACAATCATGCATTTTTGCAATGCCGAACCCTGCATGCTTCAAAATCAAATTACATTCCCCAATCACCCGGAGACAAGGGGGGCGCCGCAATCTCCTTTTACATGAACCTACAGGTGACGCCAGCCTCGGGCCGTAAAATTAAAATGTCAAATGATAACAAAATCCGCCCACAACGGCACGGCGACCGCAGATGGGACAAAGGAGCAGTCCACTATACAGGCCCTGGCTGTCCCTATAGCGCTCCCTTCGGGGGCTGGCCAGCCTCTGGCTGGAAGTTCTGTTTGTTGGGAACTGCCCTGCATACTGCCTGCCCTGTAGAATACCCAGTGCACAGTTAGACAGTGCAGCGGTAGCTCACTGTATGGTATGCATAGGCAGTCAAGGGCAGCTCTGCAGTCAGCAATGTTCATAGTGCTTGGAAACCCCTGATAACAGCTGCCCATTATTGAGGCAGCCCTGCACAGCCCCTCCACGTGTATTCAGTGGTTCCGGGACACTGGAAGCCCTCTCAGGCCTGCAGGATTCCCTTAACACAGGTAATCCTGCCAACACGTATCATGCACAGAGACTGTTGGGGAGTTGTACCCCTGGCTGAGCAGCCAGGCTTAGTCTAGGAGGGGAGGAGGGCTGTAGGAAGGTACAAAGAACTCTATACACGTATTCAAGAAAACACAAATACACTTAAAGGTATATAAAAGAATAGTTATTGAATATATACAATAACGCACACTGTTAAATATTTGCAAGGTAAGTAAGTACTAAAACACAGTAACACATGTAGAACACAATTGCAAGTTTCTTAAGTGATAGACCATAAGTGTAGTACATTTCAGAATGACCTATAAGTAACACATCTCTTAGTAAAACCATCTGAAACATATATGCAAACTTTTCCAACTTATAATAACTCTTTATAACTTTGTTCCAACCTGCCTTTAAGAGTTCAACCCTAGTTTATGAGAGTCTCACAATGTTCAGAGGGGCCCTATGCCCGAAGAGGTTAAGAGTTGAGCAGGATAGACAGGATACAGTGTTCAAGGTTCAAACGTGGCAGAGTTCAACAGGGTCTTTTCTGGGTTTGCAGGTGGGTAAAGTTAGGTTTTTCAAGTCAAGGAAGCCTAGGGGTTTTCTTGTGAAGATGTCTCAAGGATCAGTGTCCTTATGCAGGAGAAGAGTGCATGGGTTGTTCACCCCAATGTATCTTTATGGGAGCCCTCGAGGGGTGTGAGATACAGGAACAGAGGATCAGCAAGCAAAACTCCAGGTAAGTTTTACAGGCAGTAGGACAGTACCTTAAAATGAAGAACTCATTGCTGCAGGACGGTTATAGTGGAGAGGTGACAGCAGACCAGTCACAGGGTTCTCGATGTTGGTGACAGAAGAATGGGACTTCAGTGGATCTGACGATAGCTCTTGTGCAGATGGACACCCAGCAACAAATCTTCTCGGTTCTGGCTTGTTGGCGTCTATTCCAGGCTCGGTTGAAGGATGGATGTTGTGATGGTAGACTCTTCTCATTTTCTCGGTCCCCGTCTTGTGTGAGGGGCCTTTGGGGAGCTGGATCAAGTCTCCGTAGGTCAAGAAAGATGCCCACAAAGTGCTAGGCAGATTCGTTTTTCGGTTGACGATGCACAGCACAGTGGCATAGGACCCCAGGTATTGGGGAATTGCAGGCCGTGGATGTCGCAGTTCTTCCAGGGAGAGTTCAAAATGCAGTTTGTCATGGGACTGGTTAGGCTCACTGCTCCAATGGAGGAAGTCATTTCGTTTGGATCTTCCCTGTCACTCATAATTGAAGTTCGGGACAGCAGCGTTTACTCAGTGGGCTCTGGCGGCCGCTGGAAGAGGCTGGCATCTTCTTCCTCCGGGCTTCTTCTTCAGAGTCTTCTGATCCAGTGGTCGACTCTTGAGTTTTTTCTCCAGGACCTTGGAATCAATGCAGGAACACCGGCTGAGCCCCCCAATCATATCCCATGAATCACAACATAGCTTGGCCACCTGCGCCCAAACTCCCTCTCAACGTCATAAAACTAAGTTAATTACAAAAAATAAAATATGCAATTAGTTCATGGAATTGACTTTCATATTTAATGTTCATAACCAGCCAACATGTGTTTCAACCCTTTCACGGTCTTCCTCAGGGCTGTATGACAAATTATTCCCCACGTACCATGTTCATCAAAACTTCAAAAACACCCAATCATTATGTGAAAAGAATATTCAGTCTAAATCCAACACAAATAGTCCCAATTCAACCGGAAAAGGGGCAACAGTCCATGGCATTCATTTAGTACCACATTCTCGGAGTTCATTCTAAATTCATTAACATCATAATACATGCTTGAAATTGACACCCAGCATGTATAGTAACATTGGGAAAAGACAATTGCAATAAGGGGGAAGTAGGGGTAGGGAAAGGGGAAAGGAGGGAGGGAGAACCAAACGTTAAGCACAGAATTGGGTTCAGTTGTTCCAATAAACAAACACAGAATTGAGTTCAAGTGTTCCAATATACCAACAATTAATGGATGCAATGGTGCCACTCATGCTCAACCCTGTCCCAAGCTGGTGAGCCTCCTCGCATATCCCATGCAACATTTGAAACTTGGAGATGGCTGTCCAATAGGGAAAGCCAGCCACCCAGTCAGAACTGGTTTCTCTCGTTTCTCTCAGGCACTCTGCAGGACAAAGGACTGGGGGTTTCGGTTGACCCTCCCGACTCCTGTCTTGCCATTCATTCAAATACCCTTTGCGGGCTTTTGAAGGGAAGCCCGGTGAAAAACAAAAGAATTAGAGGAACCTCCCCCACCGGGTTATGTAGAAGAAGACCTATGAAGGGAAAATACATCAATTTTAGGACTTTAAAAGGTACAGCCACGATTTGGGGTCGATGGTGACCCTTGTGTCCTCCTACTGCAGCCACAATGACAGCCTGCTATAAAAGTACACAAACATGAGTGTAAAAGATAAACTGCCACCGGTCTGAAAAGAGGGACTTGTCACAGTAACCAAAATGTTACTGGAGAAGTGAGAAAAGGGATACAATGTTTCCCCTCAGCACTCCACATAAGGTGGGGTGTGCTGATCTCACAAAAGAAAGTTTAGATAGGATAAAAGTATCCTCCTGCCTTGGTAACAGGGTGTTAACCAAGGGGTAATAAGGAAACATTACAGTGGAAGCTCTAGGAGTTTCCAGTAACACTGAAAGTGCTGTGTGCTACTTCGGTAAAATGTATGCCAGAAAAGATGGAGGCAAGCATGACTCCAAAACAATATACCAAAAAGAGATCAAAAGGGTTCCCAAGATCAGAGTAAAAAAATTAGTTATTGGGGAAAAGGGTCCAACTCACTCAGGAGAATCAGACAAAAATCCAATAGTCCAGCGAAACGTGCTGGGGGACTCACAGGTGGAGAGAATTTCACTCAAGAAGGAACATCTACTCTATCATAGACAATTCTGAAAGAGACAGCATTAAGCCCTGGCAGACCTGCAAAGAGACATCCTTGCAAACCTCTCATGTGAGAGACAAAGCAGGCATGTGCAGCTTTGCACCGAGGAATGAACTCTAAAGTAGACTACACCAAACTGTGACAAGCCACTATGTATGCATGCCTGGTCAACTGCCCTGTGTGTTAACGTGGGTCCCTGTGAGAAAGAGGGCCTGTAGCACCTCAGGTCTTGCTGCTGAAGAACCTTTAAATAACCAAACCACTGGGCGACAAATAAAAGTGTCAGCTGCCCTTGACAGTACAGGGACATCATTTGGGGATTGCTAGGGGTTGCAGCGATGACCGCTGCGGTCTCCCCTGCGACCCCTATATTAAAACATATTTTTAAATGTAAGCTCCTGGGCACTGACATAGTGGGGGGCCCGCCACACCAGGTCTGGGGTGCCCCGGCCCAGTCCTCACCCATCAAGGTGAAGGCAGGGCCGGGGCTTGTAGCGCAAGAAGGAGGCGCTCACTCGGGTTTGGAGCTGACCGTGACATGTGGCATGCGTCGCATGCCATGTTCAGCTCCAACCCCTACTGAGTATTTGAATGTTCTGGGTAGGTATGTGGGTGTGTACCTGCGTGGAGAATTCAGTGAAAGTGATGTAAGAGAAGGTTTATGAGTGAGGGACAGGTGAATGAATGAGTAGGATTGTGATTGTGTGTTTTTGAATGTTCTGGGTGTGTGGGTGGTTATGTGCCTGTGTAGATAATGCAGTGAGAGTGGATATAAGAAAAGGTGTATGTATGAGTGAGAGACTGGCGGGTGAATGAGTAGGAATGTGATAATCTGTTTTTAAATTTTGTGGAAGGGTGGGTACCTGTGTAGATAATGTAGTAAGAGTGGATGTAAGAAAAGGTGTATGAGTGAGTGATCCGTGTTGCCCTGTGGATCTGGCTGTCCACAATTCCGTGGTTGTATCGATGGTTTATGAAGTCTGATCTCAAAATATGTATGTTTTTATCACAGCCCCTTGTTTCTGAGCATATTCAATTGTAATGTAATGCATAAGGCTGTGAAAGTGGTGCATAGTATATTGGATCAGAGTTCTGGCTCCCCGAATCTTTCTAAGTCCAGCCCGCCAAAAGACGCGAGCCCTCTAGCCCAGGAGACGGCGAAAGACTGAACGTCTGACTCACCGAAGGGCAATGAGACACCGCCGGTGCCCTTAACCAACAGGAAGAGCAGACACTCTATCTTACCACATCGTACCTTGCCTAACTTGGAAGGCCATGAGTCGATACTAAATTCCCCTCAGCAGGGGGATAGAGGTCCTGAGGGCCACTCGGATCAGAGTTCAAATTCCACTCCTAAGAAACTGCACCTGATGTCTATCATGTCCACCATTACCATTGCTCTCGCCCCCTTCGCAAAATTATACGAAGGTATAAACGACACCTTGAGAGACCACACATCCCTCATTGCCATGATGCACACCAAATTAATATTCTTGGAAGGATTTGTGACAGCCCTAGAAGAACCATCCCATCTGGCTCAAAAGATCAACGCAGTTTTTCTGTACATGGGCTGCCAAACTACAAGTGCACACAAACCAGAGTAGTTTGTCAACAACAGTTCGGCCACTACAAGCCCTCCAGCGCCCTCTCAAAAGACGGAATCTTCAACGCAAACATCCGGCATAGCAAACCGATTAAAAGCTGTTGAATTGCAAAAAACAAAGCCCACAGGCGCGAAAAGGCATAACGCTGCCGACAGTCAACCTAGAGGCTCTACTAACGGATGTGTGGTCCTGAAACTAGCTGACCAACTGCAGCATTCTCCTTCCCTTCATCCAACTCGGATTGTGTCAATCGAGAATAGTCATGATGAGCCTGCCAAAAAGGATTACTGGATCTTTGAGTAAAGAAACCCTAAATTCGCCGTGTTAAAGCCCAACACTATAACCCGTTTAACAGAGGACCCTACTACCCCAGACCTGGGCCCAAAAGAAGCGGATTCAACGACCATCCACGATGACAGTTCACCAAAAACGGTCAAGGATCACCGTTTGGTAACTGAACGTCGCCTCCCACTCGGAGCTGTCTGTGATAATGATGACTCAAGTCCTGTTTCCTCCAGACACATTAGTGAAACATCAGCAACCCTTACGGACTTGATCAATCTCTCACAACACCCAATCATGGAGGTAGACGAAGACGACTTGGGCCCTCTCAACCTAAATTTAGGTAAACGGGCCTTCCAAGATAACTCGAAAACAGCGGCAAGGATGGAGAAATTCTCAGGCATGTCCCACCCCTTGGACTTCTTAACACTATCTGAAAAAAGGAAGAGTGTTTTAAAAAAAAATCAGTGGCTCGCCACTCCCAGCGCCCAACAAGACCAGTTAAAAACCACTGACAAGCAAATCCACAGGCCTAAATCCCCCGTACGAGATCCAAGAGGGCTTTCGAAGGAACAGACAAAGCTCGCCATCCCAGCTTTGCCTCAGTGCAACAAAGATCCCTCCACTAACAAACCAGGCTATGTCAGCGTTCCGAGACACCATTCACCCAAAACATGCTCGAGAAGTTCTACTCCTTCTTAAAGCCGGCATGGAGCCTCCCGGCATACCCACAAGGCTGGCCGTCAGAGAATCGACCAGCAAGGGAATGGGGTCGTTCATGTTCGAATCTGTATTGGACAAAAGCAAAAGCTTGATCCTGAATCATAGAACAATAGTACAGATCTTCCACAGTATTCCAAACCTCCGTCAACTAGTGTCTGAAGACATCCAAATCGTGGAATTTGGTATAAAACATCGAACTGACTGTGTCTTTCTTCACATACCATTCCAAGTGGTTCGATCAATGCTGCTTAATGAGATAGAAAACCTCAGAATCTTGGGATACGACTTAACCCTGGCTGAACAACCAAGATCTTCAGCCCCTCAAAGGGAACATTTAACAAACAGAGCACCTGCCCAGCCCCAAAACACTCGCAAGGAGCTTGGGAACCCCACTTTGAGTAAAAATGAGCTACCGACGGCGACGGAAACGCCGATCTATCTCGACCCACTGAACATAGGAAGAAAACCATCCGGCCCTCGACCAGCAATCACGATTACTGTGACTCAAGAAAACATGTTCCATGACGGTCCAACATCAGGGCGAGTGGAGGATAATGAAACAAATGAACCCTTGGTCGAAGATTGGTCCTGGATTCAAGACGCCCTTTGCAACAGGAAACATAGCCACTTAGCATGTCGCAAATTGCCCTCCCAGGCAGCCCAGACTAGACTACCTCGGAACTCTGACCCCCTTCAACGCGATCTACAAATTAAAGCGAAACCTCTGAGGCTGGCATGTTGGAACACTAGAGGTTTTCACTATCTAACGGCGGTAAATTTGGGCGATTACGACATAATCTGCTTACAAGAGACTTGGCTAACTAACCGGCCTCATTTAGATGAATACGAAGTCATCTCAGTCGACGCAGCAAAGGGTGAAAAGGGTCGCCCCTACTCAGGACTCTTGATAGCTGTTAGAACTGGAGTGGGCCTGTCCATCACCAGAATTATCCACTCAGACCTCTTTTGCTTGGCAGCCATCATTGAATGGCCAATAAACTGTGAAGTCAGTAAAATCAAACGTCCCGGAAACTTGCTATTAGCGACATGCTATTGGAATCCGTCAGCAATTTCAGATGTCAAATTCATCGACCTGGTCACTCGAATACTTGACAACACCGCGGCAGAAAATGGGATTGACTCTATTATAATTTGTAGAGATCTAAACATAGCGCTCGAATGTTCAACCCAGGGCGCAAAGCTCCAGAAAATAAACAACACGGCAGCTTCAAGAGGCCAGAAATGGTGAATATTTATGAAGGCCAGAGGTCTTCAACAAGGAAAAAAAAAGGAGGGCCCTGACCAAACAAACATTCCTACATGGGAAAGAGACTCTCAATCTGCTGATTTGGATCACGTCTTCGTCACTCCTGATCTTTTACAACTAGTCTCCTGCATGAGTGTCAGAAGGACCATCAACAGCGATCATAACATTGTAGAGCTAATGCTTCCCCAGGTAAACACCGCCTGGCATTCTACCATGATGACGGGCGTTGAGACAAACAACGCGGGCAACAGACTGCGCCTGAAACCTGAAGACATAATAGCTCTTACAAAATCTTACTTCGAAGTGTGAAATCCAGGCAAAGAAGATCAAACAACTATTGACTACAGGCCGCTGCTTCTTCCATTCAATAGCAGCACCTCAAAGAACAGAAACATCATCGCACGACGACATACATTTGACCCTATTGTACATGACAATAAAAGGTCATTGAGGCACATTAAACGGCAGGCTGCAAAATCAACCAACTCTGATTTCAAAGCCAAAGCTGCAAGTTCTATCAAAGCTTATAAATCTTGGATAATAAACCACAAAAATACGCTACTGCAGCAAGATGCTGAGCAAATGCTTAGAACTCTCAGCGGGAAAAAATCTCAAGAATTTTTGTAATTGATCAAAAGTGCCGTGAAGATAAACCTTGAGGTAACATCAAATAGTGTCAATGAAAGGGCCTGGACAACCCATTTCTCCTCCCTCTTCACTGACCCAAACCACCGTCGTGAACATGCAGAACCAAATGAATTGGGTCTTTCTTGGGGCTGTGATTACGAAGCATCTGACATAATGGAAAAAATAAAAAAAACTCAATAGATCAAGGGCACCTGGCCTGGATGGCCTGACAAATGCCATATTAAGAGAATACCCACATGAATGGTCGCTTTTTATCCAGGCCATTTTTTGCAACATCTCGAAAGAAAGGCTAATCCCACCTTCATGGAAGCTTGCGGTAATAGTCCCTATCTACAAGAAAGACAAGTCTGACCTGAAGAACTTCAGACCGATAGCGTTGCTGGACATGATAGGAAAAATCTTTGGAACCTTTCTCCTGGATAAAATGTTGGCTTAGACTGTAAACATCAACGCGATCGACCCATTCCAGACGGGATTTGTTAAAACTGTGGGTACCTCTGCAAACATCATGCTTCTAAGCATCCTGAAAGATAAGACTCATTCTAGCAAAGAACAGCTCTTCATGGCCTTTGTGGACCTCGTCCAAGCGTTCGACAGAGTTGATCGCCAACTCCTCTGGAAAATGTTGGTAGCCTTAGGATGCCCGGAAGAACTAATGGGTCCCTTAAAAGTGCTCCACATGCACACTAAAATCCAAGTCTGATTGAAACAAGCAGGGCTTTTGTCATCTCAAATCCCTACACATCATGGAGTAAAGGCAGGGCTGCCCCCTGGCTCCGGCCATATACAACCTTTTTACCTCGGACATCCATCATTTTGAGCCTACGTTGAGATCTTTTCCTCCCACAATAGGCGGGGAGAAAGTGACTCGCCTGGTTTACGCGGATGATCTCATATTAATAGATCAAACAAGAATTGGCTTTCAAAGACAGCTGGACAGCCTGTTCAGATATACCGCCATGAACCATCTTGAAATAAACCAAGCAAATACCAAGATAATGCGATTCAAACGAGGGTCCCAGAAGACCGAGCCTTTCACTTGGCACGTGGACTCCAACCCGATAGAAAAAGTCGAGATATTTAAGTACCTGGGAACAATAACTAACAACAGCCAGTTAGAGACCGCGTTCCTGGAAGACCTTCAAAACAAAGCAAAACAACTGGCTAGCCAAGTTAAAATCATGGGCGTTAGATTTGGTTGATTTTCCCTGGCAGCTGCCATAACGTACTACAAGAGGAAGATCATTCCATCTCCAACATATGGTACTGACGGTATCCTGGGCAACCCTGTAGAGACCTGGGGACGCCTAGAATCAATCATCTGAAAAACACTAAACCTTCCAGATTCAGTTCAGATCGACGTCCTGCGCAGAGAACTATCACTATCATCGATCCAAGTAGTAGTGGACTGGAAAATGTTATCTCTGTTCCAGAAAATAATTATACCGAATGGTCCAAAGGTGTTGGGCCTAATCAACAGAGAAATCATGAACAAACCGTTCACTCGCTTGTCCCACTGGGTTATCCATCTTAAAACAACCCTGGCAGATCTGTGTTGCTCTGAAGAAGATCTCATCACAAACCAATGCGTGTGAAGGAAAAACTGTTCCACGCGGACTGGGTTCGAACTTTGGAGAAGGCAAACGCTTCTAAAATGGTTTAACAGACACCATATCATGCTTTGAAGTTAAACGACTTGCAGCCTTACCTCCTCAAATTTCCAGATCCCGGCTACAGGGACACGTTCATGAGAGCCCGTCTCAACCTAATTCAAACCAACGAAATTCAGACCATAAGAGGCTTGAACCTATCACTTGGTTGTCAATTTTGTAAGATTGAGACAGAGAAAGAAACTATCCATCATGTGATGATCAATTGCCCTGGTTTGATCGCAGAGCATCAGCAGTTCTTAACACCACCTTTCCATTCTCTGCAAACACTGGACGATGATCAATGTTGGCTTGCATTGATGAGTGGCATTTCTACGTCATGGGTGATCGCAGTAGTCCGATTTATCTGGAAAGTATATCCACCGACTAGTGCTACCCTCCCTAACAACACGTAAATTAAAAAAGCCAGAAACATTCTAAGGCTGGAAACTGTTAGAACATGACCAAAACAGGTCTTTGGAGTGTATGTGGAGTTCGTTTTATGTATGTTAGTACTTTTGTAAAAATTGCCAAGCAATTACATTTCTAATTAAAAAAATAAAAATACTTAATGCTTGGCTCAGAAACAAGGGACCGGGATACAACCACAGAATTGTGCACAGCCAGATCCAGAGGACAACACAGATCCCTCAGAGCAAACTCTTAGAATACAGAGCGAAAGAGACATAAAGCCGGGTGTCAGTGGTATTCGCATACAATTCAGAGCTTGAAGCCCTGTGCAAGATTGCCAAGGAGCTCCAACACATCCTGCAACAAGAGGAACATCTGAGAGAAGCTTCTCCAGAGATGCTTCTCCTTGCTTTGAGACAACCAGCCAATCTGAAGGTTAATGATTGTCAGAAGCAAACTGCACACAAATGGCACAGATTATGGAACTGTACCTTGCAGAAACAAACGATGCCTAACCTGCCTGCATATCAACATTTCAGACACAATCCAAATACCCCACACGGTGCAGGAGTACAACATTATTGGATGGTTCACATGTGCATCCAGCAATATTGTTTACTTGATTATGTACCTGAAATGTCCCGGACGTGGCTACTGTGTTGGCGAAACTAGTCAAGCTCTACATAAACGCATGAACCTCCATCGTCAAAGCGTAAAGCAATGCACTAACCAGATTCCAGTGGGTGAGCATTTTTCAGAAGCTGATCATACCCTTGCTGATCTCAAGATTGCTGTACTGCGGGGTCATTTCAGGACTGACAAAGACAGAAAGACCTATGAATTCAAATGTATGCATATTTTCCAGAAACTGCGAGGGGGCTTGAGCAGACATGAGTCACTATTCTAACTAACACACTTTCATCCTTTTCACTCATAGAGATTCAGGGGTCACAACATCCAGACCTGACACTTGCCATCATTTGTTTCCAAAGCCATTACAGACATTCAACTGGCACTGCACCAGCCCCACCAGCCTCTCTAAGGCAATTCATTGTTGTCAAACTCCCTCCAATGCAGCCCCATCTGCCAAAAGCTTTCCATGACCATTGTCCCTAGTCAAACCCCACCCTTTCCTCTTGATTGGGATATAACACAATCCCAATACGGTATTTGGCACAAAGTTACCCCACTGGGCTACACAGTCACAAACTGGCTGTATATCCCCTTTTTCAGACCTCTAGAGGCACAAACCTGATATGTTGATGACTGTGCTGTCACTGACCTTGTGAGGGGATTGGCCTGACATACCTAGCTTCAACTGGACTGCATACAAAATGACTGACACCTAACCAACCCCTCCTGCCTTCCTGAGAGCACACTAAGAGGGTGGTCTGTTTTTTCATTTCTTTTCCCTGCTCTCCACTTTGCCCTATTTGACAAAGTGTACCATTTATGCCTTGAAGATTGCAATGTGTCTGGGAGGTGAACATCCACATGCCTTTCTGAGCCAAACTACAAATCAGGTACAGAGAGGCACAGATAACGGGGTATCTGCAGGAGGGGTTATGAAAGCTGTAATGCTGTGATGTTTTCCAAATGCTTCATTTCAAGTCTGCCCGAGGAAGTGGAGACATTCAACAAAAGCTTGCAAATATGCAAAATAAATGACTTTGTTAGCCTAATTAAAGTATAGACGCGTTGTTTTCTTCTGGATCAACATATATATGGGAGTAGTTTCTTACCTGTAACTCCATTTCTCCAGCGTTGGTATCTTTAATGGATTCACATGTTGTGAATATTTCCCGTTGCCAAGCTGGGAATCCCCGATTACTTTAATTTTGTACTTTTCTATGGAAAAACGTTGACACCTTGAGTGTCCCAACAACGTCATTGTGGGTGCTTTTGGTCCCTGCCAATAGGAAGTCGAGTGCATAGCTCTGCCCCAGCAGCTTCCCCTCAGATTTTAATCACACAACGTGGAGGACAACCCCCTGTAGAGGATGTTTGCTTGGAGGGGAAGGGTGGAGGGTGCATGTGAATACATGAAAGTTACTAACGCTGGTGAAATGGAGTTACAGGTAAGAAACTACTCCTTTCTTCAGCATTGGATCTTTCATGGATTCACATGCTGTGAATAGATTTTATAGCACTATACATGTCTGGAAGAGAAAAAATCAGGCAAACAAAGATTTGAAACCTTTGCATTTTAATGCTAATGCCAGAAGTATACATACGTAATTACAAAAATTACGGAAGCTGCCGGGCTTACCTTACCGGAACAGCCGTTGAAGGACTGCTCGTCCCATTTGCACGTCTTCTGCGTGCAGTTGTTGCAGGCAGTAGTGCCTAGTGAATGTGTGAGGCACTGCCCATGTTGCTACCTGGCAAATGTCTTTATTGTCCCCTGCCGACCAGAGAGCTACCGAAGCTGCTGTGGCTGTGGTAGAATGTGCCCTGACTGCAGTCTCCAGTGGCCTATTGGCCTTTGCGTGGCAGAAGGAAATTGTTGAGGATATCAACCTTGCGATACTCTGCTTTGTGATGGCTTTCCCCCTGTTCGAACGCGATAAAGAACTGTCTTGCTGCTCTAAAGGATTTTGTCCGGTCCAGGTAGTATTTTATTGCCCTTTTTACATCTAAGGAGTGCAATGCTCTCTCCGCTGGGGAGTTGGCATTCTGGAAGAATGTAGGTAAGGTGATTGTTGCATTCTTGTGGAATTCAGATGGCAGTTTCGGGATAAAGTGAGGATTGGTGGAAAGGATTACTTTGAACTTTGCAAATCGGAGGTACGGAGGGTCCACCACTAAAGCCTATAGTTCAGAGACTCGTCTGGAGGACGTAGTAGCGATCAGGAGCACCACTTTCCAGGTCACAAACCTGAAGAGAGAGGTTCAAAAGGGGGTTTCATGAGGCCGGCTAGGACCAGATTTAAGCTCCAAAGCGGTGGTATTCTTTTATTCGGTAGAAAAATTTGAAAAAGCCCCCTTAGGAAGTGCTTGAGCAGCCAGTTGCTGTAGAGAGGAGGTGTTCCTATTTTTCTGGTGAACCTGGAGAATGCTGCCAGGTGTACTTTTATGGAGGAGATTGCAAAACCTTCCTTTGCCAGCTTCAGTAAATAGGGAAGAACCTGTTGTGGTCGTATTGGATGCCACTTCCCGTCTGGCTTTTTTACTACGAAGTATCTTGAGTATACTCCTTTTCCCCTTGATGAAGGTGGACCACTTTCTATTGGCCATTTTTTAACATTTGACGCACTTATTGTTGAAGAATTTGATGCCACTGTTACGGGAGGTAAGGGTTTCTGTGTGCATTTGAATTCCAATATATGGCTGTGTTGTATGGCATCTAGCACCCATCTGTCTTTTGTAATTGCTCACCACCATTCGAAAGGAAGCGCCACATTTCCACTCACTGGTGTGCATTTGAGGCAGTCATTGCTGGGCTTTGTTTTGCCTACCTGCGTTTGGTTTGTGCTTGGCGGTAATCCATGCCGCTTTGGGAGGACTGGTAGTTCCTTCTATATCTGTTGGAGTAGTAGCCGGTTCTTCCGTAGTTCTTGGCATCCCTTGAGAAAGACAACCTGGTTTGACCCGAGGATCCCCGAAGAGGACGAAAAGACCTTCTGCCCTGTAAGGCAGTTAATGATTGAGCTGTATCAGAGTCTGCCTTATTGCCTTAGGTGCCTTATCGATTTTGTCACCAAAAACGTTCTCTCCCTCGAATGGCAACAACCTTATGTTGGCACCTCCTGCCTAAAGTCGTTGCGACGTAGCTATCCTTGTCTTTTCAGGACAACCTCATTACACATCTGCTTGAATCCCATCTCTGTGAGATCTCCTGCAATGTTGATCCTGTGGTTTGAGGCCTCCTCGCCCTCATGTATAATTGTCATGGCCTCCTTTCGCTGTTGTTCTGGAAAATGCTCTAATGTGGGAGCCAGCCAGTGCCACATTTTGCAGTCATAGTGAGCCACTATCACCAGGGCGTTGGCCGCTTTAACTGTCGTTGCCCCGATGGTTATGTAAGGAAGGCATGGTATCAAGAAAAGACAGACACGAGTGATCACAGTTCAAGGGTGTTTATTAAACTGTATAGGTAGGGTGAGAACATGCCTATTAAAACCTAAATCTAAGATGGGAGCAAGCTACAACCATCACATCAAATAAAGCAGTCCTAGTGGCGTCTTGTCAAAATAAAAAGGACTAAAAAAAAGCAATTGCCAATCCTTACAACCAAATATCAAAAAGAGTGTGAGATAGGATTCTCAATAAAGAAAAAAGTTTTCACAGATGATAAGTCCGGATGTGGTAGGCGAGGGTCTCCCTTCCCCATGTTTTGAGCACGGGACAAGGTGGGACTCCTGAGCACAGAACACGCTCAAGCTTTCCGAGCATGAGACAACAGTTTGTCATGGTCATCAGACCAATGACACAGACCTTACAGGGTCACACATACAGGGGGCCTGATGGACACAGTTCTGGCGCCTTTGGCGCCAGATTCATAAAGAACAATAAACAAGACACTCATTTGAGGAAGAAATGCTTTTATTATGGACGTGGCATCTTCATTTTGGGTGCATAGTGTATTTCACATGGAAATTTCATCTGTAACACAGCCCCACGTGTATTCTTGGGTGGGGCTACTGTTATTGGATTGCCTGGCACGTGCTGACTCACTAGGAGTGGCAGGGTGTGGCAGGCAAGCCCAGCCTAGTGGGCGTGCCCACGATCACAGCTATAAAAGCTGTTCAGATCCCTGAGGCAGACGCTTTGCGTTATTCTGCACTTCCATGCAGCGTAACGCTCACCGCCGCCTGGGATTCAACTTACCCATGTAAACCTTGTCTCCTGCCTGCCTCCATACTTACCACCAGGGGAATCCTGCTCTCACCTGTGCGTGTCTTCATCTTGGCACCGCAGCTCACCTCGAAATCTTGCGGAGTGCAGATATCTTCATCTGGGTACCGCGGCTCACTTCCTCATCAGCCGAAATGCTGAAATCTTCGTCTAGGCACCGCAGCACGACACGCTTCAACCGCTACCACAGCACCTGCAAATAAAAACGAAAGGCAAGGTTAGACACTAAACAGACATTGGTCGCGCTACCACCGAACCTCGCACTTTCCCATAACCATCACTCAGCTGTTGTCGGACATTGCAGTTTCAGTCATCTATCTCCCGGCCACGTTCCGCGCCTCCATAGTTGCTTTGAGCCACATTTCCAGCTATTGGGAAGAAAACAGAAGAGAAAATGTTATTCAGGAATTAACAACAACACCGAGAGCAATAAAATCAAGACAGGAAAACAGAAAGGGGAAAATGCAAGAGACATTGAGAGAAAACAGAAACAGGGAAAAGGCAAGAGACATTAATAGACACCACCAACCAGGAGAGCATAGACGCAGATGGACTGGACTACTACTTACCCGTATCAGTGAAGGAACTAGATCTCTCCAACAAGCGCCCCTGCCAGAAGTAGCAGGACAGAGAGCTCATCATCCATACTTACCAGGTGAGCCTTCTGGGCCGGTACGTGCCCACTGAAACCGCACCTTGGGTAGAAGGGTTGGAGAGGTATAACAGTCACCAATCAGTGCACTCACGTTTTCTCATATCCACGCAGGAGCAGTGCCACCAATTGTCGCCGCCCGCAGCTTGTCTGCAGGGGGAGAGACCTGAAGGAGGAGATCTTATTCCTGGTAGGGCTGCAACCTTGCCCCAACGCCTCTGCAGAGACCAGGTGAGTGTAACACAGTTATGCTTTAGGTATCAGGGCCATCGGTGGTTAAGTCTCTTTTTCTACAAAAATGTCTTACCTCCGAGAACCTGATGAGTTTCAAATAATAAACAAAAGTTCCTTTATGCTTGTACGTTGGGTGATGCCTTTTCACACCTCGGTCCCCCTCTTCCGGGTTCAGACCTTTCTCGAATGTTAGCCTCCATCCGTCGGGTTCACTACGGCTTTCAACACAATCTCCTCTGTGACATTCACGAATCTCAATGTCTTTTTCACCAGTTCACTGTGCACAACCCTCTGCCGGGTACACTCTTATCAACGTACTATTTATCAGGACTTTTGACTTCGCCCCCTCTTAATCGGCATCCCTCGGGCTGGTTCAATTTTGCCAACTTTGTCAATCATTAAATTCCTTGAACAGTTCTTATGATGCAGGATTCACTTCCCTTAGTTTCACGATCATCTGCCGGTCAAATAGATTTGACTGTACAGAGGATTTTACTAGAGCCCGTATGACCACTTTGACCCTCTTCTCACCTTTCCCAAGGCTTTCTGGTAACAGTAGTTTCAACAATAGGGTAATCACCTTGAGTTTCCTGAATGAACAACCACGTAGTTCTGACTCCTCTGTAGCTGGTTTTCCCCTTTCACATTAACAGTTCTTTGTACTTTCTGAAATCGGCCATTTACTACTTTTGTTCAACACAGTTTGGTTTCTTATCAGCTCTCTCCTCGACACACCAGCTGTGATGAACCACTTGGCTTTTATCATATATCTGGAGTCAAGTCCAGTACCACGTTGGCAAGTGTCTCTCCCCGGCTTGGTTATCAGCAGAGGAGGGCCCTGTGTACCGTTGACATCTGCTGCAACACACGTTGGCTATTGTTCGCGGTCTTACAATACCTTCCGTGGAGGTTTCACTGGCCTTGGTCGGGAAGGGCAAGGTCGCTTCTCTCCTTGTTACCCACTCGGTTTGTGCCGTCTTTCTCCCCTCTTGAACTGCTGTGCTGAGTTAGTTCTCTCGTTGTGCGGTCTGCCTTGCTCGTATGGTGCTCTCGTGCTCCACCTTCGATCCCTGTGGGGAAGGGAAAGGGCCATCAGGTGTGTCTGATCCTGGTCAACTGCCTGGCTATGCCTGATTCTTGTGTTGGGACATGTCAGGTAAACGGCTTTGCTGTTTATCCTTCATCTTTCGTGGTGTGCGAAAGTGTTTGTGTCGGAATGTCGGAAAAGGAGGGGTAGAGTGTTTGAGTATCCTACATGGTAAGTTGTGGAAAAGGTGTTACAAAAAAGGGGATACTGAGTCTCACCCATCGCTGTCCCACTTCCACTCCCCGAGGACCCCCCCATGCAGGTGATCATTCCTCACTGGTTACCCCCAGGAACTGGATCAAATAGCGATGGTCGTGTCCTGGCCACCCGGATGACAGATTCCCGGGGACCTGTAAAGGAGACACCTTCAGGTTTCTCACAGTTAGCACTTCTTTCTAAAAGCATCTATTTTTCAGCCCTCATTCTCCCGAGGTGTAGAGCATTTGTGTTGTGCACGTGCCTTGCGACTTGCTGCTGCTGACGTTACCAACTCCGGAGAGGGTTGAAAGGTTAGGCATTTTGGGGTTGTGTGCGGTGCCTTGAATTTCTTGTCTAGTCTTCCTTTTACTGCAGGTTCAGTGAAAGGATGTTTCAGGGTTGGTAACCCCTCTTGACAGACACGATCTACGATGGGTATTGCAAATACAGCTTTTCAGCGCTTATCCATGTGATCAATGAGAAAACAGTCTTTCTTTTCCTCTGCCGGTGTCAGCCCAAATTATTGGTACGCCTTTGAGACCATGGCGTGGAAAGCACAAATGTCCTCTGGAGGAGAGGGTTGTGCTGGACTGCCTTGTGTTTCCTGGTCTGGGCCATCTCTATCCCACATAGCATCTTGGTGAGGAGAGTTGGAAGAGGTGGAAGAGATTGTGTCCCTTGGACCTGTATCCTGGTCTGTATCCATTATTTCCCATTCGTCTTGTTTGCCTATTAGTGGACTATCTCTTCGTGGAGGTGGAGGCCTGGGTGGAGCTTGCGACCTGTGTGCTGAACCTGAGGGTTTGGTGTGGTCCCTGGACGAGTGTCCCTGATCTCTTCCTTGTACTTCTTGCTGACCTGATGTTACCTGGTCTCTCCTGCATTGAGGGATCTCCTGAGGCTGGGGAGGTGGGAGCCTAGCATTGAGTTGCCCTAATAGACTTTGTAGAGTTGAAAGGACTTGCAGAGATAGTAGAGATTGCAGATTTATAAGAGGGTATGTTGGTGTCCTACCTCCTGTTCCCGATGGTCTAAAGGGAAAACGAAGGGGTACACTTTGTAGTCTTACTAGTGTTCCTTCCCCTCTTCATTGGAGCCGAATGTAAGATCTGTCCTGTGCATGGGGTTGTTTCTGTAAAGACTGGAGGGGGGTCTGTACTTCTGCTCTCTATATGATAGAGGAGAGGCACAAAGGACCCCAGCCAAGATTCTCTATTACGGTAGCAATGGACGAGCAATCAAGGCCTAGCTTCTCAGAAGGTGATGCAGACTGGTTCCTAAGTACAGTGTAGTCCCCAAGCCCCCACAAAGGAATGTCCACACACTTTATTAGTTAAAACACAGTCTTTATATAATTAAGTTCAAGGTTATGTACACTATCACAATAACTCACTTTGTGCTCAGAAAATCTAAAATAGCAGATATATACAGTTCTAAAGTGGTACCACAATTATTATCAGATCTCATTAAAGTGCATCAACTATACTCTGGTCAAATGTCACACAGATCACTTAATAAAGGCAACCAACAATAGACATAGGAGGAAAGCAGTTGGTTGGAACAATTGGCACAATACTGGCCCCGTTACCTTGACACAGTTCTGTGTGGAGATCCCCCCACCTAGGCAACCTGTAAGATAAAGATATATCACAAGCCCAGTCCATATATTGTTCTAGAAGACTTTTTTCCTTCTAAGATAGTTTTACAACACCAATGTACCTGGAATAGCAGAGTTCATCGTCGGATCGCCAACGGATCCTTCTTGAGCGGCTCCCTTTAAGGCAAGAGCCACAGATCGTCGAGATACCACGAGGAAAACTGGTTGAACGACGACGGTGAGGTGGCAGCTTTGTTCCTAGCGGTGCTCGTCGACGACGGAGTGTTGGCATCCTGCAAGGAAGAGGCGTGCGGGGCACCTCGGTGACGATAGTTCAGGACCGTAAAGAGATTGTGAAGAACTGTGGCCCAGCAAGGGCGTCGAGTCGTCTGGTGTCTCTACGGCCGTCAGGTGGCGAGAAACCCACCGGCGGATGTTCCTCGGCGTGTCAGCGGCCTCGAATTTCTCCGGTGGGACAAAGTGGTTGATGGCGCAGGCGAGAGCATCCTTGGATCAAATGTTACTTAGGCAAGGGAGCACGGCGGCTCCGGTCGGCAGCTGCGGTCGTCGACGGTGATGGACAACAGTATCCGGGCGCTTCTCCTTGTGATTCCGCCCGGTCCCCGTCTCCGGTCGGCAGACTGTCATAGGTCTGTCTACCAGGGAGTTTTGGCAAAGATCAGCTGGTGCACAATGGTCCCACGTAGCTCAGGAAGAGGGCGCCTAACCAGGTCCTCTCTGGGTCAGTCCTTGGAGAAAAAGCAGCTTTCAGATCGACAAAGTAGAGCAGCAGCAAGACTTCTCTTCCAGCAGGGCTTCAAGGTTAAGCTTCAGTTTCAACTCCAGTTTCTCTTCAGCTTCTGAGCATGAATTCTAGCAGTGAGAGGGCCCCAGATATACTAGTTGATCTCCCATTCATTCTGCTGGGTCACACTAAGGCAACCAATTGGTCAGAAGGGCATTCATGCAGGCAGGCAGCCAATCAGGTGCATAGTGCATTCAGGCCATTCACTTCTCTCCAGACACTCACAACAAATTATGTGTATTGGGACAAGTACCCAGCCATTCAACACTCCACACTGCATTCATACCAGTTTCGGGCAGGGCTGTCGCAGTCATTGTGTCAAACACCAGAAACCAGACATCCACAACAAGAAGTGAATATTGGTCACACACTCCATTCACCCAGGTCCCACCCACAGGGTATACCCACAACATACAGTCACTGGGAAGGCTCCAGCCAGTCTGACCTGGCCTTCACAACAACACCATATATGGAACTTCCACCCAACAGCCAGTCCAAGGCAAGAGGCAGAGTTAGGGCTTCCCAGGACTTTGGGAAAACAAGGTAACGGGCAGCAGAAAGCAAGAGGCCACAGGGGCCATCTTGTTTTCTATCAGGAATCAACTGATTCCAATGGCAGGGCCTGGGTATCCCAAAATGGAGGATACTCAGAGCACCTGTCAAATTCAGCATGGAGCTGCCACAAGCCCATGCCCTGCTCTGTGGGCCACCCACAGGTGCCCAAAAACATACACTAGGGGCACAGGGTTGTACCCCCACCCATGGGTGCCATAAGGGTATCCCATGGGTCTGTACACCAAACCAAAAGAGAGAGCTGCACCGCCAGGAGTCCCACATGAACTCCTACATGGAAAACAAGACAGAACACATGATAAAAAGTAGCAAAGGACAAGGATATGGAGGCCCTGTCCCTCCGATGCATTTCCAGCATCACAGTATCATCATGCATTCTTCGGAATCCAAATCCGTGACTCCTGGGCACTCCTCTCTAGGAGGTTCAAAGTCAGATGTTATCTCATTTTGTAGGATTTCATCAGGCATGATTTTGGTGTATTTTTTGGGTGACACGCCTAGAGGGAGTTGCCTGGGCTCTATTGGTTCTTTCGTTGGAATTTTCAGTATTCCTTTACTGGAGGATAGTATATTTTCGGGATGAACCGTGGCTTGAGCCATGGTAGATCTCTTTGATGGGTGTGTGTGTGTACTACTGCTTCACTCCCTGGAGATTTTTGTTTTTTCGTCTTTCGACGAGTGGTTTGTCGATGAGTGATGTCCTGATTTAATTGTCAGAGTATGTACCATCGACGATTTCATTGTCGGAGCATGTCTCTTGGAGGACTCTTGTTCAGAGGAGGATCTATGCCCTTCTCTGGAGGTTTGAGACTCTGACGATGAGTGGTGTTTCTTCTCCGTCGACGAAGGTGGGTTCTTTGTGGACGATTTGGTCTTATGCTTATCTTTTGTCAGAGAGGATGTTGTCAACGAATGGGAGGTCGACTTCGTTGATGGGCTTGAGCCCTTATATGTATGCTTTGATGAGGATGGTATAGTCTTGGTCGGCGTCGTTTTCGTCGATGGGTTTTTTGAGGACTGTTTACACCCGGATTGAGAGCCTTTGCTGCTAACCTGTTTCTTCTTAGTAGGAGACCAGGGTTGTGAGGCAGTCTTATCATGGCTCGTTGACGATTTTGGCTCACCTGTTTTCTGTTTTTTCGTAAGTCGTTCTTCTGACCTGGACCTGTGGTTTTATGGTGAATGCTTATCAGGGGGTGGTGATAGCTCTCCCACACCTTGACAAGCCCACCTCCGACACCGGGTATGCCGCTTCATTTAGGCAAAAAATCAGTCAAAGATTCCTATCCTTGAGGATTTTCTGAGAAAAACCCTGACAGATTTCACATTCTTCTGAGGAATGGTTAGGGTATAAGCAGTATATGCAATCTACATGCCTGTCACATTCATAGATGCTTTTTAGGCTGTGCGTTCCACAGGGCCTGAACAAGGATTTTTTAGGTCCAACGGTCTCGATGTTCGTAGCCAACACCGTTGTCGGTTGCTCCGGTTTGGAATGTAGTGCAGAAAAATATATTTTTTGTGTGTAAAGATAATTTCTCAGTAAAGAGAAGAACTCAAGGAATCCGACCAGATAGACAGACGATTGAAATCTAAGGGGAAGCTGCTGGGGCGCAGCTATGCACTTAACGTCCTATTGGTAGGGACCAAAAGCACCCACAACAACATTGATGGGACACTCAAGGTGTCAACATTTTTACATCGGAAAGTACTAAATTAAAGCAACCGGGGAGTCCCAGCCTGACAACGAGGAATATTCGCAGCATGTGAAACCATGAAAGATCCATTATATATCTTGATCCAAAAAAGACAACTGAAAGATACCTTAGGTATGCTAGCAAAGTCATTTACTTACAACTTTCGCAATCTTTAGATCACTACATCAGGAATAGGAAGAATGCAGCTTTTGTAATAGCAGATCATTTTAAGAATATATGTATTTTTTATTTAGACACTACTTCTCGTAATGTAGCACTGTACTATTATTATTATTACAAATAATAATAATATTTTAAAATGAGCAGCACTGTAATCTGTTAAACCAAGCATGAGTGAATCTTTTCCTGCAATGCACACATACAAAAATCACTTCTGACAGATCCGAATTTTAGCAGTATGGGAAAAGAACAAACATTTAGGACTTTGCCCAGGATAACATAGTTTGGTTAAGTCAGGAAGTTTTCCCACTGCCGCCATTATAAATGCAGCCAATAGAATCCAGCTACACAATTTTATCTCAAGTCATTGCTTTCTCCTTAGTTGTCTTCAAAAGCTACAGTAGTTCTGTGTTTATTAAAACTGACTTGCAAAGTACCAAACCACTTGGTAAATCCACCAGCCAAACGTAAAATCTTTATAAAGACATGTTAGGCAAAATAAACGGCATTCCCTCTAAAAGGGCAAAAGAGCACATCCAAGAATGCCAATTTTTAAGCTGCTTACAAGGCAATCCAAAAAAGTAGTTGTAATAAATATCCATCTTGGTAGTTTTCCATAATAGATTATCCAATGCAAAGATGGAACACAGTCAAGTTAACACAGTTAATGTGTTTGTGTTAAAATCCATGAACTCCATTGATTTATCATAAATGACTATTTGAGATGTTGAACTACTTCCACACATCATTTACAATTGATTATTACCCAGCAGGGGTGGGTCCAGGGGCATCTGAACCAATCAGGCAGCTCAGAATGTGGGCTAGCCCCTCACGTTCAAACCTTCATCATAAGTGGGATGCCATCTTCCCTGTAGGGCAGGTGAGCCTTCTGTGCCCATACCTCCTTCTCCCTGCCCCTCCGCACCCCAACCCTGGCTGCACTTACCTGCAGCAACTTGGCCAGTCCTGGAACATTCATCTTTCCTGTCCTTGCCCTCTGCAGCAATGGCTATCATTTAAATGGACAAGAGACTACCAGTAGTTCCCTTCTCCCTCCCTTCTCCCTCTATCCACGGCACCCATTTTGCTTTGTAGTTTTTTTTAAAGTGGAGAAATGGCAATAGCACAATTTCTCCACTTAAAAGAAAACACTATTAGTAGCCCAGAAAGCATGCTGGGTTGCTAATAGCAATTTAACCACACCCGGGAGGGTATTACTGGACAGGGAACGGCCCAGGGCCCACATTTCAGTCCTCGCTTTGCTCGCACCTGTAACTCTGGCCCAAGCCATTACCTGACTGGAAAGGCCTCCCAAGTCAGAGTATATTGCTTATTTAGGGATGTGTGTTATGATACTTTCAACAGTATATTCTATAACATGCAAGACAATTATGTTAAGGTAGCGAAATAGGTTGCGCGCCTGTTGCAGAGAAGTGTAAGAACAAGAACAGAAGTTTACATATCATAGGTATGACATGGTGCTTCAACCTTTCGAGGGTAAATAAACAAGTATCACTGTTTTTAAAAATCTATCTGCACATGGATTCTATTATAGACCTCTTCTTAGGCTATCAGGATGTTCAAAATGCAGTTTATAATCCCTGTTCTAGATCACATTTCAAACAGCAAACATACTTGATTGGACATGCCCTATAATTCCACTTGGCGTATCATGCTCAGCACCTGAGTTGTATGTAAACAGCACTTTTGAGGCCTTGATTAATGATTGACTGGGCATTTTTGAAAGCCCGATTTTTCTCATTGCATGAGCTTCCAGATTGCTTGTTTTATTGCCAAAGTTCAAAAGTGTCACTTTTAAAGGATGGATTTGCCTTTGAGGCTGGATTGTAAAATAGACCATCTGGCCGCTCTAGATAGTAACCTTCTGGGAAGCCCACAGCTTTCATATTCTTGGTATGTCAGTTTGTTTTTTATAAGAATATATTGGAAGATTCCTCAAGGTGAGGGGGCTAGCTTGCTCCGAGTTGAAACTACAGTTAACTTGAAACACAATATCAGACTGAAATGAACACTTCAAAAATGTGCAATGTGAGATAACCATTTACCATAGTGTATACCAGAGGTGCACAACTGATTTTGACAGAGGGCCAAAAGTACCTTACATGAGGGCTATAGTGGGCCGAAAAGTAAATGTGGGCGGGGCGGTAGGCGGGGCGTGGAGTAGTAGGAGGCTTTTTAAACCCCCAATTTGTACTAAACTCATGGAAAAAGAATGTTTTTGAGGGGTAACGATCTTTATTTGCATTTCAAACTTACATTTTGTACTACACATTTTCCATTGTTATAATTTATTTCTATTTAGTTATTGTATCTCGCCCGTTTAATTAACTTATACATATTTTATTGACCCTAGATTGGACATGCCGTTATTTTGGACTGCTACAGTTTTCTATTTGGGTTGCCCAAGAGGAGTATGGCCTTCGTTGAGTCAGGTTTCCTCAAAAAGCCAAAGATGAACATCTAACTGTGCCTGTTTTAGCTTTATTATTGGGTTCACTCTTGGAGTGCAACACTATGCCCCATGGCCCCCTCACCCCTAACCAAACACTATGCCCCATGGCATCCTCACCCCCAACCAAACACTATGCCCCAGGGCCCCTTTACCCCCAACCAAACACTATGCCCCATGGCCCATTCACCCCCAACCAAACACTATGCCCCATGTCCCTCACCCCCAACCAAACACTATGCCCCATGGCCCCCCACACCCAACCAAACATTATGCCCCATGGCACCCTCACCCCCAACCAAACACTATGCCCCATGGCCCCCTCACCCCCAACCAAACACTATGCCCCATGTCCCTCACCCCCAACCAAACACTATGCCCCAGGGCTCCCTTACCCACAACCAAACACTATGCCCCATGGCCCCCTCACACCCAACCAAACACAATGCCCCATATCCCTCACCCCCAACCAAACACTATGCCCCATGGCCCCCTCACACCCAACCAAACACAATGCCCCATGTCCCTCACCCCCAACCAAACACTATGCCCCATGGCCCCCTCACACCCAACCAAACATTATGCCCCATGGCACCCTCACCCCCAACCAAACACTATGCCCCATGTCCCTCACCCCCAACCAAACACTATGCCCCAGGGACCCCTTACCCCCAACCAAACACTAGGCCCCATGGCCCCCTCACACCCAACCAAACACAATGCCCCATGGCCCCCTCACACCCAACCAAACACAATGCCCCATGGCCCCCTCACCCCCAACCAAACACTATGCCCCATGGCCCCCTCACCCCCAACCAAACCAACTCAGCACACACACAAACATGCACCCATAAAGACCCGAACCCGCCACCCCCCCAACTCCAAACCCCCCACCCCCCAACTCAGCACACACACTCTCAAGCATGCACACATACAGACCCGAACCCCCCAACCCCCAACTCAGCACACACACAAGCATGCACCCATACAGACCCGAACCCCCCACCCCCCAACTCAGCACACACACAAGCATGCACCCATACAGACCCGAACCCCCCACCCCCCAACTCAGCACACACAAGCATGCACCCATACAGACCCGAATCCCCCACCCCCCAACTCAGCACACACACAAGCATGCACCCATACAGACCCGAACCCCCCACCCCCCAACTCCAAACCCCCCACCCCCCCAACTCAGCACACACACTCTCAAGCATGCACCCATACAGACCCGAACCCCCCACCCCCCAACTCAGCACACACACAAGCATGCACCCATACAGACCCGAACCCCCCACCCCCCAACTCAGCACACACACTCTCAAGCATGCACCCATACAGACCCGAACCCCCCACCCCCAACTCAGCACACACACTCTCAAGCATGCACCCATACAGACCCAAACCCCCCACCCCCCAACTCAGCACACACACAAGCATGCACCCATACATACCCGAACCCCCCACCCCCAACTCAGCACACACACAAACATGCACCCATACAGACCGGGAACCCCCCCCCCCACAATCCCCCAACTCCAAACCCTCCACCCCCCCCAAATCAGCACACACACAAACCAGCACCCATACAGACCCGAACCCCCACCCCCAACTCAGCACACACACAAACATGCACCCATACAGACCCAAACCCCCACCCCCCAACTCAGCACACACACTCTCAAGCATGCACCCATACAGACCCGAACCCCCACCCCCAAATCAGCGCACACACAGACCCGAACCTCCCACCCCCCAACTAAGCACACACACAAACATGCACCCATACAGACCCGAACCCCCCACCCCCCAACTCATCACACAAAAAACATTCAAATCAAAACATTCATACACATCCGACAACCCCCCACCCCCGCATCTCAACATACACACAAAAAACATTCAAATCCAACATTCATACACATCCGACACCCCCCACCCCCGCATCTCAACATACACACAAAATACATTCAAATCCAAACATTCATACACATCCGACACCCCCCGCATCTCAACATACACACAAAATACATTCCAATCCAAACATTCATACACACCCGACACCCCCCCACCCCGCATCTCAACATACACATACACACAAAATACATTCAAATCCAAACATTCATACACATTCGGCACCGCCCCCAACCCCGCATCTCAACATACACACAAAAAACATTCAAATCCAAACATTCATACACATCTGACACCCCCCCACCCCCGCATCTCAACATACACACAATATACATTCAAATCCAAACATTCATACACATCCGACCCCCCCCCACCCCCGCATCTCAACATACACACAAAAAACATTAAAATCCAAACATTCATACACATCCGACATCCCCCCACGCATCTCAACATACACACAAAAAAACATTCAAATCCAAACATTCATACACATCCGACACCCCCCCGCATCTCAACATACACACAAAATACATTAAAATCCAAACATTCATACACATCCGACACCCCCCCGCATCTCAACATACACACAAAATACATTCAAATCCAAACATTCATACACATCCGACACCCCTCCCCGCATCTCAACATACACACAAAATACATTCAAATCCAAACATTCATACACATCCGACACCCCCCCGCATCTCAACATACACACAAAATACATTCAAATCCAAACATTCATACACAACCGACACCCCCTCCCCCCACAACATACACACACAAACATAAAGCAAAACAGACCCGACACACAAACACAAACAGACCACTTACCGGAGACGTGCTGGAAGGCAGGTAAGCGGCAGGTAAGCTGGAACGCTGGAATCGTACTACGACTGGCGTGGTCCAAGGCTGAAAGGCCTTCCGGCATCAAGCCTTATGGACCATGCCAGCCGTAGTGCTGGCCCTCCATTGGTGCAGCACACACACATTATGTGGCTCGTAGGAGCGACGTGGTGCGTGTGTGTGCTGAGCCAATGAGGGCCAGTGTTTTGTCCGGCCCGGAAGACAACAAAGACTTTCCTAATGGAGGGCGGCCCGCGGCCGCCCTCCATTAGGAAAGTCTTTGTGCCTCGCGGGCCGGACAAAAGAGCATGGTGGGCCGCAACTGGCCCGCGGGCCGTATGTTGTGCACCCATGGTGTATACCTTGTTTAAAATATTTCACATGCAAACCCTTGATAGGTCCCACGTGTATTTATAAAATGTCACTGTTATATTTGTTATTCTTATTCTTGAAGGGACACATCACAATTTGGCTTTGTTTTTTTAAATATAGCAGGGAAACTTCACTTCAAATGAGGATTTCTGTAGCACATGCAATGTTCCATTTGCAAAAGACAGTTCCATAATTTATAGGGAATAAAGCAGTATCTATCGACAATCGCTTGCCAATACGCTGGGATAATATATCACAGTTGCTCATATTAGTTAGTGCAGCAGGTACGGGTCTCCTGTTTTCAGTGCTGCTTCTGAAAGAAGTAAGTGACTGTTGAAACTGTTACTGAGTAAAGTGATGCATTGTTTTGGCACTTGTAGCTTTACATTGAGACAGTCTCTATGTCTTGTGTTAGGTGCTGTCCGTTACAAAAGGAAGCACCTAATCACTTAGTTGGTCGGCGCAACATTTCCCAAAAGAGTTAAATCATATGTGCCAGACTTGAAGAAGCAGTGCAACTTTTCAGCACCTCTCATTATGACTTCTGGCAGTCCTCATTTTTCTTTAATCCTCCCCACCGGGGTCTGTATTATGACAGTGGTCTGTACGCCCAAGGAAAAAACAAAAAAGCTAATCAGATTACCATAACCAGTTTCCGACATCATTATGTGTACACAAGAAAAGAAAGAAATTGAGAAACTATAAACAGTTGATGCAATTCTTTTCATAATAAAGGCCGGTCGGCAAACACAAGGCAATTAGTATGCCCATTAATGACCTAAAATGGAAAATCAGAACTTCTCAATGGTTGCAGTGACACAACAATATGAGCAACTCACACGGGGTTCTAATAAATAACTATATGGATGCACAGCAAATAAGTACAGATGTTACCTTCTGGATTAGTTTTAGAGCTTAAAGAAATGTATCATGCAATAATGGGATCTGTAGAATGTCTTTGAAAATAATGTAATTAAAGTGTGGTAAATGGCGCAAACTGAATACTTGCTATCATCACCTTTTTATTTGTGATGGCCATTGTCCTCTTTAATTTATCTTGAAAACTGAAATTCCTATTTCTAATCCCTAGAATGGTTTTCTTTTGGGAAAAATGGCACTTATTAATGGTCTCTATTTGTTTGCAGTGTCTTGTCTACTTGCTGGGCCGTATATTTCAAAACATTTGTGGTGAATTGACCAGAACGTGAGCTTCTAAGATGGATGTAGTTAAAAAAGCCATCTACTAAAGTACTACTGCGGTCCATGGAGCACTCGTTTGCCTGTCAGGTTTAGCTAAGACCACATAACAGGAAGTGAGAGAGTTACTAAGTGCAACACCTTTAGGATACCTGGTATAATGTTTTCATATGCAGAACAATTCTGGGGATCTGCCTTTGATGGGGTGAGTTCTGCCTGCATGCCAGATTTCTTGGCTTTGTAGAGCTAGGTAGGAGAGTCTGTCTGGACTGAAGTCTGTATTACTGCTGATTATTAAGGGGTATAGGGTGCCGATTCAGAACAGGCCTGGGTTTGGATGCTGTAGTGAGCGCCTGCCTTCAGGGTTGTACCTGTCTATTTTGGGGTTACAGTGAGAGGCAGGTTTTCTGGGGTTTTCTCTCAAAATGATTAGACCCCAGGGGGTTGAAGGCGAGGAAACAAGGAGCTTTTAGTTCATTTGGTTGACAGTGGACAGGGTTTGCCGGTGATCCACATGGGATTGCGCCTTGGCCCAGTGAGAGTTCAAATTAAGCCTGCAGAGGGTGTGGGGCTAAGGAGAGGATTGGTGGAAGAAAGGGAGGCTGCAGACGGCTATTGTAGGGATGCCTCTGCTGCCAGATGCCAGACTCTGCTCAAGATCTCCCTGCAGAGCAGGTTTTGTCCAATGCTGGGAGGAGGGCTGATCAGGAGGTTGCTGGGTCACTGGCTTCTTTTTAAAACAATGGTGGCTGTGGTGGACCTTGTTGGTCACAGCTGACCTCTTTGCCTTCGATTCAATCCTGAACCTGCGAAGACCGATCATTAGAATACTACAACACCCAGGTGAGGAACACTCTTTAATTTCGCTTAATTTTCCCTCTAGATTTTTGTTTGCGTGGCTTCAATGCGCTTACTCTGCTTACTGTAATTGATGTCAATTTTCTGAAGATAGAGGCCCCAGTGTGGCCCTCGTGACCCCCACCTGACTTGCAGCCCAAATGCAGAAAAATTAGAGATGTACCTCACTCCTGAGTCCTTCATCCCCATCATCGATGTATCGCAGATATGAGAAATGTTACTCACTCTGACAGCCATTCAAACCATACCCGACTGACAGCATGGAAAAGATAGTTGTCACTGATAGAACAAGTTGACTGACTATAACCTCGAAATGCTGATGACGCCATTACTGACATCACAACGTAGATGCATTTGGACATGAAGCATATAGACATCTATGCATGAATATACACAAACACTTTTTAGTTTATTGCAGATTGACACGAAACATGCTCATGACTCCTGCAGCTAGAGGACTGACACACCAACACACATACTTTGCCAGCGGAAACAGAAAGATACCAAGAATGCATATATCTAGCTTGCACATGCTTAACTGCAATTGACACACAAAGGTAGAAGGACAAATATGGAAGCGATAGGTGCATTGAAGTGAATGGGGAAGGCAAGACGGGCGTCAAATACATTCAGCTAATGGCAGACAGACAGAGCTTCCAGCACAGACACAGTGCACACCCTAGCCAAGGACAAACCGAGACTGAAGGTTTTCAGTTTATCAAGGCGATAAAACACCTGCAAGCAATATTACAAGCATGAGAGCTCTATTTCTTGGTCCCTACACACGTGACCTGATAGAACAGGACAATGCCTATTCACTCGAGGTGGATGGAGGAAATCTGACATCTGCCACCTCCTTGAAGGACTGGACCTTGATGTCCTCGGTCTTACAGAGACATGGTTCACGGCCAGCTCTGTCACGAGCTTTGACACTCTACTCCCTGATGGCTACAAGATCCTCTCCGCTGCCAGATCCACTTGACCTGGAGGGGGCGTAGCCTTGATCTTTCCTGAATGGATTCCTGCCAATATCATTCCCACAGAGCTTTACTCCTCTTTCGAATGCCTTGTCTGCAGGCTCTCAATCTCTCCTAGCCACTCTCTTATTGTTGCTACTCTCTACCGGCCCACAGGGCAAATCACCTCTTTTCTCTCTGAGTGGGCTGACCTCTCCTCCTCCCTCCTGGCCTCAACCACTCAACTCCTCCTTCTTGGTGATCTCAACATCCACCTCGATTCTCCCTGTCCCTCATCTCTGCTCTTTTGTAACCTCTGTGATTCCCTCTCCCTCTCTATACTCCCCTCTGGCCCGACGCACTCTGCAGGACACCCACTTGATGTCTTGATCTCCCCTGGCCTCCCGCTCTCTATCCCTCTGACCACTCCTCTCTCCTGGAGCGACCACTGCCTTCTCTCCTCCCATCTCTCAATCTCTTCCCCCCAAGCCAATCCCACCCCAACACTGCCACTTACTTTCTCGGACATCTGACCTATTAAGCGTGTGTCAGCTGAGGCTTTTGCGGCCACTTTCTCTCCCCCTCCTCCTCCTCTGGCTGACTCACATCCCGACACAACCCTGTCCCTTCTCTACTCTTCTATCTCTGATACTCTTGATGCTCTTGCCCCTGTCATGAAGATCTGCTTGAAGTCAAGTCCAAAGCCAAGTGCAATTCTTGGTATGACTCTGACCTAGCTACACTTAAATGTAAGTGTAGGGTGGCTGAGAGGAAATGGAGGGCTTCCTGCTCATCCTCTGACAAACTGGCCTGTCGCCTGCTCCAAAGGCAATACCGACTCTCTGTCCGCACTAAGAAGAGAGCCCACATTCAAGCCTGTGTCTCTGCCGCATCTAACAACTCAGCCAAATTCTTTAAAATCTGCAAGGAGCTGCCAACCCTGCAGCAGTCTCCATCCCTCCTCCTGCTTCCCAGGCTCTCTGCAATGCCCTTGCCTCGCATTTTATCTCAAAAACCCATGACATCCTGTCCACCCTCTCCTCCCCTGCTCCTCCTATTCCCTCTCAGTCTGTGCTTGTAGAGCCCCCTTTAACCACTGAAGAGGAAAAATGGGAGGGTCCCTTCCCTCAACCCACCTACAAACTGTGGTGGATGACATCATGGCCAAATAATCTCCGATCACATGAGTTTGCACTTTTGCCCACTGCCCCATATGCCAACGCACACCGTGACCATGCTCGACCTGCGAAATCAAGCCACATCCCACCTAAGACACGCAGTGGGAACCAAGACGGAGATGGGTCCGATCGCATGGACCAGCTCGACTAAACGCTTCGCAACCTAAGCTGCCATCATTAGAAATAACATGACAACATAGTCACGATGGACAGAAACACATGTGCTGCCACGAGCCCGGATCATTCACACACCAATCCACACGAAGAACATGCTCAGTGCTATGACTTAGCGGACCGCGTACGCTCACAGACGTGCATCATTATTATTTTCCACATAGGCCAGCAACCACATCTCAGAAACGCAAGACACCAGAAAAGTTTGTGTATATGCTTGCAGAGGCTTCATGCTACTAACCTCGGGGAGAAGACCCTATAGATGGACCGATGTACACGTTAGCACACCGTAACCCACACCCCCTTGTCCTATGGACCTTATGCCACAACATACAACCAAGCCAAAGTAGGCCTCAGACCAGAGCCGACAGTCCAGGAGCCGCTCATACAGAGCTACAAGGTGCTGAGCATGCAGAACAGCCCCTGGCTGGAGCAACCGCAGCCAAGGTCGCGATGTTGCAATCTACATTCCGTGCTCTCTAAGCCAAGGTTACACCTTCCACTGCTGCGACTACCCGATGCTGCAAATACCCGTAATTCTGCCTCAGCCACGGTCTCTCAACACGTGACCAGGCCGACCTGATACAATGCAGATTCCTGAAGACTGAAGAAGCACTAGTGTCCCACGTCTGGGACCCCTCTTGCAACAAAGTCGTAACAACTCAGACACAGGCAGCAATGAGAAAGGAGCGCTCTAATGGCCATAGCAGAACCTGTCCATTGTCTTTCACTGACAGATAGTCACACATTGTTGCCAGCACCAGGTACATCGCAGGCTGGGAACAATGATGGTCCCAGTCTTGGGGGCTCGCTGATGGACCAATCAGGACACGGGGGGGCTAACCACTGATGACATTACCACATAACCAATCACTAACTCTCTCAATGTATCACTTTCAAAGTAACAATTTCTAGGGACGAACCAAGTGTACCACCTGACCTCTGATCCACCAATAACCCCTTTCACTATATGGTCCTATACTGAACCTACTGTTATGCTCACCTGGTATCTACGGGGGCGCCACACGATACTGGATGGAGGTCTAAACTCTATCGCGGACCCCTCTCTGCTTGGTTATGTGCCAGACATTGGGTAGCATCTATAACAGGAGAATGGAGGGTTAAGATACTGGTTCTGTGATGGGTGGACTCCTACCTCCCTCTGGTCCAAAACCCCTCCCTTGGGGTTAGTGCTCACCTTAGGTTTTTGTGCATTGAACTCTCCATCCTGCGTCTCTGTGCAGGGGTGCGTGGTTGGTGCCGGTGTTCCATGTACCTAGTTGCTTCACTGGTCTGTGTGCCCTTATGTCGGGTCCAGACCGGCTGTGACTCCGACTCTACTTGCTGTCTTGCAGGTGAGTTATGATGTCTTTTCCGTCTTTATTCTGTCTGTTTCTTTCCTTCCGTTTTCTCTGTCTTCTCGGAGTCTTGCTCCAATATGCTGTTCCCTAACAATGGCCCTCATTACGAGGTTGGTAGTAGTCATGGCGCTATTTGCGCCATGACTACCACCAATAACGGTCCGTGTCTGGTTTGGTGAGATGGGGACTTACCGGTCCAGTCTGACCTTGGCAGGACTGGTAAGTCCCCATTCACCAAACCATTCCCCGTTCCCATTTGAGCCCCAATAGGGCTCAATGGGAATGGGGAGGGCACAAATAACGGGCCGGCGTATGCCAAGCCCGTTATTTGCACCCAGGTCCCTTAACGGGTCCTGTCCTTAACACCCGGTCAGACCTGGCGTTAAGGAAGGGACCGGCTAAGGGACCTCATAGAAGGGCGGTAAGGGATTACCGGCACCTGTCTCCTTAGCGGTGCCCGTTATGCCTTACCGCCCCACTCGGAATGAGGGCCAATGTCTCTTTTTGTTTTCACAGGGGTGGTTGCGATCTCGGAGTTGCCACACCGATGGCGAAGACCACAGTGAGTTATTAATGCACGGAGCACTGCACTGTTAATTGCTGTTAATTGCTAACCTGTGCTCTCTTCTCTTTGTACAGGTTGCGGTGATGTTCCGGAGTGATGAGCGATCGAAGCGCTGCTAGCCCAGGTAAGTGCTTTGTTAATGCTGATCTTGTTCCTTCTCCCTTGCAGGTTGTGGTGAAACCCGGAGATGGGCGAGGTAAGAGAAGCGCAGGGTGCTGCCAGGACTCGCTGCTTGCCCAGGTAAGAATTGTTATTAATGCTGTTCTTGTTTCTTTACCTTTGCAGGTTGCGGCGAACTCCGGAGATGGGCAAGGTAAGCAAAGCGCAGGATGGATTTAAGACTGGTTACTTCACAGGTAAGTGTTCTTGCTGGCTAATGCTGTTCTTGTTCTTCCAGGTTATTAATGGAATCCGGATCTAGGGCTTCAGGATCGGGCAGCCGGAGAAGCACGTGAGCAGGAGCTGGACACAGTGAGCGTTACGCTGCAGGAGTGCAGTGTTTTGCTGTTTGGGTGTGGTTTAAATAGCCCAGGTAAAGTAGTTACAGGCCAAGTAGTTCCAGGCCCAGCCACACCCAATACACTAGACCGCATGGCTTGGTTCTAAAGAACTGAGCTGTGTAATAGGCCTCCATGTTGGATTAAAGTCCAAAACTGGTATTGCTTGATTCTTGATAATTAGCCTGGCGCCAATGGCGCAAGGACTGACTCCATGTATGTTTCTGATGGAGTTTTAAGGCCCTTGGGGCGAGTGTGAAGGGCTTTAGCCCCAGTGCTGCCAGGGAGCTGTTATACCTGAGGGGGTCAGGGGCATGGATCGTGACAGCACTCCCCCCTAAGGCCCCTCTCAAAGTATTTCCTCCGTCTGGTCCTGGTTAGGTCGGATGGTTCCAATGAAATCGTCTTACCAGGAGTGGCACATGGACATGCTCGCTAGGCTCCCATGTCCTGTCCTGAGGGCCGTGTCCCTTCCACTCCACTAAGTAATATAACTTGGACCTGGTGAGTTTAGAATCTAGGATGTCCTGGACTTCAAATTCGGGTTCTCCGTTAACCAGTACCAGATTTGGTGGTGTTTTGACCCGAGTTCTAGGTTGAACAGGTTTTAAGAGTGACACGTGGTATACGGGATGGATCTGCATATTTGGTGATAAAGCTAGTTTTACTGCCACGGGATTTCTAATAGCCTTGATGGTATAGGGCCCTAGATATCTTGGACGAAATGTTCGAGTTCCTCTTATGGGAACTTGCCGAGACGCCAACCAGACTTAATCTCAGACTTGGTAGTCTGGGGCTTTTCTTCGGTGTTGATCAGAGAATCTTTTCTGTCTTTTTTTGGCTTGGATCAAGTGTTCTGCTGGCTTTTTGAAGGCTTGAGTGATGGTCGTATGTAAAGTCTTCACCGCAGGCATTTCCGAGGCCATGGGGGTATCTAATTCAGAAGTACGTGGGTGCCTTCCATATACGGTATAGAATTGACTCTTTCCAGTACTGGTGTGTAGCGAGTTGTTGTAGGGCATATTCGGCTATCCACAGCACATCCTTCCAGCTTTCTTCCACTTGATGTAACATGCACCGTAGGTATTGCTCTAGTGTCTGATTTGTCTGCTCCGTTTGGCTATCAGTTTGGGGATGGTGACTAGTGGACAGACGAATATCGATTTGGGCAATTTCACAACTCTTCATCCAGAAGTTAGACACAAACTGACTCCCTCGGTCAGAAATCAGGACGGAGAAGAAACCATGTAATCATACGGTTTGCTCTAAAAACACCTTTGCCAGACTGGATGTCTTTGGTAGACCCTTAAGTGGAATGAAATGGGCCATTTTAGAGAATAGGTCAACAACCATTAGGATAGTGTTGAACCCTTGACAGGGAGGTATATCTGTGATGAAATCGAGGGAAAGTGTGTGCCAAGGTGCAGGTGGAATTTCCAGGGATTGAAGAAGGCCTGCAGGTCTTTGTTTCTGGGATTTATTCTGTGCACAAATGCCACATGACAGAATAAACTGCGTAATCTCCTTTCGCCAGGTCGGCCACCAATAATTTCTTTTCACCTTGGCTAGGGTCCTGGCAATTCCTGGATGTCCTTTTATCGGGGTCGTGATAACCAGAAATGACTTGTTCTTGTGGTGCCTTATTCGGTAGATATAAACGCCCTCTGAAATACGGGAGTTGGTTCTTTGTTGTGTAATGTTCACCTTGAGTGGTCCAGTCTTGTAGAGCCTCGGTGTTCATTAGGAGCCGAATTTCCTTTTGGAGTTCGTCCAGAGATAACGTTGTTGTGAGTCCTGGTAGTTTGTCACCTGGAATAATGGCCATAGGGTCTGGGGTTGAATATGCATTCTCATCAATACCCAATGCGGGATAGGGCATCGGCTTTTCCGTTCTGGACTCCAGGTCGATACGTGAATATGTAATCATATTCTGCGAATAATAAAGCCCATCAGAGTTGACGGGATGATTGAGCCTATGCCGTCTTGAGGTATTGTAGGTTGCGATGGTCGGTGATTACTGTGATGGTATGTTTGGTCCTTAGGAGGTAATGCCGCCAAGCTTTAAAGGCTGCCTTGATCGCTAGGAGTTCCTTGTCTGTTATTGCATAGTTAAGTTCAGGTGTAGTACATTTTTGTGACCAAAAGGCCACGGGATGTAATTGGCCTGTTTCGGGATCCCTTTGGGAAAGAACAGCCCCCATTGCCATGCTGGAGGCATCTATTTCCACTACATATGGGAGATCTGGGCGGGGGTGTCGTAGCACCGGGGCTGAGGTAAATCTTTTCTTGAGTTCCTGGAAGGCCTTCTCTGCCTCTTCTGTCCATTGGAACGATTTGTTGTTTTTTTGTAATAAAGAAGTGATCGGCTGCACAATCTGGGAGAAACCCGGGATGAATCGGCAATAAAAGTTTGCAAAGCTGTGCATACTTTGTACACCTTTGACTGAAGACGGTGATGGCCAGCTAAGGATGGCGTCTACTTTGTGCATATCCATCCGGACACCTCTGGGAGTGAGGACAAAACCAAGGAACTCGACTTCGGTGACATGGAAGGAGCATTTTTCAAGTTTGTCGTATAGCTGGTGCTGTCAGAGTTTTGCAAGGACAGAGCGAACGTGCGTCACATGGTCCTGTTTAGAAGAGGAGTACACCAAGATGTCGTCGATGTAAACTAGGGCACATATGTCAATCAATTCCCATAGTACATCGTTCATGAAGTACTGGAACGCGGCGGGAGCGTTGCAAAGCCCAAAGGGCATCACCTGATATTCTGTCATGATGCATGCCCCCAGACATCAAGAGCAGACCGGCCAAGCCGCTGGCAGACCAGCCAAGCCGCTGGCACCCATGGGGACCTTCAAGGCCCCAAAAGGTTGCCTCAAGACTTCCTGGAGTCAGTCCTGGCACCGCTGGCTCCAGGCTCATATTATTCCACCATGTAAGGCAGGTAGCAGGGGGCATGGAGACACATTCAGTCCAGCCTGAAGGGACTGAGCCATACAGTCTATTTTGGGTGTGGCTGGAGAGACTACTTTACCTGGGACTACTTGTGCAGGGTGTAGCTGGAGGGACTACTTAACTTGGGGCTACTTGTACAAGGCTATATAAACCACACCCTAAGAACAGAACACGCTTCGCATTATTCTGCACTCCTGCAGCGTAATGCTCACCGTGTCTGCTGGCTCCAGTTTACCCGGTCTTCAGCCACGCCGCCTTGGGAACCATGAACCATCAGCACCTGTGGCGAAAGGAAGAAAAGAGAGAACGAGAACAAGAAGAGCAGTTAAGTCCTTACCTGAGAAGCTCCATCTGGAAGGCTTCCTTATTAGCCGCTCTCGGAATCGAAACCTATACCAAGACTCTATTGGCAGAGAGACTTACCTAGAGTTGTTCTGAACTCCGTTACAGCCCATAGAATCAGTGAGGCAAGTAGATCCAGTGGAGAGGCTAACAAACATCAACGCGCCCCTGCATACAGTCGCAGGATGGAGAGTCCACCATAAATAAACCAAAGGTGAGACATAAGCAGAGGGGAGCACTAAGAGGTCACGGGAGGTGGGAGCCTAGCCCGCCCCTCACTCCTGGTTAACATATTGTTTCAACATTTTAGGCAAACGCCCACTCGTGAAAGAAGTAGTGATAACCGAGAAGACACGTACAGCCATTCATCGCTCAGCTTCGTGCGACGCCCCCATGAAGACCAGGTGATCGTAACATATTCGTACAGCCCATACTTAGTATGAAAGGTAGTCTTCCATTCATCTCCTTTCATTACACGCACAAGATGGTATGCCCCCCTGAGGTCCAATTTGGTGTAAATTTGGGCATCCTTGACTTGGTCCAGCTGTTCTGGGATAAGGGGTAGAGGATAATGTTTTTTAACTGTTACCTGGTTTAGTGCGCGGTAGTCGATGCACGTTCTCAAGTCCACCTCCTTCTTAGGTGCGAAGAATAGGGGCAAGGCTACTGGGGATTTGGACGGGCTGGTAAAACTGTTTGCCAGGTATTGGTCCAGATAAGATTTCAAGTGGAGATTGTCAGGTTTAGCGAGTGCATAAATTCGACTACACAGGATTTGTGCACCAGGTAGAAGGTCGATCTGACAGTCATATGGCCTGTGAGGGGGCAAGGTATTAGCCTGTTCTTTTTGGAAAACGTCTTGGAAATCGTGGTATTCGCTTGGTAGTGTACTTGTTACACCTAGTACCAACGCCTCTTGGACAGGAGTCTCTGGGTCAGACAATGGCATTTCCACTTGGTAACACGCATGAGAACACTCATTGGAGAAGGCTAATTTCTTGGCTCGCCAGTCAATGTTAAGATTGTGAGCCACCAACCACGGCATCCTTAGAATCACCCGGAACTGAGGGGCCTTGATAAGGTCGAAGGCAATGGCTTCCCGATGTCCGTCTTGGCACATAAGGGTCAATTCTGCGGTGCGTTGAGTTACAGGACCAGAAGCTATCTCTGTGCCGTCGACAGTGATGACCTTCTCAGTTGTTGTTTTCTGACAGAGGGGAAGCCCCATCCTTGTTGCCAGGCCTTGGTCTATGTAGTTACCAACGGCTCCGCTGTCTATGTATGCCTCCACAGTATACATTCGAGACGGTTGTTGGTGACTGATCAAAATCACAGGAAGGGCAAGGTGTGGGGTCTGTGGCACTTTTCCTTCGCTAGACAAACGGACCTCAACGCTTGCCTGGCCTGGAAGTTTTCTGACTCTTGTTCTCCTCCTTCTTTCTCTGTAGCTCCAACTGTTCTCCTACGGGGTTTTACGGGACATTTTCTGAGGAAGTGATCTGATTTCCTGCAGCACAGGCATAATTGCTGCTGTCTCCTTCTGTCTCTTTCGACTTTGGTTAATGGGCTCTGTAACCCCCCAATTTGCATGGGTTCCGAAGCGTTTTCTGATGAACGTGGACTGTTCTCTTTTGAGCGTACATACACAGTCCGATTCTCCGTTCTGGCTCGATCTGTCCTTCGATCTTGCAGCCTGTGGTCTAGCTGAACCACTAGGTTGATGAACTCTGCACAGTCTTTTGGCGGGTTTCCCACCTGAGCTAGGGCGTCTCTTTCAATTCCCCCGTAATCCTCAATGGAATAACGTTGTTCGTTTCTCCTCAGGCCACCCAGTTTCAACGACGAGTCTGTTAAAAGTGGCGATATATGTTAACAAATCTTGGCTGCCTTGGCGGAGGACAGAAGTTTGTTATCCAGAGCTTCTCCTGTTGAAACCCCCTGAAATCCCGCAGGAGTGGGTCATCCTGGCTTACTAATGGTATGGACCAATCCGTGGCACTGCCACTCAGATATGACAGAAAGAAGGCAACCCGCGACTGATCATTAGGAAAGGCTCCGGGTCTACAAAGAAAATGGAGGCGGCACTAGTTCATGAATACTGCATATTGCCTTGGGTCCCCCGTAAAAAGTTCTGGTGGGGCCACAGGAATTGTCCCAGGGGGGACCACCTGCACTGGATTGACAGATGTGGCTGGAATTGACGGAATACTTCCTGGCAACGGAACCTGCCCAGCCTGTGTTTTGAGCAATTGTCTGGCTAATTCATCGGTGCGGTCCTTGGTGACAATCAACTCCCTCGTAAGGGCGTTGGTTTCTTGCCCGGCGGAGTGCACCTCGGCCCGTAATTCTCCCAGTAACTCGGCTAGTGGGTCAGTCTCTGATGTTTCTATGACGCCCAGGTGGATATTTTAATTGAGGCTTTGCATTCTGTTACGCTCACCTGGTATCCACGGTGGCGCCACACGATACTGGATGGAGGTCTAAGCGCTATCCTGGAGCCCTCTCTCCTTGGTTATGTGGTAGACGTTGGGTAGCGCCTATAATAGGAGAATGGAGGGTTAAGATACTGGTTCTGTTATGGGTGGACTCCCACCTCCCTCTGGTCCAAATACCCTCCCTTGGGGTTATTGCTCACCTTAGGTTTTTGTGCGTTGAACTCTCCGTCCTGCATCTCTGTGCAGGGGCGCGTGTTTGGTGCGGGCGTTCCGTAGACCTAGTTGCTTCACTGGCCCGTGTGCCCTTATGTCGGGTCCAGACTGGCCCCAATACGCTTTTCCCTAACAACGGCTCTTTTTGTTTTCACAGGGATGGTTGCGATCTCGGAGTTGCCGTGCCGATGGCGAAGACCACGGTGAGTTATTGATGCGTGGAGCGCTGCACTGTTTATTGGCGTTAATTGCTAACCTGTGTTCTCTTCTCTTTGTACAGGTTGCAGTGATGTTCCGGAGTGATAAGCGATCGAATCGCTGCTTGCCCAGGTAAGTGCTTTGTTAATGCTGATCTCGTCCCTTCTCCCTTGCAGGTTGTGGTGAAACCCGGAGATGGGCGGGGTAAGAGAAGCGCAGGGTGCTGCCAGGACTCGCTGCTTGCCCAGGTAAGAATTGTTATTAATGCTGTCCTTGTTTCTTTACCTTTGCAGGTTGCGGGGAACTCCGGAGATGGGCGAGGTAAGCGAAACGCAGGATGGATTTAAGACCGGTTACTTCACAGGTAAGTGTTCTTGCACGCTAATGCTGTTCTTGTTCTTCCAGGTTATTAATGTAATCCGGATCTAGGGCTTCAGGATCGGGCTGCCGGAGAAGCAGGTGGGCAGGAGCTGGACACGGGCAGCGTTACGCTGCAGGAGTGCAGAATAACACGAAGCTTGTTCTGCTGTTTGTGTGTGGTTTAAATAGCCCAGGTAAAGTAGTTCTAGGCCAAGTAGTTCCAGGCCCAGCCACACCCAAAACAGTAGACGGCATGGCTTGGTTCTAAAGAACTGAGCTGTGTAATAGGCCTCCATGTTGGATTAAGGTCCAAAACTGGTATTGCTTTATTCCTGATAATGAGCCTGGCGCCAAAGGTGCCAGGACTGATTCCACGTATGTTTCTGATGGAGATTTTTAAGGCCCTTGCGGCCAGTGTGAAGGGCTTTAGCCCCACTGCTGCCAGGGGGCTGTTACACCGGAGGGGGTCAAGGGCATGGATCGTGACACCTACCACTTGGGGAACCAACCCAGAGTGGCAATAGGTTCAGGATGAGCTTTCGCAGACTGTTACGTCACTTAGGTACAAAACAGGCCTGCGAGCCCAAATATGATGAGAAGTTGCCTGGAACCTACACTCCATGTATTTGTCCCTGCTTGTTCTGCTAATAAACAGCAGTAACTAATTGCCCTTGTGTGGCCCCTCTACTTCTTCGGGATGCGGAAGGAGTTAGGGCCTTCCGAGAGCTGGAGGTCCACGGACCCCGGGTACGGCTATGCCAATCACCAGAAATTACCCTGACACCACCATCCCACCGTCTGTCTCTTCCTTTCCTATTTTCTCCCCTGACGAGGTCGCTAGACAAGTCTGATCTATGAAAGCCTCGTCAAAACAGGTTCATCCCTGCTCCTCTAAAACCATGAAGGACCACACTGACACCCTCGCTCCGGACCTTGACAATTTTTGCAACCACTCCTTTGCCTCAGGATACTTTCTCTCCCTTCTGAAGCACTCCCTTTTGCATCCTCTTCTGAAGAAACCCAATGCTGATCCTTCCTGTCCGATAACTATCGCCCAATTTCCATTACCTCCTTTCTGGGAAAACTGCTGGAAAAGCTGGCCATCTCTCAGCTCAACCTTCATTCAGATTCTGTTGGCTGTCTCCATGACCAGCAGTCTGGCTTCAGAGTGGCAAGAAGCATGGAAACTGCTCTCATGAACATCCGTGAAGATCTGCTCTCCAACCTGGACTCAAACATTCCCTCTGTCCTCATCCTTCTTGATCTCTCTTCTGCCTTTGACACGGTCAACCACACCATCCTGCTCAACCATCTCTGTGATAACCTGGGTATCACTGATCAGGCTCTGGCCTGGGTGACCTCTTGCCTCTCTGATCAACCCTGCCAGGTCCAACTGGGATCCTTCCTATCATCTATGTTCCTCTCTACCTGTGAGGTCTAACCTCTCACCCTGGCTCTTCAACCAATACCTGCCAACTCTCGCCCACTGCATTGCCACTTTCTGCTCACATTTCCAGTGCTACGGTGATGACACTCAACTCATTTTCCGGCTGCCCTCAGCCATCTCCTCTCCCTCTCTCATCTCTGACTGCCGATCTGCCATTCAAGATTGGTGTGCCGCCAATGATCTTTGTCTGAATGTCAGCAAGACTGAGATCCTCATCATCGGCACACCATCTCCATCTTTTTCCCTCACTCTCTGGCCGGCCACCCTTGGCCCTCCTCCTACCCCTACTTGCGAGGCTAAGACCCTCAGGGTCATCTTTGACTCCACACTTTCCTTCTCTGCCCATATCTCTGAGGTCTCTAAAAAGTCAAAATTCCTACTGCACCTCCTCAGAGGTACTCTGCCTTTTCTCTCCTTCCCTCAGAAGCTCAATGTCTCCCAAGCTCTGGTTCTCTCTAGGTTGGACTATTGTAACAGCCTCTTTCTAAATCTACCTGCCTCTTATCTCCGCTCTCTGCAATTTATCCAGAACAGGACTGCAAGACTTGTCCTTGGCCTCAAGCCCTGGGATTGTATCTCTCCAGTTCTGAAATCTCTCCAATGGCACTGAGTGGATGCAAGGATTAAATTCAAAACCATCTGCATTGTCCTCAAGGCTTTCTGGGGCCTGGGTCCAAAATACCTTCAACTATCCTTCTGCAAATACCTCCCCTCTCGAGCGCTTGACTTCTCTACCTCTAACTCCCTCCGGGTCAATCGTTTTTCAAAGAAACGAGCTGGGGGTAGACCTCTATCTTCGGCTGGGGCCTCCCTCTGGAAGAGCCTCCCTGCCACTCTAAAACTTGAGGAGAACCATATCTGGTTCCGGAGGCACCTCAAGACCTTCCTATTTGCTTTAGCCTTTGCACCCTCTCTCCCCTGCTGACCTGCTCTCTCTTGGCACTGTGCACCTGGCCACCCTCTGTACACTGGGTCCAGGTACCTGCTCACCCTGCCACCCTCCTGCACTGCCTCCTGGAAACCGCTTGCACTGGGGACTGTATCTGTACCCATACAGCCCCCCGTCATTGCCTTCTTTTTTTGCACTTATCAGACTCACCCAGTCTGCTGTCCTAAACACAGCACTTGCCACTTGTTGGCTGCACTACCACTGTTTATTGACTCCATTTTCTATTTATTGTATTTATTATTATTTATCTGCTCTCCTCTGCACTTTCCACTCTCGCCCTTCCGTGCACTTTTCCCTCGTTTCCCTTTCCCATGCACTTGCGCGTTCTCAATGTCACTGGGTCTAATAGGATCGTTGTTGTGTTGTGTTGTTCTCCCTTGTTCCCCTCCCTTGCCTAGTCGCGCTCTGAAACACCAGTGTACGAGCGCGATGTAAATAAAATATCATATTTATATCATATCATCGAACTAGAGGGGGAAGATACAATTACTACACAGGTTCAAAACCTGGAAGTACTCTCTCAGGGCTTAAGCAATCAGAGATGGCAACATGAAGAGAACATACAGCACCTTCATGATCGTTTATTTTTTTTGGTCATGAACTCCCAGATTATAGACCCTTTTCCAACAGCAGGAGAAATGTCTTTTAGTTAATTCAAGTGTGGGGAGGTGTACGCCACAATCTAACTTAGAATGGCCACCCTCTGGAGCCCCTTTCAATTTCACAACTATATTGGGCACAATGAACTTTAGATGGCATTGTGGGAAGTCATTCAATTAGAGCAATTTTGTCACCCACTTATGATCTCTGTAGCATTTTCAACACCAAACCTGTTAGCTATTGCCTTTTTTTGGACACGTGTTCTGGCTTTTGGGAGCTAGCCACTCAGTCATTAAACATACCTTTCTACCTTTGCTGCTGTGTTGGTCTAATTTCTCCTTAAATTGCAGGTACTGTAGAGGACAAGAAAAAGCATGGCTTCACAAACCCTGCATGGAAGCAGGCAGGAAGCACTTAGTGAAGTAATACACGGACACTGTTGCTTATAAGGCATGGGGTGATGGATACAGCAGTCGCATTGCACAAACACACACACTGTTCCAGCACTCTTCTGGGACACACACACACCACTGCAGCAGTAAACATACACAGCCCTTGCAGTACGCACTAATTTCCCAGCAGTTCACATACACTGTACCCACCACTGCGCACACAAAAACATATTGCTACTAGCACTACTGCATATCCACTTATTGCCCCAGCACTGCACTGCACATACATACACAGACCAAGCACTGAACACACGATGAAACCAGCGGTGCACTTTACGTACACTGCCCATTGCATTGAACACCCTCACACTGCTCCAGCAGTGCCCTGCACAAAAACGCACAACACTCCAGCACTGCACACAGACACACACAAACAACACTTCACACTATGACCAAACTATCATATCACTGTACTGTTTGTACACGTGCCGTCAGCACCGCACACACACATACACACACACGTACACATAAACATATGTTATATATATGCACACATCACCCCACCGTTGCACTCACTGACATCCACCACACCAGAAATGCACTGTAGGTACACAAGTGCACGCAGCAATTCATGCACATATTGCCATCAACAGTACACACATACATCGCCACACAATCTGGCCTTGCAGTGTTAATTGGGCATATGGGAATCTCGGCTTTGTTTGCTGGCTCTAATTTCCCAAAGCTTCAACGTGATAACTATTAATAATGGAATGCAGCCATAATGTGCCCACTGGGCATACCCAAAATCCAGAACTACTAATTGGGCATTGTAATATCCAGCCTTACTGTGCTAAAGGGGCATAATGAAACCCATTGCACTGCTACGCCAAGTGGGCATATTTTATTTTGGCACGTCTTTGATAATTGGACATATTCGAATCTGGCCTTGCTTTGGCAACTGGATTTAACGTAATCTGGTACTGCTTTACGAACTGGGCAGAGTGAAACTGGCATCACCCTGCTAACTGTCCATATCCCTGAAAATAGTGTGAACACCTGCCTAGTGGGTGGCAACAGAGCATGTATATTTGGAATTTGATGGCAATACCCAGTAACAGTGTGATTTCCAAGCAAGATGTTGCTTTGTTTCGCTGGGCTTTGGTTGGTATGGTAGGTACATGACAGCAAGGCCTGCCCCATGATTTGAGTACCAGAGCATATCATGTCACTACCTAACAAATGATGGCACTTACTCGGTGAATGAAGGCAATAGATGGCGAATGGTGACTGTGCCTGTAGATATGCTGGCCATGCCTATACAATTCTTATACACCTGCCAACATGAGTTATTGGTTTTGCCAGTGTTTGATATGAACAAGGTCCCTTTTAGAGCAGATTGATTGAAACAGTCTTAGCAATTCTTCGGAAAGAATTTTGAAACGAGCATGACATTATACTTAACCGGGGCAAAACGGGCATGGTCATTTTCTGCACCCTTGCTCAAACAAGTAGCTTTGATAGTATTCCACTTCCAGCCATTTCTGATTAGTATTTTATTACTTACCACGGGAGTGACCGTGTGCATTATATCTCCCGCCGTAGATTCTACAACTAGGAAAATATATCCTGCACCACAATATGGGATGAAATGCGCAAGGCTGGAGAAGCCAATGCCACGTGGAGCGGACCAGAACTGGAGGCAGGACCATGTACAGGACGTGGTGGGCCCCGAGCCTGCGGACTGACGCCGGACGAAAGGAGGACTGGATCCTCCACTCTGAGCATGAGAGCCAGCAAAGAGTGAGCAAGAACCCTAACAGGCGGAACCCGAAAACTGCCAAACTCTAGTGGGGAGTAGTGAAAAGCAGCCAAGAGCACCGCAGCCACTTGCAAGACAGGCCCTGCCTGGCAAAAGCTCTGCAACACAGCAGGTACGTGGTGTGGCGGCATGGAATGAGGAGTCTGATCAAAGGGTGGCATAATTAACATTTATTAACAACCACAAAGAAAATCTGACCCTAACTAAAGGTGGTTCCCTGCCTCAAACAAACTGAAACTCTGGCAGTCAGGAAGTTCATGAGGTCCAAATCAAACATGCTCCATCTTGGCCCAAACTCCTATTTTATCACTAACACTTAACCATACATCTTAATTTAAGAAAGGTTCCTTCTACAGTCCAGAAGAATTACTCCCTTCTCCTGGGAGTCTTTCAAGTTGTAGCTGTCTCAGCTTCTGGAAATGTTCCAACGTTTTTGAAAGAAAAGTTCCACAATGCCCAGTGGGGCTGAGATAATGGCTCCCTTCTCCTTGCGTGTTCACCGTTTCTTTGTAAGCCTCTTAAGGGCTATTTCAATGTTAGCTTCTTTAACAGCTCTTATAGTTCCCTCCAAGGCTTCCCTTAATTATCTACTATCTGCAACTTGCCCCCACTGGGACGATGAAGAGTCTCCCTGAATCCTCCTTGATTTTCCAGCGCCACACTCTTGTGGAACGGGTCAGTGTGTTTTCCACTTCTCTACTTCTACTTTATGATTCTCAGTCTCACATTTTCCCGGCCTTATTCTTATTCCTGCTACCTTCTCTCTGGGAATGCTTCACCGGTTTTGTCAGGGGCCAGGAAATCGTTCTTCCACTTTCTCCTTCTTTTATTGGGTGTGATGCTGATGGGTTATGGTCGATGTGGACATTTGTAAGCCAAGCAGTTGAAGGATATGCTGATAAGGTAGAAAATGGCGTAGTGGAGAGATAGGGCAGTGAGGTGAAGGCCACCCCAGCTCCTACTTTGTACTCTCTGTTCCTGTCATAGAATTTGTAGCCAACAGGAAATAGAGTATCAACAATGGTGTTTAATGTGTCTGTGAAGTATGTCTCTGTTATACCCAAGACGTCTATGTAACCTGTGACCAACATTGGGCCAGGCTAGGCAGTGCTGCATACTTGTTCCCTAAGGGAAATGTACAAATAAAGACATAACCACTTCGGTGTATAAATACAATATTTGAATTAGTGTTTGTGTGGTGTGTGCATGTGTTTTGCTTAGAGGATTTACTGGACCAAGGATGGGCTGGGCAGGAGAGAGGGCACATTCTAAGGAGGACTGTTAAGAGAGAAGAAGAATAGTTGAGGAAAAGGGAAGCAGCAGCCATTAGGTATTTCCTGTGGGGGCGTGGGCTCGAGTGGCTCACCAGGGTTGACAACAAAACCTTTTTAATATTGGGCCACATGAACAGGGCAGCGCAGTATCATCTGTTGGCCTGGTACTGCTTGTCTACAGTAGTCCGGGCACCTGCGGATGGGCCCAACAAGAGCTGGCCACTCTGGGTCATGCCCATGGGGTGGCACGAACAGGGTGACCCAGCAGTGCCGCAGTCTGCCCTTTGCATGGCCAGGCAAGGCGGGCCCCAAAGAGATGTCCACCCTGGCCGTGTATGCCATGTACAGCCCAGGAGGTTAAAAGGCAGTGGGAGAAGGCTGCCCCATCCCATAGGGTGTAGAGGTGAAGAAAACTCTCAGGCCGCCATGGCAGGCAACCCGAGTGAAAGGAGAGAGGCCGGAGAAAGTCCGCTCCAATCCATAGGTTGGTGCAGTGAAGAGATGTCCTTGGCTGCCACGATGAATGGCACCGGTGTAGCAGGGAGTTCCAGCAGCCAGATGGAGCAGAGCTCCAGAAGGTGAATGCCACCCTCCTCCATCACTCTGAACCAACTAAGAGAAGGGGTGGGGCCACACGGTTTCCCAGTGCACCTGAGGTGCAGTGGTAATGACAGCGGCATCCCTATGGCAATGCAGGTGCCATCTGAAGAATACATGGTGATGGAGCGCAGCGGTTATCACAGGTGGCCCCCTGGGCATGGGGTCTCTCAGAAGATGAAAAAGTGCTGTAGGGATGCAACAGTGGTCGCGGGTGGCCTCCAAGAGATGGGGCCGCCTAGGAAGATGAGAAAGGGCTGTGGGAGATGTGGTGGGTGTGGCGTGCCCCCATCTGGGACTGTTTGTCATGTGGCACAACACCCCCACCACAACAGACAGCTCTCAAGGTTATTAATAAGGGGTGAGGGGCTGCAGTAGTCACACCATCTACTATAAAAAATGTAATATGTTGTTTGTTGTATATTTATGTGTGTGTGCGTGCATGCTTGTGTGCGTGCGTGTGTGTATAGATATCTATAGTGCATGTTAGTATTTGAGTATGGGGTTGAGTAGGGAAATGCATATTGGGTAAACAGAATGAGGTTGGAGGAAGGGGAAATAGGGTATGTGCAAATCCTGGCGTGAGACCGGTAAGGGTAGTGGTGGGTAGCCAGAGGTGGCCTAGGTATGATATGATAGGTTATTTATAATGCGCTTAATACCTAGAGGTTTCTAAGCGCGGACCAAACCTGTGGTGCTCCGTGTCGTCTTGCTTCCAAGGCGAGCACGTTGCCCCTGAGCTGTGGCCATCTACTGGTACCCCGCTATAGTGCCTGGTGCAAGGTATAAGGCAGGGGTCTGTTTCGTCAGATCCACCCTAAGCTTCCCCCTCTAAGGAAGAGTGGGCTGACAGTCCGGACCGCTTTAGAAGGAACTCACGCCAGGGGAACATAGGAGGGTGATTAGTTTTAGGATGGATGGGTAAGACTGTTTATTAACAAATGGAGTTTGTGTCTTTTATAAATAAAAAGGGGACCCCGTTGGGATCCCTAAGAAATCCACCTTGGTGTCTGTGCCCCATTGTAGCGGCGTATGTAAGGACTCTGGCATAGCCCATGTCCTGTTTAACAGCAACGTGATTTGCAGGTTGCAGTGTGCCCCTTCCTGTCCAGCTCGTCTGGTGGGTGGGTGTGGCTTGTTCCCGTGGGGACTGCCCTTTGATCTGGGGTGAGGGAGATATGCAGCCTTGCCCCGGACCAGGGCTGGAAAACAGGGGATACATCTAGGTCTCAATCTTCCATGAGATCGTGTACATCTGAATCATGTTTACATGTTTATTTGATGAACTAGCATTTAGACTTCCCACATTAAAAAAAAGTCTACAGTGAAATTGCCTTGTTCTGCTGAAGCTTAACAGTTTGTTCCACAGGTGGGATCAAGATGGCATAGATAGCAGGCAAGACTGTATGGATAATAAGAGAGTGGTTGGTAGGGAAGTGTTGGGAGACATTTAGATACTCCCTTAACATAGCTGGTTAGGAATGGGTGCATAATTTAGGATTGAGGAGGTGCATGCTCTGAGAAGCCCATCTCAGTTCCTCCTCGGCTGCCTGTGCCATTCTGCCAATTCCATCTTCTGATTCACCGTTCTCGTAGATGCCCCAGGCTTTACCTGGGGTGATGACCTTTAACCTGCTTCCCCAATCCTATTTGATGCCTGACTCAGGCTATGCTGTTACCATCCTGGATTACACAGCCCCTTCTGATCCTTCAACTCCCAGCCTAGCCATGGATATAGACTCCACTGCTCCCATTTTCTGCCCTCCCGCTATCAAATCTATCCCTTAGCTTTAACCCCAGGACGGTTTTCTCCCTTCTTCTCTCAATTGTGCAGCTCTGGTTATTGGGTTTCCCTGACCTTGTCTTTGGTCTGCTGACCCGATTTGGTCACTTATTACCCACCTGTTCTGCACCTAACCTAATGCCTCTGATCATGGTCATAGGGTAGGGGGAAGGAGAGCTACATCTTTGCTGAACTAGTCTACTTTCCCATGATTTGGATGAAACTCCCTCTAGAACGTCACACTGTACCCAACCAGGGTTGGTGCAGTGAACGTAGAGGGCAGGGCCTAGATTAAAACCAGGTGCTTCACTTGTGGCAGCCTCTTCTGCTTCCTGTCTACTTTCTCTGGTTATGCCCAGGCGTACTCACTAAGGCTGACTGGGGACTGCTGGCAAACAAGTTTGCCCATCCCGAATTGTCGCACTGTACATCATCCTCCTTCACTGTCCAACCGCCTCCCTCCTCCCCAGCCCATTGCCTTCTGGTGCCTATTCCTGCCCAATTTCCTGGGGTCTGCATTCCTTCCTTCATGGCATTGAGTGATCATAAACAAAACCCTGGAGCAATTTACCTCCCACTAGTTTGGCTGGGGAATGTCTGATTACTTGTTATTTTCATTACTCCCACCCCTACTCTTTCTTGCCACAGTACTTACTACCCTGAAGCCACCCTGCCTTCCCAAAAGAAATTCTGTAAAGGTTTCTACAATTGACTTTTTTTGCTCTTCTATCAATCCGGGTAAAAATGGCAACATTTACCTGAAATCCTCCTGTTAAGTGAGGAGCAATCTCAATCTCCAGGAGCATGAGATAGGCGTAAGTGCTGGGATGAGGACGAGTAGGTCTAGGAGCAATGAAGATTACCTGTAAGTAATCAGTCCATTACCCCACATCCTTCTTCCTCGTCCCAGTCCTTACTATAGTGAATTGTACCCCATAGCCATTTTGCTCTGACCCAGCAGTCCCCAAATAAGGAAATCAGAGGCCTTCATTACAAGTTTGCCGGTATCCCGCAAATAATTCTGGTGGTCAACCAGCATACTGACCTACTGTTTCCACCGCCTGATATTCCAGAATTACCTGGATATTACAGGTGGCAGAAAGGACGCCGAATACCCATTCCATGGAGTTCCGTAGGACTCCATGGAGGCAATTGCCGGTATTCCGGCACCAGTAATACCAGTGCCAGAAATAACAGCTGTTTTCTGCCGCCGGGGGCCTGATTTACTACCAGCACTTGGCTGGAGGTAAATCAGGGAGCCCCTCCAATGGCAAACCTGTAGTTTGCCGGTTGGGCAAAAGTGCTGGTCACACTATTACCGCCACTTTTACTGACATTTTTACCAGACCGGCAAACTGGTAATGAGGACCAAACTATTATATGCTGCAAATCCACTGAAAAAATAGAATTTTGTGTACCATGTGTTCTAAGTGGAGTGTTGCATGCAAGACTGCACGAGTGAAATTCTGATTGGTCTGGCCCAGAAGTTGTAGATGATAGTGGTGGACAAAAGTCATTGGTGTAGCCCAGAGGATAGCTGTGCAAATATCCTTCATGCTTTATGGAAGCACCTCTGGCCAAGACCTTGTTATCCTTCACTTGCCGAGTGATTAAGCCACCATTATAGTGGCGTTCAGTCACCCACTGATGGACAAGGTTGAGGCCTTGTGACCCTGTCAAGACGACTGAATCATGACAAACAGGAAGTTAGTTTTTCTCACGAGCGCAGTTCTTTTCAGGTAAGCAAGAAGGACATGTCGAAAATCTTACCAGGCTAAGACATTTTTATCCTCCTGAGCTAGAGAGTTTGGAACAGAAGGCATTTTGAGTTCCCGAAACATATGGAACAAGAAAATAACCTTGGGTCTAAACAATGGTTCCCATTCCAGGGTATTGGCTTCGAGGTGAGTACTAAATAAGAGGAATAGAAATGAGGGGCCTTAATTCCCCAATATTCTGAGCCAAAGTAGAGGATGAGGGGCCTTAATTCCCCAATATTCTGAGCCAAAGTAGAGGCCAGAGGTTGGTGGCAAATGTTGCATTTGGGGTCTGAGTTTTTGTGTGTGTGAGTTGGTGGAGAGGGTGTTTAAACCTTTGTCTTCTCTAACACCCTATCATATACACAGAGGTCTGCATGCTCCCAATCAACTAGTTGCAAACCTTTACTAGGGAAAGAGGCTTTGGAATTCTTTTGAATTAACTAAAATACCGTTCTATGTGATTTCACTGAGAGAACTGGTTGAATCCAAATCCATCAAATGTATTTTCTTTTATTTGGCCACAAATATATGTAGGGGGACACCCACCCACCTGGGGACACCCACCCACCGGGGACACCCACCCACCCCTCCCCCTTACAACCTGCAACCTCAATTATTACCCTTACCTACCCCCACATATCTTTGCACCCAAATTCAGCTGAAAGAATTTGATGGATTTGGCTTCGACCAAATCTCCTGCGATGAAACCCCCCTATCCCTTAAAATGCTTTTCCCAATATGCATAGCCCACAGCTGCAATCAACGGCACTGGAATAACGAAACGCGAAATCAACCTACCACACATGCATTATTCTTACACACAGCGTTACTTGATTGAATAAAGGAGTCATGCCTATTTGAAACTCCACAACCACGTAACGCAACACACTACTTGATTGTGTGATGCAGTGCTGCTGCAGACTACATCTGCACTTCGAGGCGTTACCAATTGCATTTAAGTGCTTTGCAAGCACTACACAACATAACAACTCCCCTTCTGTGAAAGGTGCCTCATTTGGGAGTTCATGTTGAAGCAAATTAATTTCTGTTTTGACAGGTTTTCATGCAATCATGCCTAGGCTTTGAAGTGTTTGAGACGGATTTCCAAATGGATCATCTGCCTAGATTACCATTTTTCTTGCCTGCGGGAAAGGTGCCCAATCTAGGTGATTACATTGAACTGTCTATATGTTGAAATCTAGGCCTCTCTTCCACTATTTAGGAACCTCAAATCTAGGTGTGTATTTTCTCCTTGTCTGCCATTCTGTGAAACGTAGGCCTCTCTCCCACTATCTAGGAATCTGGAATCTAGGTGTGTATTTTCTCATTGTCTGCCATTCTGTGAAAACTAGGCCTCTCTCCCACTATATAGGAACCTCAAATCTAGGTCTCGTTTCTCATTATCTGCTATTCTGTGAAACCTAGACCTCTCTCCCACTATCCAGGACCCTCAAATCTAGGTCTGTTTTATCATTGTCTGCCATTCTGTGAAACCTAGGCCTCTCTCCCACTATCTAAGAACCTCAAATCTAGGTGTGTTTTCTCATTGTCTGCCATTCTGTGAAACCTAGGCCTCTCTCCCACTATCTAGGAACCTCAAATCTAGGTGTGTTTTCTCATTGTCTGCCATTCTGTGAAACTTAGGCCTCTCTCCCACTATCTAGGACCCTCAAATCGAGGTGTGTTTTCTCATTGTATGCCATTCCGTTAAAGCTATGCCTCTCTCCCCATTTCCAGGAACCTCAAATCTAGAGGTGTTTTCTGGTTGCCTGCCATTCTATGAAACTTAGGCTTTTCTGCCACTATCCAGCAATCTCGAATCTAGGTATGTCTTCTCATTGTCTGCCATTCTGTGAAAACCTAGCCCTTTCTCCCACTATCTAGGAATCTCAAATCTAACTTTGTTTTTTCATTGTCGGCCGTTATGTGAAACCTAGACATTCCCTTTTCCCAGGAACACCAAGATAACCGCCAAAAGCACGTATAGCCAGGTCACTGCACCAAGTTAACTAGGAACTCGTCACCCACTTCCCATAACCAACAGACTTACCAACTCTGCTACCCTCTTCCAAAGCTTAGCATCCCGCCAGCACCCTGCTTAGACCCTGCACCCACAGAAAGAGGAACACCAGAACCCTAACCCACAACTTGGGCAGCCACCCATAGAGGCCACCCACTATCAAAGTGCAAGAGGATAAGACTCGTCATCATCCAAACCACAAAAGGCCCTACAGGTGGGCTACTGTCCCTGTAACCCAAACTCTGAACCATCCTACCACCAAGGACCATAAAATGACCCGACACAAAGCTGGACGTCAACAACCAGAAACAAAGCAAACAGATTCACACTCTCAACCCCCTCCAGTACAAACCGTCACAAATCCAGAATGCACCCCTACAAACTCTACAGCCAACAGAACAAACATTGTGAGAAGAGAAAAAACCTATATCTAACACCATACCTCGCAAACACCACAGCTCCTCGACACCATAACGACACCGACATGTCCAGGCATGCTGAGAACTCATTGGAACACGGCAAAGAAAGAAGAGAGGAACCTAGGAAAGAAAGGAACTAAACCAACCCCCTGACTCCTTACATCACAAAAACACAAGGGCACTGCCAGCAACAACATCAAAGCATAGATGATGAAGAAGCAGAAGAATTCATCAACCCAACAATCAATCTGACAGACCACTTCAATGCTTTGAGCGCTTTGAAACACTTGCCTGTGTATAGGCGCTATATAAGTAAACAATACCATACCAATACCAGCGACAAGGCTGACTCCACTGACCATCAATACATTTTTGAAATAACAACTCAGAAGCACTCGAAATTAACAACTGCAAGACAAAACAGGAATGGAAAAACAAACCTAACCACATCAAAAAGATCCATTGCAACTTAATCGACGCTAGATCAATGGCCAAACATGCCAGAGAGATTTACGACCTGCTGTGCAACAGAGGGATCGACATCCTATTCATAACCGAATCATGGCTAGACGACAAATACAAAATCACACTCCATGACTGCCTCCCTGACAACTTCAAGTGCTCACAAGCAAACAGGAAAAACAAAAGAGGAGGAGGACTGGTGATAGCATACACAGAACACCTGAAAATTAAAACGGATAAACCACTGAGCATCAAACTGCGAATCCTTACTCCTTCAATTAACAACAAACCCCAAAACAACCCTCAAATTTGTTCTGGTATACAGACCACCGACATATGATGCACCCTTTGTGGACGCCTTCTCTGTAGCCATCACCAAACTAGCCATCGAGCAGAACACCTGAAGATCCTGGGAGATTTCAACAAACATGGTTTGATGAAGAAACTGCTAATGCACATAAATCACTAGCTAAACAACTGAAGACTATGAAACTACATCAGCTAGTCAAATGAGAAACTCACGTGGCAGGACACGCACTAGACGCAATCTTCACCAACAAAAACCTCATTACCACAATGCCACCAACGCAGATCCTCTGGAGCGACCACCTCATCATCCCCTTCGTGATCACGTTACCTACAACAACAGCCAAACAAACCGCCAAACTTCCAACTATCATGAAAAGAAACTGGAGGACCACCAAAGGTAGCGACTTCGTAGAACAACTGGAAATCAACAAACCATCAGCAACAACAATGGATGAAGCTGACCTCAACAAGAAAACAGAACTGCTTCACAAATGGATCGCCAGAGCAATCAATGAGATCTCCAAGGAAAAACTTTTCACCCCTTTTTGCAAAAGAGCAACAGCAAAATGGTTTACCCTGCTACTCAGCGCCATGAAAAGGAAAAACAGGAAGCTTGAGCTAGAATAGGCAAAAAAAACAACCAGGTAAAGAAATTACAATCCCAACGACAAATCGTTCATACAAAAAGGAAATCCATAAGGCCAAAAAGAAATACTACGACAACAGAATCACAAAAATCGCCAACACCCAAAAAGAACTGTTTAACATCATAAAAGAAATGAGAAACCCCCCTGGATGCAACAAAACGGGGATTCCCTCACTGAAACTATGCAAGTACCTCGCGACCACTTCAAAAACAAAATCAGCACTATCCACCAGATCATACAAAGCAGACCAATCAACCTCAACATGCAACCCACCCTGCCATCCCAGGATCCTCAGAACAAACTCTGAATCTTCCCCCAAATATCAGCAGAGACAATTGTCAAGCTGGTACGAAATAGCAACAAAGCAGATTCCCACATGGACCTCTGCCCCCCAGATATACACACATCAATTCTCACACAAGGAACACCCATGGAATACTACAGAAACCTATTCACCCAATCAATTCCAACAGTGAAAAGTACTGCTATCATTCAAATAGACATATATCAAGCCGCTCCTCAAGGACACAGCAGGCAACGTGGAGGACCTCTCCAACTACAGACCCATCTCCAAGATCCCCTACCTAGCAAAACTACTCAAAATGTACGTCTATAGAATAACACAAGAGTTCATAGAAGAACACCTAATGCGGTACCAGGCACAAGTAGGCTTCAGACCGATGAGAGAAACGTAAACGGCTTTGCTTTCAATCTGGGACGATCTAAAGGCTAAGGCAGACTCAGACAAAAGCACAACTCTAATACTTCTGGACATCTCTGCAGCATTTGGCACAGTCAACCATGACATCCTCATCAGGAGATTGGAAGAAATAGGAATCACTGACTTAGCCTTACTATCGATGAAATCCTTCCTAACAAATAGAACAGAAACCATCTGGATCAAACCTTTCAAATCCACTCCAAGGGAATCCACCTGTGGAGTACCACAAGGATCCTCTCTATCGCCACTACCTTTCAACATATACCTGACTCCACTAATCAAGCTCATTAAAAGACACAGACTTGCATGCTAAAACTATGCTGAAGACACACAGATTGTCTACAAAGTACAAGATACACCTGAAGAAAACACAACGCTGAAAGGCTGCCTCCAAGAAATCTACGGCTGGATAAACACTAACAGCCTCAAACTCAACCCAGGCAAAACAGAAATAATGATCATATCCGCAAAACAGGGAAAACCATCACTACATCACATGGCTGATGAAACTAGGATAAGCACTGGCTCCATTAGCGATAGTAAAGAACCCCAGAGTCTTGATGGTCAACAAACTAACACTTGAGCTACAAGTAAATGCAACAATCAAGAAATATTTCTTCCTCCTGTGCATGGTAAAAAGGGTCCTGTCATTTGTCTCTTTCACCCACAAAACACTCACAATCATCTCACTCATCATGTCCAGAGTAGACTACGCCAGCAGCCTATACCTAGCAATGCCGGAACGACTATTAAAGAAATGTCTGCGCATCCAAAACAGTGCGGCAGACTACTGCTCAAACTACCACGAAGAGAACACATTACCCCAGCGCTGAAAATGCTACACTGGCTACCGATAAAACAGCAAATCAAGTTTAAATCAATGTGCATAACGCACAGGGCAATCCACAGCCAAGGAGCAGGGTTCCTAAAGGAGAAAATAACCATTTACCATCCGACAAGACCACTCAGATCAAGCAACGACATTCACCTAGAACCGAAACTATACATTAAAAGAAAATTCGAAGGATCATCTTTCTCTCATATAGCAGCAAAAATCTGGAATAGCCTACCAAAAAACATAGGCAATTCAAAAGACCACCTGGAATTCAGAAAACAAATCAAACCATGGCTCTTCACACCAGAACGAGAAGGAAGCAACTAGAAAGCATAGACCCAGTTGGAAACAAGAAGCTCAAGGATTAACCCATGAACCCTATATTAATCCCCCTAACCGGAGGGGAGAGGACGCCCAGTCCACCCATGTCAACACACCGCCAGTCCACAAAGGAGAGCAAGGTAGGTAAGGACCCCCCACGGGATGTGCAGGGAGGGACCATAATTCTCTTACAACCATCTCTGTACCCTAGGGCGGGGGGAACAGGCCACCATCGACCATGTACACATAACACTAGAGGACTACATTGGAAAACTGCCACCCCGCAACATGCCGGCCAAATAGGTGGCCAAACAACAATTCCAATCACACAGGATAATCATAGATGCTGAGCGCAGAAACGCAAAGCTAATAGGTAAGAGAAAAAAAATAATTTACACAAAAAAAACTGCTAACCCAACTCTAAAACCTCATTCTTCTGCATACATCCTCATACAGAATCTCACACAACCACTTCTCTGCGCAGCAACCCGCACATACTTCACCTTGCAACAACATACAAACAACACATAATCCGACACAACTGCACACTGGAGTTTGCACCGACCCTGAAACCGCACTTGAACTCAGCGAACGGTGAAAACCGAACTGAAGCTGCCAACAGGACATCACAACCCTTAATTTCCTATTCCCACTACACCCTACTAGCCCAGCCCCCTTTTCTCACACCCTCCTTTTCAGATCTGCCAGAGCTCCTGGGGACCACTCCAGTGGTGACAGTGCACGAAACAAGTACCTTTAACATTAACATTAACCTATTGGGAAATCACACCACACACACACAGATTCAGTTCAGTCCTGTAGAAAGAGCAGCTTGTTCAATAAACTGAGCTGATTTATCAAAGATATCATCCTACTACTACCTGCTAACCTAATTAGGCAACTGCAGCTATTAGTTGGAAAGAGGGTGGTATATATGCAGGTTATTCCCAGAGCAGCCTATTCTCCACAACGTCCCACAAATCCCCATACATTTGTCGGCAGACAAAATGGGCCTCATTCTAACTATGCCAGTCAGGTAACAATGGTGCTGGTAATCTACCGGCACCGTTGTTACCGGACCAGCACAGTATGACTCTGTGGGCGGGTGCTGTCCCGTCCACCAGGGTCAGACCTGGCGGGCGGAATGGCACCCGCCTGCAGAGTTTCACGGAAGCACCGGCACCGTTATTAACGGTGCCGGTGCTTCCGTGGTCCTGATTCCCATTGTGGGAATGGGGATTTATAATTAACAGCGCCTGACTTCCCGGAACGCTGGGGTTGTAATCCCCTGGTGTTTCCGGCAAGCCAGGCACTGGTCAAATTCGCAAGTCCACCGGCAACCTGCCGGTTTCACTGGCACAGTTACCGCCGGACTTGTGATGAGGCCCACTGTCTGCTCAGGCAGAAGTCCCAGGGTTGTATTCTCAGCAGGGAACCCTTATTTGGAAGTGTCTTCAGGATTGCCCACTTAGCTGTAATGGCTGGGGGACCCTGCAGTGCTAGACATTTTGGTGTACAGGTGTTAACTTTGTTGTCTTGCAACCTCAAATACTCTCTCCCGCAATTTGGTAGGCGAGCTGGTGATGGGGTTGAAGTTAGTTTCACTGTTCATTTTCAATTTATTTGATGTTTTGTATTGAGTCATATGCAAATAAACTGCTTTAGCATGCTGCAGAATTAGTGTTAGGTAAGAGTTCAAGGTAGGATAAGGGTTGTAATTAGAGTTATGGCAAGGGTTGGGAATAGAGTGAGGGTAATTGTGGAGGTTTGGCTCATTACTAGGGTTAAAGCCTAGCACATTTGTGTATTTAAATATATTGTTTTGATTGCCTTATTACTGGCAACATTTTCACACTTTGCTTTGCTTGTATGGAATGACTCAATTCTTTAAAGCGACTTTTCACAGATTACTTTTTCAAATGACTACACTTTCCTAGGGAAACATTCACATTTTCACATCATCCATCTCTCTAAAGCCTGACCCACGGCTGCTTGAATTCCTGTTTGTTTTCTCTTTCCCTTCTTTTCCCTCCTCTTTTTCTTCCTCTATAGGCCGCAGTCTGGATACCCCTGATGGGGACCAGACTTGGTTTTTCCGAGACCATTATGATGATGATTTGGCACAGCATAAAAGCTGTGTAACATAACAAAGCATAACAAGGCACACAGTCTTCAGAATTTTGTGTTTAAGATCAGTAGAAACCAGCGGGTGGAAGGGTGCTCCATGGATGGCCTTGCACATCACTGGGAGATCCCATGAGGGTGTCAATTACCTTACCCAAGGGCATGCAATCAATACACTTTGCAGAAATCTGTTGATCAGAAGGATAGGTGGCTCCACCATCCCCCATGGCTCCCAGAAATCTGTTATGATGGCCCACTGAGCCCTGATTGAAAGCCATCCTGCAAGTGTGTGACTGCTGGAGTGCCGCAATCCAGCAATAGAAAACCTGTATCAATACAACAGGAAGCAAAGGACCTTTGATGCCTAGCATAGAGTCTCAAGAGTGAACGGACTGTAGGATTCAAGAATGGCCGTAGAGACAGTGGGGTATTTAGGTTCCTGCTGTTGAATATTCCCAGTTGCCAGGCTGGGAATCCTCAGTAACATTAAGCAGTTTCAAAGAAATATGAGAAACTACATTCACTTTAGTGTTCTCTTAGCTTTGTTTTGGGTCATTACACTTCTGCCAATAAGCACTGCCTCTCCCAGCTCCATCCTTAGAGGTCATCTTCAGATTCTTTACCAGCATGGTAGAGTTGGGAGTTCTCACTTTAGTTGATTTTTTCTCTAAGAATACTCAACATTTAGCTTTACTTTTGACATTGCTTGAAAGCTACAAATAAGTACGTTACTTTTTAAAATTAATTGTATTTGGTTAAAAAACAACTTTTACAATGTCTCTTCGATACAATACAGCTAATAAAACAAGTAATAAAATCTACAGTAAGTTCAAATAAAAACAATCCATTAAACCATAAAAGAAAGCTCAAAATCATCATCATCTGTTGGAGAATAGCCTCTAAGGTAAAATAAATAAAAGCAGGAGTAAATGAGAAGAAGAAATAAAGAGGAAGAGAGATAAGGATAGTATAGCTCACACAAAAAGCTAAAACGATCACAACAGGAAGAGAAAAATGAATACAAAAGCTATCAATTTCCAGGCTCTACGACGTCATAACCTCGACCAATGTAATGAATTCAATAGTGCCAGTCCCGAATTTGTATTACAAAAACATTTCTAAAACACAATATTACTTTTTTCCAACACCTGGACCCCTGGAATTGTTAGGTTCTGATAGTACCCCGAGATCAAACTGTCCCAAAACATGCCTGGGACATATTTCCCAGTCCCCACACCAAATCCTGCGAACAGTACTGATCTTGCTGGCCGTGTACCCTCACATTCCATTAACAGATGTTTCAGGGATTGTTTCTCTGGGTTTTTTCACACATTACATAAAATAAGAGAGGAGTCACCCATCCCCCTTTGAGACAGAATTTCTCCGGTGTGGACAACATTTAGTCGCATTCTGAAAAAGGTTTTCTTAACTTTACTGTCTTGAAATTTCACAAGATAATTAGCAATACACCCTTGCTTTTTGACGACTTTCAGAAATAGGTTTTCACATGCCAGACTGCACAGTTTTTCTATAGTAGTCCATTTCAAACTAGGCCTTTTTTGCCTTGATTGGATTCTCAAACTGAGTCTGAATCTGCTGTATTTAGCCCTTCTATTGCCCAGGCTTCCAGGTTTAAGAGCATCTTGGAACTGCTTTTTTCCAAATGAGATTTTATATCTGCAAACAAGGACCCCTCATTAGCTGTCATTATGAGCCGATAGAGAGAGAGCAATTTCCAACCAGAATGGGCTTTAAGTGATCGGAGGCCTAATTTGAATCTAAGACTTGCAAGCTGGTGGCTGTGCGGGAGGCCTAGAACACTCTTCCAAATCAGCCCTTCCCATCTGTGCCAATCTCCACTCCAGAGAAGGGGCTTTGCCTCCAACCCATATAGGACTACCGGAACCACCTTCGCTTTATAATATTTAATCAAAGGGATGATTGAAAAAGCGCAGTATTTCGTTGGAACTTTTTTCATCTGATGGATGATCTGACTGATCTTATTCTGCATATCCCGCTCCACCTTACAAATTGCTGGAGAGGCGTAGATTTTATAGCCTAAATATATCAAATCTTCGACTCTTTGAATCAACTGGCCTCCCATCTCCCAATGTGGATAGATGACCCTTTTGTTCCTGTGTCTAAACACTAGCATTCATGATTTTTTGGGGTTCAATGTAAAACCATTCTCTTTGGCATAATAGTCAAGGCTGTTCAAAAGGCGCTGAAGCCCCACTGCTGTGTTGTCCAACAGGACTAAATCGTCGGCATAGGCAAGCCAATGAACTCTAGATCCATTGATCTTTGGGCTTGCCAATGCCGATGATTCCCACACATCCGCCAGATAGAGATTAGAAAAGAGGGGGGCCCCCAAACAACCCTGCCGGACCCCTCTCTCTACTCTAATATGGTCAGAAAAATAACCTTCTTGATCTAGTCGAACTCTGATTGTGGTTTCTCTGTGAAGCTCAATCATCATGGCCAGTAGACCTTCTGGAATTCCCCAGGATCTTAACTTCAACCACAGGCGGTTTTTATCTACCTGGTCAAATTCCCTCGAGAAGTCCACCCAATCCCCAAAAAGTTTGAGTTCACCCTTCTTCCATGTCTGTTCACTCCGAATATTTAGTGCTACTCCATTAAGAGCAGTCGAGAGCCCTTTTCTAAATCCTGTTTGGTACTTTGATAATATTTTGGCCTCCTTCACCCAATCTTCCAATTCCCCCAACAGGATTCTCATAAACATCTTACTATCAATGTCCAGGAGGGTGATCGGATGGTAATTCATTGGTACCGTCCGGTCCCGCCCCTTGAACAGTGGTATTATAATAGCTGATTTCCACGAACAAGGAGACTCTGCTTCAGTGAGTTGCTGTGCTTCACTGTGTAGTAGCAGGGCCCTACCCGCCGCCACCATGGTCCACCTCCACCGCAAGAACATCAGTTTCTGCACCAACCAAAAGATGTCTCTTCAGACTCTGATTCCCAGGATGACATGCATCCGGATACAGCCTCCACTCCCTCCTGCACAAAAGCAGTTGATAATATTATACCCGCTGATAGAGAGGTGAAGGAGCTTTCCACCAAGAGATTCACCCTGGTACGAGATCAGAGCTTTCCATACTAGGACGACAAAGGCAGTAAAAATGTTGACCTCCTCCCTAATGTACAGAGGAAGGAGGATTTCCCTTATCAATGGAGGGAGAAGTGACAGAGGACAGTGGTGTCCATTCCAATCTTGGAGGACATTAGGGAAGACAGGCTAGCTGCCATAAATAATCTTTTCACAGCAATGCTGAAAAATGACTGATTCAATAAAAAATACAGGGCACTAGACAGTGAGTGCCCCAAAATGCCTGCTTACCCAGCCTAGTACTGACTCCTAATACAGAGGACAGACAGTTTCAAGAAGGAAAAGGGATGCACTCTGGATACTGACAGGAGGGTAGTCGGTAAAGTAATTAATTTCAATAGTTCAAGGATACTTGGTTTCAGCATAAAAGGAGCAATGAGTCGTACAAATATCATTAGGGGTCTTCATAGAAGGACCAGAGGGACAGAACCACCATGTACCTTGTGCTTGTAGAAGTTCTTGGTGCTCGACCGTGTAGAGTCAGTTTCAGGCACTTTGCAGCTTCTGCAACAGAGTTCAAGACGGGAGACAGCTGCTGGTATCAGGCGGCAGGCAGTTCGGCAAGTGAGGCTGGACAGACAGCTGCAGGCTGCTGGCCTTAATGGTGGCTCAGGTTCACAAATTGTTCTCTCTGTACTGGTTGGTGGGTCTGAAGCACTGGCGAGGCGTCTCGGGTGTTGTTATCGATTGCGGGGCAACAACAGTCAGCAGTGCAATCGATTGCAGCTTGAGGGGCTCGACGGGCTCGAAAATGGCGGTTTCTGGTTGACGCTTGTCGATGCACTCCTCCTAACTTCTTCACTGGGCTTGTTTTGTATTTCAAGGCGGATAGCACAAAGCTGAGGAGAGCGTTGCAGGCAACAGCCTTGTCCTTGGTTTGGTTCAGAAACTCTCTGGCACTTCCCACCTAGAGAACTTGCTTGCAGAGCCTAGCAGGGCATGCTGTGTGCTGGCGGGGCACTGGATCTGGAGCTGCTAAAGGGTCCTCTGGATTCAGTATCTCCCTCTGTTCCCTGGAATATGTTTAGGGGAGGGATCTTGCATCCCTCTTTGCAAATCCTGGCCTTCCTTCACTGGCGGAAGCTGTAAGGCAGACTGTACCTTCATCTAGGGTCCAAATGAGTTCTTCTTGTTACGCTTTGCGAAGTCTTCAGATGATGTGCCCAAAAGAGGAGCTCAGCCCTCTTTTTGAAGCCAAATGGACCACAGTGAATGATGTAGGCTAAGCCTACCTTAATGAACCAATCCTGGGGCGCCCACCAACAATCTCCTGTATGCATGAGGTCATAACCAGAGTGCTTTGCAACAGAAAAGGTAAAGGGGTGGAAACATGTAATACTAAGTCCCACCCATCTTCCTGTCTGTTGTGGATTAAAGGGTCTCTCTGGGTAATTGAGCTCTCTGTGGTTCATGATTAAAGCAGCAGGTCTAACTTGAAGCTGCTTGGAGAAGAGACTTTCTGTCTCCATCAATCCACATACTTGTACCTTCTGAATGGGGTTGCAGACATGAGAATTGACTGCCCTTGTTACTAAGAGGCAGGAGCTAGCTTCAGGTTGACACAGATACATATCAAAGGTTGTTTGGGTTTCCTGTCTCCTCTTTTAACCTCTGAAGCCAGGCCCCATGTTGGACTGTTTGAAGTATACTCTATTAGTATGCCAATTATGTTAATTGCTGCCACCATATTCAGAGGGTAAACAAATGGAGAGGGCGGATCCACTGAGCCTTTGATAGTTAATTAGGCTGACCATGGCAGGAGGAAGGTTTTGGCCCTCCCCCTATTGCGATGCATCGTGTACTTCACCTTTCAGATCCCAATTAAAAATGACAGGGAGGACGGCGCCTGTAGGCTCTGTCCACGGGTGCACGGGTCTATGTGTATGTTGTATGGTGAGTATAGGAAAATGTGTGCGGATTTTCCCCCCACATTTTCTGAATGTTGATCTATCATCATTCAATTTCATATAAAATTTCAAAAAAGCCCAGGTGAGCACACACCTACTGGGCGATGCGCGAATTCCTTACAATCCGGCCTCACATCACACTGTGTTCGCCCCACCACCACCACTAATCCCTTGATCTCCACAATAATCAGCTGGCAAGAACATTGACTTCCCCACCCAGAAGGCCACAGCAGTGTTTGAGAGGGGTTGCCAGTTGGAACTGAGCAGCTGCTTGGCCAGCTTTAAGCTGCATAGTTGATCCGATATTCACCCAGGGACCTTCCCTTCCCCAGACCTCAACCACAGTTGCTGTTCCCCCGCAAGAGTCACAGCTAGGAGGTCTTGGAATCCCCCCCTGCCGATCAGCTGTGATTACTTTCTGTCTAGCGCATCCTGGAAAAACAAGCCCGGCAGTCACTGTCCTGGAAGGACAAAATGAGAATGAAAAACAGGTGGATTGTGGGTAAGTGTGATCATTTTGTGCTGAGAGTAGTCAGAGGAGTTTAAAAAAGTGATTTTAGAAGCTCGTAGAGAATTGTCGATGGGATGGCGGACCGCTTTCAAGATAGTAAAGACTGAGACAGAAGAGGTATGTGGGAGTCATGCCCCCTAGCTGTTTCTACTGGAGGGGGTTCAAAGGATCTTGCAGCTGTCTCCTACAAATTAGACAGACAGACGATTCACATATAAACCGCAAATACGCTGAAGGTCCCTTACTCAGTTGTAGAAAACTAACATATTATTCCACCTTTCGGTACCCCATGCATACTGTTCAATCCCTGTTCTGCTGGTGAACTGTCATTGCCACTCCACCATATTCATCCCTTCTCTCTCTCTCTCTCTCTCTCTCTCTCTCTCTCTCTCTCTCTCCCCCCTCACAATTATGCTTGCAGCCCGAGGCTGTGTCCTTGAATACATAGGGCAAAACTTTTTGGGGCACAAGTGTTGAGGTGCACCCATTCTCAAAGGGTAGCTGAGCTTATTCAGATGCCCCTTTTCACTCCTTTGCACATTTGTGCCTATCAGGGGGTGTTTCTGGGCATTTAAAAGCGGATCCCGAATTCACAAACGGGATGCGCTTTGAAATGCTCAGAAATGATTGTCATCCCCCTGCGCCTTTTGAAACAGGAGTAGGAGGGGGTGCAAATCATGGGCACGTTATTTCTGACCCTGTCAAGATTTGTTTTTGAAGCGTGACAGCCACAGTTTAAACTGTGGCTGTCATGTCACACTGGCAGTTCCATCTCCCAACTAGGGATGACATTTTATTTATGTCTTGTTATCCATTACAATTTAAAAAACAATCAACAATCCAGCATATAAAATTGTATCATATCATAACAGTTTAAGACTTCCATGCAACATCATTTTTCAGTTAAATTCAGAGAGTCCAAGAAGTTCACGATTGCGCAGGTCAACTTAATGTTATGTCCAGCAACCGCATAAGACCACCAATTTTGATTGTCTGATTCAACAGGAGTAAAGTCTCCTAAGCAACATAGTCGACGTGAGGTTAGCAGCAGGGCATCCGGTAATTAGATGTTCAATGGATTCAATTTGAAGATTGCAGAATCTGCAAAGATTGCCGTTTGCTTCATTAATATTTTGTAGGATTGCATTTCCCTGGTGTTTAATGCGTTCAAACGCAGCCTCAGAAATTGGTCACGATGATGTCGCGAGGGGCAGGTTACCAAGTAGCGACAATAAGCATTGAGTTTGTGTTTGCCTATTCCCGATCTCAAGAATGTAGGTTTCGTTTTCAGCAGATTGTAATTCTGGATCCAACACCATCGGTTAAATTTTCTTTTTTACAAACTGAGGTTGGCTGAGCAAGTCGGCTATGTTCAAAGTGGCATTGTTTAGAGTAGCTTCTAGTAATTGCTGCCAGTCTCCAAGAAGGCCCGGTCGCCCACAGCCTGGACGATATTCAAAAAGTTGGTATGACGGAGGCAGTGGATGCAGCTTCATCTTTCGTAGCACCATTATTGATTTCCACATGACGCAGCTATGTATCGAATTTATTGATAATTCATATCGAAGAGACACCATTGAAATGTACGAGGGTAGATGCAGTACCCGACGCCAAAATAAGCCTTCAAGCTTCTGCCAGTAAAGGCCACCAATGTTCCAGCCTGATTCAGATCCAAATGTAATAGCGGGTAGAACCTTTTGAATGTAGAAAATCAGTACCGGTTCAAGTGAAAATTTGACATATTGCTTATTTATATTTGAAGCTTGAATGCTGAATTGAATCATCCAATTTGTGAGGTCCAACTTCCAGTGATGTTCATTGATAGAAGTGTTGAAGGTTATTCCAAGGTATCGAATGGAATTTACCGAGCTCAAAGAGATTCCATTGATTTTCCAGGAGAAGGACTTGCATTTTTTGGAGCCACCAGCCCCAATGGTCACGATCTTTGTTTTACCTGTATTTACCTACTATTGTTGTATGATCAGCCCTTATAGGGGTCTATAGCACTTAGCTGAACCATCATTGCTTCACCAGTCATATGTACTCATAGCCTTCACTGTGCCCGCCATATTTAGACTTACCTTCAATGCTTCAAATAATTACATGCATCTTAATCTATTATTGTTACTAGGCTACATTGACCAGCCTAGATGTGCCCTGCGCCCACAATTGCATTTAGCCTATGTGTGTTCGGCACTGACTAGCCTAGATGTGCCCTGCGTCTACAATTGTATTTAGCCTATGCATGTTCTGGACTGACTAGCCTAGATGTGCCCTGCGCCTACAATTGCATTTAGCCTATGTGTGTTTGCATTGACTAGCCTAGATGTAGCCTGCGCCTACAACTGCATTTAGCCTATGTGTGTTTTGCATTGACTAGCCTAGATGTGCCCTGTGCCCACAATTGCATTTAGCCTACGTGTGTTTCTTTGACTAGCCTAGATGTGCCTTGTGCCCATAATTGCATTTAGCTTATGAGTGTTTTGCCTTTACTAGCCTAGATGTGTACTAACTACAACATAGGCTAGGTATAGCACAGAAGTCCCGTCCCCCCTCATCTACACTGAATCAACACTTAGATGTTAGTATGTCCTCAGCATAGTTTGACAATGACCTCTGCCTACTTGACTAAACTAGCCCAGACGGCACTACTTACCTGTGCCATCATAACCATTATGGCCACTGCCATCATAACAAACCCTCCTAAGGATAGAAATCTGAGACTTAGGTCTAGATTGTCTCCTATCTATGAACCTTATAGAAACTTCCCTAACAACGTCAATAATCGAACGACTACACGGTCTAAGAACCCCTTCTCCACACTAACGCAAACTACTAATACCACAGCCAAAACTCCCCCTAAAAATCACACTTCCCGAGATACCCTCTCTCACAAAACCTCGCTAACTGCCAACCCTGACAGTAATCTAATGCTAACAGGGTCCCTCATAAACTCTAGATCAGTGTTAGCCCATTCTACTGAAATTGCAGACATCTTAAATAATGACAATCTCAATTTACTGGCCATAACTGAGACTTGGCTACATGAGGCCGCAGGACCAACTCTCATGTTAGCAGTTCCTGACAACTACCAAATCGTTAGAGTAGACCGGCCGAATGCCAGAGGTGGTGGCCTAGCCATCATCTTCAAAACAACCCACCCTATTAGACTTGCCACCTCAGCTCCCTTTACATCCTGTGAAGTATTAACCGCCAAATTGCCTCTCTCCAACAACCATACTCTAACTATCTATTTGATATATAGACCCCCTGGGCCTCTAGGCACCTTCGAAGACAACCTAACCAGTCTTCTAGCCGACAACACCAAAGATCACTCCCAAACACTACTGCTGGGAGATTTCAATTTAGGCTTTAATGATACTGAAAACAAACATGCTGAATCTATTGCTGCCTTACTAAATGACCACAGTCTTACGCAAAAAGTCCTCTCACCAACGCATATCAAAGGAAGGACCCTTGACTGGGTATCCGAACTAAACTGCAACATCAACATTACCGATATCATCCCACAATCCTGGACAGATCATCACTTAATAAATTTCTCTGCCACATTAGACCTCCTTAGCCCCAAGCCTAATAATATGGCACCGCCTCTCCCTACCAGAAGTAAGAAGGACATCACTGCTGAAAAACATATCCCTCTTCTCCTCCCTGCCATCTCTGGAATGGAAAATAACAACCCTGACACATTGGTAAATACCTTTAACAATGCCATGACTAAGGCACTGGACATGATTGCTCCTTTCAAACTGCGCAAAGCTAGGCAAGTGAATGCCTGGTTCACCCCCCAACTCAAATCCTTAAGATCACAAAAAAGGAAACTCCAGTCCATTTGGCGTCACTCCCCTTCTGAAAATAACATAATAACGGAATTTGCGAGAATGTACAAAAAAGAAATAACCAAAGCCAAAAAGAACACCTTCAATGACAGGATTGAGAAAGCTAAATCCAACACTAAAGAATTATTCTCCATCCTCTGTGAACTAGAATCCCCAATTCAACCGGTAGACAATGCCCCAAAGGATAAAGTATGGTGTACTAACATACAAAATGCTCTATCGAATAAAATCCTGTTCTTACAATGCAAAATTGCAAAAAAAAGGCCTCACTACCACTCACTGACCAACAAACTAGTCGACCTTCGCTGACTAGGACAACCACACCCTTTAGATTCAAGACTATCTCCATAATTGAAACAGAAAAAATAATACTCTCCCTCAAACCTTCTAACTGTAAAGGCGACACGTGCCCAGCACAGATAATAAAGGATGCAGCTAGAGACCTAACCCCTTTTATCTCCAAGTTGATAAACCCCTCATTTAAAACTAATACAGTACTGGCCAATCTTAAAGTATCCTGGGTTCTACCATTACTTAAAAAACAAACTCTGGACCCCTCTATCCCTACCAATTACAGACCCATCACCACTGTGCCATTTCTACTTAAAAGTTTAGATAGAGCTGCTTACATAAAAATTCAGGACTATCTAGAAGCCAACCGCCTACTTCGCTCACGACAATCGGGCTTCCGCCCTCTCCATGGCACTGAAACAGCACTGTTAGACCTTAAGACACAAATTGAAGAACTAAAGGATAATGGAAAAATAGCTTTGCTACTCCTACTGGACTTGTCGGCAGCGTTCGACTTGGTGGACCATGCAGTGTTATGCAACCACCTCCAATCTGCCGCCAACTTCACCAAAGATGCTATAGCTTGGGTCCAATCCTTCTTAGCTAACCGGACCATGAGAGTCTTCTCTACTTCAGCCTCTGCCGACCCCATTAAAATAACCTGCGGGGTCCCACAAGGTTCCTGCGCCTCCCCTACTATGTATAATATCTTCACCAAGCCTCTGTTTGACAAGTTGGATAGACTGGGTGTCACCTACACTAATTATGCAGATGACACACAGATCCTCATACCCCTTTTGGGCAACTTCGAGACTGACTCAGCCTTGGTGAACAAAATATACACTCTCATTCAGGCATGGATGGCATCCCATGGCCTCTGCCTGAATGACGAAAAAACGGAATTACTAATCTTAGGTTCTGAAGCTAATATCCCAAAACTCAGCCCAAACTACACATCCTTCAACATTGATAACAACCCTATCAAGGTGATGTCTGTAGTTAAAACTTTAGTATTCTACTTAGACTCCTCTCTCACTCTTAAAAAGTCAATTCCCTTGCCTCATCCACAACGTACACTTGCAAACTCATCAGAGCTTCCAGACCATACCTGTCGAGAGCGAGCTGCACCACACTAGCCAACGCTCTTATCATGTCAAGATTAGATTACTGTAATGCCCTGTACTCGGGAGCCAACAAATACATTACAGACAAAATCCAAAGACTGCAGAATAACGCCCTGAGGGCAGCATTGAACATCCCTTACAGAGAGCATATTACCGAATTCAGGAAGGAGGTTAACTGGCTGAAAATAATGGACAGAATTATCCTCAAAACAGCATCCCTCACCTCCAAATACCTGAATAACCTAGCACCCCCATACCTTATGGATAAAATGACCAGGAGAACAGCTACCCGCCCTATGAGATCTGTTAACTCATTTATGTTAGAGATTCTAGTTTCCCTGTTAAAGAGGCACAATGTTGGAACAAATTACCAGTTGACCTCAGACTAGAACAACCCTACCCTATATTCAGACATAAGATACTCAATTGGCTACACACTAACGGCACCTAACTGCCAAACTACACTTCTACCTCTCCAGCCCCTACACGACCCTTTGTTCCCTCAAACTACACTGTAGATTGGTTAACTATACACGCATGGTCGTCTGTTCTGTCATATTTGCATGCACCATGGATACACGTTAACGTAGACATGTAAGGTTGTATATACATATCTGTATATGTATGTGTGCATATATTGTTACTCACGATAATGCTTCCTTGACTTACCAAGACCATTGCTTCGCATTTAATGTATCTTGTACCTTTAATTTTGCTCCTACTGCAATCACTGCTCTATGTATTGCTACCTTGTACTGTAACTAAGTTTTAAGATTTCTTGTTTCTGTTGTGCCCGTCTACCTAAGGGCTTGGTGCGCATTACCAAACAAATAAACAAACAAACATATGCAGCGAATTTCAGTGTTGTTTATCTTTGGCGAGAAGCATCTGACAGCTTCCAGGTGTTTCGGAAGGTCAGAAATAAACAATTTGAAATGTTCGGCTGCCAGAGGACATCCCTGTTTCACCCCCTTGTTGGTAAAGATTTTCTTCGATAGGTCTCCTTGATTATTTAAACGAATCCAAATGGAAGTATTAGAATGCAGCGCCTTAATTGGTTGTAGCAACTTTTGAGGGCTATTCCAGTTTGACAATTTCTGCCAAAGCTTGACACGGTTGACACTGTCAAATGCTCCTCGCAGATCGATGAATGCCAGATGTAGTCTCCTTTTTGCTTTTAGGGTTTCTGATTTCAATATGTTTAAAATCAGTAAGTTAACCTCAACTCCAACTCCTTTGGTAAAGCCAGTTTGACGAATGTCGTAGATTTATTCTCGCAAGGACCACTCTGCAAGTCATCGTAGGAAAGAGGCAAGTAGCTTGCCTATCGTATCTAGCAGTGCAATCGGGCGATAGTTGTTGGGATCCGCCCGATTGCCTTTCTTATATATAGGTACGATGATGGCTTCACACCCGGATTCAGGAATGGTCCTTGAGGAGTATAGTGACCAAAACAAGGCTTCTATGAAGGCTGACCATTCAGTTTCGTTTTGTTTTAGCATCATGTTGGATATCATGCCCGGCCCAGCAGCGTGTGAATTCTTCAGAGCGTGTATTGCAATTTTGATGTCATCTTGCAGGATTTCCATATCCCATGGGCTCACGTTATCTGATGAGTCAGGCGATCCTTCACTCGAGGGAGTACTAAGTATGTTCACAAAGTGAGTCTCCCATGTGAATGCATCAATTGCGTTTAGCACAGAAGGTGAATGACGCAAATTTCTTGTATTCAAAATCGCCCAAATTCCGCGTGAATTCTTAGTGAGCAACTGTTTCATCATTAGTTCTGCTTTCTCTTGTTCAATGATCATTTTTGCAGATTTGAGCCATTTCCGATAAGTTTGGCGTCGTGCTCGAATTGCACTTTCAAGATTGTTGTCACAAAGACTTGTGAGGGATGACTTTTTCATAGCTCTTATATCAGGACGCATCTCCCTTTTTGCTGTAGTTTATAGTGACGATGTGAGATGCTTGTGGGAAATTCCCATCACTCTGTCTACAGATTTGACAATGATAAAATTGACTAAAAGTGGTGCATACTCAACCGACAATCCTTCCTTCTGGTTGAATAATTGCAGACACAACAAATGGATTTGAGAGTCATTCATCCGAAGACGGTTTCCCCCAGCATTCACTGATAATGGGAGAGCATACTGTTTTGCACATTGTGACCATTCCAACATACAGGAGAAGCACAACAGGTCGTGATCACTGTCTGGCATCTCACGAACTTCGAGCTTCAATTCTTGGGCAAAAAAGGTTTGGGATACCCAGAAGTAGTCAATAATGGAACTTGATTTTTGGTTCGACCACGCTGCACACAGTGGTTGGTCACCTTTCATGTTACCGTTAACCATTTGACAGTTTCTATTTTGCAAAGCCAAGCTCCACATTTGGCCTCTAACATTTACCTCATCGATCGGTAATGGCAAAAAGTGCTTTGATTTGTGGTCGATTTTGAACCAGGAGCAATTTAGATCGCCACAACATATGATCGAGATATTCAAGTACGAAGTTATGACTTCATCTATCATACATGTGACCGAGTTTAGGAAGGCCTTGGAGCTGATTTTTTCCGGATTCCAATATCCATTTATGATTAACAGATGTTTCCTTGTAGATATGTTGACATCACCAGTCCGCATCAAAACCATCTGGACAAAGGGATTTGGACAGCAAGAAGTCACAATTGACCACCAGGTATTGATTTTTGCTAGGGTTAACAGACAAGATGACGGTCTCCCTTGTTCTTTTTTAATAGCTGGATTTCATTACAATGACAAAGCTGTCTCTTGTAGGTACCTCGCTTAACCAGGTTTCCTGGAGACATATTACGAACACATTTTCCAATGGAACATCAAACCTGTAAAAAAGATGGCTGTATCCCCTTGTATTCCATGACAGGAATTCACATGTTTGATCGCATGTGACTTGTCGTAGCTACTTGGGGGGTGCTTTATTCTTCCAGATGTCATTGGTATGGGAAGTACTCCTTTGGGAAGTCGTATTTGATTGACCAAGATTAGAGGGAACTTTCATGGCTTTGCGCAGCTCACAGTGTCTATCAAGATGATTGTCATTAGACGCAGGACTCAGTCTCGAGTTGATCATATTTGAGCAAATATTAGATGGTTCAAGAGTTAGGTCGTATCCAAATACGAGTAGTTCATCCACAGCCATCAGAATGGTTTTTCGGACGGAAGCAGATTCAATGTGAAGTAGCACTTGATCGCAACATTTCTCCGTTGCGTATTCTACTATCTTGATGTCGTCCGAAGTGATTGTGCTGAGGGATGGGATTTAACTGAACAGTTTTAACACGTTTCGTCGGATCAGATTTAAGTCCTCATCCTCCGACTGCAGGTTCTGTAGCCGCATTTTGCTGCTTATTGAACCAGACTTTTCAGCATGGTGAACCCGTGAGATGTATTGAGCTGAATTGTTTTTCTGGATGCTGGTTTGTTTTGGGTTCAATTTTGAGGTCACTGACACTTTGTGCGTCAGCGACAGTTTCAAACTTGCCGCTTGTTTATTTCCTTGTACGACCTTTTTGATGCTTTTTGGTTGCGGTCGATTGTCTTTTGCCACACAATTAGTCGCCTGTTCATGACTCGTGGCAAGCTCAGATTGATCATCGGAGTAAGTAGATAAATTGCAAAGGTCAGTGACAGATCTAATTGACCCTTCTATGGATCAGTTGGATTCAGAGTCAATTCTGCGTCGTTTGCTTGAAGGGGCAGGTTGCAGACGTCGTTCATGCGACGTAGGGACCTCAGGCACAATCACTATAGGAGCCATAAAGGACGACATTCCGTTCTTATTGAGCAGCCCGTTCTTGGTTTGAGGGTCCATGTTTCTAATAAATTGTCTTGGATTTGTAGAGCTGTCTGCCCTTTTTGTAGCCAAAGTTTGTTTAGATGATGTTTGCTTCTGAGGGATTGTTTTTTGAACAGTTCGCTTATGGACAGGCGGCATGAGTGATGTGATTGATTTCGCAGCACCTTCAAAGATCCCAAAGGACACCTGTTGGGTGTCTGAGTTATTGGGCATATTTTTGCATGACTTCTCTTGTGAGGCTTTGCTAGTCTGGTCGATAAAATTGCCTGTCGGAATATTGGCGTTCAAGGAAGTATTGTCTGCTGTATTTTGCGCGGACACTGAGCTTTTCGTATGTTGACCTGATTTCCGACAGCTTTTGTGAGACTTCCCTCAGCCACAACTTCCATAAAGGTTGTTTGGATTCCAGTATTTGGCGTGACTCTTGACTGTACGTTCTTCGTGAATTGACCAAGTACATTTTGTTGATTATTTTAATTCTTTGCTCGTTTGGCCTCCACAGAGTGTGGGACCGAAGTCATTATATTTGTAGTTTTTTGAAGGGTCTCAGCAGATGAATGACGCATTCATTTCACAGCCTCAAGCAGGCCTTCTGTCAGGGTGTCATTCTGACATTGATGTTGCGCTGCAAGGTCACTCAGACTTTCTTGCCAACGAGTAGTTTGGTCTGTTTCACGTAGGAGTTGACCCTGCAAGAAAAGGTTAATGGTTTCGAAGTTATCCATTTTTTCTTTCAAGTTGGAAATTAATGAGGTCTGATCTTTTACAGCATCAAGCAGCGATTCATACATCTTCAGAAATGGTAACAACGTTGTTGACGATGCAGCAAGGACGTTGTTATAAATATGCATAGTAGCAGCTGATGAAAGGCTGGGTTTGGCATTGGGGCCTGAGTTCTCGGTTACAGACGTATGCAGGCTTGTGCCTGTCTCAGAATGAGAGTCCCCTGTTATCGATGTATTTGTTGTAGGCATTGCGCATGATGCACTCATTGAATTCGCAAGCGTCAATCGCGTTGCTGATGATCGCGGAGTGCTAGAAGACGCCTTACTGTGTCGCAATAATTTCGAATTGCGACAAATGTCCACTTTTAGGGTATCATCAGGCATGCATACGCCTGATGCCTCTGCTATGATGTTACTTGATTCAAAAACGAGGTGCTGCCTTGCATTTGGTTTTGAGATAGCGATATGCTGTTTATCGGGTCCTTGAAGATCATTATGCGTATTAATAGGCAGGGCATGTTCAGATTCCCGTGAGTTGGTTCTAACTGGCTCACTCCCTTGCCCAACAAAATTAACAGACATAGGGGAGGAAAATATTGCCGGTTGCTCATCAGTTGACGGTGGCGTGCTTCCATTTGCATCAGGGTTTTTATGTGTTATGGATTCACGACTTCAGCAGAAGTTATTTCCTCTCAGAATCAACTTTTCCTTTATTCTTGATTCAATGTCGATGGTGAGAGAAGTTTTTGGCGGAAAGTCCAACATAGCAATTGATGTTTGTTTAGATCGAGCATTTTTAAGGGACTCAAGCATGATCAAGTCCTCTTCTTGAGAAACCTCCATTAACTCAGCGTCGGTGCATTCAAAAGGTGAGAAATAAATGTCGGCGGTTTCAGGAGTAGAGATTGACTTCTCTCTCTCACATGGGATAGTTTACATGAGAGAGGGAGAGGGAGGAATAAATTGGAGAGGAATCAGTGATGAATCGTTCAATGAAAGAGGTTTGAGCTGTTTAAACTGTTGGTGCGTGTACTCCAGTTCCACCTCCTCTACTTTCTCAATTAAAGTAAAATGTCAAGATTGATTGCCTCGCTCAAGTGGGCGCCGGCGCCGGCCCCGGGCAAAACAGATACATTCGCCGGAGTTCCCACCGGTTTACAGGGATGTTGCGAGGCTGAACTCTCCTCGGAAGCCTCAGAATCCTGACTTCGAGGGCCCGGCTTTGCCTCGAGTGTCATTGCTGCGGCGTCTTTCGCTGCGTTGTTAATAGGCATGACTGTAACAGTGACAGACTCAGTGGCAGGCTCAAGCTCAACCAAAGAGAGAGAAATGTCATACGTTGTTTGCTTTGGAGCACATACTTTCGATATTTTTGTAGTTGTGTCCGATTTCATGGCAGTCCATGGGTTCTGCATACGACGTTGCCGAAGCATTTTTTTTCGTAATGCAGGACCTTCGCGGCCAGTATTTGCAGTCATTGCGGTCTGCGGCGGACTGCTCCGTGCGTAAATGGGGTTTTTAAACACCTTAGCAGTGAAGATAGAAACAGGACTTGCAGTCATGCAGCTCCTCTAACTCTAACTCCAACAGAACAGGAAGACAGGGGCAAACTGGGACTCAGTTCCAAGACTCCGCGCCAGTAGAAGGGAGAAGTGTTGTCAAGGTAGCTGTGTTACAGATGTAGATTTGTAGGGAGGCTCTAAGGCACAAAGGCCCTCAGTCACCTCCACCCCACTGCTTTTGTGCCTTTAGCACAACTAATGAGGCTACACGAATAGGAGATTCCAAGATGGTTTTTCCTCCCAGGCACTGCCTAGCAGTTTTAACAATGGGCAGAGAGAACACTCTGTGTGGCATGGGAGCTCAAAGACATATAGTCCATATAGTCCACAGTCACTCCCATGCGACACGTGCAGTGCCGCTGTTCTCTACTAGTGATTTAAAAAAAATGCAGTATCACAGTGCCTCAGTGTCCTAGTGCTACTTAAAGTCAATTCTCTCAGGGCGTCAGAGAGCAAGTCAGCAAGCAAGCCTGGAAGCATGTCTGCAAGCTAGACGATGCTAAACAGCGTCTGCACAGCCCTTACCGCAGTTAAGTTGGAATCCTTTTTTCACTCTGCCGCCCATTCGTTGTAGCTTTAGTCGGCAGTAGTTTCAGGCAGCAGGCAGCAGTCGTTCTAGCTGCAGGCAGTAGCACCAGCGGCACCCGCGGCACCCGTGACTCCCGCGGCTCCCCCTCCAGCGGCCGCCGTGCTCCGTGCACCGTGGGTCCGTGGGTTCGTGGGTCTGTGGATCCCAACCTCGGGTGTGGGCGTGGGCACGGATTCACAGGACACGTTGTCCTGGACACGAAGATTCGAGGAAAGGACCCACAACTCGCTCGCTCCGACTCAAGCCGCACCTCGCAATTCGCAATTCGACAGAAACAGCAGTTTTGGTTTTCTTTTACTGGACAGGCCCTTTAATTGCCAGTCTCCCGTAACCACGTGGTTGCTGGGAGCCTGTCATACCTGGTATGTAAGCATGCTGAACAGTGCATCTTTGTGCCACGCCACTGTCCAACCCATCCAGAAATGCTCAGGTTATCTTTGAGAACACGGTGACGTGATCATTTCTGAAAGTAGAACAAATTAAACGAGTGAATTCTCTGGGCTCCTTTCATTTGTGCAACTTTTTGAGACACTGGCCCATATTCTACACACCTGCATAGTCTAACAATTGCCTTCAAAAGTATCATAGTTTAGATTCAAGTTATGGGTTTAGGACACTGGTGTAACTGGGGCCCGCACCCCCTGCGATGCGGGGGGCCTCGTCCATGTACTGGGAGGGGCCACTCAGAGAAAAACAAAATATTTTGTACACATTTTTTTTTAAAACAGAAAAAAAAAAGTTTTGTTTTGAAGTCACTTTTCCTTCAGAAAGACTTTTTTTGCAGAAATTATTTTTTTATGAAGGCAGAGTGACTAAAAAAAGATTCTATTTCTTTATGAAGTCCGAGGGTTCCCCCACCTCATAACGTGTAAGCCTAAAGGCTAGCAGCCTCCATTGCATGGGGTAGGGAGCCCTATGACATTAAAAAAGAAATAGGGCCTTATTACATGGTTGGCGGTAACCCGCCGGTGCAACCGATGGGTTGCCACTGACCTTGTAACACCATTTACGAGCCCTGGCTTCCCTGGTGCTACCGGGACATTACAAGTCCCGCTGGACCGGGAAGCTAGGTGCCGGAAAATGTTAGTCCCCATGGGTTCATGGAAGCACCGGCACTGTCACTAGCAGGGCCGGTGCTTTCGTGATGAGTGTGCCTATGTGGGCTGCTGCATCTGCCAGGTTCAGACCTGTCGGGTGCAGTGGCCCCAGCTAGCAGACTATGAGTGTGGTAGTCCGGAAACAAGGGTGCCGGTAAGTTTACCTGCACCCTTGTTCCGGACCACCACACTCATAATGAGGCCAATAGTTTCTGTTTGAAGTCACTCTGCCTTCAAAGGCAAAACCATTTCTTTTTGAAGTAATGGGACTCCACTCCACCCCATGACACGGGGGCCTCCCGATCCTCTGCAGATGACGGGAACAAGCATTACTGGCTACTGCAGGGAGCAGAAGGTCTTGTTCCCTGGAGCAATGGATTTAAGGTGTGAAAATGTATGGGTGGCTGGGTGTGAGTGTATGGTGAAAAGGTGCACACTTAAATGTATGGGTGGCTGGGTGTGTGTATGTGTATGGTGAATGGTGTGTGTGCCTGTGTTCAGGAACTCGATAAAACCTAAATTTCGGGAGACCGCTAACCCTTCTCATGTTGGGAGAGGTGCTAACTTCACGAGTGGTGGGGGAGGGGAAAACTTATTTGTGTGGGGGCATCTAAATTCTTTACGCATTCTAATTAGACTATTCTAGTGCAGCTTCAATGTTACAAGCAGTTAACTCTCTCCCTTAAGTCTGAAAGCACCCACTAACGGACTGCTGTGAGAACGAGCGCTCTCCTGTCCCCTCTCTACCCTTCCAATCCCTCCCCTGGCATTCAAGTACTGAACCCACATCACTATTCAACTACCTAAAAATGAACAGTGAAATGCTTTATGTTAGTATTTGCTGAGCCTTAACGACGAAACACACACACTGTTTAACACTTGTTCCCTGTTCTGTACGGCAACAGCTTTGTAGATCAGCTGGGTCCAGCCAACGTAGCCCAACATTTCAGGGGGTGGGGGAGAGGACTGAAGCCCAGTCAGATCAACGGTGTGTGCCACTGCTTGTGTTTAATACCATGATTACTTATTGGTAATCTTCATTGCTCGTATCCCCATTCTTCCTCGTCCCAGTACGTGTTTGTGTATGAGGCATCCTGCCTCATACACAAGTACTGGGATAAGGTAGCGGGACATGGAGGCAATGCCTGGCTTAGTTACCTCTAATCTGCATTAATTCTAGTCCCACTATTTCTCATCCTTGTACTTATCTATGTTAAATGTTAAATGTTAAAGGTATATAGTACCGAGCACCGTCAGCAACGGAATTGGTCCCCAGGCGCTCTGAGGGAAGGGGCCTCATACGTCAGCACTGGGATAAGGAAGAGGGACGTGGAGGTAATTCTGGACCGATGTGCTAATGTTGGGGGTTGGAGCAGGGGGTTGGAGGGAGACGGGATGTGTGGGAGACAGGGTATGTGGGATACATCGTAATGGCAATCCATCTCCAGGCTAAGCAGGCATGATATGTGGTATTATTGGCTAGAGAGGCATTTGGATGCAGCCAGTCTAGTCATTTCTTAGTTTGGCTTGACTTTCTTTAACTGGGCATCTCTGATGAAGCAGTTCTGCTAAGTGTAATTACCTGGGTAGACTGGCATTTGGTTGCTGCCAGTCTAGCCATTTCTTACTGTGGCAATGTATATTTTTCTGGGCATCTGTTATAAAACAACCATGATAGGTGTTATTGCTTCAACTGCCATTTTGGTGCAACCAGTCTAGGTATGTCTAAATGTGGCTTGGCATGCTTTACTGTAATATGTCATTACGTGTCTAGAGTGGGTCTACATTGTACAGTCAGTTGGACATGTTTTCATTGTGGCATGGCATTTTTAATAGCAAAGCATTCAATTAATGAAAGCATTAATGTTCCTGTGCACTGTTGGTGACTTGCATGTATTGGATTTCTGGACTGATGTTACCCTACAAAACAATTGAAAACGCTCTTGCTTTCTAGACAATTTTTCTCAGAAAGTGTGCTGTATAAGACATTAAAAACACACACATATATGCTGCTCCTTCTACAGTGTGTGGCGTACCCTTCAAGCAGTATGCTCGTGCGTATTGCGCAAGCGTGGTAATCTAGGCCGGCCCAGAGTGTGGCGCTACCCATGATTTGTTGCCGAACCTAGGGGGGGCCCACTCAGCATCGCTCGCAGGGGGTCCCCCAAATGTTGTGTTACGCCACTGGTTTAGGATGCGCTCTAATGCAAAACATTGATTTTCGTAGCTGATTCCTACTGACAATCAAATCACAACACTGTTTACGAAAGCTCTTGCAAATATTCACATTACTGAGACAGCTGAGGCAAACAAGATGTCGCGCTTAGCTGTCCCCCAGCTCCCTTACAGGCCGTTTTACTGAGGGTCCCTGTTTCTTTTATTTCGTCTTATGTACTGTAGCTTCAGTATCATAGCCATTATTAAGCTTACCACACCTACACTAAAGCCAAAACCACCGCAGAAGGCACAGATACAAATGCACCTCTACAGGACCGTTGGCCAAGGCACACAAAGACGAACGCGTCAAGCACATGATAAAACACCCCACCCAGTGCTAGAAAATGCTGTCACCACTTCTATGCACACATAGTCCCCTCATCTGAGATACAGCAATGGTGGTACTGTTAATCATTGTTAACAGGCTACTGACGACATAATAATGGCAATGTTGGAATTTAGATGCTTATGGAGCATGCTCATTTTGCCGCAGAATATTCTGGAGAAAATACAAGCAGCACATTAGTGAAGACAAACAGCATCTACAACAATAATACTTGCTGGGTATTAATTTCAGCAAAGGCCTCGAAAGTAGAATCAGCAGTAAGGTCACTGAGGCAAAGGAAGTCGCAGGGGCAAGTAGCTGACAGGCTGCTTGGAACAGCCATAACAGCAAGGGCCACACTACAGCTGGAGAGGGCTGCGTCGCAACAGTAGAAACAATCCAGACCGATCCATATGATTCAGTTGTGGAGATGTACCCAGAATAAGTGCTGAGGGCGTATATGTTTGTCCTTAATTCCCAAAAGGGATCATTATTGGCTGCGCCCACTCCCGCAGTTAACATGGGGTACGTCAACTCTGAAAAGGTTTAACCAGACTCGTATTCACTTAGGCCCCAATTCAATGGAAATGTGCGCAGAAATTCTGCAAGGGCCGCGCGCCGAGAAGGACACTGCATGAGCCTGCGCGCAGAATAAAAAGATGCGCGCCCCGCGTATTCAAGGAATTATTTGCGCAAAGTAACAGTATTCTCAAGTCAGGTCTGGAACGCTTCCAACATGCCCACATGTAAAGCATAAACAGCCAGAGAAGCTACCTTTGTGCGAATACACGCACCCTTCAAACAGTTAGTGTGGTCCCCCACTAGCAGGCTTGCACCCTGCGCAGTGTCCCCCATAACTGTTCCCGGCAGCCCGACAACATGCATATGAAAAATCGTAACTTGGTCTAAACTCGAAAAATCTGCCTGCGAACCCCCTCAAACTGTTCCTGCACACTGCTACACTGCTTACGCGAACCCCTAAGTTAGATTGGATCCCCGGTTGCATACACGCACCGCTAAATCTGACTTGCAAACCCACCTCCGTGCTGCAAATCCTACATGCAAGTGTACTTACGTCTGCCTTCGGGTGGCGGATAGAATGAAGGACTTGCGTGGCCTTTTCCCGGCCGAGAGGCTGCAAGATCGAATCCATGAATACGTCTTGTGCTGCCCACTTTTGAGTAAGTTCTTCCCCATTTTTGGTGTTCTGCCCCCTTCCCAGCCCTCTGCGCAAGCCACACCCATGCTCTACGCGGAGTCTCATGCAAGGCCCTCGACTACTCGCAGAGACGTGCCAAGCCTGCGTGAACTCCACGTAAGTCCAGGTAAAGTACCGCGCGTTTGATTTATACATCGACGAATGCAGATTTGCATGCAGTTTGGCGCACAAGTATCCTTTTTTCCATGCAAATTATTCCATGAATCGGGCCCTTTATTGTATATCACTGTGCACCTACATAAAGTAGCAAAGTTTAATAAGCAAGAGTTCGCCTTACTGACATGAAGTTGGCTTTTGTCACATGCCATTGCTTTCAACCCTCTACTGTAAGAGTCCCCACATCTCTTTAAGCACACCAACATTCTTATGTTGGCTTACCTGAGAACAAAACTCTTACATCAAAATGAATCCTACCACAAAAAATAGACAATCGTGCCAAAGCCGGATTCCGATATTAATTCCGAAACTAAAATAAAACAGTTGCCACTAGCAGCTGGCAAAGAGGGTGAAGATGCCTAGGGGGTGGGCGCAGAGGGGGAGCATAGTGCCATTGCCTAAATGGACTGCTTAAAATTCAATATGAAACAACATCAAAAAGACATTTCCACAGTAAAATCTGTTTCTTAAAGACAACTGTTCACTCCTTAGATTTTTGTGGGACTATCCCAAAATAAACCCTGCCACTCTTCTGCCCCTTCCTTTTGAGTATTTTATCCCACGGTGTACTTCTAATTTATTGGATATCAAACTGCTCAATCAAAATTAAATGCCTCTGTTGTGCTTACAGTTGTTATTAGGTAACTGAGTTGTGGGTTCATGGGTGCCAACTTTTTTATTATGGTGGGAAGAAATCCCATCACCTACACCATGATTTGAGTAAACAACCAGACCAATGGTCGAATGATTTATTTATTTATTGTTAGCTTGTTAGGCACTTATACAGGAAGTACATACTGTTTCAAAGCACCCACAGGGAGGGGATAAAGGGATGCAGTGGGGGGGAGACAAACCTACTATGCCTTGTGAGTGTTCAGAACGTGCAAGTGCAGAAGGCAGGGGGAATGGGGTAGGTGCTGTGGTGCTCATGGGTGAGCAACAAGTGAAGTGCAATGTAAGGTAAGTGTAAATTATGCCTTTTACAGCACATACATTTTAGAAGGAATTGCAAAAAGCCATAAAATGTACAGGCAGCTTGAAGCATATAACATCACTCACGGCTATGTTCATGCAGGCGGCATCAGAAACAGGGACACTAATCTGCAGACGTTACAGCTCCACGCATTCGTGTGTGTTTGCTGTATGACTACAGATTGTTTCTGAGTCCAACACAGGCACGATGGAGACAGAAAAGTAAAGTTTCTCCAGAGAGTGTTTTTGACTATTGCGCCATTATGAATAATGTATAACTGGACCCAGATCACCCACGCACCCCGGGGACACCCCACAGTTGTCAGGATACTTCATTTCTCCCCACTTCCGCATGGGAATCGAACCTTGAGAAACATTTGCACGGTTCATGAACACACCTATATTTAAAAAGCTGCCACAGCAGATGGTTCTCCACAACGGTGGATATACTGAGTGCGCTGCTGCAGCCCGGGCGGTTCCGTGGGTGCGAGCATGCAAAAAACATTTAGGTTCCAAGATTTCTCCTCCAACGGGTCTTTCAACTCTGCCCTGATGAAGGTGGCCATACTGGATTGAACCAGCCACCAAAACACGTTTTCAGCAAGGGGGCTCTACTACGCTTCATCACAATCCAAGTGTGCACTTCGTTTTCCCCCCCGTAGGCAGACCCAACAAGGGTTTTCTCCTCCACCAACAGAATTGACATTGGGCCACATTACGAGTATGGAGGTAGCCATGACCTTAACAAGGGCATGGCTGCCTCTGTACCGGGTTCCAGTACCGGGTACTGTGAATGAGGAATTACCGGGTCATTCCAACCTTGGAGGACCCGGTAAGTCCTCATTGGTAAAACCCATCCCCATTCCCATTTGAGCCTCCAGAGGGCTCAATGGGGATGGAGCTTATAACGGGGACGTTAATAATGAGGCCGTTATTAGCTCCTTTGTCCCCTTGCGGGACCCGCAAAGGACGTCTGGTCTGACCAGATGTTCTGTGCGGTCCCGCTAGGGGACCTCGTAATAAGGCATCCCGTAATGAACGGTGCCGATCCTGTACCGGCACCCTTCATTACCGGAGCACCAGCCTCGTAATGAGGCCCATTGACTTTTTACATGAATCAGAAATAACAGACTGAACAATTGGTGAAGAATTGGTTCCAACCATTAATGTTTAAAAATGTAAAGTACAACTCTTGTGCATAAATAATAGTCGGATAACTTCGCAGCAACAAATCTTTACCTGCTTTTCTTTGATTGGGTTGCAAGCAATTTGCCTGTTGAAATAAAAGTCATACCATTTTTTACCCCTTAACCCTTTACTTCATTTTCTCTAATTTTGAATAGCAAAATGAATGAGTGCAACCCTCTGTTTCGCGTATGAAAAATGTTAACAACACATTTTTGTACCTATTACGGTTCCATGCTTTTGCTTTGATTACACATGCCAGACAGAGCAAGTTTGATACAGTCTGTCCTCCCCTCTGTTCTGTACCCTATGTGACCACTTTTAGAGTCACCCCCACTATTTCCACACTGGGTTTCTCGTTTCTGTCTGCTCTTTAATCCACACTGCCTTGTGCTCGAGTGTGGTCTTCTCACTTTATCCAGGAAGTTTTAACATGACATAGGGGAGTTCTTTTCTTTTTTTCAACAAAAAATGTTTTGTTTGCAAACTGGAACGTATTGAGTTGTCTGGTTTGGTTTTTCATGTATGAATTGCATTATGGTCTCTGCTCTCATATTTTATGTTCATTACTGCTTGAAAGCAGAACAATAATAATTTTCTATCTTTTGCGAATTGTGTTGTGGTGGTTTTCTTTGGCATTGAATACCTGTTAAAATTGGGATCAGGTGGAGTCCAGCCCCAAATGTTGATACTTCACAAATATTGTACTACATGAGTACCTGGAGCGTCAACAAATAGCAGCATTTTCTTTTCTTTTGACACACGTGCAAGTGCAGAAGGCAGGGGGAATGGGATAGATGCGGTAGTGCTCGTGGGTGAGCAACAAGTGAAGTGCAATGTAAGGTAAGTGTAAATTATGCCTTTTACAGCACATACATTTTAGAAGGAATTGCAAAAAGCCATAAAATGTGCAAGCAGCTTGAAGCATATAACATCTCAGCAACAGTTACACAACCTCCAAGCTACCTTGTTCGCGTTCTGCTTTAAGGAAACATCACTCTACTTATAAAGAGTTCCACATTGGGTGTGGGGTCTCGATTGTGCATAAGGTCACTGTATCAAACCAGCGCAGTTCATGTACATGAGTTTAAAGTTAGCAGTGTTTCTTCTCCAGCTACACTGATTGTGCACAGTCTCATTTAGGATGTAAAGTCACTTACGCCTATGGATGATATTTCTTCTGTTAAACAGACTGTTTTTGACTACATATTATTTAAAGCTGAACTATGAGAGATATTAGCATGCTGTCTCTTGTTAAGTGTATACTGTTAGGTGGTTGAACATTGAGTGATGTCTTCTTGTTAAAGGTTTGCTGTTTCCTGCGTGCATGCACATCATGCATAACCACAAGCTGCATGCCTGCATCAAACAACGACTAAGAGACAGTGGGCCTCATTACAAGGATGGCGGAGAACCATGGCGCTATTAGCGCCATGGTTCATGCCGGTAAAATACCGGCACCGCCTTGGCGGAAAGGGGAATTACCGCCCCATTCCAAGGTTGGCGGGGGGTTAATTCCCCCTTCCACCATTGCCCTTCCCCATTCCCATTTTTGCCCCATAGGGCATAATGGGAATGGGGAAGGCGCTAATTACGGTACCGCAAATTGCGGTACCGTAATTAGCTCCCTGGGTCCCTTTGCGGGTTGGTTAAATCCCCCAACCCGCAAAGGGTCCTCGTAGTAAGGCGGTAATGAGGCCCAGTGACTATCGCTCATAGCCCATTTGGAAGATTAAAGATATCTCAAATTAGCCCATCTCATTTGTGAGATGCTAAACCAGTTCTTATCATCACATTGCATTCTCGTACATATAAGCATGGCTTTAGAGTCTGAAACTAAAATTGCGATTACTGTCCAAGAATACCAACTGACGTGTGCAAAAAGCAAGGACTTGGATGTCTCAGTCCTAGCAAGAGCTTTGTTTCTGAAAAGTATTGGAACACAGTGTAAATAAGCAGCACTAGAGTAATCCTTTGCCCTATAGCCATTCCTCCAGTCCAGTGGTGGGCAACCTTCGGCCCTCCAGATGTTTTGACCTACAGCTCCCAGCAGCTTGATCCAGTATAGTCAAGGGTGAATGATCATAGAAGTGAAATGCCATGACATCTGGAGGGCTGCAGGTTGTCCACCACTGCTCCAGACAGTTGGGATATTTCTAGGACTACAAAGGGTCTAAAATGTGCAGCTGAAATTCAACCATTAATTCTCAGCAGACTGCTCATACACAACACTGGTAGGGCAACGTTTGATGTTACTGACTGCTTGATAGAACTAGATTAAAGTGATCTCAGGAGGATGTGCGTTTGCGGGTTATAGGTGGCGCTTAAGCACTGCCTAATAATAACTACAAAATGAAGTTCATTTCAGTACAGACAGCATCAGTGTTGGGCAGCAGAAATGAAGGCATCTCTAATAGCTAATAGGTACAGAAACTGCAAGCTACACCTAAACCTAACCCTCTGCCTTACTCTTCTCTTCCACCCGCTCCCCATCTCCCAAACTGACCTCACCCACTTCTAATGTAATTTCAATGTTTGGTAACCTTTTCTCTACAGCTAACCTACCTACACCCAAGACTTTGCTTTATAAGCGTGTATGCTTGAATGATGACAGAGCAGTTTTTCTTTCAAGGTTGTCTTCGGATTCCTAGATAGGCTGGAGTTTCCATAGTTATTCGGGGCCCTGAGCCCAGTATTCCCTGTGAATCTGTGAAGCCCAATGTTGGAAAGCTGACCCGTCACAGACTGTTAGGTGCTAGCCTACAATGGCTACAAGATCCTCTCTGCGCCAAGGCCCAACCGTTCCGGAGGTGGTGTAGCCTTGATCTTCCTGGAATGGATACCTGCCTCTGTCATTCCTGTACAGTCCTACTCCTCTTTTGAATGCCTTGTCTGCATGCTTTCTCTCTCTCCTGGCCACTCTCTTACGTTGGCTACTGTCTATCGGCCTCCTGGTCTGATCTCCTCCTTCCTCTCTGAGTGAGCGGACCTCTCCTAATCCCTACTAGCCTCGACCACTCAACTCCTCCTTCTTGGAGACTTACTTCAACATCCATCTGGATGCTTCCTGTTCCTCCTCTGAACTCTTTCCCAACCTCTGTGACTCTCTCTTTCTATTCTCCGATCTGGCCCGACTCACTCTGCAGGACACCCTCCTCTCTATACCTCTGACCACTCCTCTCTCCTGGAGTGATCACTCTCTCCTTTCCTCCCATCTCTCCCTCTCTAACCCTCAGGCCAAGCCAACCCCAATACTGCCACCTTCCTACTCAGTCATCCGACCTATGAAGCATGTGTCAGTTGAGGTTTTCCCCACCACTTTCTCTCCCCCTCCTCCACCTCTGGCTGACTCACATCCTGACACAGCCCTTTCCATGGTACACACGCATTTCACCGCTGTATTTTTCATCGTGTGTTTTTTCATCGCCGTTTTTAATTCGAAAAAAATCTCATCTTTTTTTTTTGGGGGGGTTAAAAAATTAAATATATGGTTGTGGGTGTAAGGGAATAAAAAAAAAAACAAAAAAAAAAAAGGGGGGTCTTGGGGGGGGGGGGTAACCCCCCTCAAAACAAAAACAAAAAAAAACGATGAGTTTTTTAAAAAAAAAACAGCGATGAAAAAACATGCGATGAAAAATACTGCAGCGAAATAACGTAGAACCCTTTCCATACTCTACTCTTCTATCTCTGATACTCTTGATCTTCTTGTCCCTGTCACGTGGATCCGCTTGAAGCCCAAAGCCAAGTGCAACTCTTGGTACGACTCTGACCTAGCTACCCTTAAATGCAAGTGTAGGATGGCTGAGAGGAAATGGCAGACTTCTTGTGCATCCTCTGAAAAACTGGCCTGCTGCCTGCTCCAAAGGCAATACCGGCTCCTTGTCCGCGCTAAGAAGAGAGCCCATATACAAGCCTGCATTTCTGCGGCATCTAACAACTCGGCCAAACTCTTTCAAATCTGCAAGCAACTGGCCAACCCTGCTGCAGTCTCTACCTCTCCTGTCACCCACCCCCTCAGGCCCTCAGCATGGTCCTTTACTCTCATTTCATCTAAAAAATCCAGGACATCCTGTATACCCTCTCTACCTCTCCTCCCCCTTCATTCCCTGATACCTTTGCCCCCCCTGCTGCCGCTTCGTCTCCCTCTTTTTCATCTTTTTCCCTGTTCTCCCCGACGAGATTTCCAGACAAGTCTGATCTATGAAAGTCTTGTCAAAACAGGTTCTTCCCTGTTCATCCAAAACTATCAAGGACCACATTGACACCCTTGCCCCTGCTCTGGCTGACTTCTTCAACCACTCCTTCCCCTCTGGATCCTTGCCCTCCCCTCTGAAGCACTTTCTTGTGCACCCTCTTCTCACAAAACCCACAGACGACCCCTCTTGCCCGGCCAACTATTGCCCAATCTCTATCACTCCTTTCCTAGGCAAACCCCTGGAAAAGCTGGCCATCACCCAGCTTAATCGTCACAACGATTCTGTTGGTTGTCTCCATGGCCATAAGTCTGGCTTCAGTGCGGCCAGAAGCACGGAAACTGTTCTCCTGAATTCCGTGAAGACCTGCTCTCCAACCTTGATTCTAATATCCCATCTGTCCTCATCCTACTTGATCTTTCTTCTGCCTTTGACACGGTCAACCATGTCATCCGGCTCAATCGTTTCCATGATAATCTGGGTATCACTAATCAGGCCCTGGCCTGGCTGATCTCCTTTCTCTCCAATCGATCCTCCCCGGTCCAACTTGGGTCCTTTCTTTCCTCTATCTCACTTTCTACCTGTGGTGTCCCCCAGGAGTCTAAACTCTCTCCCTGGCTCTTTAACCAAAGCCTGGCACCACTTGCCCTCTGCATCGCTGCCCTCTGCTCAAACTTTCAATGCTATGCAGACAACACCCAACTTGTTTTCAGGCTCACCCCTGTCACCTCTTCTCACTCTCTCATCTCTGACTGTCTTCTATACAGGAGTGGTGCGCCGCCAATGACCTCTGCCTTAATTCCACTAAGACAGAGATCCTCCTCATTGGCACACCTCCACCTTCCTTTCCTGTCACTCTCTGGACTGCCTCCCTTAGCCCTCTCCCTGCTCCCACCTGTGAGGCTATGAACCTCGGGTCATCTTTGACTCCACGCTTTCCTTTTCTCCTCACATCTCAGACCTTGCAAAAAAGTCTAACTACCAACTGCACCTCCTTGGAGTTATTCTTCCTTTCCTCTCCTTCCCCCAGAAGCTCACTGCTTCCAGAGCTCTGGTTCTATCTAGGCTGTACTATGCAACAGCCTCTGTCTAAATCTGCCTGTAACCACTCTCCGTCCTCTGCTGCTCATCCAGAACAGGACTGCAAGACTTGTACTTGGCCTCAAGCCCTGGGATTGTATCTCTCCAGCCCTGAAATCTCTGCATTGGCTCCCAGCGGCTGCAAGGATTAAATTCAAGACCCTTTGCATTGTCCACAAGGCATTCTGGGGCCTGGGTCCACAATACCTTCAACTCTCCCTCTGTACATACATTCCTACTCAAGCTTGTCGCTCCCTCACCTCCAACTCCCACAGCATCAGTCGCTTCTGCAAGCAATGAGTTGGGGGTAGGTCCCTTTCCTCGGCAGGGGCCTCCCTCTGGAACAGCCTCCCCGCCTCTATGAAACTTGAGGAAAACCATCTTCGGTTCTGGAAGCAACTCAAAACTTTCCTCTTTGCTTCTGCCTTTGCTCTTCCTCTCCTCTGCTAATCTGTCTGCTTGGGCACTGGGCACCTGGTTACCCTCTGATTTCGTGCCCAGATCCGTGCCCTCCCAGCCACACACCTGCACTGCCTCCTGTTAACCCTTGCACTTGGGTCTGTATCTGCAACCCTACAGTCCCCTTCCAGCAATTATCAGACACCTGTTGTCCATACCGTATTCTCACACTTACCACCTGCTGGCCGCACTACTTGTTGTTCTATCATGTGTTCAGCACTTTCCACTTCCCCCTGCCCCTCGCACTTTCCCCTTTCCCTCTCCCCTGCACTTGCACGTTCTTAATGTCACTGCAACTAGTAAGATCATTGTTTTGTCTTCCCTTGTTTCCCCTCCCTTGCCTCGTCGCACTCTGAAACAGTGGTGTATGTACGCGATACAAATAAATATCATATCATATCATAGCATAGGGATTTCAGTGCAGGAGTGGTGTGGTCAGATTCTTTCAAACAAAGGATTTCCGGCTGCGTGATTCCTTACTAATTAAACACTTGTCTCTAAAATCTGTGTGCAACCTAAACACATTCGAATTCCAGCAGAGTGGACTTGGCCCTTCATCCTTCAGAAATTGATAAATTGAGTACCTTGAAGATCCTGCTTCATTATATTAAATACATAGAAATTGGTAACACTTACACTATTACAGTCCTTACACAAGAGAGGCATCCATCGTGAAGCGCAAGACAAAACACTATATTATTATCATTGTTGAACTTGAAATAATGGAGAAAGGTTAGATGGAACATTGTTATGGGTTATCTGTAAAAGGCACTGAGTGGACACTTTAAGGAAGAACGATGGACCGTCACGTTGGAGCTGTGAGGTGTAAGTTTGACTGGGGTGCAATTCAGGGTGCCCTGGGTTGGACCCTGAAGCTACATGATGAAGGGGAAGTGTCGGGGGGGGGGAGGGGTGGGGGAGGGTTGTAGACTGTTAATTTCTATTGTTATGCATTTTCTCATGAATTGATTTAAAGCTACAACAACAAATGATGGTAAAATGTGTCCAATGAAAAACATACAGTAAAACACTGTTGGACCAAATACCTTTGTATGTGTTTTTGAGGGGCATTTTGCAACCGTGGTACATAAGTTCACTTTTTTAGGTGTATAGCAAATTGATGCTTACTTTTTAATTTCTTAAACCTACTTTGAACTTGTGTAGTCACCTTTTTAATAAATGCTGACAGCTTGATAAAATGTAGGTTTACTTAAACCATTTTGACAAATTGACCCTTATTAGTTGTGCCCCTGGCACACTCTCCTAGTTCTTTTTGTGCCCTCTTGTTTGCCCCCCCCCCTAATATTGATTTGTAGAGAGGCCACTCAAATAAAATGGCAAAGATGATATACATTAGTGGCCATCCTAGGCCACATCCCTTTTTGGGAAGCAAGAGACAGTGGATTTCATTATCCATTGTCGTTCCTGTAATGCTCTAAACGCATAACAGAGCCTCTTTGGAATGGCAAGAGTGAGATGGGGAAGAGGAGAAGCTGAAGAGGCGAGCAGAGTAGCAGAAGAGAGAAGTGGGAAGGGATTAGCCAGGAGCCTACAACCTGTGGCTCTCCAGATGTTTTGGACTACGGCACTCATGAACGCTCACCGTTGACCATGATAACTGAAGGGACTTGTAGACTACACCCTTACAGAGGCAAAGGTTTCAGAACAGTGGATTAGAAACAAGATTGAAATCGGTTTCAGGGGATGCAAGTTAATGATGAGTTACTTGAACCAACTTGAATAAGCATTCATGAGTGAAAGGCCCTGTGGAACTGTAAGGTCTTCAAAGCTTTACTACGTTTTGAGCAGTCCAATTTGTGTCCTATATCCAAATAGAGACTTCTCAACAACTCCGGGCTTTTGGTGGTGAGTATTTCTCCCCCAGTCCTCCTGTCCCAGTATAGTAGTTTTGTGGAAGCAAACGAAGATTCCTCGGCAGCCAGTAATGATTGGAATCTGTTTGTTAGGTATTTCAATACCCTATTCCAGAAGGTTCTACGTGTGATGTACGTCTTTTGGATTCCTGAAAGGATTGGAGGGCATTGGACATGTGTTCGAATCTTCGTAGACCCAAGATTAGCGGCACAGCTATGCTGTTTTGCATAATCTGCGAGTCTTGGGAAAGCCAATCACATAATACCACAGTATACAATCTTGGATAGGAGCAAGGCCTGCGTGAGTTTGATTTTGTGGCATCAGTCCAGAAGTGAGAGGATTTTCCTATGTTTATAAAGTTGGAGATGGAAGCTTCTAGTCACGACATTCATTTGTGGTGTAATTAAACGGTCAGGGTCAAAGGGAATACCAAGGTTTGTGACTTTGCAAACCAGTGCGAGACCCAAGCAGTGGAGGCCACTTCAGTGGTAATTGAGTCCCGACTGTAGATCCTCAAGCCACAATTAAGAACCAGAACTGGCCAACACCAGGTCAGGTGTTCTTTACTTTCATATTTTACATGTGATTTTCAGTATAGAGTATCATTCCACAAAGGTTTTCCTAGTTTTACCTTACAAGCAGTGTGCGAAGCCAGGCACCAGCGGTGTGCCAACCAAGAAGAAAAGCCTGATAACGTGTGCATCTGTCAGTCTGACAAGATCAACCGAGCATTTTCTAAAGGGCACTTAGCAGAAATATTTTGGAGATGTCATATCTGTTGCGGCCCAGACAACGATTCAATCACCCACTGAGCCATCCGCAGAACAGCGGCATAGTGGAGTCTACTCTGGAAAAGAAATCAGGCGATCTCTCTGGACTCGTATTGTGTGAAGAAAAGTGAAGCCCTGGCAGAACAGTATATGGGTACTTCTGGGACCACTCAGGGCACCATCTCCCCAACTCAATATACCACAATCAACGACATGTAGCCAAACAATACAAGAAATAGTTCACACTCCTTCTGGCAAGCCAGATTTTAAAACATGTAACGCTTTTATTGTAAGCCAGTCAAAATGTACCTTGTCTGGCGTTATGCCTTCCTTGAAATGCAACCCGTGAAGTATTGGAAGTAACGCATATCATGCATGCAGACATGACACAAAATGGCACGGTAGCCAATTTTTAAGATAATTCTGGTCGGAGCTATCTGTAGATCGAGACACATGTCAACAGTCCGTTGCAGATACTGGGCCGCATTGCACAAATCTTTTTTGCAGGTGCAAATGCATTTGTGCTCACAGTTTTTTGTAACCATGATTGACAATATCAGAAGTGGCATTCCCTTGCAGGCTGCAAAGTTTAGCCCCAGTTGTTTCAGTTGCGGAGCATTCGGAAATACACTGATACAGCCTAAAAATACTCATGTCAATGTATAGAATTTGGCTTAGGAAGGAAACCTTGTTGAGCATTTCTATTTAGGCTGATAGCCTCTGGTTATAGCGCCATTTTGGCGCCTCAATATTTTAACTGGTTCTTGTTGTTAATTTTTATTTTTATGTTTCATTTTACTTTTTTGTCATTATCTGATCCTTTATTTAGCTTATTTATTTATTTCCTCTATTATGCTTATTAGTATTGTTTGTCTCAAGTTGTTGAGCAATCTTAACAAGAGAATTAGGATTTTATTCCATATTTATACTTAACGATATGTTTATTTAACATTTCAGTTTTATTTCTTTGAGAATGACGTAATTATTTTTTTTTAGAATTATGTAATGATTTATTAGCCTATTTTTTTGTGATTGATAAATTAGTTAAAATTTAAGTTTTTTTCTTTTTCTGATATGTGAAAAGTTTATATATAAACTGTATCACATTACTAATAAATAAATAAATACACTGATAATCCCATGGCATTGACCTAGCAGTTGCAAACCCAAATTGATCTTTGTCTAATCGTTTTTAAAGTATTTGTCCCTTCTGATTTAAAGGGGTTAATTGATCACCAATAACTGTTTTACTTCCGGCACAGTGCCTGCTAAGCAAACCTGACGCAGTCCTTCCTTTTATAAAGAAACTATCTTTAGATCCCAAAGTCTGTCTGCTTGCAACCTATATCGCATATGAGATGATTCGGGAAACTTCTGGGAGTGATTGGTACTTTGCAAATTCAAGCCTTTTTTGAGGACTCGCATATTCTGGATGGATACCAGGCAGGATTTTGTTGCAGAATAGGAATAGAAATGGTGGTGTTGGTGGATGACATCAGGGTGATACTTAATGGCGATAATGTCGTTGCACTAGTACTCCTCGATCTCTCTGCTGCATATGACACAATCGACCATGCCATACTCCTGGGTATTTTGCATACATTTGGCATTGCCAGCAAGGCTGTAGGCTGAATTTGATAGTTTCTATTAGACCGGAAACAAACTTGTCCACTTTTGGGTCCAAATGTTTTTCCATCACCTGTGTTGTTGCCATTTCGTTTCAATATATATTTTCAACCCTTGCCTAAATCTCTGCGCTGCTTTGGGGTGGCCTTGTATACGCTGATGGCAAGCAAACCCTTCTGGTGATCCTGCCTTCTTTAGAAATATCTTATCCTCCTGTGTGACTCAGGTCAGCAGGTGGATGGATGAAAGATGCCAAAGTCACTGCCAGCAAGACTAAAATCATGATCTTCAGTACTCCCCACAACAGTGAAGGCATCAGCACTCCCCACAACAGTGAAGGCATCAGCTTTTGGCCCCCTGTCCGAGTGATGCAGGTTCCAAAGTTCTGGATCAAGCTTTATAACCCGAGTTCTCTGTTGGCCAAAGTTGGCAAAGTAATCCAGTCATGATAGCTGAAGTGGCTCCTCTCTTATTTCATCTTCTCTCACCAAGTTACCATGCGGAATGCTTATATATCACCCAGCCTGCCATACTGCAATGTATCTTACCTCAGACTACCACTTTCTGTGCTCAAGAGAATTTCAAATCAAGGCATAACATATGCAGTGTTGCATAGCAATTTGCTTTGTAATTCTGCAGGTTTGCTAATTAAATTTACATGTGTAGCAGAGCTGGCATTCCATAGATCTTTGCAACCGGTGCTCAACCCATGAACTGATCCCATATCCTTGAGATTCTTTTCTATCTCATCAACCTGTTGCTTTATATCAGCTGCCCTGAAAGTGAGATGTCTGCAAACTTAATATTCCACCTTGTTTGTCCCGTTCTCTGCTCCTATGCCATCCTCTCTGCTTCGTCCCTTTCTTCAATCTTATGTATTGAATACGCAAACCTAACTAGATGTTTACGCAAAGCAACAATTAATAGTTCTAGCCAGTCTGTACATCTACCGACATACTGTAATACCATGCACTGAAGTTAGTCTCAAGAGCTCGTTTTGATCTATGATTAAGATTGCATTATATATTAGCACCTGGAAGAGAGAGCTGGCCAATCAGGAGGCTGGGAACGCAAGGCAAAGCACAAGTAGCCACCTGCACGAAATAAACAATTATCAGCACCCCATATGGTGTCTAGGTGTGCTAACAACCCTAAATACCGCTTTTGTGTGTGTGCAGGGCTGGAATGATGCGCTTAGGCCTACCTGGTTTAGGCTAGAGGGACATTACTGGTCTGCCCTCCCCCAATAGTGGTATTTAACGCTATGTTGAATACAGTTGAGATAAATGACGGCAAAGGGCCATACTATCCACCTGAAGTTAATTGCCCTGCATAACGCAACACCATACTACATACATTTCTTTAAGTTTGTGAACTTTTTGATTTATGAAACCTCTGAACTTTTCCTTACACAGCAAATAATGGGGAAATTGTACAGTATTCAGGACACTGCCCTGTGCACCCAGTAGCATGATTATAGAGGGGTGTGTGGTTTGCGTGTTTTGGTGGGTTGTTGAGCTGTGGGTGTATGGAAAAGAGTACCCACCTGCACAGAACCTTGCACAGAAAACTGTTTTCAGAACCTTTTTTATGTTATGTTATGTTATGTTGATTTGTACTGTGTACTGCTGCCATTTGCATGGTCTCCAGGTGCTCGCGTGGCTCTGTAAGAAAAGTGGCTAGGGTTGGTTAGTAAGGAACAGAGGGATAGGATAGAGGTTGTGCTCATCTGTTGATGCGTGCAGAACCAGGAGTTTGCTAATGTTAATGTTTAAGGTATTTATATAGCGCATCGTCACCGACGGAGTTGGGCTCCAGGCACTCAGGCGGATCTGTAAAGAAAAACGACAGTGGGGGGTGGATTAGTGGGTGAAGAGGGTGCAGGAAAGTGAGAGGGGGTGTACTGTTGGCAGATTCAGTTCGGTTTTCACTATGCGCTGAGTTTAGGTGTGCATATAGGATCAAAGAGGGTCCTCGCGTGCTGTTGTTGCGATCTACGTGTTGATTGTTTGTTGTTGCGGTGTGCTGAAGTCCGTGCAGTTTGCTGTGAGAGAGGTGGTTGTGTGGGGTTTTGTGTGAATCAAGTATGCAGAAATTTGAGGGTTTGGTTAGTGGGTTGTACGCCTCATAATCCCTGTAGTTTAGTTTATGTATCAGGTTGTCATACTGGGTTGGTATATTCTTTCTCTTGGTTTATTGATTGTCTAGTTTCTGTGGTGATACTGTGGTGTGTGTGTGGTAGCTTTCTCAGTGTGTTTTGTTACGTGGACTGGGCTTGTTGTGTCAGGTAGAATGGCGTCCAGTGTCTGAGTTGTTTGTTGTCTGCCGATATGGGGTTTGCAGCATGATTAGAGAGGGGTGTGCGGTTTGTGTCTTTTGGTGGGTTGTTTCACTAGCCCTCTGGGTATGTGTAGTATGTGAGACTAGTGGGGGTGTGGAAAAGAGAATTGGGGTTGGTTAGTTGTCTTCTGGTGATCTCTGGGTGTTGAGTAATTTCATTGTTGGTTTTTCATTCTATATTGTCCCATGTTCGCTTTTGTCCAGGAGTATGGCTTGTAGAGGTGCATGTCTATGTTTATCCCAGTGAGTTGGATACCCAGGTTTTTACTTGTTTCCTGAATGTTAGGTGGTCTTCATTGTTCTTATTTCCTTCGGTGTCGAGTTCCATAGTTTGGCTATCAGATAAGAGAAGGTGGTTCCTCCAAATGTCCTTTCCTTGTAGTGTCTTGTTTCTATTTTGAGGTCGTTGCTCGATCTTAAGTCTCTTGCTGGTTGGTAACGGGTGATTTTAGCTTGGAAGAATTCGGCTCCTTGTCTGTATAGTGATTTGTGGGCAATGCAGAGGGCTTTGAAGGAAATGTGTTTCTTTATTGAAAGCCAGTGTAGACTTCTCAGGGCTGGTGTGAAGTGATCTTTTCTATTTAGTCTCAGGTGGTGTAGTCTTGCTGCAGTATTTTGGATGCCTTGTAGTTTTTTTGTGAGATGTCCTGGCATTCCAGGATTGAGACCATTTGCGTAGTCTATGCTTCATAATAGCAAGAAGATCATCACAATGGTTCTATGTTGGAAATTGAGGTAAGGGAGAATCCCTCTTATTAATCGAAGGAGGCAGAAACATTTCTTTGTATTGCGTTGACTTGTGGTTCCAAAGAGTGGCCGTTGTTGATGAGAATGCCCAGATTTCCTATCACTGGTGATGTCCGGTTATTTGGGCATGAGATCATTTATTTGGTAATCTCATTCAGCACTTGGAATGCTGCAGGTGCTACTGCACATTTCTTAAGTCGACTTGGGATTGGTCAAGTATTCCTTTGCTTTCTACATGATTGAGTAGTTCTTTGTAGACTTGGTTCTCTATGATTTTTGCTGGCTATGGTAGATTTTATAAAGGTCTGTAGTTGGTAGAGTCTTCTGTATTTCCTGTTTTCCTGTTTCATCTTTTAGGAGGAGTTTGATGTATTCTGATATAAATGATTTTGGTACTATCCCTGTGTTTAGGGATCGATTCATTAGTAGTCAGATGTTTACGGCTGGTGTTTTGTAGTTGAGATGTTTTTTGTAGATACCCTGTGGGCATGGGTCACTGGAACATACAGTGATGTTGGTTTCTTTTATTAGTTTGTCGAAACCTTCCTTGCATATGGGTTGAAATTGATCGAATGTTGTGGTGTTTGATGGAGTGCTGGTTTTTGGGAGGGTGTTTGTGGTTCTTTGGCCTGCGTCAATTGGTCCGTTGTATTGCTCCTATTTTACCTCTTAGATGGGTCGTGATATTGTCACATAGGGTTTGGGATGCAGTTGTTGCAAGAAGTTGTGTTTTTTATTCCTTGATGATTTTGAACGTTTTTTTGTGAGTTGGTTGCTGATTGAATTCTTGTGTTGTAATATACCTTTTTGGCTTTCATGACTGCTGATTTGTATATTTGGATGTGTTGTTGGTAGTTGGTTTTGTCCAATTGGTTGCAGTGTTTTCTCCATCGTTTTTACAGTTTACGGTTTGTTTTTTGAGTTCCCTCAGGTTCTCTGTGAACCATCTCGATGCAATTTCCCTTGGACGGGTTTGACGAGTTTTAGGGATGCTAATTGAGCTAGCATGTCTGTGATCCAAGTGTGAAGCTTCTCTTCCACTGAGTCTGTTGTCATTCTATATAGCTGGGAGGTGTTGGGTCTGGTAGATTCCAGTATATCTGTTAGGGTTGCCAGGTTTTGCTTATCTATTTATATATTTGTGTCCATTCATGCAGCTAACGTTTACATTTCACAGGCACTCATAACACTAATGTCTTACTTTAGAGGTACACAAAAAGTCTGTATTGTTGCTCATTTTATGTCTTGCGTGAAAATAACTTCTGGTGACATTAAAGATATTAGTACAAAATTGGTAATCTAATTCGTTTGTTTACTAATCAGTAGAACCTTGATTGGCAAAGCTGCTAATCAATTTTTGAAAACTAATTTATGCCTTTCAAATGCAGAACCGAACAGAGAGAGGTCTGCTCAAATTGCCTCACCACTTGCACATTTCATTTTATCAGCTCTTTGTCAGCTGCACTCACTTTCAGTGGTCCTGTAAACAGACACATATTTTTCAAGTCACTGCAGTTGGTGCATTTGGTCTCCCATTCCCTAGGAACAACTTCCCTAAGGTATACGTTTAAATCTTATGTTACAGTTGGCTTCTTCCCATTTTCTTTTTCTTCCACCATTTTGTTTGAATAAATGTGGTGTCTGTATATTTACAGTTCTGGCAATGCGCCACTTTGAGCTACATGACTGGAGGGCCTCCCAGACAATCATGTAGCTCAGAACAGGTGGTATCTCTGTGTCGCTGCCAACCTTTCTCCAGTTTGATTTGCAGGGCCCCTTACCTCTCCATCCTCTGATACTCCTTTGTTTATCCTTCTGCTGGCCTGGAGTTCCCCCAGCGGCTCAGCTCTGGCTGCTAACCTGGTGTACCTTCTATTACCTATGGTCCTGCTGGAGGCGCATAATACTAGCAGTAATGGAGAAATTACTACTTTCTCCACTGCAGGTGTTGTACATGATGCAACTTCACCAGAGTTTGAAAATGTAGGTTTGAAAATAATTGTTTTTGGTGCGTATCTTTTTTCTTCTACTGCTCTCCTAAAATCTCTCTATACTGTTCTTGTTCCTGTACTCTCATTCCTGTTCGTCACTGGATAGTCATGCATTTTTTAAAGCTAGTGTAATCGGAGGCCACTGCCGTGTGCACCACTCTCACCCTGCAATCCTTACTCCCTTCTTGCACCAAAAACGTGTGCTGTCGTCCTCTTTTATAAGGTTTAACGCACAGTCCTTTTTTTCCTTCTGTAGGCACCTGACCTCTGACTTTTGGTTTTCAAAATGTATTTATTTTTAATTTTTTTATTGTGCAGTTAGTTATACAAAGAATTTTTACACAGATCTCTCAAATTTGAAAAACAACAATAAAATACACTTTCTTCTAAAACAGTGCTATTCCATCTGTCTTAAAAAGTGTATACAAAAGAAAATGTTTGTATCTAAATTTAAATATCTCCTTCTCTCCATTATAGTGGAAATGCAATTCATTTAATATTGTTTAGAAGCTCAATAGATAAGAGGATTTCCTTCCCAGCCGCCAGCCTGTTCCAACATTCTTGAGTACTGAGCCACTCAGTATGATGGACAAATCTAGCAAAGTATTTTTCTCTTAATGTTAATGGGAATGTACACGAAATGAGAAGGTGTCTTACAACTTGAGGATACCCTTCACCACACAGATCACGTTATCCTTCCTTGTGATCTAGGTTTTGCTAAATTCATGATGTTTCATTTGTTTTAACCAAATTAAGGCGGAAACGCAAGAGTTCAGCACGCTAGGTAGGGTTCGGAAATCTTAGTTAGGTCAATACATAGTTGCTCGATTTCTCACAGACACTGACATTTCTTGTACTTTTCATGTCACAAAATGAGGCTCTGGTTGCAATCCAGTCCATTCTCATCATGGCACACTTTGCTTTCTCCGGATTTGTAACCGGGGCATCACTTGTTACCTCGAAATTTTGAAGAATTTGTTCAGTGTCTTTTTGCAAATTTAACAAGAATTTGCTCTTATGTGACTTTGTGTGATTCCTTATATCCTCATACAAAGAATTCTTACATGGATCTAAAATAGATCTGTTTAGAAGAAGGAGTTTCCAATTGAAATATGTAACGCTCACCTGGTATCCACGGGGCGTCACTCAGCCTGTTGTGACCTCTTACGACCTCGAACCCTTCCCTGGAGTCTACTCAGCTGGAGACTCGGCCTGAAACACAGGATTGGTAGAGTTTAACTCCCTATTGTCTCTGTTTGCTTGAACCCCTTCTTCCCCGGGGTCCAACCCTTCCCTTTGATCCACAGCTCACCTTGTTTTCTTGGAAAGTGTGCTCTCCATCCTGCTTTCAGCGCAGGGACGCGTTGATTGATGCGGGCTCGTTGCTGCCTAGTTACTTCACTGGCAAGAGTCCGACAGGTAAGTATAATGAGTCTTTTGAACAGTCGTTCCTTTCCTTCCTTAGATGATGGCCGGCGTCCGGGGATGACGACGTGCTGCTGAGATGAGTATCGCTGAAGGTGAGAGCGTGATGCGCGATGCAACCCTTTCATATTTGTATTGAACTGAGTTCTTTTTCTGTGTCTTTTAGGTGCTGTGACATTTTCAGCGTGGATGCCGGTTATGAAGAAGAAATGCGGTGAGTAAGCGCAGTATGCGGTGCCTCTAGATATTTCCACACTAACCTGGAGTGTCTTTTCCCTCTTGCAGATGGATGAGAAGTTCCGGAGACAGAGTTCCCCCAGAGTGGCTGAGATTCAGGTAAGCGTTTGAAGCTTGTACAGTCTTTAAAAATAAGCGAAGATTTGCTGAATGCTTACTAATGCCTTTTTTTCTGTTCTTTTCCCTTTTCCTTAGGAAACAGCGTGCCGGGATGGGAATGACACCGCCGAAGATGCCCGCAGAACAGAAGGAGCGATGAATGATGGGCAGAAGCGCCGCAAGGTAAGGCTGTTACTAACAGTGTTCTTTTTCTTGCAGGAGCTGAGCGCAGAAGAAAGATGCAGGCCTACTGGAGTTTGATCCGAACACAGTGAGTGTCACGCTGCAGGTGCAGAAAACACAAAGCATGTTTCTCAGCCTGGGCGTGGCTTAAATAGTCTCTGGGTATCCCAGGTGTCTCTGGGCTGAACCACACCCCAAAGACTAGACTGCACATGCAGTTCTGGGAACAGAAATATGTGGGGGCATCCCTCTTGTCCCCATCAATGCACTTCAAGTCCAATCCCCAATGTTATCCTATGGGAGTGAGTGAGTCTGGTGCCACAAGCGCCAAGTCTGACTCCAAGTGGGTCTTTGGAGGGATGGAGAGGCCCTTGAGGGACATGTAGGTGATCGTGGCCTGGCTCCAGCCTGACATCTTGGAGGGCTGGGGACATGAGGGGTAGGAATCATGACAAAATACTATTGGAGGGATTGTAAGGCTAGTTCATAGCTCAATTGGGCTATGGGTAGAGACATAGGTACAGATAACGTTTTTTTTCCATATTCGTGCTTCTAGGTGTGCCCAGTTAAATTTGCGGGCACTGGGTTTAATTTCCATCCCATACAGGATTGCCAGAATCACTTTCCCTTTGTAAAATTGTAGCAAAGGTAGGAGCGAAAACCTACACAATGTCTTCAATAGTTTTTTCAGTTGACTTTTAAATTGTATTGTTTTGCTGTCTAATTCTAGAGTCAAGTCCTTTAACAACTGAGTTGTATTTAGGTGGAAGCTTAGATATTTTATTTTATTTACAACTGGTAGAGTGTGTTTATTCATGTTGCATTCAGGTAATTATTTTCTATTGGAATTCCGGCCGAATATCATTATATTGGATTTAGAGGGGTTAATTGCTAGATCATTTTCACACTCATACATTTCCATTGCCTTTATTAAATGTTGTAATCCAGTTGGTGTATAGTCGATTAAGGCTATATCATCTGCATAGGCGTGGAAGTGAATTGTACTTTTGCCTATTGTTGGGCAGATGAGCGTGTGTGCATGCAGATAATCAGCAGGTTCTGCCAGATAAAGACTGAAAAGAAAGGCAGCGAGAATACAGCCTTGTCTGACCCCATCTTCAGTGGGTATCTCTGGCGAAAGCTTGCCTTTTAAATTCAATCTGACTTGAATGCTAGTATGTTGATGCAGTGCTATAATGATTGCTAGCAAGCACTCAGGGGTGTCCCACTTCTTTAATTTCGACCATAGTTTGGCCCTATTGACTAGATCGAAAGCTTTTGTTAAGTCAATGAGGGCGATGTAGGTTGGCTTTGATTTTTTATACATACTTTGGTCTTTTATAGTGTGCAGGATTCATCCATTAAATATGGATCCCTTTTGGAAGCCGGTCTGTTGCTTGGATAGGATTATTCTGCTCTCAGCCCATTTCTCTAGTTCTTTTAACACTAGCCCTGAGAAAATCTTGCTATTGCAATCTATGGGGGGATAGGGCGATAGTTGATAGGTTCCATACTATCGCCCTTTTTATAAATGGGGATTACGATAGCCTGTTTCCAATACTCAGGAAGACATTGAGTGTGTATAATATTTTCAAAGAGACCACACAAAATCTTGGACCAGGTTACTGTGTCAGATTTAAAGATCACATTTGTTAATCCATTGTCCTGGATCGGGATGATTTAATGATGAGTCTCTCTATGTCTTCTTTAGCCAAATGGAGCTCCAATTTTACTTTACCCTTTACAACAACTATGTTCGAGGTTAGTGTCTTTGAGGGCGCAGTAAAGTATTTTGCCCAAGCACCACTAAATATTGTGGATGATTGCTGCATTCCTTGGTACAATGTTTTACCGTTAATTATCAGCCAAATGTTTTTTGCCTGTGTCGGTAGTAAAGCTTGCAGAATGATTTGGCCATCATTGATGTCGGCCATTAGTCGACGACTTTGCGACAAGTGTCGATATCTTTTACAACGTTCTTCCTGGAGCGCACAGGTTTAGCATTTTCGGTTTCATAGCCACATTCAACAATGCGTCCCAGTTTGGTATTTAGTTTTGAGCCCTGTTTAGCAAAGATTACTACTCGATTGCCTTGTGTGGTCACTTGTAAACTGGAGGGGTATAGGTTATTAATTTTGAATCTTTCTAGGAGAAACAAGGAGTGTAAAGAGCTGTGTTCACTGTGTTTCATTGGGATAACACTAAACTGAGTGCAGCACTAAAACAGTTCTGCTGACACTATGATGTAGTCATTTGTGGATTTGGCCTTACCATTTGTCCACGTTGGAGCAGGGATGAGGTCACCAGGTATGTTACCATTAATGATCATCAAATTCCAATCAAGGAACATCTTTTCCCACACCTCTCCATTATGCCTATTGGTACCTGGTTTTGAAAGTTGCCTGATAATTGGTGAACAATATGCATTGAAATCACCACCTCGTATGATGAGGTCATCACTGAAGGAGATATTTACCTCAGTAAGGATTGCAGACAGAGCTTCAAGAAATAATAAAAGGACCTTACCAACAGGGTTCCAGTATACGTTAATCAAAATCAAACCTCTTGTAGTATGACCCCACCCTACAACGCATCTGACGAGAATTCCTGGTATTACATGCTTATACAACCAACGTCATGACCTATACTGTTTCTGATTGCTATCAGAAGACCTCCAGAGGGTCTTCCCCCTTTTGAATATTTCTTTTATATTAATCTTTAAACTTTATTCTTCAAATTACCTCCAAACTCAATTACCCTTACTGCCACTTGTAATCAGGTGAAATCGACCCGATTACACGAGTAGCGTCATGGTGGTGTTGATCCCAATTTTTGGAATTCATAGGACCCCATGGCGATTTTATAGGAATGACTGTGGGTGGTAATTCTGTCCATGGTAATTCCACCATTTTTCGAGGTAAGATAGAGGAGATACCTCTAGCTATATGCTGCAAGTAACTCCTTCACTTTACCTCCCATCTCGGAATTTGGACGTACGCTGAAAGGGGCAGTGAATCCATAAATGGCAAAAAAGTGGCACTTTTTTACCACACCGCCAAACTCGTAATGATGCACACTGCGAGACTCAGGGAGAGACTATGAGCATGGATGCCGTATAAGGATCAGGTAGTAATTTGCGGTGGATGTATTTTACTCCCTACTTTTTGAAACATGGAGTAAAAGGATTTTCAAGGATTAAAAGTGTCATTCTAATTGTTTATCGGGGTATTTTCTGGGAAGTACAAATACAAAACAAAATTGTCGTAACATATACTTTCTTTCTGCCCAGCAATTACCACACATAAAAAGATGTTTATCTTTGAGGTCCTCTTGCAGTTAAGATGACACAATAGAGCTTCTCTTCGGGCAATGCATTGCTGTTGCTCTGAACACACCTACCGGAGGAAGATTCTGACCAGTTACACATGCACGTGGCGCTCACCTGTGCTTGATATTGTCACTAGTGATTTCTAGGGCTGGCCTAAAGAGATGGTTGGCAGACAGGTGCAGGTCAGCTGAGACGGGACTTGGCCTTTGGTATGTGGGATGTATTTACCCATGCATCCGAGCCCTACCTCAAAACTGTGCAGGACTGACATGGAAAACATCATGATGGCCAGAGCTTCCCAGAAAATGCTCAGGGAAATGCATGAAGAATAGGCTGCCACTCATTTTTGCCGATGTTATGGGCACAGAAGGACACTGCCTAAAACCACCATTGGACTACCCACACAGTAGTATGAAACCATTGGGAGTGGCAATGCTGATTGCCAAAAGCAAACCCATAACTGTTGGGAATTCATTTTCTTAAATCCCAAAAAAGGGTGCAGTACCAGTACTCACCACTATCCAAAAGCCGGCGTTTTAAAACCACCAGATTTTACTTTTTTGTAGAAAACTGAATAAATGAACCCAAAACATGCCAAAGAAAGACTTACTGAAAGGTGGATCCAATGTAAAGTTATATTCTGAAGTGACTTGAAGGTTTATAACAAGACTGACTTAGCTGTAGTGTTGAATTGAATCCTCTTACAAATTGGGGGCTCGTGCCGGACGTTTGGGTTAGATCTACCATTTGTGCAGATTAATACAGCGTGCCAGCTGACCAGATACACATATCCGGTCGGATCACCACGCTGTGTTACGCTGTAAAGCACTCCTCATAGGAACGCTCTAAGAAAAAGGTCTGTTTTGCAAAAATAAAATACTAATTTCTGTAAGTCAGGACAGAGACCAATCTCTAGAATGACGACCTTAGTAGACATGAAAATAGCCAGAGAGCACCTCTTACATAAACTATTTGTGAGAGGTGAATGGACTGAACAGGGCCAGGATGCCTGGTTGCAGGCCATCACGCGACAGGTCACTGAAACAGGGTCAGACCTATGGAGAGATCAGGGTCCATTACATGTGGCCCTGAGTGAACTATATATGGCTCCTAAAGCCAAAGATGAACACAATAAGATTGCCAGGGTAGCGGCATATTTATATTTACATATGGGAGCCATGCAGGACAAATGTGCTGAAGGCCAAGATCTGGCGAGTAGGCAACTGCTGGCATTACAGAAGGCCCAATCTGAGCTGGACTCTTCTGAGCAGAGGCTGCTCAGGAGCCAGGAGTCAGAAAATGATAGTAGGCAATATATCATTAAAATAAAAGAGGATATGGGCATCCTACAACAGGAAAAGACAGACCAGGATACCAGATTTCTGGCTCTGCAGAAGGAGCACCAAGACAGTTTGGACTCCTTACTGCAGAACCAGAAAAAGTTGGAGCAACAGATCAATTTCAACAGGGCATGCGTGGAGCAGGTAGTCACCCTGCAAAGCCAGCTAGATAGAGAGAAAGAGGAGAGCAATAAACTGATTCTGAAAGACCTGGATACCCAGGCAGAGTTTGATGAGGAGCGCCAAAAAGCTGGTGCCTTTCAACGACAGAGGGACGACCTGGCAGCACAGATGCAGGATCTCAGTCAGGAAAGAGACACTTTAGGCCAGGAAGTCTGCCACTTAAAAAAGGAAATTGAAGAAAATCACCTGGCCCTCCAGGGGCTGGGTGACCTCCAAAAAGAAAACCAGAACTTGGTAGAGCACACCAGAAGGGTGGAAGATGCTCTGGAAAGAAAGGAGCAGGCCAGTAGGGATGGGACTCAGGAGGTAAACCTCCTGCAGCAAAGACTGGCCCAGTTCTCCAGGACCAACCAGGAAGCACAGAGGGAAAATGAGGCCCTCTGTCAACACAATGATAGGCTCCAACAACAGGTAGCGATGCAGGAGAGACTGATAGAGTCTAGTAAGGCCTTGACTGAGGAACTGAAAGCACAAATGCAGGCTCTTGCATTGCAACAGGGAGCAGGGGCGGATAGAGATGAGGTTCGCTGGGAAAGGGAAACTCCTGAGCATAACCTCAGGAGCCCTAGGACCAGAGGCCTGTATCTCTCTCAGTCCCTGGACTCTGCCACCCCCATGTCCCCTGGCGCGCATGAGCACAGGGCCCCAGGGATGGCAGATTACTATCCAGCTAAAAGTATGGGGCTCATAGGCCAGTACCACTCAGGAATGGAGGGGTGGGCATCCGGGTATGGGCACCCAAGTACACTACAGTTCAGTGGGGAACCCCAGGAGAGTAGGCCCCTTAAGGGCATCCTGAAAACCTCTGCCCAGTTAGGTCAGTGGGGGGGGGGGTACCCAGCAAATCCTGGCAGCAAGGAGGGATCTGAGGACTCCTCTGAGCACCACAGGAAACAGGAGACCAGGCCCCCACATTCTGCCAGCCATTCCCAGGCTCGCAGAATCCGGGAAAACCGGGAAGAACAGACAGGAACCTCTGGGAGCAGTGCCTCTGAGTCAGAGGATGAATGGACAAGGGTTACCCGAACCAAAAAGGCCAATAAGGCAAAAAGGGCCTTGCTTAAGGACCCCTTAAAGCAGATTAAGGCGATCAGGAGCGTCATCACGCCTTAACATAAGAACGCTAAGTATTCTGTTTGGGAGCACTTAGAGTTGTTTGAGCAAATGATGGAGACTTTCCATTTGAAGGACAGCCAAAGCTGTATTCAATATGTAAAGTGGACCTTCTCCCCGGAATACTCCAGCTTCTTTGTGGGGCTGGAGGACCAAAATCATTTAAGATGGTCCACCTATAAGGCGGCCATCTTGAAACATTTTTCCATTCATAGAAATCCTCAAGAGGCTCGCAAGGCAGCCTACAATTTGCAATGTGGGGAGGATCAGGCCCCACAAGAATTTGTGCAAGAACTGAAACGTGCTTTTGCGCAGACCACCAGAAGGGTGCGCACAGACAGTAGAGAATTCATCAATACATTTTTTCATGCCTTGCCCAAATACATAATGACCCAGCTCGTGAGGGATTTTCACGAGAAAAGATCTTTAGACTGGGTCATTGAACAGGCTACCCGGATCTATGAGGTGCAGAAACCGGTAGATAGCAAAAGTAATGCCCAGAAAAACCCCAAAGTCAACAGCACCCCTGCTGCTGCCAAGGTGGCAGAGGTAAAGGTCACCCCCGTTTTGGATTTGGAGATGGGGGGCCTAAAAACCAACCTGCACCTAATAATGCTAGGCCCAGAAGGTCCTCGGGCCAGGCACAGACAGGGAGCCAGGGAGGCAGCCCCACAAATGGGGTCCCTCGCTCTCCTGAGTATGTAAGCCCCCTTTACAAGGGAAACAGACACATCCTGGGTTATGTGTGGACTCCTCCAGCCCAAGGGGGGAGATCCAGCCAAGAACCTAACTCAGGGAACTTTCCTCCTAACTTCCCACCGGAGGGCAGAAATTCTCCGAATCCTGGGCAGAACTTTTTCCCCAGGTATCCACCCAATTTCCAGCCCCAAAATCCTCCACCCTTCTTTCCCCAATTCCCTGAGCCCAGACAACCTAATCCGGGAGAGGGGAGGCCAAGGGTGGAGGGGTACCCAAATCTTCCCAACCCGGGGTATTACCAGAGGAGGGACAGCTACCCTTCCCGGGATCAGCCCAGGGGAGAAAACAGGGCCCCGTATCAGCCTGAGCGGGTTTCCCAGTTAGAGCGCCAGGTTCAAAACATGGCGCGGGATCTGGGTCACATACTGAGGGCTCAGCAGAACCCTCAGATCGGCATGCCGGCGCAGAACGCACCCAACTCTGGACCTGGTGCTCCAGAACAATGACGGGGGCAGCACCCCGATAACTCACCGGTTCCCAGGGAGGAGGCACAAAGGGAAGGGGGGTGTAAAGCCTTGGAGGAAGCTTCCTTCCTCACTTGTAAACAGCCCCTGGAAACCCAGGAACCGGAAACAAAATCTCTTGCCCCTGAAAGTCTGCCTCCTAAGGAGCAGAGGGGTGGTAGGAGAAACAAAAGACCCAAACAGACTCAGTTTGAGGAGGAGGTACAGATCTTCCAATTTGAGGGAGAGGGATCCTCAGAGGATCCTGGGAAAAGGATCTTCTCCTTCAGAGAGGGGGGGACTCCTCCCAAAGAAAAATGGGTCCCTAGGGATGCAAATCCAGACTGGGGAGATGTGGAGACTGAGCTACTGCCGCCCACCATCTCATCCCAGAACCAACAGCAAGAAAATCCCCTGGTTCAAACCCATCCTGGTGACTGCCTCCAAAAAAGGGGGGGCGGCCCAGAACCGGAGCCAGGGGAACCCCCAATGGCTCTGATCTCCAGTTGCCAACTTTTTCTTTCAGATTCCCAAGACTCTCCACAGAATTCTGCCCAAATCTCGTCGCTAGCAATGTCCAAAACCAGAAAATTAGCCCACCAGTTGTCCAAAAATGTACATTATCTGTGCCCCCTTGAGGAGAAGGAGGGAAGATATTATGCCCCGGTACAAGTACAGGGGCAGGGTACAATCTCAGCGCTGGTGGACACTGGATCTCAAGCTACCCTTCTGTCCAGAAGGGCCTTTGATGAACTGAATGCAGGAAGGGGAGAGAATTACCAAATCCCTCTCACCTCTCTTCCTGGACAACTGCAGAACTTTGACGGGAAGGAAATTCCCGTCGAGGGGACGGCAGACTTGGACATTAAGATCGGGCGACACAAGGTGAAACACCCGGTCATAGTTGTGACCCCAGAGGGCACCCCTTGTTTACTAGGGAATGACCTCCTGAGAAGGTTGTCACCCCTAATAGATTGCGTAAACAAGGTCCTCTGGACCCAGACTAGCCGACCAATTAAATTAAAACAGAGTGTCAACCATGTTAGTTTAAATGGCACATGCCACATGGTTGAACAAAAATCTGACCAAGTAGAATTTCACTTCCAGAACAACCAGATTCCAGACGTGACAGTAATAGCAGTAGGACAACAGACTGGTGATGGGGGGTCCTCTCTATTTCTGAAAATCAACCTTCCTTCCAGTTTAAGGTGGTATTCCACACTGGAAGGAAACACTCTGAAATTCTATACTAATCCACAATCAGAAACCCCCACTCCTATAGTCCAGAAAGATGTGAAATCAGCTCAAAGCCTGGCTGATATTCAGCAAATTGGAGAGCAGTTGTTCATCCCTGTTCAGTTAAATGATGGGAAGGACTCTGTTCTCGCTCGAGTGTGCGTGAACAATGGTAAGAGCTTCATCAGCGAAGCCATGTTCCGCCAACTCCCAAAAGATCCAGCCATTCCCACATTCAAACTGATAGACAAATGGGAAATGGACCTGGAAGTACCTAATTCCAAACATCTCCTGCCAAGCAGGTGTATGCTCAAAATCTCCATTGGCAACAAGAGCATAGTCCATAATTGTTGGGTCGTGCGAGACGTCACTGCCGCCTTTTACTTAGGCAGTGACATTCTCAATCGCTTTGCCATTAGTTTGGACCTAATAAACTTCAAAGCTTGGTCCCGATTAGCAGATAATCCCATGGGCTTTGATTATCCAGAAAAAGCATTCAGGTCAGCTCCATTGCTACCTTATGCAGTTGAAATTCAGGTTAAAGAGGAAGTCACCATCCCAGAAAGGACCCGACAATTCTTCCTGGAAGTGAAAGTTAAAAGGGGACAAGAGTTGAAAAACCCTGATGCTTACATACATCTAAATGCTTCTCTCCAACAGCAAGGGTTAGGGGTAAACCCAACTCCATTAGTCAACATAGAACATGACACCATTCCAATAGAGGTGGATAACAGCGACTTAAAGAGTATTACTCTAGCCGCAGGCACCATTATTGGAATGGCGGTTGATGACCGACATTTTTCCATAGATTTAGGTAATGAACTGTTAGGGCCAATCCCCAAGGACTGCGTTGACAGTGACAGTGATGACAATACAACACCAGACAGGATTTTTACCCGGCATGGGGGGAACTTCCTGGTGTACACTTCTTGCCCTTATGGTAAGGAAGATGTGACTTGTGACTTCAGGAGGGATGAGGTGATTTTCCAAGTCCATGAGGGCTGCCTTTCCCACCTGAAGCCTCCGGTCCAAATCAGCACTCTGACCAGGGACTTCTCCACCTAGCTGGAGGAGGCCGCTGAGATAGCCAAACCAGAAGTCTTTCCAGGCTTCAGGCAGATGGTGGAAGAGAGAGTCAACCTAGCTGATGCCTGTGTGACTCTGGAACAAAAGCAAAAGTTGAAACAAGTTTTCTTGGATTTCCAAGATCTCTTTGCGGTAGACTCATATGACTGTGGTCGCACTGACATCCACCCAACAACAATCCCCACGGATCCTGGCATGACTTCAGTGTTTGTGAAGCAATATCGCTTGCCTCTCGCATCCATGGAGTCCCTTACTGAAATAATTAAGAACCTTGAGTCCCGGGGAATAATCCGTCCCGTCCACAGCACATTCAATAATCCGGTGCTGGGAATATTGAAGCTAAACGGCCAGTGGAGACTTTGCGTTGACCTCAGGGAGCTCAACAAACGGGTCCATACTTCGCGATGGCCTCTGCCCTACATTGACCAAGGGCTGGCCCAGATTCAGGGGTCACAGGTATTCACTGCCATAGACCTGACCAATGGATACTGGACCGTGCCTGTCAGCAGGGAGGACCAATACAAACTGGCTTTTACCTTTGGGGGCCAGCAATACACATGGACCCGGACTCCCTTCGGATACCTCAACTCCGGTAATGAGTTCAATATTTTCCTACATAAGGCCATGCCCGACCTGGGTGCGAGGGGTAACCTGGCTTATGTAGATGATGTCCTCATCAAAAGTTCATCTGTGGAGGAACACATAGCGGAGATCCGTTATGTTCTGACGCAGTTGAGGGCCGCCGGAGCAAAACTTTCCTTTCAGAAAGCACAGTGGTGTAGAACCCGTGTTAATTTCTTGGGGCATGAGATTACTCCTCAGGGTCTCTGTCCCCAGGAAAAGAAAGTGGAAGCACTTCAGAAACTGAAAGACCCCACAACTCTGCGAGAACTAAGGAGCCTCCTTGGACTGACTAATTACAGCAGAAAGTTCATTGAGGGCTACGCAGAGATCACCAGACCCCTGATTCATCTCCTGAAGGGGGGGGGTCAAGTGGGAATGGGGTCCAGAACAAGCCGAGGCGGTAAAACAACTCAAAAGAAGCCTCTCACAAGCGCCTTGCCTAGCTTACCCTGTCAGAAACAAGGAGTTCTTCCTGGAGACGGGGTTCTCTAATACGTGCTTGACGGCAGTATTATACCAAAAGCATGACAAGGTCAATAAAGTAATCTCCTATGCGAGCAAAACTTTATCCTCTGTGGAGGAAAAATTCAACGATTGTGAGAAGGCACTCCTGGCAACGGTGTGGGCATTGAAGAATTACCGCCCGTTTATCCATGGGGAACACATCATAGTGGAGACTCCACACCAGCCTTTGCAATATCTCCAAAGTGATAGAATCCGGGCCGGAAATGTGAGTAATTCCAGAATTACTTCCTGGATTCTGTCAATGCAAGGCTTTCCTGTGGAGGTCCGATATGGCCAAAACAAGAAGAGTCCCCTCGCACAAGGTCTGGCTGACTTGCATGAGTGTGCCTGAGAAAACTGTCTCGAGGACGAAAGTCTAAAAATCAAGGACAACACGGAGGCATACCTTAATTCCTCATACAAAGTCTTTGAAGAGGACAAGTGTGAGGGAATGCCCACTGTCTATGTGGATGGATGCTCTTACCATGTTGACAACAACGGGGAGAAAGAACTGGTGGCCGGCGTAGGGAATGCATGGGTGAAGGAGTTCCCAGAACCCTCCGCTGGGTACAAAATTGGTCCCCGAAGTAGTCAGGTGGCAGAATTGATGGCTGTGCATCAGGCCATCCTCACTGCTGTCCAGCATCAACTCCACGAACTGGTCATAATCACAGATTCGGATTATGTACGGAACGGGTTCGTGGAGCACCTGGTTAATTGGAAAACCAGAGGCATGTTATGTGCTAACAACAAACCCTTGAAACATGGGAAGTTGATCCAAAACATTGATGATCTGGTCACCTCGAATGAGATGACCATCTATTGGAAAAAGATCAAGGGTCATTCCAAAGTAGAGGGACCAGACAAAACTGGAAATGACTTAGCTGATCAGCTGGCCAAAACCGGGGCCATCCAAGGGGATCTAATTGAGATTGAGTCCCTGTTGGGGGAAATCCAGGTCACTGCTATCACTAGGTCCCAGACAAATGCTCACAACGACCTTTCAATTGCACAATGGAGTAAGGAGACCCCTGATGCTGATTTGATTACTGCTCAGAAGGGGGATCCAATAATTGGTAAATTTTACCAGCACCTTGAGGACCCTGAGAACTTTCCCCTGACGGATACCGATTACATTGGGAAAGAGGACCTAAGAGTGTTGATGAAATGTCCAAAAATGTTCCGGATCCAAGACGGTTTGTTGGTAAGGAAATCCAAAGCTGGCCACGATCAGTGGGTGGTTCCTACCTCATTCCGAAGCCTGATGTTAAGTCACGCCCATGATGCGGCCACCGCCGGTCAGAGGGGGTTTCACACCACATTGGAAATCTTAAGAGAGGTTGCATACTGGCCACACATGGGGCAGGACCTCGACCAATACTTGAAGGGGTGTCTTGTGTGTGCACAATTTCAGCCATCATCCCTCATGCACCGTGCGCCTCTCCAAAAGAGGGGGATGACACTGCCATGGTCAGATTTACAAATCGACTTTGTAGGCCCCGTGATTCGCTCTGCTAGGGGGAATAAGTACATGTTGACTGTGACATGCTTGTTTACCAAGTGGGTGGAATGTCTCCCAGCCCCAAATTGCAAGGCAGAAACCGCAGCTGCCTTGATGATTAACCACATCTTTTCCCGTTTCGGTCTACCTCAAAGGATTGAGCCAGACAGGGGTAGCCACTTCACCAGTGAAGTAATGACAAAGATGTGGGAGATACTGGGGGTCAAGAGAAAGCTGCATATTGCTTATAGACCAGCTTCTTCTGGGGCAGTAGAGAGATATAACCGGACAATTGTGAGCATATTAAAGAAGTTTGTGGCAGATTCTGGGCCAAGTTGGGATATCCGATTACCTCTGGTCCTAATGGCCATCAGATCTACCCCTTCATCTGCAACCAAAATGTCGCCATTTGAGTTGATGACTGGGCGCAAGATGGTGCTTCCGCAGCATTTGCTCTATAGGACCCAAGAGCAGACACTAATAAATGCCTCCACAACTCATGAGTATGTGGAGAATTTAAGGAAACACCTTCAACATGCTTTTGCTTATGCTCAGCGGAATCTAGAAAGATCGGCTGATAGCATGAAGACCCATTATGACCTGAAAACTTCCAGGAAGGAATATCAGGTGGGGGACCGGGTCTATCTATACAACTTCCAAAGAAACCAGGCAAAACAGCGGAAATTCTTGCCTACATGGAAGGGACCCTTTGAGATCATCGACAAGATCTCCCCTGTGGCCTACAAAATCCACATCCCCAAAGGTCCTTTGGCAGCGGGGGAAGACAAGTGGGTCCACATAAACCAGTTGAAATGTTGCCATCCCAGGCACACTCTGCAACAACTGGAGGAATCCTCTGGAATCCTAGCGGGTACTGTCTCAGACTAATTCAGTTCCAACCATAAAACATACCACATCTAGTCTCTAGAATATTGTGATTTGCATGAAACTGTCTCTTAGTTATACTGTTTTTTTTTCAAAATAAGAATGTAATGTTTCGTTATGATAAAATGCATATGCTGCCCCACTATCTCAACAGTGGTGGAAAAATGTCTATGAATAGGTATTGCCGCTCTTCCTTTGTCGTCCTAGGAGAAAGAAAACCGGGAGACGGGCCAAGGACGACGATCCGGAGACCGGGAGCAGAGACGCAACGGGCCCGGGGTACCGCCCAATATTCCTATCAGGACCGGCGAGGAGAACCGATCGATCAGTACCGGATGGAGGAAAAAATGCTGAACTGTGCCATCTACCGGAAGAAGATGGGAACAACATCCCAGATCTTGCGGGTCCCACCAGTGAAGGATCAGATGGCCACCGCAAGAAGGGGGGCTTGTGGGATGTATTTACCCATGCATCCGAGCCCTACCTCAAAACTGTGCAGTACTGACATGGAAAACATCATGATGGCCAGAGCTTCCCAGAAAATGCCCAGGGAAATGCATGAAGAATAGGCTGCCACTCATTTTTGCAGATGTTATGGGCACAGAAGGACACTGCCTAAAACCAACATTGGACTACCCACACAGTAATCTGAAACCATTGGGAGTGGCAATGCTGATTGCCAAAAGCAAACCCATAACTGTTGGGAATTCATTTTCTTAAATCCCAAAAAAGGGTGCAGTACCAGTACTCACCACTATCCAAAAGCCGGCGTTTTAAAACCACCAGATTTTACTTTTTTGTAGAAAACTGAATAAATGAACCCAAAACATGCCAAAGAAAGACTTACTGAAAGGTGGATCCAATGTAAAGTTATATTCTGAAGTGACTTGAAGGTTTATAACAAGACTGACTTAGCTGTAGTGTTGAATTGAATCCTCTTACAGGTAGAAGCCTTGTTTTTGTTATTTTCGGCTTTTTTCCCCTAGATGCTTGTCCGGGGAAAGCACAAAGGAAAGCAGCAGAGCAAAAATGCATTCGGATTTAACGCCACAGCAGGGATCCACTCATCAAGTGATTAGTCATCAAATGTGTCAAGTTGTTACATAGCGCAGTATATTTACTAAGAAACTGTTATGATTGCCACCTGCAGAGAGGATATTTTCTTCATAGAGGAAACATTAAAAACTCCTACTTCGATTTTCTGTAATTCTATGGCCTGTTGTCTTTCCAGTGCTTTGCTATGCAAATCCTTCCAGTAATAAAAAGAGCACAAAACAAGAGAAGTGTTGATGACATCGGATTCAGGAAAAAAAATGACAGATGGGCCACTTTAGTGGAGAGAAAGATTGTCCTGTCTATTAATCGAATTATTTCTACAAGACTTGGTATTGTAGTATCCACTGAGTTTTGGACATTCCTGAAACATTTGGTCCCAGTCATTTGTATTTCATGTGATATGCATTTGGGGAGCTTGGTGTCTGGACTAAGTTTCCAGGAAAAGTGTTTTCCCGGTGTGCAATGAAACCCATAGATCAATGCATTGTGTCATCCAAAATATGACAGAGTCGATGTCATTGCACACCATTTATCTGGTGCCCGGTGATGGCTTTCTAGGGTGGTTCAGCAGCTCCACAATGTGACCCCCAAATTTGGTTCAATAGTATTTGGGGGATTTGGGGAGAGCCCTGCCTCACTCACAGATTATGGGGAAACTGGAGTTCTTCTATTGCCTATCAGGATTCGTGGGAGGCGCAGATGAATTTGAATAAGTCGGACAGTAGGGTTTTAAAGAATCTTGAAGATGCATAGATCAGCAAGGCCCAGAAGAGATACTAAAATGTGGGGTTCACCATTTTAATTGCACTGTGCTGATTGATGATAAAAAAAAGTAAGGTGTCATAATTTAGAGATAAGAGATGGTAAAAAAACAAAAGACACAGGACCCTAAGTATTCTGTTTATTTTTAATCAAATCCCAGGCATGCCTAATAGCCAGGGGTTATAGTTGCTTTATTGATATTATGCTTAAAGCTGGAGTACACGCAAAGTTCCTTGGGGAGGAATTAGATACCTTTGAGTATCCGTTGGATGCTGTGCAAGGGATCAACCAGCAATAAAGCTGTGTTCAATGGGGAAAAACTGGAAAAGGAACAACTTTAGGCAGCATTACTGTAGCATATCATATGTCTGTTTTTTAATATTGAGCAGCAAATACGGCCTAAGTGGACCTTTGTATTCTTCTTCTATTTTTATTTCTTAAACACATATATATTGGCAGAATCCTAGAAGGGATATGTAAGCTGTAGTCCATCACCCCCAGCAGAGCTGTCTAGAATATTGGTTTACATTTATGAAACAATATGTAATGTATTTCTTTGCTTCTTCAATGAGCACTCGGAAATGAAAGCAGGCAAATGCAGGCTCTATGGGACCTTATGGTCTGGCTCCGAGACTGCCTGCTCTGGAACGGAAAAGAGCGCTTTAGCAAAGCCTCACGGTCTGACACACTCACAGTCTCCATGGTTGTTTGAGCTATAGGCTCAGGGCTTCTAATACTTACAGGAAGCTTGTAGATGGCATATAGGCCCAACTCCAATCACAAAGGCTGATTTGTATCTAATGCAAAGAATCAGCCCACTCGGAATCAGCGGTAGCATTAAGTACCCCAAAAACGAGTAACTGTCGCCAATCAGTCTACCTCCATACATGGATCCAGTCAGGTCAGTACTTGAATGAAATAAAGTGGGCGTTTTTAGTAATTACGGCTTGTACATTCTAGTGCCATGGCCAGACTCTTCTGGGCTCGCGCAGGAACTGATGGAGGATGACTGAAACAGACTTCCTTGAATCACCATAGCTCGGCTCCCCAAAACAGTTTTTATAGCATGGCAGGTACACAAACAAGTCTGGGTGGAGGACAGATAATGGCGTCTCACCTAAATCCCAAGATTTGGGGAGAGGCGAGAGCACTGGAGCGGTATCAGCAAGGCAGCCAGTGGTGGTTTATGAATGAGACAAGAGGACTCATTTTAGTACAGGATTCCCTAGGACCCCTTTCCACTTCCCTCAGCCTTAGTCTTTTGCTGGCACAAGGCTTACCAATATGAACGGTCCAGCATGCGACAGCACTGGGAGGTTGCCAGAGATGAGGGGGTGCCAATCGCAGTAGAGAGTGCATTTCATGGGTAACTGGGAGATTCGCAGACGGAAACAAAGGCAGAGTACTAGGCTGCGGGCAACGTTGGGAAAAGATCTGGTTTTTTGGGGACTTTGGAGGGTGCAAAGAGGAATGCATAGTTTGAGTTTCAGACGCTGAACAAGACACTGGAGTAGAACTAAGAACGCTGGAGAAAAACTTTGAGTCGTCTTCAAATACTTGAAGAGAAACGTCAGGAGTGCTGGATCACATGATGCCACCGAGACAAGTTTCAGGGAGAAGGAATCTTTTGCATGTTAGGGAGCACGTGTCTTTGCAGATTTGATAGAAGGTTCTTTAGTTCAGCTGCTGCTGCTTATCTTGGCAGTGGAGCAAGCTTGTGTTGCAACCAGGGGAGTTGCTAGGTCTGGAAAAGACCCGGGGCTAAGCTGCTGTCCGAACTGTTGGGACTGGGGGCTAGCTGGTCTTTTGGCTGTAGCTCCTGAGATTCTATCCGGGGCTACAACCAAAAGATCAGGGGCTATAGCCCACTTAGCCCCCCCTAGCAACGACCCTGGTTGCAACACAGCAGTAGCAAATCCATACATTACACGTTGGGGTACCTCTCACGGTGCCAATTGCAAAGACCCCTAGGAACATCAGAAAACCCTGATAGTGTTCCCCACAGAAGGACCAGGTTGCTGTGAATATCTGGAATGAAAGTGAGGAGAGCATTCCGGCAACAGGACATTTCTTCCTAGACTCGCTGGACCTTCCCCCCTCAGGGCCATACCCTTTCCAATGAATGGGGTAGTCCAGCCTTTCACCCCTTTATCAGGAATCTAAGATGCTCTGAATCGCATGGTCAGTTATTCTTGGGAATGTTGGGGTGTGCCTTATGAGCAAGATTACGCAGTGAAACATAAAATACACAATTAGTTCACCAGTGCCTGAGTATTTATATCTTCATGATTTCCAGGGTGGGTGAGGGGGGTGACTGTTCGAATTTGAACACGCCTGCAAATCTGGGTATCAATTTGCAGTGACACTGTGGAATTTGAATGTGCTTTGTGGATAACCAAACATGATCACGTAGAGCGAAAGGTGGAGCAGGGCCCCTTTTCAATTAGAAAATCATGTGTATTTAGTGACGTTGTACAGTGCTATGAGCTGTATAGGTAAGGCACTGGTTCCCAACGTGTAGCTTTCATGCAACGTGTTGCTCACAGCCACGTCTAAAATATTGCTTGCCAGTTGAGAGGGCCTAGCTGAGCCACAGATAGCAGGAAAGGGATGACTGCATGGAGGAAAGGGATGATGGAATTGAGCAGCACAGATGGTGCCAACAGCATATCTAAACTAAACAAAGGGATTGCTGCTGACTCCACGATTGGATAATTATGACGTTTAAAATCTAACATTGAGAATAGAAATGACTTGTCAGAACTAAATAGGGATATCAGGAGGTGTGCAGCTCCACATATCGTCACCAACTACAAACAATAAGATTCTGGACTTAATGCAAAACTTGCTGGAATTGCCTGCAGACATTTGTTAGTCTTGTTTCACAATGCAGTCATCACGGTCGGCTGACCAAGACCATTCCAGGGCCACAGGATTGGCACACCAAATAAAAGGTTTAGAGTTTTTGTTCCTGAACAAAGGTGACAGACAAAGAGAGTTAAATATGGACCCAGAGACATTGGGACCTTAAGCAACTGTTTTAAAAATCTACTCTCAGTTTTAGCCTGTGATTTAGCATTATGATGGCCCCACATTTCAGCTCCATATACATAAGCTTGTTAAGCATTAATCCGGGATATTCACAACTCTAGGTGTCATGCATGGCGTAAATAATTCTGCCAAGCTCAGGGAAAACAGGGCAAGGGTTTTTATTTTTGACCGCACAGTGAGCCGCCTGAGGGTGATCCCTATATCATCCCTCCACCTCCAGGGGCTCCCTAAATCATATCCCAGTCTCCCTATTCCCCAATGGTGTAATACAACTAAGAATCAGTAACTCCTATTGCCTTACCTAGCCTATTCTACAGATGAGGACCTAAATGCTCTAGCCTTATCTACTTTGATCCCTTTTGTGTTGACCCTCAAAGTGTTCAATGATCCTTCAGAGATCTCCACACTCTTTCTTTATCTTTCTCTCACTCCTGTCCCTATTCTTGTAATCCTTATGTCTCCCTCGATTCTCCTCCTACTTTCTCTTCCTTCTCCACCTCTAGCCTTCCTTGTCTGTCCCTCTCTCTGCACCTCCTTCTTTACTACTTCCCCCTTTCTTTGTCTCTCCTGTAGTTATGCATGCCCTGACCTTCACCCCAAAGATGAGCTCAGCGGACCCACGTGGAGCCAAATCGACGAAGAAGAACCAACCAATTAGAGCATTGCATCCCCTATGGAGCAGGCCCATGTATATGTACGCACCAACCAGCCATGCGGATTTCTACTGTATATAATGATGTCACTGATGACGCTTTTGGCCTTCTTAATGTGCTGCCCGGGTAATTTTTGGCAGAGCGCTCTCGGGCAGCAGAGTTCTTTGCTGACACTTATATCTCTTGGCTTTATACCCTAGTGGGCTGTATTTACTAAGGAGTGTGTGCACAAGACTATATGCCTTAATTTGGTGACTCCTGTGACATGATTCATTAGCCCCCGTACTTGCAGCGATATCCAGGGGCCACTCCGGAAAGGCTGTGCCCACCTACAGCAGACAAGTCCCCCAAAAAGACATATGCAGAAGAAGTGGTCCTTGTGGGTGCCAGCTTTGCGAAAACCCTGCCTGCTTGTTGGAGCCGGGTACAGCCCCAGGGAGAGGCCCAGAGGTGTTGTGGATTAACTGCAAACGGAGGCTTTCGGAAGAACATGGACACGTGAGTATAGACTGCAAGGGATAACAACATCTGGGTACGGGTATGGAGCAGTATGATTGAGTGGAACACACAGTGACTGGATGTGAATGAACAGACTGATTATTTGAGTGCAGAGATTTTTTTATGGCTATTTTTTATTCTTTTTTCTTTAGATTTTAAGTTATACAGAGAATATAATAGAGGAAGGAAAGGGAGCCTATCCCCAAGAGGGGGTAGAAGGTGGCAGCCACAGTGCACTTTCCAAACCAGTGCAGGAAAATACGAATACAGAGACAAAGTAGGAGCCCTGTATAATTGTATAATTAGAGGACTCGGGAACAAGTAGTGGTTGTTGTTTTAACTTGTTATTTTAGCCTGTTATTTTCAGTGTCTTGTTTATATGTATGGAGGAGGCCCAGGGGGGGCAGTATGGTATGAATGAGAAGTGAGTATGTGTGGTGCGGGGATACTCTAAGGGGGAGAAAAGTGTTTATTGGGTATAGGTTTTGTTTTTGTGGTATAAAAAAGTGGTAGTGTCCACCTTGTTTGAAAGCATAAAGACAGTTCTATCATGCATGTAACGGGTACAAATGGACTGACACTGTGGGCCCTAACGGTACAGACGAACGGGAAGCATACCCCACGAACATTTTTGTGACACGCACTTTAGAAAAACGACAACCATGGGGATGGACACCCCACTATCCCATATATGTAAGAGCCTGCCCCTGTACAGTGACAAGATTAAAAAATACCACAGGCAATGGGTGACGGAAACGAAAGGGGAAGGAATGCTCTACTCCTGGCCACAGGAAGGGTCCTTCGACAAGGGTGCCTTAGACCACATGTCCACATACCTGACTGATAAATACAAGGGGAAGCCACTGCAAAATAGAAGAGAGATATTAGATTTGTGATGTATGTTTGAAGAAACACCTGCCCTAGAGAAAAGAGAAGTAGTATCGGAAAATGTAACAACAGGTAACATGGGAGAAAGTGAGAAGGGCAGCAAAAGAAAATGTACCCATTACTAACACGTCTTTCGGAAGGGGTTCTCAAATCCAACCTATGTGTCTGGGGGAAGTGATCTAGCATATCCGAGTACAGCACTGCCCCCACCATACGACCCCCCAACAACAACACCCACCCATACTGGAATAAGTGCTAGAGAAATCGAAGTACCATTGTCCTCCACCTGCACAGAGTTGGCTAGATTACGAGCAGCATGCAAAGCCGTGAGAAGATCAGAGAGGGAGGCACGACCCCCCAAGTACCCCTTGTCCCCCACAGGAAGATGAGTGGAAGTCAGGAGATTTTCTGTTTAGGATTGATAGTGCCCCCATATGGGACGTGCGTGTAGAAAGAGAAGGGGAGACAGACAGTTTGGGATATGAAAATGTGGGGTCAGTGAGGGACGAGGAACACTGGAGTGACTATGATGATGGGGAAGAAGGAGCAGTGGGAGGGGTACACCTGACAAAATCAAGGGTGGAAGGGAGGTTGCGAGAAAGGTTCGGGAGAATGGTCATAGCAAAAAAGAAAGGGAGTGGAGCAAAAGGTGGGAATGTGAAATCGAAATTACAAATGCACCTGATCCACAAAGCAGAAAGTCGGCCTCATTATGTTCCCTGGGCACAGATGGATGCAAACAACCTCCTCAAATCCCTCCCCCCACTCACGGCGGCCATTTGAAAATGGATCTACACCTTCGGGAAACATACTGCAGGAGTGCCCCTCGCTATAGGAGATATCAAAAGCCTGCTAGTATCTGCGGTAGGAGACCAGGCAGAATCAGTGTGGGTGAAAGCAGGGTATCTGGGAGTGACCATAAGTAATGACTCCCATGACGGGGCTACATATAACAGTATTAGAGCATGTGTGTGGTATGCACTGCAGAGAGCCTTCCCAGATACTCCTGATTTACACTCCATAATGTAATGTACTATGCGAGATGAGTAAGATGCGGCACATTTCGTTCTCCGGGCCCAAGAGATGTGTACAGCAGAAACGGGCACTGCTTGGGACCAATCAAACTCCTTGGTCTACTTTGTTATAAAACGGGGACTCCCAAAAGACGTACTGAAGGCCGTTGATAAGATAGCGGGGATAGAAGCGAAAGGTTGGCCCGAAATACAAAGCATTATGGTACATCATTGCAGGAGTATCAAAGAGAGGCAAAAGGAAACTATTCAAAGAAGACAAGCCAAGTAAGCGAAACTAGTGCAAACAAAACTAGTGAAGGTGGCTACAGTAGCAGCAGTACCGCTCCCAGAACAGATGGGGGAAGAGGGAGGTGCCTCCATCACCACACAGGCGAGGATGGCTGCTATGTAGGCAGACAACGGGCAAGAACATTGGGGAGTAAATCAACAATACACGGGACCCCAATGGCAAGGAAGGCCACCAAAAGGACAAGGTGGTTCCGGAGGGCAACAAGGTGGGGGATTCGGAGGACAGAGGCAAAGAGGAGGTGGGCAGGGGCAGTGTTGGTCATGCGGGAGGTGGGGCACTTTGTCAGGTAGTGCCGCAGCAGGCCCAGAGGAAACTATCCATATAATCAACCATACTACCATCAACAATAGTATGGGAAGACCCACCCCAGTAGTCCACAGGGGCCAGCACAAGGATCCAGGATGAACGCATATGAAACACACGATGCATACCCCCAGTTACCACCCCAAGATGCCCGGACCCAGCACCTATCACCACTCCCCTCACACGATACAGATACAAAACCGTCCCAACCATCAGGTAGGTGGGAACAGACACCCTTTTGCCACTGCTCCGAATGGCGCATCAGCGCCTTACCAAAGTGCCTGTGTGATGGAAGACACCTTTGCTTGACAGATACATATCCCGACTAGGACAGCACACAGAGAGCACTTGCATGTCCAGTATTATCAACGACTTTGCATCCAGAAGAGGAACCACTGGTGGGGGCAGAGAAAGGAAATAAATAGTTCATCTTCATGGTGGACTCTGATGCAGAAAAGTGATGTATCTGTGAAGGTGACTTCCCGTTATCAGGACAAATTCACGACACGCAGGGATTCTATGGTAACGGTTCTAGACACAGAATATTTAGATGTCAAGATAGGGGGAAATGTAGTACAAGCACCCCTCCTTTACTACGAAAGCTCATCTGTAAACCTACTGGGGAGAGACCTGCTCAGTAAATGAAACATGACCATATCCTTCACTGAGAGAGGAGTCGTTTGCTCCACCCCTGGCATGTGCTCCCTGAGAGCAATGTTGGTGATCCATGCAGTGGGAAATGAAATAATGGTGAGGGGGATACCAGTGAACCCCGACATGTTCATATATGCAATTCGAGTGTTAGCAAGAGCAGCACCTCAGCTTACCAGAAAGAATGGAGAGTACCTGCAGATTTTGTCTTCCGCCCATAGCAACACCCGAAGTAGTAGCTGGTACACTTCTGTCTTTAGATTTGGAGGGGCTGCAGGTGTCTGCAAAGAGAATTGTTGTACTGGGAACTGACATCCATGGGTGTGAATGGCGCACAGTGCTATGCATTGACCCCAATATTCCATTGCGAGAATTGACAGATGAAGAGCTGTTTGAGGATGATAACAATTATAGTGTTAGAGATTTAAATTCCTTGAGACATCATGGTACAGTACCGGAAAGTGCTGAGCCCTCTCATGGCTATTGTCAGTGGGCCCCCATCCTTTTGTGAAACAGATATGCAACAGGTCCCACCCCACCTATGGACCACCAACCCACATGATGTGGGAATGCTAAAAGAAGTGACCCCCCGTAAAGATAACGCTCAAGCCAGGATCCATACTGCCAAGAGTGAAACAATATGCCCTGTCTATGGAAGCAGAGGAAGGGATACAGGAAACACTAAGGGCCCTATTGCAGCAGGGAATAATTGGTCCCTCAACGTCCCCATGCAATACTGCTATCTATCCGATCAAGAAGGCCACAGGGGTAGTTGGAGGATGATCCAGGACCTTCTCCCCTTAACAATATTGTACATAAAGAATTCCCTCTTGTCCCTAACCCTGCCTCCATCCTGTGCAGTATCCCAAAACAGGCCACTCACTTCACTGTAGTGTATTTGAAAAACGCCTTCTTCTCAGTGCCTCTTGACCCAGAATCACAATACCTTACAGCATTCACCTTGGGGGAAAAGTGATACGAGCACTGTCATCTACCCGAGGGGTACTGTGAAAGCCCTAGTATCTACAATAGGATATTGCACAAAGACATTGGCAACATTCAGGTCCCCAGCACGATCATTCAGTACATGGACAACCTATTGGTCTGCAGTGAGCAGAGCTGTCAAGGGACTCCATTACTCTATTCCACCTTCTAGCACAAAAAGGGTACAAGGTAGACAAGAAAAAAATCCAGTATTGTTTGGAAGAGGTCCTGTACTTGGGCCAGCTAATTTCCAAAGATGGTAAGAGGATAATTCCAAAGTGGCCACAGTACGTGCAACTGCCAAACTGAACCCAGTGAAAGAGATGCAGAAGTTCCTGCGGCTCTGTAATTACTGTAGGTCCTGGATCTTAGATTATGCAGCCTACACCAGCTCACTCCTGCAAGGGCACAAGGAATCGCAAAAAGAAAAAAGACATATTAAATGGACAGCAGAAATGATAACGGGGTTCAATGACCTCAAGAATCTGATCTCAACAGCTCCAGTATTAGCTACCCCTGATTTATGCCCAATAATTCTATTTATTCTCACATTCAAATGGTACCCTAATTATTGCAGTATTAACACAGAAAAGCTTGATGGGACACAAATCACTGGCATATTACAATGGCCCACTCGATTCGGTCATGCAAGGTCAATTCTCTTGTGTACAGGTTCTCGCAGCTGCAGCCTTCGTCACTGAAAAAAGATCCATAATTGTCATGGGGTGCTCCGTCACTCTATACATCGAGCACTCACTGTTTGCAATATTGGAACGATCAAAATCCACCCTGACTACACAGAGAGCATCAGTTTATGAAATGATTCTATCCAGCCCAAATATCCATGTGGTGAGATATAAAACAGTAAATCCTGCCACATTCCTTACCAAACCATGCACAGTCGAAGGCATGCAGGAGCATGACTGTGCAACATGTGAGGGAGAAGATGACATACCAAAGGAAAAAGAGTACGCCCTAGAAGAAGTGGAAAGGTTTTATTTCGTCGATGGATCAGCATCCATCGACCAGGAGACTGGTGAGAAGCAGTTAGGGGCTGCCATAGTGAGGATGGAAGATGGCAAGTATAAAACACGGGCAACTGCGACCGAGAGGCAGAGACTAAGAGGAGACATTTCAGTAACCGACATAGATACCCCCATTAGGCGATCCTAACTGAGCTAAAACCATTGTGACATGATGATTTGACGTCCTACGGAGAGGCTCATCCACATGGAGCAGCATTATTAAAGAGCAGTGTCGATTTGTGATTCAAACCTACGCCGGCACGCAAGACCTTATCCCCCCACGACTGGACCATTTTAAGACTTTCGTCTACTAAAGAGACGCTCCGCCCTCAATCCTGTTCAGGATAAATGATATAACTTGAAATACACGGTTTGGGTGTTTGGTTGGCACTATTTTTGGTGCAGAATTGGTTTTCATCGCCTTTTAGGGTGTTGAATGGACACCTGTGTAACAATATATATAAGAGGGCATAGTTGGTTCCCCTGAAGAAGTTCACAGTGATATTTTAACTATAATGATGAACGAAACATGTTGGGTCTTTATTTGTACTGTAAAAACTAACACTACGTGGTAATAACATATTCAGTTGGTACTTAACCCTGGTAGCAAAGGAAGGGTTATAATTAGCTTTACCTAGGCCATTGATAAAAGTCTGAGAGGTATTCCTGAAGAAAGGAGCCCCCAGGTGCTACTGACCACTGCGTTGTTTTGCACTATATATTTATATTGTTTTATGATGTCCTATTCAATTGTCACTTATAGATTTGGATAGGTAGGGTTTTTTTAGGTTGTTTTAGGCTTTTATAAACTTTTGTACTGTGGTTTTAGAGATGTGTACTAGGTTTTACACATTTTTTTATGCCTATGTTGTTATGTAATGAATTATTGTAATTGTATTGTTGTGATTTTTCAATAAAATGTGCAATTTGTTTTGCAAGAACCCTGACTTGGTACCTATTTTGTCCATGGACCAAGTCTTTCAGAATTAGTGATAGGTAGTACAGAGACGCTGGGATTCTTTAGTGGATGGTTGTCCAGAGCTTAGTTTGGAATCGAGTCCTAGGGCCTCATTAAATGGAAGGCGGTAATGGTTAACGGCCACCGTTAATGGTAACGGTGACCGTTAACCATTACCGCCTTACTACGAGCTCCCTTAGCGGGTTGGTGCTTTAACGCCTGCTTTTTGCAGGCGTTAAAAACCAACCCGCTAAGGGACCTCGGAGCTAATTACGGCACCGCAAAATTGCGGTGCCGTAATTAGCACCTTCCCCATTCCCATAGAGCCCTATGGGGCAGAAATGGGAATGGGGAAGGGCAATGGCGGAAGGGGGATTTACCGCCCCACCAACCTTGGAATGGGGCGGTAAATCCCCTTTCGCCAAGGCGGTGCCGGTATTTTACCGGCATGAGCCATGGCGCAAATAGCGGCATGGCTCTCCGCCTTCCGTGTAATGAGGCCCCTAATGTCTTTAAATGGCTCCCCAGTCTCTCTTTGTAATAGTTAGAGTATGAAACATTGATCATGAAATGATTGCCAATGCATCATTCTGCACAATTGGCAGATCTTGTAGCTCTAATTGAAGCCCTTCACGCATCCAAAGGATGCTCTGTGACAATTTACTCTGATTCTGCGTACATCACCATGACGGAACATGCAGGACTATCCAGATGGAGAAGGAGAGGGTTTAGGAGGGCAGACGGCTCCCCAGTGCAACATGCAGAGCTATTAAACAAATTGATTTTGGCACTTGCAGAACCTTCAGTGGTAGCCGTCATCAAATGCCTAGCACACACGCAGAACAAAATATCTTTGGGGAATGCATCGGCAGACACAGCAGCCAAACAAGCATACACATGGGTACAGAATGTATTGTGACTAGTAAAGATTCAACAACGAAAACAGATGCATAAACAGCGCTCCCCTAGCATAGATAATAGAAGTACACAGCAGAGCACCTGCGGCAGAGCAAGATCTATGACTTAAACGTGGATGTGCCCAATCACCAACTGATCTGCTATGGAGGCAACAAACTACAGGAAAAGTTGTTATGCCTGTTGAGCTACTATACATAACATTTGAACAACGGCATTTCCCAGCACACGGTTCAAAGAAACATATAGCTGCCGATCTCCAGGAAGATTGGTTCATTCCAAATTTACAGGAGTACCTGACCCAAATGTTGATCCAATGTACCACCTGTCAAGTATTCAGCACAGGGATGACTCAAAGAAAGTTGCAGGGCACGTTGCCCCACCCTGTGGGCCCCTTCCGTGAGCTGCACATTGATTATGCAAACATGGGAGTAAGGTGTAATGGGGCCTGACACTTGATTGTGGTGGTGTGTCCATTCTCTCGATGAGTCTAAGCAGGGCCCTGTGCCCACCCAGACACAAAGTGTGCAGCAAAATTCTTAGTCAGAGAAGTATTCCCCTGATGGGGAGTATGTGAGGTCATACGGTTAGACAATGGAACGCACTTCTTTAATGAATTATTCAAAGAGGTAACATCCCTCTTAGGGATAAAACACAAGATGTGCTCAATTTACCACCCACAAGCAAATGGAGTGGTGGAGAAAATAAATGGCCTCCTCAAGAGTAGATTATCCAAAATATGCAAGACGCTAAAGAAAAAGTGGGTGTACTGCCTGCTCCTGTTCCAATTACGCACACAGCCTAGCAAGGACCAACACCTGTCCCCCCATGAAATAGTTACTGGTAGACGCATGCAAATGCCATTGTCGCCAGTAAGGAGAGCGACTGATGCTCACAGAACAGCCACTGCCCTAGGAGAGGAATTCCAACAGTACTGCACACAGCTGACACATGCAATAAGTTGTATATCAAAGCAAATTGCACCCCCATATACAGCAGACAGTGAGACGGCCAGAGGGACACAAGCAGAAAGTACCCCCATCTAGCCCTTACTGCCAGGAGAGTGGATCTACGTGTGAAGCTTTGTTCGGAAGTGGAACACCCCAAGGTTCCACGGCCCAGACGAAGTAATATACTGCACCCTGCTTGCTGTAAAAGTGAAGGGGTTGCGGTACTGGGTCCACCTTTCAGATGTCCGGAAAGCACAAGGGAACACACACCCAAGTACCCAAACTGGGGGACAAACAACTACCACTACCTATATATACTATAATAAGTATTGTATGTCATTTTTATTAGTGCATGTGGAAATGTAAGAAAGAACATGTGTTGCTGGTAGAGCATGAGCTACAACAAGAAACCATCTCTCTCTCTATCTCCCTCGCTCTCTATCTCTCCCCCTCTCTGCCTTCATTTACGCATCCCATTCTCTCCATCTCCACAGGTACACCAATAATGGAACTGACACCATTGAATGAAAATACAAATGTAGATAGCAGTAGGAATAAAATGTGTTTTAAAAGAAAATATAGCTTTAATTGTGGAATGAAATTTTCAGTTATAATGTTTGTTTTCTTAATGTTTATAGTGGGTATTCATTGAGGAGCATCTTTTATCTGGGGGACCCAGCTAAAAGAAAGGGGGGCAGGGGGGAATGGGATTGGGATGGCCACAAGTGGACCTGGAATGGTACTATATTCCCAAACCTCACTAGCCTGCATACAAATAAATTGAGAAGAGTCCCAGGTATTCTTATATCAAGTGAGAAGGTAACTAACGGGTCACCAGATGCCCGAATGCTACTTCTATACCCTCTATAGTATTCAATGTACAACCATCTACCTCAGTATTTAACATGTTACTTACTCCAGCCCCTAACATGGTCATAGGTCCCTCTTACTCCCCAGCTCCAAATGAAAGCATGAATGTAAATAATAACCTCTCAGTAACAAGTATCATGAAGTCTGTATTGGGGAAAACCGCACCATGACTAATACCACAAATACTGCCTGTAACAACTCCCAGTCCACATTGTGTAATAGTGTAATTTTTCAACTATTAGCCCTACGTGGAGAAAGGTGACTATGTAACAAAAGTAGATCATATAGAAAATTCCCCTGCGTAGCGATAGAAGAAACTGGCAAACATACCAAAATAAATATGATGCATATTATGGTCTAGGATTAGATAAAGTGGAAGACCTTCATCATCCCGCCACTCAAGCAGTTGGTACTCTGATATGAGTGCAATGGGAAGACAAATGACTAATGGGAGTTGCTGGGGCACCCAAGGTTTTAGTGCTGCAAGAGGCGCCTTTAGAAGAAACGCAATGTCTCAATCACCTTTTAGGATAAAGGGCACCTTTCAGGTACGCAGCGTCCAGCTAAAATTTCTTGACCCGCAAATGCAAGGCATGAGCGAACGATCCCAAGTACTTCAAGGAACCTTTCCTGGCCATACAAGGAACCAGTTTTGTGGAAAACACGTGGCAAGAAGCAACTTTCATGTGAAAAGCAGAAGGGCTCTGTGGTTACTCCGAAGGACCACTAGCCTTTGCAAACAAAACATGTGCACAAGCAGGGACAGAACATGTTATGAAACTGACATGAAACTAGTGAAAATACAGCGAGAAGAAGATTATGAACTTTGCTTCTATAGTGAAGGAACTGTTTCTGTAGGGTCCAACAAAAGATGTAACAGAACACTGCTTATCCCAGACCTGATGGACTACTACTGGGTCTGTGCCAAAAAGGCATACTTGCACCTCCCATCATCATGGAGGAGCTTTTGTTCGCTTGCAATGCTGCATTCAGCCCTGTTTGGTAGTACCTGAGAAACACCTAAAGGGGGACCATTGCCTGACGATGGACAAGCAACATCTAAGACAACAGAAGTAATGCCTAATGTGTCACCCGCAGGCTTCTGTTTCCTTCCAGAAGAAGAGCGCCATGATCACCTGATCAGGAAAAAATGATCCTCCAACTGCCTGTCACAAGATTCCGCTGACCTGCTTACATAAATACCTGACGAATATAAGCTTTTCAGTTCAGCAGAGACATTTTTCACATCCCTTGTGCCCAGCATCCAAACCAGAGCCAACGCCAAGTGGATTAAAATTGTCCGCTGGGAGCTTATCCAGTTGGCAAATGACACTGAAGAATGGTTCACCGTCATCAAGGTGGAAATGAGAGCACTCTGGTTAATGACAATGCAGAACCGGTATGTCCTCCACCTCCTCACAGCTATGGAGGGTGGGGTCTGCAAAAAGATTGTGAGTTCATGTTGCACATTCGTACCTTCTACAGAGGCTGAAAATGGGACCCTATCACATCTGATAGCAGCGGTGCAAGAACTTGTTGTAAAAATGAAAAAGGAAGCAGGAATACAACAAGATGACTGGGTAGACATGGCATTCGGCTGGGTACCATCATGGCTTGGAACTACTGTAAAGATGCTGATCCCTATCATTGTGTTCATCTTGGTGACTTTTTGCGTTTGCCAGTTAGGTCTCCATTGTTGTGTCAAAGCAGTACCTAATAGTACAATGATGATGGTGACAATTGGGAATAATAATAGTAAAAAGGTACCTCATGATACAAAGGAAGTAGAAATATAGACAGAGCAAAATGATGACCCTAAATATCATATGGTTGCAATATTTCATGGTCATGGGGATGCAGTGGACACACTGTATCACATGACTATTGTACCCCCGCCAGACCCCGAGAATTACAAAGACGTGTTGGTAGATTTAGCATGAAATGCGGATGCATATACATGAGCTGGACACCTGAACAGTATGCACAGTGCGGGGAAAGTTTGAGAAGCGTATGCAGAGCGTGGATGCCCATAAAGGGTACACCTGTATGGGAAGAAGCAGAAAGAAGAGTAAATGAATGAAGAAATGGAGGGGATGAATTTGTTACTGTAGAAGTAACAAAAGAGGGGAATGTTGGGATGGAAATGAGCCTATCCCACCCCCTAGGCTCTTCCAAGTTAGGTGGACCCCATACAAGGAGATATAACCTACAAGGGGGAATAATAGCCCCCACCCAAAGGGCACATATAAAGCTCGGTAGTGCATAGAAGTAGGCGAATAGTGCTAGTCATGCTCCTGCTCTAGGAATCTCCATTTTGTATTAGGCATAGACAAGACATGCTGATGACCTGCCATGCGCGCGTCCCAAGTTCACTCAGAGATTCCCAGCCCGACATCGACACACCAAGCCCGCTCTGCATGAGCCCTGTTCCCACAGAAGTCCATTTCCCTCCTGTAATTTCAGTGTTGCAAATCTCTAGTATCATTTCCAAGATTGCTGTGACGAGCGTGAGACAGTACCAGGCTCCAACCCGCTGACCATCCATCTCAACGAAACTGCCACTGGGCCCCAGAACCTCACCCAGCCAGGCGGGAGCCAGCCACACTTCATTGACCCTACACCCTACCTTTTAACATAGTGATAAGTATCTGACCCCCAGGCCCTGACTTCCCTAAGGTGCCCACCACAGATGAAAAGCTGGCACGGCTGTATATCTCTCCATTAGCTACACGTGTCTCATGTAACATGAGGTAACGGGAAGGGTAAATCAGAGATCAAACACCAGGGGAGACTTTGGGTACGGGAACAGCAGTATCAACAAAGTCCTGAATGTAAGGGTCACTGTGACTGTATTTTATCATCCCCCCTGTTTAGCACCCCTTTCTTGTGCCGCCCAGGTGCCCGCCGTAATGAATAATAAGGAATGAATAGTCTGTCGTAGTTCTTTAGATTAGCTTAGAAACATTGTAGTTATGCATGCCCTGACCTTTACCATGAAGATGAGCCCCGCTGACCCATGTGGAGCCAGATCGACGAGGAAGAACCAGCCAATTAGCGCCTGCCATCTCCTATAGAGCAGGCCCATGTATATGTTTGCACCAACGAGCCATGTGGATTTCTACTGTACATAATGATGTCACTGATGATGCTTTTTGCCTTCTTAATGTGCTGCCCGTGTAATTTTTGGCAGAGCACTCTCGAGCAGCTGAGTTCTTTGCTGGCACATATATTTTATATGAATAAAACTTTCTTATCCTTGCAACCTATCTCTTAGCTTTATTCCCTAGTGGGGTGTATTTACTCTGGAGTGTGCGCACAAGGGTATATGCCTTCAGGATCCATGTCAGATTTTCTTGATACCTCTCATTAATATTCATGAGATGAATTTCCATACAGTGATTCTAAATCCATGCACATTTTTCCTTATGAATATTAATGAGGGATATCATGAAAACCTGTCAGGTTTCCGGTCCCCGAGGCCTGGAGTTGGATAACCCTGAATGGGATCACTGGTAATGTGGGGAGTACTCCCCCAATGAACAGGGCCACACAAATAGACCTTGATATTCTATCTAGCCCTGTCTATGGCTCATCTAGAACCAGTGAATCTCTCCCCCTTTAGCAATGTTAAGCCAAAAACCAGGCCGGTGTATAGAAGTAACATATTTCTATTATTGGTTACGGAAAATGTAATATTTACACTACTTCACATGACACGTTATATTCTCTGTGGCACCAAAAAATACAGTCAATACAGATAATTTCCCTTTTGGGAATAAACATTAACACAATCCAAGATTACTTTGGAATCTACACTAAATAAAATACAGGTCAAATGAACATCTCAATGCTTTTATCACACACAAATATCCCTTAATGCCAAAAGAATGCAGCGCCTTAAAACATGACTTTATGTGAAGTTGAAAATGCAATACTGTTTGATTTTCAAAAGAACTTCAGCACATGCAGCTCTCTTGATTTTTATCTCCCGGCGCGGTTGACAATTCTGGCAATGTTGGAGCACAACAAACTTTTCAAAGAAAAAACTTTTCCTTTATTCTGGAGACACTTTTCCTCACCACTCTGAAAAGCAAAATCTCACTTCTCTCAGGAAACACTTTCCCCCGTTCTACACAGGTGTACTTTTAAATCAGCAACTTCCCTCTGTTTAATTTTGGGGAGACACTGTTCTGCCCCAACACAACCCCAGTTACTCAGTTGATCATTTAGGACCCCTCTACCTTGAAGCCTGGGCTCAGAGAATGGGAAGCAGTTGGGAATTTAGTTTTAATGCACCTCTCCCTGTCGGGAATTCTGGAGTTAGCAAAATAATATGAAAACTCAATTATTGTATAGGCTATGGTTTTTTTATTCACACTGGACCGATGCAGCGATGTTGATTTTGAATTTCAATAAAATCACCCCATGTAAATTTGGCTCTATGGGAATTAATTAAATTAGTATTTGGTGAAATTGCTACTGATCTACCGTCAGCCCCCTACCCACTAATTAAGGGAAAGTTATGAACTCAAACAGAGCCCCACAAAATCAGGTTTGATTGGGCAAGGTAACTTATATAGTCATCTCTGAGTTTGGTGCTCAGGAAATACATCAGCATTTCTGGACCCTCACTTGGGGAAAACAGGGATCTTGGCACTCACTTCAGTCATAGATAGACACCAGCATTCACCCCTATTTTTGGTTCTCCTTACAAATATCCAAGCATCTGTCTCCAGGCAAGGTTAGTTCGGCAGCAAATGTTCAGTTGTAACACACAGATAACATTTAGGCAGTTCTTCCCTTTTGGCTTGTGCATTCACTTTTTAACCTCAAAACCACACCTCCAAATGGTTACAATTAGGAGGTGCTAGCTTATTAGCCCTGAATTTGATTGGACCCCTATGGTCTTCTTCATCCCCAAGGCTCAGCCTCTGTGGATGGGCTCCCAGAATTATGCTGTTGAAATGATGGGAGGGATGGATCCACCCACTGGAGTTGTCATGTTACACTTTACAACTCTGACACCTAAAAAGTCACTACATGGCAAAAGTTTGTATTTTACAAATTAGCCTAACAATATATATACTTTTGAATTCTACTCATTCTGCTGTATTTATTGAACTATGTCCCGTGTCGGCACAAGGTTGTGGGTCCGTGTGAAGGTTTTTCGTGGTTTATTCAATAATTATAACAGTTATAAATATGAGATTCTCTCTCTAGATGTATAATTTATTAAACCATCACCTCCCCAAATATCTGCTTCATGACATATTCTGGGGAGCTAGAAACACACTTTAGGTTGCAAGTTAGTTTTCAAAAATCACATTTTGATAAGAGTTAATTAATTCAGTAGATAAGCCTGGTCATTAGCTATTTGATGATACTTGAACCATTATTGTGTGACTTATGATTCTTGAGAAAATGAACCAACTGTGATCATCCATTTATAGGAATCTTTAAACTTACATGCAGATCCTGACTTTCATTTCACAGTTAAGTTTAATTTCTCCTCGGAGCACGTGCTCTAGGCCTCTGCTGCTCCGTTGTCGACTTTAGCTTGTAATTACCCCCATCAGCTTTTCTTCTCTCAGGGCTAATGGTCATCGTGTTGCTTATCTCAGAGAACAGACCCCAATAAAATTCCTTCTTGGTTACTGCCTGAGTGTTCTGAATAGAAACTGAAGTAATTTCTCTGAAAACGGCAACTTAGGTTTCTTTTCTCCTGAAACAGAACCTGATGTTGGTCATCGTTGCAGTACCTTGGATACATGAGGCCTTTGAATATTTTTTATATAATTGCTTCTCGCCATCACTGTTCATTTTTCCACATGCTATGTTCATATTGTTTTTTCACAGGAATTTTGATTATGTGTTTATTATTTCAGCTGCAAAATGCACCCACTTCCATAATCACAGTCTCTGTGTTTGCAAACGCCATGCTTTCCATGTAAAATAAGCCTTTAATTTTGGGCTTTGCCAATAACATGAAAGGCCCATTCAGTAAATGCATTTCTCTTTATTTGAAACAGCACTATGATATGTGGCAGATGTGAATGAAATACTGCCTTTTCAGTTTGCCATTAATCGCTGCATGTTTTCAAGGCTCAGCATTTTTAGACCCAACGTGGATAAATGCAGTTTCATTTTTCTTGGGCAAAATATATCCCACAGAACCCACAACATTTTGGCAACAAAATGGTCTTCATTGGAGTGGAGAGTGTGGTGTACCAGAAGAAAGACTCTGACTAGAAGACATACTTTACAGGAGGTTTATTTAAACCTTGTCCTCCGTCCAAATCCTAACTTCTAAACTAAACCTACCACTCAGAGAAAAAACTATTTAAAAGGGAAAATTGACAATATTGGTTGGCCCCAATGTTCTTTACTCTGCCCCTAATATTCTTTACTGTGCCCTCTCCCAGTGTTCCCAGCAATCTCTCCTAGTTTCTAGTTCCAAAATTATTTAATAGGAGACTTTAGCAGTTTGTGCCCATCTTGTTAGAGTTCCAAATAAAGAAAAGGTTTTCCTCTGATATCTATCATAAACTCTCAAGTTACCAAAAAAAGTCAATCCTCTCAATTATTGTAGATGAAGGAATATTTCTTTAATACTCTTCCACCAACTACGTGGGTAATTCCCCACGAGATTCCACTCTTGGTTGGTTCTGGTTTCTCCTCCAGGATGATTCCTTACTCGTTTTATAGTGCCCTCCTGGCTCCCTTGGTTCTCCTCTTTCCAGTTGTTCACTTGATTCGTAGGGATATGGGTATTCCTTACTAGTATACATTTCTCTTGGTTTTTGCGTGGGCTTTCAGCTGTTTGGCTGCTTTCAAGATTTGTGTTATTAGGGCTCCCGTACCCACTCTTCTTATTTATGTTTGTCTCCCTCTCTGAATCTGTTTTTTTTCAAAAAAACTTTTCTTTATTGGCATGATGAGAGAACAGACAATCAACACAGTGCACGAGATATACACAGATGCAATTACATGAATGGTTATATGGTATGTGGGGAATACAAATGTAGGTAGACTTTCCGTTTTTACAGTTCAGTGAGTCACAGTAATGGTCTAGTTTACATCCTCAGGAGGGGGGATGACAGTAGTTCTAGGTCCTCGTTGCTGTTCAGATAGCGACAAAATTCAGTCCATACATTCTTGGTGCGAGAGGGCAGCAGTGTACCATTGTGTAGCATGTTGAGCTTGTGCAGCGGTCCAGCATTTAGCGAAGTCCGGGGCAGTGAAGCCCCCATTCTCATATGGAAGAGTCATATGGTGCCACTTCTTACGAACCGTGCCAGAGTGCCACAAAAATTGGGCGCATGCAGTGTGTAGGTCCTTGAAGTATTGTTTCCCGGGCCAGACCGGCGCATTAACGAAATCGTAGAGAAGCCTAGGGACAATTATCATTTTGATTAGGGACAGTCTGCCCGATAATGAGAGCGGGAGGTTGCGCCATTTCGACATTTGGGCCTCTGCAAGCTGCGCCGTAGCCACGTAGTTGTCGGCCAATAGTGAAGATTTAGTGAGGGATACCTGGACCCCAAGATATCTGATGCCCTTAGGTGACCAGCAGAGGGGGAATTTGCATGCTGATTGAGAAGTGGTCAGTGTGAGCGGGAAGATTTCAGATTTGGTATAGTTTATGGTGAAGCCTGAAAATGTGCCGATTTTTGTTATGTCGCGTATAATCGGGTCCAAGTGGACAGCCGGGTCTCTGAGGTAGAAGAGTACATCATCTGCATACAGTGAGATGATCTCCGGGGTGTCACGCAGACGTATGCCTTTACATATGTGTTTGTCTCTGACATTGTCCGCCATGGGTTCAATAGCGAGTGCGAAATGTATCGGGGAGAACGGGCAGCCTTGGCGGGTGCCCCTATGGAGGGCGAGGGGGAGGAGACCCTGGCATTGACAAGGACTCTGGCCACGGGTTTGTGTAGAGCAGTTTGATATATGATATCATGCGTGGGCCAATTCCCATTTTGTGGAGTACAGCCCACATATATTGCCTCAACACCATGTCAAATGCCTTCTGGGCATCGAGGGTGACCGCTACGGTGCTTGCGTTGGGGTCAATTCTGGACATGACATTAAATAACCTGCGGATATTGAGGGCTGTGGATCTGTCAGGTATGAAGCCGCTCTGGTCAGGGTGAACTAAGTGGGTCATAATGGAGAGTAATCTATTGCAATAATCTTAGCAAATATTTTCATGTCAGTGTTAATTAGAGACACGGGTCTGTAGGAGCCGCATTCGTCCAGCGGTTTGCCCGGCTTGGGAAGCACAGTTATGAGCACCTTGTGCATGGATTGGGGTAGGGTGTTCAACCTAAGTGATTTGTTCCCCACCTCTAGGAGTCTAGGTGCCAGAACGACCTTATGCTCCAGATAAAACTCCGAAGTGAGACCGTCTGGGCCTGGTGCCTTGCCCTTCGGACAGTTCGAGATGGCTGTGGTTATCTCATCGAGGGTGAATGGAACATCAAGCTGGTCGCGCGGGAGAGGAGGGTCATGGGGATTTGGTTAGGGGAACGTCTGTGTCTTGTGGGCTGTGTTCTTGCTGGGGGCCGTATAGAGTTGTGTAGAACGCGGTGAATGTCTCGAGGATGCCTTGGTCGGACCAGCACAGGGCGCCCCCTGCGTCCTTGACACAGTCAATGCAGGTCCTGCCACCCTCTGCAGGGACTAGTCTGGATAGTGTCCTCCCCGGTCTGTCCCCCTCCCCGTATTTCCTGGCTGCTACGGGACGGGCGTGGTATTGTATCTCCCTCCGGGCATGGGTCTCAAAGGTTTCCAATTCCGCTCTAATCTGTGCCAGCGTGGTCAGGGAAAGGGCAGAGGTGTATTCCCTCTCAAGTTCTTTTAGCTTCGCTTCAGATCTCTGCAAGCTATTTTTAATGACTTTGAGGACCCCAGCTTCTCTAGAGATGCACATCCCCTTGATGTAGACCTTGAATTCCTCCCAGTGGACCCCATCAGATGTATCTTGTCTGTTGTTGCAGTCAAAGAAGGTGTTGTTGTCAGCCAAAATATCAGCTTTGAAAACTATATTTTGGAGGGCTTCTGATTTGAATCTCCAGGAGGATCGGGGGGCTGATCCTGTCCTAGGGTAAGGCGCAGTGTTACTGGTGAGTGATGCGCGGTAATATCTGAGTCTCTGTGGCCCTGTCCACTATGCCGCCTGATATGAGAAACAGATATATCCTGGATAGGCTATCATGTACCGATGAGTAAAAGGTATACTCTCGCGCCTGCTGGTTGAGAACTCGCCACACGTCTTTAAGGCCAAGTGTGACCATGTGTGCATGTAATCTATGGGCCGCACGTGATGTGGCTCTGCGGGCAGTCCCGGATCTGTCCAGCTAATTGTCCAGACTTAAGTTCATGTCCCCACCCGATATGATGGGAACAGCAATATACTTCAAGAGTATGGTGATGATTGCGTTAAAGAAATTCGGAGCGTCAAAATTAGGGGCATACGTGTTCACCAGGAGGTATTCCATATTGGCGAGTGTGCAGTGAAGAATTACGAATCTGCCCTCGGGGTCTATGTGATTGGTGCGTAATGAGAACTGGACTGATTTGTGTATTAGGGTGAGTACCCCCCTGGACTGGGTCGAATATGTCGTACAGTATCTATTGTGCCTCGGCCGCACTGGAGCTGAAAAGCTAGGCAGCCATCTTGGGCTGCTCCACAGCGCCACCCCCCTCTGAATCTGTTTTAATCTTCAACTAACTTTGTGGGCCTCTCCCTGCGAGATTCCAGTCTTGTTTGATTCAGGTTTCCCTTTGGGATGACTCCTTACTCACCTTATAGGGCCCTACTGGCTCTTTTTGTTCTCTCATTCCCAGTTTCTCACTTGATTTATACGGTTCTGGGTATCCTCTCCTAATATATCTTTCTCTTCGACTCTGGGTGCATCTTTGAGCCGTTTGGCTGGTTTCAGGGCTTGGGTTGATAGGGTTCCTGTACCCACTCCTATTATTTATGTGTACCTCCCTCTCTGCATCTGTTTTAATCCTCTTCAACTAACTACATGGGTCTCTACACGCGAGATTCCAGTCTTGTTTGATTCGGTTTCCCTTTGGGATGATTTCTTACTTGCTTTATAGGGCCCTCGTGTCTCTCATGGTTCTCTTGTTCCCAATTTCTCACTAGATTCTTAAGGGTATGAATATTCCCTCTTAATAAATCCTTAACTTGGTTTTCGTGTGCAGCTTTCAGCCATTTAGTTGATTTCAAGGATCGTGTTTATAGGGCTCCCACAAACCCTCTGGTTCTGTATATCTGTCTGCCTCTCTGGACCTGTTGTCCCTCTTAGAGATCTAGCCCCTTTGTTTCTTCTCCCATCAACACAGTCTGGTCTCTGTGCCCACCTCTGCTGTGAGCACCCCACGTACCTTCTCGGTGGAAGATCCTGCTCCAGCGAAGTGACTTTGACCGGTGTCGTCGGTGTTCTCTCCAGCTCCTGGGCATCCTCTCCTGCACACAAGCAGTAGTGTGCAAGCGCAAGACTCATTCCTCTTTCACTCGTCAGGTTCAGCATTGTTTCCTGGGCTCCAGGCCCACCACGTCCTCGACGTGGACATGCCTTCCCTCTGGGCAAGCTCTGATTGACCTCGCCAACTCTGCTACACACTGTACCCGGTTAGCCTCATTTCCCGTTCTCTCTGGCTTCTCTTCCAGTTTCTCTCTGGGTCTCTCTCCAAGCCTCCTTCCAGGTCCTTTTCTGCTTCACAGTTGCACAGCAGCTGAACCCTGCTCGGCAGCGCGGCTTTGCTCCAAATTACATCAGTACGTCAGAGGCTCGCCTCTGTGTATCACTTCTCTTCCATTCAAGGGGGAAAGTACTTTTATTCTTGTTACCAGATACAAAAAGGGTGTGTTTAACTGTCAAGAGCATTTAGTAGCCAGCATTGCCTTGGCCCAACTATTCAAATGCATTTTCTGCATTATTTCGAGCTCCACAGCTGGCAGTCAGATCCACTTCTGGCATTCCCATATATGCAGACAATGGACCTCATTACAAGTGTGCCGGTAACCCGCCGGTGCTACCGACGGGTTACCGGAAGACTTTCCTTACCGTTAACAGGGCACGATATCCCGGTGTTACCAGGATAGTGCAGGTGCCGGCAACAGTGGTAAATTCCCATTCCATTGTTAACGGTGCCAATGCTTCAGTGATTTCTCTGCCGGTAGGGTCGTGAACTCCCAGCAGGTCAGGCCTGCCGGTAGTCCACTGCCCCTACTGTCAGAGTAAGCCAGTCTGGGGAAAATGCCAGAGCTGGTAGTACCGGCTGTTTAACCAGCATTTTTCCCAAGTTGTAGGGAGTTCCTTACCGGAAAGGGAATCCATCTCCCTAGTGAGGAGTCGCTCCCAGTGAGGTCCCGCTTTCCCAAACACCTAGGGAGGGTTTTAATTAGCAGGCTAACGTCCCTAGCCCCAAAGGGGGTGGTTCCACCGAGGAAGAAGGGCCAAAACTCCCAGATTCCTCAAAGGAGGAACAGAACAGAGGAACCAGTTAGTCCTGTGGTGAGGGGAGCAGTCAGAATGATGACCACTGCCCCTCAAGAATTCACCCACACCCTCAAATAGGTGCTAGCAGGAACAGGGACCATCTCAGGAAGTACATGCTGGTACAGCTGGTACGAGCTGAGGGGTGTCAAGCAGACGGGCGCAAAGCAGGAGAGAGCCATTTACTTTGGAGCCCAAATGCCAGCTGGTACGAGCTGAGGGGCTTAGGATCCCACAAGCAGGAGGAGGGGCGTCAAGCAGCAGAGCACTGCAGGCATGGATGTGTTTGAGATGACTGGTTTTAAGAGTCGGTGCTAGAGGTTCCTGTTTGTGGCAAGGTACCAGGAGCAGTACATCTCCACTGGGGCGAAGCCAGGAGGAGCGTGGCACCGTTGTGAGTCACCTAAATGGTGTGGTATTAAGGCATCCTGCCCACAAAAAGAAACAGCTTTTATCCCCACACTTCACATGTGGGTATCACCACTCAGCCCAAGGTGCTGTTAGAACCAGCAATGTTAAAATGTGTTTTAGGTGAGAGACTAGTACAGGGCACCATACATCTGAGTGTGGAGTGGCATTGGGATCATTCATTTGGGAGAATAGGACACTGTAAGAAACCTGAAGGTGTCTCACCCGCTAGTCCCTGGGGATCTGTCATCCAGGGGGCCAGGACACGGGCATCACTTTTGGATCCAGTTCTTGTGGGTGGACCAGTGCGGGAGGATCACCTGGATGAGGGATCCTCAGGGAGTGGAAGTGGGACACCAAAGGGTGAGACGTGGTATCTCCTTCCTTATAACACCTTCTACCCATCCTGCCAGGTAGGATACCTAGGAAATCACCCCCCGGGTCCCTTTCCAGACACTAACACTTTCTCACAGACAGCCCACCGTGAGCGACAATGGACTAGCATCAAAGCTGTATACCTGACCTGTCCCAAAATCAGGGTCAGGCAAGATCAGGCAATTATGGATCATTACATACACCTGACTTCCATCACACATCCCCACACAGATAAAAGGCGGAGCACGCAAGCACACTATGAGCGATGCAAAACACACGATGAGACAGCTGTTCCAAGATGGCAGTTTAATACAAGGATATAGATGGCAAGACCAGTGAGGGTCGCAAGAAGGGAAGTACTCTTGAATTCTAAAGACTGTTACTTTCGTGAACCTTGGAAAGTAAGAAACCGAAGATCAGGAATGAAAGCTGATCCAAACTGTACAGTGTGTCTCCTGTGTCGATAACCCAGGCGGGGAGGAGCAATTGCTGCCATGGTACTATCCTTGGCTCTTACAATAAAGCGGCGTCAAGAAAGACTGCACAGCCGGTGACTGTGAGAGACTGATATCAAACCAGCTTGTGTTTCGAACCAAGGTTGCAAGCTGCAACTTTGTATAAAGAAAACTGTGTGAGAGGCGTTTGCGATGAGCGACACGTATATCATTGAAAGCTATCAAGACTGATTGAACTTTTGGAACATATACAGAGTGGTCTGGTGCCAAGTGGGTACTCATTCGAAAGTCTCTGTTAGGTATACAACTGATGCTTTAAGTTAAGAAGTGGTCATACAAAGGGTCAAGATAAATCCTGTGTACATTTGAAAGTCTTTGATCGTGTAAGTGCATCGTCATTGGTCCGAGCCCAGCTGGGGAGACTTATTGATGTTAAAAGGATCTGAGCCCGGCCGAGGCGGATCCAGAGTGAATGTGTGTCACGCGAGAAAGATTCTATGAATTCTATGATATTGCTGCGAAAAGGATCTGAGCTCGGCTGAGGGGGATCCAGGGTGAACTGTGAGTCACCCAAGAAAGAGTTCTATGATATTGCTGTGAAAGTGATTTGAGCCCAGAAGAGGGACTTCCAGGGGGAGCACCCTACTGGTGGATACCAGTGCAAGGAAAAACATTTTTGTTTGTACAGAAGCCTCTTTGAGTCAAGAGACTTGCAAGGCCCGGGCTTGTGGAAAATTGAACTGTTTCCTCATGCCGCAGAAGACAGAGTGCGTGCTTTGCTCGAATACCCTGCCTTGTCCAGTGCTGAAAACATGGGGAAAGGAGGCCAAATGGCCCGAGGATCCTGACATATCATTTGTGAACACTTTTTATTTTTCATGAACATTACCACACATTGGGCCTCATTAGGACCCTGGCGGTGATGGTATGAACGGTGCTGGTAAGGCACCGGCACCGTTCATACCGTCCCGCCGCATTACGAGTCCTGCTCGTGGGTTCCTGACAGCCCGCCAGGTCTTACCTGGCAGGCTGTGTGGCACCGGCAAGCAGAACTCGTGATTGCACTGGCACCGTTATCAACGGTGCCGGTTCAACCATGCTCCCCATTCAACTCGTAATGGGCCATTTATTGCCCAATTGTGGGCGGTGGGGCCGGTAGCGAGCATGGCGGTAGCCGTGCCTGCCATACAGGCACAGCTAATGCCATGTTCGTAAGGAGGCCCATTGTTTGTAAATTAGTTGTAAGGATTGACAATAGTTCTTTTTAGCATAGGCCCTTTTTATTTGACAAGACTACACTAGGATTGCCTTATTATGATTTGATGGTCGTAGCTTGCTCCCATCTGTAGATGTATGTTTAGATAGGCGTTTATCATACCTTTGCGAAAGCTCAATAAACACCATTGAACTGTGGTCACTCGTGTCTGTCCATGCATGCCTTACAACGCTGCAGGTGACAAAGGAGATACCTCTGTTATTTGTGTACCCAGAATCTACACTGCCTCAAAGCGAATTAAGCACATTGTTGTGGGAGCCTCAACCCTGCCCCCATCATACCACCAAGATGGCAGATGCCACCCACTGAAGCAGTCGCACAGACCATAACTGGATGACATCACCAAAGTAATCATGAAGAGGCGACATGGCTGAACACACACACACGAAAATGCATCAGCTAGTTGCACAAGAACTCACATGAACTGCTCACTGATGCCTAAAAGCAACAAACATGAACAGCCATGTAAATAAAGATGGAAGACACAGCTGCATTTCAATGAATGGAAGGCACTGGAAAGGCTCAAAACACAGGGAGAGGCCTGACACACTGATTTCCCTGAGAAACGCAGACAGAGCTGGCAGTGCAGTAATTATGCCCAACCTTGGCAAGGACGCAGAGAGAGAGTGTTTGGACTCAACAGAAAAGATAGACCACCTGCAAGGGCAGGGAGCTGAAATTCTTCATGAATGCAAGCAGAGAAACTTAATTCTAAAGTCCCTACACACGCGATCTGAACCTGGGGAACAAGGCCCATTCATCCGAGGCAGGCAAAGACTGTTGTTCACACCAAACTGAAGACAGAAGATATAAAAAGGAAACACATCATGATGTTGAAGGCTTGAATGTCCTTGCTCAGGGCCAGAGGAGTCAGAGAAGTGGTAACCTCATTGGGAAGAGGCGGTACCCTGATGCCATTCTCCCCATCCATTATTGTGCCGATTTGCTGGTAAGGCTCACGCTGGCCTCTTGTGGGTGATCCCAGGCGGAATTACCTGAAATAGCCAGACCAATTAGATCATTTATTCCTTATAGAACGTATATTTACCTATACTGTTCATTCAATCCTGTTCCATGTGAAGGCTCAGAATGTAACCTTTGGTGTGATGTCATTGTGGAATAAAGAAAACCCTGTTACCAGCCAGTATTGGAATATGCAGAAACCTGTGTGCCTATCCCTTCTTTTGAAATGTATTAATAAAATCAGTCATTTTTCACATTTCTGGACTCCTCCGTTTCTTGGGCATGGGGGATTTATCTCGAGCCAACCTCTCGTTTCTCACTCTGCTTCAACTTTTCAGCACATATTAGGATCTGCAGTCCTGTCTGGTGTCCTAATAATGATCTTTCACACGTATGAGATACACTTAAAAACAATGTGGATGAACACTCTGGGAGTGCGGTCATCCTGCTAGACATCTCAGCAGCTTTTGACACCATCAGTCATGAGATCCTCCTAAAAAGAATGGAAGATATTGGTATTAAATAAACTGTCTACACTGGATCTCCTCCTTCCTCATGGGTAGAACAGAATCCACTATTTTGGGCTTCAACAATTCCCGGCCTCGCCTACTTAACTGTGGAGTACCAAGGATCCACACTCTCACTACTCCTTTTCACCTTCTACATTACACCCTTACTCTAAACCTCATTATTGGATCTGGTATCTCAGTCTACAGCTATGCAGATGACACACAAATAATCTACCACTTTGTGAACCAACCTTCACCAAATGCCCCAGACATGCGGGGATGCATGGATGACAGCAAACAAACTAAAACTCACCCTAGCAAAACAGAACTGATGCCCAGCAATCCTACAGGTTCTATCGCCACCACAATCCCTTGGCCTGACGAGATGGGCCCTGGCCCAATCCCTTCGATCAGAGTAATGAATCTTGGAAGCACAATGGATAACACCCTCACTCTTGTTCTGTAGATCAGCATCATCGTCAGAAGCGGTTTCTCCCAGCTGTGCATGCTATGCTGCACCCTACCTTACTTAACATTCCCTTACAGGCCATGGCCATAATTTCTCTAATATTCACCAAACTAGACTATGTGAACAGCCTCTGTCTCGGAGACCCAGATAACCTAATGAGGACATTTCAAAGAATTCAAAATGCAGCAGCAAGACTGTTTCTTGGAATTAAGCAATTTGAACATATCATGCCAGCATTATGTAAACTCCACGGGCTACCCATTAACAACAGGTTTCATTTCAAAACCTTGTGCATCCCCCATTGTTCAAATAATCAAGGGGGCACTTCCTTCTTCAAAAGTAGGTTTTAACACTACACGCCCTCTAGAACACTTAGGTCCAGCAATGCTGCTCTTAATTTTTTTATTTATCTTTATTGTGTTATAGATCTTCTGAACTTTTCACAACAATAAAACAACATATACTAAGAACATTTATAATGCACTACATTATAATGCATGTACCACATAATATAAACATACATCCACAGTATAAAATAAATTAAAACACACATCCACTATCCTGTAATAACACAATTCATCAATTATTATAACAGCAAAATTCATTAAAATTCTATAACAACCTTTGGATTCTCTGCCAAACAGAATAAAGTGCAATGTGCCAAGACTGATTGGATGTATTTAAGCAGCTCCCCCAAAACGAGTCGCTCTTGATATTATCGTAATCATGTACTAATTTTCCAAGCATGGACATGTATAATGAGGCATTTTTACTGCATTCAGTTAAAACATGTTGGGCTGTTGCCAATTTTTCATCCAGTTTGCACATACGGCATATTCTGTTCTCCTTAGCTATGCCCAATTCAGATTCTATACATGCCAATAGAGGAAGCGTGTTAATTCTTAATAGCAGGATAAACCTTTGCAGTACAGGCGAGGGACATAACTAGAGCAATGCTGCTGTAGTACTAGTCACCAACTTCAAAAAGGAAATGTCAAGGAGACTCCTCTTTTTCAGTTTTGGCCATGAAACTGTGGAACACCCTACCCATACCTCGTCTCCTGGACGTGAAACACCTGACTTCCCGGAAACAGCTCACGACTTGGCTTTTAAACCAACCACTTTGAAATAAATAAGAGATAATAGCAACCAAGTAAAAACCGTGAACCAGGAATTTGGGCTACTTTACAAAAAGCAATTGTGAAAGTCTTTGCACTGCCATTTGTGGGAAATCAATCTGATTTATAGCTCCTCTGCTGCGAGACATTGGTCAGCACCTGAATCTCAGTAAAATCTACAAACAAAAGCCAGGAAGCGGTAACACCATAACTCCCCTCCCTCTCTCCACTTCCTGCCTCATCTCTCAACTAACCTCTCACTAATAAAATCTTGCATCCTTATACTTACCACACTGCTTCAGACGACTGACGAGGTCTACCCAGACCCTATTCATCTTCTATCAATAACGATCTGTCCATTTTTGTACACCACAAACGTGCTGCCCATACAGCTGTCCTTCCTGGTCCATACCAGACACAAACAACATAAAGATGTCCATATCATCACACATGTAACAGGTACTTATCTGCATTCATCAACATTTTTTGCACTTGCCTTCCCGCTATCCAACTAACACACCCTGCCCCCCTTTCTCGTGAGCCAATTCACAGTGAGGCCAACATTATTGGCAGAAGGGCGCTACATAGGACCTCTTTACATATATGATGAAAGCAATATTCATTGGTCAACCCCAGAACCTGGGATAACAGGATAGAAATGCAGTGGAAAAAACCGAGAGCCCAACCCTACACAAACTCCACCGCTGCACGTGTGATTTGGCTCTGAGGGTCAAGCAAATCCACTATTTCCAATTGTCTTCTGGGAGTTATGTAATATGTTGCTGCTTCATTATCCCCCTTCAGTGACTGTGTCGTGGCAGGAGCAGGCAATGTGGCAGGAGTGTATTAGTCCACAGACCTGGTGCCATCTATCTCCGATGATTGCGACTCTCCGTGCCACAGAATGGAATCCCAGGCCAGTACTGCATAAGCCTGAGCCTTTACCTCTATGGCACCAGGGGGACACCCCATGGAAAATCCCCCCTGGGGTACACCTCTGTGTGATCGGTCTCACAAAAATTGTCCTCATTTAGCCAGTGGTGGCAACTTCTCACATTCAAGTCTGCGCTCTGTTCAGCTGTAGATCGAGGGGCCCCTTGCGGGTGGATGGGGGAGTGATGAGCCCAGATGGAAATCAGGGTCTACTTCGGGGTGGGTGCCACTGCTACCCCATGGCCATAAGGATGTCTCTTTCCCGGCAGAATCTCTCTGCCCACTGGCACAGACTCAACTGCACCATGCTCACATGCAGCCGGGCCCAAGCATATCCCTGCCTTCAGGATGTCTCCAGGCTCCGCCATGCTAGGGTTCTATCTGAGCCAGCAGCCCCAGTTCAGTACAATGTCAATGTTTGGTGTTTATAAGCTCCAGAAAAGCATCTTCTGAGCAAGATAGTATGCTAGTGACAAGGCTCTGGCAAGCCACCACCATCTTCCTGGCTTCTTAACATCATTTCCCAATTGCCTTTAATTCTTAATGCAGTTTAATAAATGTTATTTCTCTATTGTGCAACCAATATTGGGTTTATGTGCATATAAATAAACCATATGAGGTGTGCAGGAGAAGAACATCTAAACCGTAGCTAAAATGGTATTCAAGTACTACTAGGTTCGGGAGAATGTTGCTGATATCACACGTATTTTTGCTTAAATGGCTGCAGGGCTTAATCCTGCAAATCACAACAACATTTCAGTTGAAGTTAAACACCTCTGCAAATTCACCATTGCAGTTATTGTTAAATACTACAGAATAACATGTCCTTTTTGCAATTTTAAGTTCATTACAATTATATTTGATCTTGTAGGCATTCTGCCAACTCTCACATGTGGATATGGTCTGTCAAATGTTGGCTGTTGATTACTATGGTATGTCACCCCTCCTGGGAGCATGGTATCTCCCAGGGCTCGTGGTCATGTCACGTGTCAGTGACCACGTGACTTTAATCAATCAAAGTGATGAACGGCTTCCCGCTCATCAGTCTTGGATCAAATGACTTCTGTGTGGTGTGTCATTCTTACCATCGCCATGATGGCTCTGCGTAGCTGGCTGAGGGCCTGCCCTACAGGGCCCTCCACCCTGACAGTGCCTCTGCTGGGCAACGCTGTGCATGATGGTCTTTCCCAACGTCTGTAGAGCCCCTGCACGGCACAACTCTACCTATGTGCTGCTTCGGAGCCCCTGTTGGGCAACCCTGCTGATAGGTGCCGGTTCCCCTGCTGGGCAACCCCAGCGCTGTCTTCTGGTGTTGGCCTGGGTGCCCCCAGGCCATGGAGGAGCCTATGTGCTCACGGGCTGACCGGGTGCCCCCGGTCCTGAGATGTCTGCTCGGTGCCCCCAGCCTTGGTCTGCCTGGCCTGCGTGACCGCAGGCTGGGACATAACATTGGCGACGAAGAGTTAAGGGCCCCCGTGCCATATAGTGTGTAATGGCGTGGTCATCACGTGGAAAGAAGGAAGAAGGAGTGGGCGGAGGAACCTTCGAGACCGCTGTGGCTTGCTGGCGTCCAGTGCTGGGCCCTGCGTGCGGTCTGCGTGGTGTTTCCTCCCCCGTGTCTCTGCGCAGGCATCAAGAGGCGCCGCATTTGATTTGCAAATATTGCTTTTTGCACAGAAAATATTGGGGACCTCTTGCGTAAGGATACCGCTTTCTTAGAGTTGTTGGAGCTGAAATGATCTTGGTTAATAGAGTTGGGGAATATGCGAGATGGGGAACCAGTCAAGAAGTGTAACAGGGACATGCCAATCGAGGCAATTTAGTCTGTGACAGTAAATCAGTCGATTATCTTGAGTCTTTGAAGTTCAACATCTGGAATATTGTTCAATGACTTCATTTACGTGCTCTGTTGTGCCCATCTTTTGGGGGTGGAACATTATGTACCATAAAGCAAATCTAGCAGTGAACTATCGTCCACAAACCGATAAGATCTTACCTGTTAATCCATGGAAATGGGCAATGTTTTGAATGAACAAAAGGGCTGTATTTTCTAAAGGAAAAGGACATGAAGTGAGTGCTAAAAAGTGGCCCATTATTTTTATAGGTGCCCTTACTTCCAAGATAATTGTTGTCCTTTGGAGTGGAGGTTGGCCAGTAATTAAGGCTTTAGTAATCACACTCCCAAGTGCTTTCCGAAATAGATAAAGTTTGCAGAAGACTGTCAGGAGCTTATCTAGATTGTCTCTTCTAGGTACAGGCATGCAGTGTTGTACATAATGTTCTACATATACTCCCATATTTGGTGACAAGAACTGGAATTGAACAATTTCCTAGGTCTTGTTCTTTCACGGAGGACCACTGGGTTACGCATCATGCCATGTTTTTATAAACTCTTATCCAGTTCCTGGTGATGGAACATCATTTTTGTCCCTGAAAGTAGAGACTGCCTTCTTGTGTAGGTTGCAGTTCTGGATGTTGTTTTAGGATCAGATCTTTCATGGCTACTTCCCTTTTGGTTCCATGGTGGGTGCTGGTTTGGGTTATGAATGATAGGCAATGGTTCAGCAGAGGATGAGTTGGTTGAGTCCAATCTGCATAGAGCATCTACGAGATTGGTGCCATATCAGTATGACAAAGTACAGGAGAGACCTGCATCAATAACCTCCATGGAGCATGTCCTGTGCTAAGAAATTGGGCTTAATTTAGAAAGGTTAGATTACAGTGGTTGTATTAAATGTTATGAGCTGTCAAAGCTGCTACTTGGTGGGTGGCACGTTGCAGATAATGCTTCTGCTTCGTGACGCCACATGTTTTTGCCAATACTTTGTTTTCGTAGATGGCGTAGTTATACTTTACCAGATATGGTTTCCACAAATGAGAAGTAACTGGAACCCTTATTCACCTCTCTGAGACAACACATTGCTGACAGTGTTGTTGGATGCATCTGAATGGTTTTAGCGGATCTAGTTGCATGTACTTGTGCGTAGAATTATGGTTTCAATTTATCAAAATATTCTTATGCTGTGTTGATTCATTTAAAAAAAACATATTTTCAAGATCATCTTGTGAAGAGTTGAACAATCTTTGAGAAATGCTGTACAGGTCAATGGTAGAAGTTAGCAAAGCTTAAAGAGCATTGAATCTTGGTGCGATCAATGGGAACTTGCCACTCAGGGACAGCCTGAACCTTTGAGTGTTCCATTATTTGGGCATGAGAAAATATCCAATAATTCAGTTTCCTGTGTGTGGATCTGGAATACTTTCAAATTGGCACGTGCGCAATGTCTTCATATCAGCTAGAAGATCTCTTGCTCATGTTGAATATCTTGTACATTTTGCAACTATCCCAAGATTCCTTCCAAATAGAATGCTGTAAGCTCACCACAGATATTGTGAAAAACACTATCTAACCGGTCCATTGCACAGCACAAAGACCTTAGATCCACCCAGTCAGATTCCTTTTTTTTCACTCCCTTTGCTCATTTCCACAAATGAGGGGTCGTTTTTTTACATTTCAAAACGCATACAAAATGATGTGCTATGAAATGTGAAAAGACTCGCCCCATATACCGCGGTTCGTCTTTGGACTAGGCGTGGGGAAAGCCCCAATGCACAATACGTTAATTTCTGAACCTCTTATGCATTTTCTTTGAAGTGGAAGAGCAGCTGTTTAAGCTGCTGCTCTCCCCCTTGCATTTCTAATCTTCAAACGAGGATAGAAATGAATTTTTATTTTCCACTGCATTTCACAGTGGCATGGCCTTTAAGGACCTTTTACTCTGAAATACACTCCAAGGGACCATGTGAGTGCTGGGAGCCTGTAACGCTCCTGACATTAATGTTTTAAGGGGGATGGGCACGAATCTTGGTGCTACTGTTGAGCCACCCCTGAAATGCACAGGCCACCTTTGACTGGCACATTCCTCAAATTAGCACAATTTAAAAAAGCGCATCCTCTATGCTTTTTTCATTGGCACTACTATTTGTGAATCTGCCCCAGTTTCTCTGTTCATTATAGCACAACCCTTGTAGCATTTTCACCCTTCTGTGGGGAATATATTGATCACATGCAATTCTGTAAAATGAAATGCATATTGATGCATTTGTGTGCCACGACTTTACAGAAGATAGCCCAGTTAGAAAAGCACTCAATACAGAGATTTTAATTCATATGCCAGATCACAGTACCACATTTCAGCAAGACAGGCTCAGCCTTTCCTATGACCGAGGTTATGTTAAGTTATTGTGATTTATACCACGCACTGCTGCCATTTTCCTGGTCTCCAGGCGCTCTGGCAGAACTGAAAAGGAAGGGGGTTGAGAAGAGTTAGTTAGTGGGATTGAGAGGGAAAAGCGCACAAGAGCTTTGATGTGCTGGTGGTAGCTTCAGTTCTAAAAAAAAACAGTCACTGTGTGCTGGTTTGTTTTTAGTTGGTTGACGTTGTGTGATGTTTGGTGCACAGTTGTATATGGTTGGTTTGTGTGCATTCAGGTTAGTGTCCTGTTGTGTGTTGTGGAGTGTCTGTAGAGCGTCTGTACTTTCTGGTGGGTTTTTTTGTTTTTGCGCCAGAGGTATATGTCTGGTTTGTCCAGTGTTGGAGGGCGGGTATGCAGAGTATTAGAGAGGTTTTAGTACGGTTAGTCGCTTGAGTTCTTTTCTGCAGGTTAGATTGATCCGCCAGGTTCATTTTATTCTAAGGTGTTTTGCAGTCGGATGCTTTATTTCTTTGGATGGTCCTATTCCGGGTATCAGGTTTTCAGTGTTTTTATTGTGTTGCGCTGTTGATTTTCCTTCAATGATGTTTCCTCTTTAGCTTGGTAAGTTAAAGAGCCATGTTTTTAAACGTTTTCTAAACTTTAGGTGATCTTCTGTTGTTTGTATTTCCTTTGGGAGCGAATTCCAAAGTTTCACTGCTATTCAGGAAAATGCTGATCCCAGGAATTGATGCTTTGCGTGGTGTTTCGTTTCAAGGCGAGTGTCGTGGCTGCACCTTAATGTTCATTTTTGTTTTGTAGATGGAGATTCTTCCTTGTATGAATTCCGCTCCTTGGCCATAGATGGCTCAGTGTGTTATGCAGAGAATTCTGAAGAAAATTGTAGCCAATGGAGTGTTCTCAGTGCTGGTGTGATGTGTTCTCACTTAGTGAGTCTCAGGAGCAGACTTGCTGCTGCATTTGTTTCATAAGGTATTCTGGCATTTTGCGATAAATGCTGTTGGCGTAGTCTATTCTTGACATGACGAGAGAGATGATGGCTAGTGTTCTTTGGTGGAAGTAATAGTAAATAGTAAATAGTAATTATCAGTCAGCCGAACTATGTAAAGAATCATGGGATTCAGGAACCCCAAGATTGCGTAAGTTATTACCCCTGCATCTTATTTCAAGCATAAAGTGTCTCAATTGCAGGTGGTTCAGCTCTTCTCTTTCTAGGCTCCCAGAAATGTGTTCTACTTCAGTCACTTGCCCTTCCAGATTTGAGACCTTACCAGATAGGTTGATATGGGAGGTTTTCATATCACCAACGTCCTCAGCCACACGCTTCAGGAGAGTGGCAATATCAGAAGAACTTGGTACATCACCAGTCTCCATCTCAGCCATCTCAAGAATTTGCTTTGGTTTTTTAGATGTATGGTTTTCAAGAGTGTGTTGGGAAGGAAATAAGCCCATCCCACCCCCTATGCACTTTAGGGTGAGGCACGTCCCATTAGGAGACCTGTGATGTGCCAGGGAGGCGTACTAAAGGGACCTCCATGGTCATATTATGCAGATTTTAGATGTTCAGACTTAGTGCGCTGAGCTGGGTGTTCTCTCAGACAGCCCTTTAAGATGAGTAGCAATACCCTGGAAATAGATGGGGATGCAGATGTTATTCATACATCAATAATCAAGACAACACAAATAGTTTGGCAAAGTTTGTCTGTTTTAATGTCAAGTATCTAAAACAGGGAGTACAATGAACATCAGCAATCGCTCGATACTCTGACTCTGCTTACTTCATAAAAAATGGGGTTCTTATACCCATAACTGGTCATCATCGACGTTTTCACCTGTGTCATTACCAACGTCGTCCTACGTGGCAAACTACAAAAACCTAACGGGTGGTGGGATTGGTTCTAAGTGAATAACTAAGCATAGGTTCCATATCTGTATAGAGTAACAGAAAGAGATAATTGGATAGTTAACATCAGGTGGTGCAACTAAGCCCTCCCCTCAAAATGCCCACTATGAACGTCACTAAATGTACGACATCCCCTTGGCTCCACATACTATAGGACCCCCAACTACACGGTACCCTACAATTGGTTGGCTTCTAACCCCTGTCAGTACTTTTCCACCTACGTTTAGCAGCACACAGACTGAACAACCAGGTGCAGGTGAGCTTGTCTTAGCAACAGCTTCCCACCAATTAACATATCATCCATCATCACCTCAATGGTCCAGTGTCAATTAGTGCCTTGAAGTTGGCCTTGAGTTTGTACTATTCTCTGAGAATTTTTTAGGTAAATGGGCACTAGCCGGCTTCCGTAAGTAGGTGTGATCATCTCGTTCGTCCAACTTCCTTCTATCACGTGACTGGACACCATGAAATTGAGCCTTTTCGTGAATTTGATTTTATTTTCAATAGTCCTCTGACGTCTTTTGTTTTTGCTTGACCTCTCTGAACAGGAGCTTCTGTTCTTTCACGTTAATCGTATCCAATGTCAGCCAATTCCAGTCTGATAAGACCTTGGCTTTCTTGGCTCTGTCAGCTCCTTAGCTGAGCTTTTATTCTGTTTAATTCATTTGCTTTTCTTAACTGCGACACTGAAATGAGGCCTTCTTGGTTTGTTCAGTATTGCTTATATACGTAGCAAAAACATCCATCTTTTCTTAGTCCATATGTCTATAGAGGTATTTATGTACATGTTGGCGCTTGTCACGGTGTAACTAGTAAAAAGCATGTAGCTAGCTTCATGATTGCTTTGGCTTTGCTGCTTGCGTTCATTGCATCTGTACACGTTTAAATTAAGTATCTTCATCAGGTCTGTGGCATAAGTCTCTTCATCTTGATCCCAAGATATCACTTATCCTTGGTACTTCTTGTACTTTATAAATCGTCTGCGCCTCTCTGGTCTGGTTATTTTTCTATGTGGTTGTGATTCAACTTTATATGATGTCACCATTCACCTTTGCCATTTAATTTCTCTCCTTCAGGAATCTTGTTCAAATGGCCATCATATTCTCTTGGATGCAGGTATGGGTTCCTCAATGGGTACTTTACCTCCCATATTCTCTTAGGTATAGGTATTCTTATGGGTACTGCACAGAGTCCACGCTCTTCTCTTTGCTGGTTTAACTGTTCAGTATACGTCACATACTTTGGTTCATACGTTTCAGGTAATGTAGGCGGGGTAGTTGGAGTGGGGGCGCTTGGCTCCTCCTCTACAACGCCCATATAAACAAACACCATTTTGTAGCTATATCAGAAGCATAGGGCCTGCATGGCAGTGCATTAGACACAGGCCGCAAACCTGACGAGAAAATCTGAATAGGCCCAAGCGCTGATGAGAGAGGCCTGTGCTGCAAACTTCCACAGAAACCCCTTTTGTTCTAAAATTGTTGCCAAAAGGTTGTTCCAAGAAAGAATCTGCCCAGCAAGGCCACGAGACAGCATCAGGCGCCTTGGTGTATGTGTTATCACACACAGGCCAAAGCAGGCCTCTGACCCCACCCAGCCAACCATGGGTTATAGCCCCTGTAACTGTCCCAATCCTAAAACCCTCGAATTCCAAGCTACCAGATCACTGACCATAAACCAATATCATTCAATGTCTATTCTCACAATGGCATGATTTGTAATGCGAGGTACATGGAGGGTTAAATTATAGTTCAAAGCGAGGGTGGAAGCATTGGAAGCCAAAAGATGCGATCAGGATGAGTGAAATGTGTGTGTATCTGTGTTAGTGTGCCCTTGAGACTCCCCCAGTGTTAGTTCTTTTAGAATGCCAGGTACACTGTATAATGATAGAGCAGCACTATTTTTCAAATGTAGGTAATTGCTCTTTTGGCCTTGGTTCCCTAGAGACGATGAGCCCAGCAGACACCACGTGATGGAACACGGATGGACGGGGCTGGGACCAATGGCAAGGCATCCCCTATGGAGTAGGCCGACCATGTATAGGGTGGAACCAACCAGCCGCGCAGGTTTTTACTGTAAATGAATGACGCAGGTCCCCTTTTAAGCCTTTGCTTGCACCCTTTCTGCTCAGAACGTTCATGGACAGCAGAGTTCTTTGCTGGCACACCTATTTTTTTTATAATTAAAATGCGTTATCCTTGCGAGAATCTCTTGGCCTTTTCTCGCCTAGCGGGTTATATTTTTTCTGGTGTGAGGGTTTAGGGGTGTGCCTTCAGTTGGTGACCCCGATGTGATCCCAGCACCACCGTACCTGCAGAGGTGTCCAGGAAGCTTCTCAGGAGGGGCCACAGCCACCTACAGTGACCAGTCCCGAAAAAGACATGGATTCCCCAGTGGCCTTGCAAGAGCTGTCTTTGCAAAATTTCTGTCTGCTCTTTGGAGCGGGGCGCAGAACTGAGGAGAGTGCAGGCCGGTGTTATTGTGGACCCCCTGACAGAGGAGTTCAGGTCAACATGCATAAATGAGCATAACCTAGCAAGTGATAACAAGTAGGGGACAGGTGCGTGGGAGAGTGTGGTGTGCTGTGGGTGTGGTTTGTCCTATTTTTTGGTATTATTAATTTTTTTGGGTGATAATTAAGGGAAGGAAAATGGAATGGTTGGGAACCTTCCCGAGTGAAAGGAGAAGGTGGTACCACAGACATTGAGTAACAGAGGAAAAAAGGAAATAAATAGGAGCCCCCACATAATTAGTGGGCTCTGGAATAGTAGTAGTTCTTATTTTAGCTTGTTTTGTTTGTGTTTTTATTGTGTATGGTGGAGGCCCGCAGAGGGGCACTTTTTGTAATTATTGGTGTGAGTTGAGTGTGTGGAGTGCGGGAGCAGGGGGGTGGAAAGAAGGAGGGGGTGGGAGAAATAGTTTTTTGACTTTTTGTTGGGAGGGAATGGATGCCAGACTGACTTTTTTGAAGGACAGCAGCAGCAGCGAGCGGCTCTTTAACAGAGGCGTAGAGATAGTGAGTTTCATGGACCATTACAATGGGTTGTGAGACACCCATAGAGTATATTTATAAGGCCCTGCCAATGTATCAGGACAGAATTGAGAAGTACCATAAGTAGTGGGTGATGAAGACAAGAGGAGGGGGGGCACCCCGCACATGGCCAGAGCAGGGATCTCATAACAAGGGAATACTAGAACATATGTCTACATTTCTAACGGCTAAGTGTAACGGGAACAAGTTACAAAAGAGGAAAGAGATTTTAGATCTATGGAAGATGTTTGAGGATACAGAAGATTTTGGGGGAAGAAAAGCACAATGTGAAAGCACTGGTGACTGTACAGGAAAGGAGGGCAGGGCACCAGCAGAACACGGGGGAACATTCCTATTGGCACCTCACCCCCGCAGTAGGTTACAACAATCCAACCTATGTGTGCACTGCAGCAACAAACCCACCACCTCCCCTATGCATCCCCTCCAGAGGTGCCAGCGCATAGAAGTGGCACTGGCAGTGGCACAAACAGAATTGAATAGATTACGAGCAACACTGGTTGAAGTAAAGCCTGATAGGCCAGCAGATCAAGGGTCCAATGGGGGGAAAGCAGGGGACTTTTTATTCAGGGTAGATAACACAGCTATACAAAGCATGCATATAAAGAAGGAAGGGGAAAGGGACGAGAGGGAGGACAGCCTGGGATATGAGAATTTTGGATGCTGCTGAGGAAAGGATGACAGGTCGATTACATTTGATGGGTACTAAAATGATTAGGATTAGTAGGCAGAACAAGCACCCGAGGAAACACCTTGGGTGGAGAGTTTGTGGGAGGGCACGTTAACAAGCCAGACGGCAGTGTCAGGGAAGAGAAGTTGAAAAAGGACTGATGGGTTAGGGCAAGGATGCCGATGCCCCTTATACATAAGGGTACTGGCAGACCGCACTATGTGCCATGGGCAGAGATGGACAAAGACAATTTGATAAAGGCACTCCCGCCCCCTACGGCGGGTGTGGGCAAAGTGGATTTACGGATTTGAAAAGTAAAACACTGGGGTACCCCTGGCGGTTGGCGACATAAAAAGGTTATTCGCCTTTTGTGGCGACTACTGGAGACCAAGCTGGGGATGTGTGGGTGAAAGCAGTGTACCCTGGAGTGACTTTAGGAAACAATGCACATGATGGAGCATTGTTTAACAAGAATCGAGCAAAGGTATGGGTCACGCTACGGCAGGCATTCCCTGACACACCTGACCTACAGTCTATTATACAGTGTCCCCCGCATGTTCAATGTGATAATATCCCTGAAAACCACAGACATTTTTTGGTGACATTTTTGGCAGACGACATTTTTTCAGAGACATTATCACAAGTAACCAAAGCGAAGGGGTGGCCCAAAATACAGAGTATACTAGTACACCATTGCAGAAGAATAAAGGAGCGTGACAAGGAACCAGCTCAGGGGCGGCAGGCTGAGAAAACAAAACTGGTACAAAATAAATTAGCTAAGGTCACTATGAAGGCGTCAGTATCAATGCCAGTACAGACAGAAGTGGCAGGAAGCACCCAAAACTTTGCAAATGCTACAATAGCTGTGGTGTGGTTGGAAGGAGGACAAGGACAGTGGGGAGGGAGTACACAGTATCCCGCCCTACATTAGCAACAAAGAGGACAGCTGTGAGGAAGAGGTGGGTTTCCAAGACTCGAGGGGAGGGGGACTTGGAGGGATGGGACCCAGAAGGGGAAGAATGGGGCCTTCACAATGTTGGAACTGTGGGAGGTGGGGGCATTTTTCAAGGGAGTGTAGTAGCAGACAGGGTATGGGGTACAGTTACGGTCAACAGAATTATGGCCTTGCGCCCCATTGGCCACCACAAATGCTGGCACCCAGAATGACATCCATACCCCACAAAATACACCAGGCTTACATGCAGTTGCCCCTGCAGATCCCAGGCCCATCCTTGCATAAACAACAGCAAGCGATGCAACAATATGCACCCCAGAACACTTTCCAACAGGCAGGTGGCCCAAACCCATTTAATGGAGCGACGAATAGTACGGTTGCACCGTTTCACGGCAAAGCCGTGGTAGGGGGAAGCTCCTTCTCATTTACTGGTACAAATACATATCCTGACAAGGACAGCCTACAGAGAACTCTTGCATGTCTGGTCCTGTCAATGACCCTTAATCCTGAAGAGGAAACCTTGGTGGGGGCAGAGATAGGAAATAAACTATTCACTTTTGTTGTTGATTCGGGCACTGAGAAATCATGCATCGTGAAGGGGACTTCCCATTATCGGGCAAAACTCTCGACACGCAGGGCTTCTCTGGGGCTATTTCTACAGTTCCATACACTAAAGATTTGGATGTAGCAGTGGGAGGGAGAGTGGTGCGTGCTCCCCTATTGTACTCCAAGACTTTTCCTGTCAACCTGTTGGGCAGGGATATGCTCAGTAAATTGAACATGACAATCTCATTCACTGATCACAGCATTGTTTGTGCCACGCAGGTGAGGTGGTGGTCCGAGGGATACCTGTAGACCCAGTTATGTTTATCTATGGAATAACAGTGCCTGTGGAGGCAGTGCACACATTTCCAAGGGCTGTTGGAGGGTGCCAATGGATTTCATTTTTCACCCTGTGGTGTCCCCAGAATTGGTAGCAGGCACAATCTTGTCCCTAGACGTACAATGATTGGTGGTATCCGTGAAAAGAGTGGTTGTGCTAGGAACAGACAAGCACAGGTGTGAGTGGTGTACCGTGCATCCATCAATCCCACCATACCCCTTAAAGAGGTTACAGACTCTCAATTATTTGAAAACAATGACAGCGATGGAGAAATAATTTTGGAAATGTGCATCCCCTGTGAGATCAGAAGGGTGCAGTGTTGTTATTGTTATTGTTATTGTTATTTTGCACTTATATAGCGCCTTATATACCATTGGTATGGTCTGAAGGCGCTGGTAGGTTGAACGCCCTTGGGAACCGAAGTTCAGATCAGTAGAGAGAGTAGGGAGAGTCAAAAGGTGCGTGTGTGCACCGGATATGTGTGCAGCTCGTGCGGTATACGTGTAATAGCTGATTCTTAATGGTAGGTGTGGTGGTTGAGAGATCAAGAGAATGTGTTCGTTCTGGCAGGATTTATCCGGAACGGATGTGGCTGCGTTAGGCCTGAGGAATGGTCTGAAGGCGCTGGTAGGTTGAACGCCCTTGGGAACCGAAGTTCAGATCAGTAGAGAGAGTAGGGAGAGTCAAAAGGTGCGTGTGTGCACCGGATATGTGTGCAGCTCGTGCGGTATACGTGTAATAGCTGATTCTTATTGGTAGGTGTGGTGGTTGAGAGATCAGGAGAATGTGTTCGTTCTGGCAGGATTTATCCGGAACGGATGTGGCTGCGTTAGGCCTGAGGAAGACGCCTGGCTGGGGTTGTGAGACCAGCAGTGATTACATAGAATGATGTGGAGTAAGCGGTGGATGTTCGTATGAGAACAGTTATACCGAATGGTGTCATAGTATCTCTGTGTTCTAGTTGAGTGGTGATGTAAAGGAGAGAGTAAGCGTGGGGTGTGTAAGAATGGTTATATGCTCTTTCAATGTGCAAACTTCTAAAATCAACTTTTCCAGAGAGGCTACCGGGCGAATTTCTAAGTACAATTTTCCATACAGAGGCTATTGGGAACATGTCTAAATTCAGTTTATCAGCGAGGCTACTTGGTACACTTCTAGGTGTAACTCTCGCGGAGGCTATTGGGTACACTTCTAGATGCAAATTTTCACAGAGCGTCTACTGGGCACAATTCTAAATTCAATTTTCCAGAGAGGCTATTGGGCAAACTTCTAATTGCGACTTTCCAGGGTGTCTATTGGATACACTTCTATAATCAACTTTCACAGATGCTATTGGTAGCACTTCTAAATGCAGCTTTCACGGCGTGGCTAATGGGCACACTTCTAAATGCAGCTTTCACAGAGGATATTGGGCCCATATCTAAATTCAATTTTCCACGGAGTGGCTACTGGGCGCACTATTAAAATCCATTTTCCAGCGAGGTTATTGGGAATAATTCCAAATTCAGTTTTCCAGCGAGGCTATTAGGAACATTTCTAAATTCAATTTACCAGAGAGGCTATTGGGCACACCTCTAAATGTAACTCTCATTGCGGCTAATGGGTACACCTCTAAATGTAACTCTCATTGCGGCTAATGGGTACACCTCTAAATTTCACAGAGGGGTTGTTGGGCACACTTCTAAAAGCAACTTTCACAGAGTGGTTATTGGGGACACTACTATATTCACAGCGAGGTTATTGGGCACACTTCTAATGGAACTTTCCAGAGTGTCTATTGGGTACATTTCTAAATGCAGCTTTCCAGAGTGTCTATTGGGCACACTACTAAATGCAATTTTCACAGAGTGGCTATTGGGCACACTTCTAAAAGCAACTTTCACAGAGTGGTTATTGGGGACACTACTATATTCACAGCGAGGTTATTGGGCACACTTCTAATGGAACTTTCCAGAGTGTCTATTGGGCACACTACTAAATGCAATTTTCACAGAGTGGCTATTGGGCACACTTCTAAATGCATCTTTCACAGAGGATCTTGGGCACACATCTAAATTCAATTTACCAGAGAGGCTATTGGGCGCATTTCTAAGCTTGACGGAGAGGCTGTAGGACACACTTTCTAAATGCAACTTTCACATGCTAACTTTCACAATTCCATCTAAGAGTGGACATGCTAACTTTCACAATTCCGTCTAGGAGTGGACGTGCTAACTTTCACAGTTCTATCTAAGTGTGGGCATGCTAACTTTCACAATTCCGTCTAGGAGTGGGCATGCTAACTTTCACAGTTCTAAAGTGGACATGCTAACTTTCACAGTTCTATCTAAGTGTGGGCATGCTAACTTTCACAATTCCGTCTAGGAGTGGGCATGCTAACTTTCACAGTTCTAGAGTGGACATGCTAACTTTCACAGTTCAAGAGTGGGCATGCTAACTTTCACAGTTCTAGAGTGGGCATGCTAACTTTCACAGTTCTAGAGTGGACATGCTAACTTTCACAGTTCAAGAGTGGGCATGCTAACTTTCACAGTTCTATCTAAGAGTGGGCATGCTAACTTTCACAGTTCTATCTAAGAGTGGACATGCTAACATTATGGCAATCTATGTTATTTGGAGGTAAGATAGAGTGGCATGGCATTGTGGCATAGAGTGATTGCTCTACTCCCCTACCCATACCACACTCACGGTTTTGGTGGTGTCTGTTAGTTGCTGGCTTCATTGGCTTCCCCTGCGGACACCTGCTGACACTTCCTGGAGCCGCCTCTGTTGGAGTCGCCCTTGGCCATGGGGCCCTTAGCCACTGGGGCTGCCGGGCAGAGAGCTGCCCCGGAAGGGTCGGTAATGGGCAGTGGTCGGACCAATAGGGAAGAGGGGGTGGGCTGGGAGGCGGGAGGAGGGAGAAAGAGGAAGCGGACACAGGGAAGGGAAACCGGGGGACAAAGGGGCTGCTGGCTCGACGGAGCGCGCCCAAGGTGATCATTATGGCCCATTTCTGGGTCCCAGGGGGCTCTAGCAGGGCTCACTCACCTGCTTCCAGCCGCTGTAAGGATAGTGGAGGCGCGGAGCAGCGCGGGCCGTAGGCCTTCGGTGGTGGAGGAGCAACGGACCAATCACGTTGCGGGGGCGGGCTGGGAGGCGGGAGAAAGAGGAAGCGGACACAGGGAAGGGAAACCGGGGGACAAAGGGGCTGCTGGCTCGACGGAGCGCGCCCAAGGTGATCATTATGGCCCATTTTTGGGGCCCAGGGGGCTCTAGCAGGGCTCACTCACCTGCTTCCAGCCGCTGTAAGGATAGTGGAGGCGCGGAGCAGCGCGGGCCGTAGGCCTTCGGTGGTGGAGGAGCAACGGACCAATCACGTTGCGGGGGCGGGCTGGGAGGCGGGAGGAGGGAGAAAGAGGAAGCGGACACAGGGAAGGGAAACCGGGGGACAAAGGGGCTGCTGGCTCGACGGAGCGCGCCCAAGGTGATCATTATGGCCCATTTTTGGGGCCCAGGGGGCTCTAGCAGGGCTCACTCACCTGCTTCCAGCCGCTGTAAGGATAGTGGAGGCGCGGAGCAGCGCGGGCCGTAGGCCTTCGGTGGTGGAGGAGCAACGGACCAATCACGTTGCGGGGGCGGGCTGGGAGGCGGGAGGAGGGAGAAAGAGGAAGCGGACACAGGGAAGGGAAACCGGGGGACAAAGGGGCTGCTGGCACGACGGAGCGCGCCCAAGGTGATCATTATGGCCCATTTTTGGGGCCCAGGGGGCTCTAGCAGGGCTCACTCACCTGCTTCCAGCCGCTGTAAGGATAGTTCCCTTATGGCTGTTGTGACATCGCTCCCCTTCATTGAGGCAGATTTAGAGTATGTACCGGCACAGTTGTGGACCATCAACCCACATGACGTTGGGCTGTTAAGAGAAGTGGCCCCAGTACACATTACACTACAGGCAGGAACACTACTACCCTGGGTGAAGCAGTACCCACTATCAAGAGAAGCAGAGAAGGGAATTAGGGACACAATACAGACCCTACTCAACCAAGGGATAATAGTGCCATCCATGTCCCCATACAACACAGCGATCTACCCTGTCAATAAACTGATGGGGCAATTTAAGAATGATCCAGGATTTACACCCCCTCAATTATGTGGTACAGAAAGAGTTTTCGGTGGTTCCAAACCCGGCCACCATTCTATGTATCATCCACAAAAAGCAACCCATTTTACAGTGGTAGATTTAAAAAATGCCTTCTTCTTCATACCTCTACACCCTGACTCACAGTACCTCACCTTCTTTGCCCATGGCGGAAAGTATTACAAACACACTCATTTGCCCAGGGGTATTGCGAGAGCCCAAGCATTTTTAACAGACTATTGCATGCCAACTTCAGGAACATTCAGGTGCCCAGCACTATCATCCAGTACATGGGCGATTTGCTTATGTGTAGTGACAGTGAGCAAAATTGCAGACAGGACTCTATCACACTCCTTCAACTACTAGCCCGCAAGGGTTACAAGGTTGACAGGGCCAAACTCCAGTATTGCCAGCAAGAAGTGCTGCACCTAGGTCAATTGATATCAGCATACTGCCAAAGAATATTACCAGACATAGCTGCATCTGTTCCCGCCACCCCCAGACTTGTAACAGTGAAGGACATGCAGAGATTCCGAGGGTTGTGCAATTAGTTGCAGAGCATGGATGCTAGACTATGCAGCGTACACCAGGCCGCCCCTGCAGGGTTCAAAGACTCACAGAAAGGCAATCATAAACTCGAATGGACAGGAGACATCATACAAAATTTCAATGATTTGAAGGAGGTGATATCCACAGCCTCAGTGCTTGCCACCCCAGACTATACCCAGGAATTCTACATATTCTCATATTCCAATGGCAAACTTATGACCGATGTGTTAACCCAGGAGAGTAGGATGGGCCACAAGCCATTGGCTTATAACAGTGGTACACTTGACTCAGTTATGCAGGGGCAATTTGCGTGTGAACAAGCACTTGCTGCAGCTGCTTTCATGATCGAAAATATTTCCACTCTTGCGATCGGGTGCTCAGTCACTTTGCATGTGGAGCATTCAGTATTAGCCATTTTGGAGAGATCAAAATCTAGACTGATCACACAGAGAGCATCGGCATATAAGATTATCCTCCCGAGCCCAAACATTCATGCTGTGCAATGTAAAACAGTGAACCCCACTACTTTTTTGACAGAAATGTGTACAGACGAAGACTGGGAAATACATGACTGTGCCACATATGAAGGGGAGGAGGACGACATTCCTAAAGCAAAGGATAGCTGATTAGAGGAAGGTGATAGTGCAGTGTTCAACTCAGTCAATCATAATAAACTGTGGTGCAGGTTTATTGGCTATGATTATCCACCTCTACAGTGATGCTCGGGTTAAAGTCTGGTTGGATCAACTGGGCAATACCACTCCCTGTATCCCTACTCTATGTGGGATTAAGCAGGAATAGATTGGCTCCTCTTCTGTTAAACCTATATCTTGCTGAAATGGGATCGGCTTTGGTGAATCCCATTTCGATACCTCCCAAGCTGGGTGATTTTCCCCTCCAATGGGTGGGGTTTGCCGACGATATTGTTTTGTTGGATTTAACCCCTTTTGGCCTCCAAGCTGCCTAGGAGGCCTTGCAGTGTTATTCTGATGCCTTGGAATTGGTGAGCAACATCTCCAAAACCAAGATTATGGTATTCCATCCTCTTGGCCAAAAGAAGCTCACCATACCTTGGCATTTGGAGGAGGAAAAATGTGCGATTGTTCAAGAGTACAAATATCTGGCTGTCCTCTTTGATGGAGGCCTACATGGTAGTTGTCACCTAGATAACACCAGATTAAGGTGTTCTCAAGCTTTGGGGGCCCTGGGAAAAATGGCACAGTTGGGTGGAGGTTACTCCCGAGGGAGCTTGGTCAAATATTTTTTGTCAAAGGTCAGCCCTATGCTAATGTATGCTGCTGTTCCTTGGCAGCCCAGTAACATGGCGGGAGTATCCATACTGGAATCTTGGTTACTTAAGAGGTTGTTCCGGCTTTCTACTCTGACTCCTGTCCAGACCATCTTCTTGGAGTTTGGGATTTATTCTTGCATGGCAAGACTCCAGTTGTCCTCCCTGAATTTTCTTTGGCAACTTGCCAATGCAGAGGTTGGTACTCTAAACTTCGCTATCTATTGAGCCTGCTGCTCCAAAACCCATTGCATGACGGGTAGTGCCATACATAGCTATCTGTCGGGAAGGCGTTCTGTTTTTCCTTGCCCGAGGTTGAGGTTGGGTGAATGCACTGTAATGTGTATCAGTACACCAACGCACAATTGGGACAGATAGTGGGAATATTGTTTTAGAATTTTAACCAATGTATTGTGTCCAACTGTGTTAGCGGTTGGCTAACTGTTGTATTTTTTTAATCGATGTTTGAGCCTAGAGCTGTTGAAATGTACGGCTAAAGGGCATGGTAATAAAAAAAAAGTGAGGTACTCTTTGTTAACGGGTCAGCAACAACTGATCAGGAGACAGGACAAGGACATCCAGGCACCACAATAATGTGTCCCGAGGGAGGTAAATATGAGTCACTAGTGATGAAAAGACTACCCATGCATCATTCGGCCCAAGCAGCAGAGCTTATAGCACTAATCGAAGTGCTACGAATGTTACAAAGTTGCCACGTGACCATCTATTCAGACTCGGCATAAGTCACTACAACAGTGCATGCCGGGTTGTCACAGTGGTAGAGGATGGGTTTCCGGATAGCAGACGGTTCCCCAGTACAACATGCGGCACTGCTAGATATATTGATTTCCGCTTTGTCACAACCCTCTGTGGTGGCGGTCATCAAATGCGCCGCCCACACCAATAACACAGACAGAATTTCACTGGGAAATGCTGCCATGGATGCTGCAGCCAAAACGTATGTCCTAACACCACCAACACATGATCATCCAAACACCCTGTATATAGCATTGCCTATTGCACAGCTTATCGCGCTGCAAAGTAGAGCGCCAAATGAAGAAAAGGGAATGCGGTCCAAGAGAAGGGAGAAGGTGCAAACAGTCCCCGGCCAATTTGTTATGGCGCCAGGAATGCTCTGGCAAGGGAGTAATGCCATATGAACTGCTGACAATAGCTTTTGACCAACTTCAACCCCCCCGCCCACAGCTTGAAGCAATACATTGCAGCAGATATACAGGAGGATTGGTTCATTCCCAATCTTCAGGAGCACCTGACAAACATGATCATACTTTGCCCCACATGTCAAGGTTTTAGCACAGGCATGACGGTTTGGACTTTAAGAGGCACCTTGTCTCGTCCTATTGGGCAGTTCCATGAGCTGCACATAGATTATGCCAACATGGGAGAAAGATGCAATGCGTTGCGATACTTGATTGTTGTGGTATGGCCTTTCTCATGGTGGTTCGAGGCAGGTCCATGTGCACACCCGGATGCCAAATGTGCTGCCAAATCCATGAGGTTTTCCCCCGATTGGGTGTGTGTGATGTGTTAAGGTCCAAAAATGGCAAACATTTGTTCAATTAACTCTTTAAACAGATCACAGCACTACTTGGCATTAAGCACAGGATGTGTTCAATGTATCACCCCAGACCAATGGCATTGTGGAGAGTATCAACAGCCTTCTTAAGATCAAACTATATAAGCTTTGCACCACATTGAAAAAGAACTGGGTGCATTGCTTACCCATGGACCTCTTCAGTTTACGCGCACAACCCAGCAAAGACCATCAACTGTCACCTCACAAAGTGGTCACTGGCCAGCGCGTGTGTATGCCCATACCCCCATCAGAAGGGCATCAGATGTTAATGTTAAAGGATATTTGTACCGTGCACTACACTATCACCACTGCGTGGTCCCCTGGCGCTCCGGCGGCTCTAAAAAAAGAAGGGAAATGGGGGGATGAATTAGTGGAAAGAAGCTGGAGAAGTGCAAGAGAGCAGTGATGTGTTGTTGGCAGCCTCAACCCGGTGAACCCGTTGGCTGGGCTTGGGGTGTTTTATGGTCGTCAGAGGTTGTGTGGTGTTGTGCAAGTCTATGTGTGGTTTGTTTTGTTGTTGGAGTGTAGTGAAGTTTGTGTGGATTGTTGTGTTTATAGGCATGTGGTTGTATTTGGCTCGAGTTTGAGGGGTCTATGCAGAGGGTTGAAAATTGTTAGTGGATTGGTTAGTTTGCATACTTAGTTGCTGGTACTTAGTTAGTTGGTACTCCTTAAGTGGGCATACATTGAGGCAGTACATTTCTCATTTTATCAGCCAGGCCAATCGTTCTTGCAGGAGTTATGCAGTAACGAGTTAAATTTGCTCAACACAGCAGTAAACAAAAAAAATAAATGTTTAAAAAACAACTTCACATCTGAAAGTACTGGGACGAGGAGGAATGCCTAGCAGCCATTCCAATCACCAACTGAACAAAGACGCAGGGGTCCCCACTAGAGAAAACACACAACATCATGCATGAGGGGGTCCCTTCCTCAAAACGAGAGTGCACTGCTGAACACAAACCGGCAAGACACTCCGGGCTGCCGAAAACATTCCAGAGGTTCGGCGGGCCTCACGAACATAACGGGGCACCAGAGAGTTACAGTGACATACGCAGGGCCCTGCTGCCAGAGCCAGCAAAAGTAGCAAAGCTTTGGGACATCAGCAAGTCAGACAGGAATAGTCACAGTGCCGCCACGAAGAATATCAGAGAAACCACATCAGACGTGCATGGCAGAATAGAGAAGGACACGTTGCTCCACAGCTTCAGGCGAAGGTCCCTGGACACAGGGCCTGTAACACACACAGGGACCGAGACACTGATGTTGAAGCAAACAGTTGAATGGCAGGGGGTCCTCCAACGGGTTCAGCGCCAAATATTTTATGTCTGAATCCAATAATCTCGGCAAAGCAGGCAAGTCTTGAACTGTTCTATTTAGGCAATACAGTAAAGAGCCCCTCACCACAACCAGGGCAAGTGACTGTCTGATTGGGCAGGCCACAATATATCAGATAGAAGGGAGAATGCTGTACCGTCACCCCAGCAACATGAAAACATCCTGAGCACCAGAGCCAACAACAGAAATTAAAGTAAACACACCTTTAAACAGAAACAAAAGACTATCCAAATAGCTAAACACTGTAAATTGCCTATACACACACACACTGAATTAAACCGTATGTGAGATTTCATGAACACCCAACACATTCCCACACGTTCACTTATCATAACTTTCCCTTATATCGCAAGCCAACTGAGGATCCAATCACCTTTTTTGGCTTACGTTTGAAAATTACTGATATTACCCAGCAGAGCCTCCTTATATTCGAAATCCATAGTATTAAAAAAAGATTTTTTTAAAATTAAATGCATACATGTCGATTTTTTTTTAAACTTCCTATATGTTTTGGGTTCTTTGAAACTACCTATATGTTTTTGCTTCTTTAGGAACATGGCCATTTTAAGTAGATATTTACCTTCATGGGCTCATAATATTTAAAAACAAAAACGAACCTCTCCCTTTTTTAATAATTGTGTTTAAAGATATCAAAGCCATCTCAAACTGAGTTAGGGGCAATGAAGTATTCTTTGGTAGTCCTACACAAAAACACCGGAATTGATCCTCTATTTGATAGATTAGGCCATCTATATTCAAAGTCACCATCTTGGTGCCATAAGTCATTACCAGAACCAATTTTGTTGTGCATAACATTAAAGTAGGGGTACGGATGCTATCGACACAAAAGGCCAAAAGGAAATACTTTAAAAGAGTGAGAGCTCAAAAAGAAGCCTTTTGGATTAATCGCTTAGATGCCCCGAGTCACAAAGGCATGAACGAAGAATGGGATCTGAATTACTTCCTTTGAAGATGTGTGTAACATGATTTAGCCGCTCAACTGATTTTTTTTTAATACTGAGCATTCAGCTACTTACCTGACTATTTCGAACTCAGGATACAATATGCATTACTATGAATAAGGTGTCCCAAGTGTAAGATCACCACTAATTGATTCCAATATATGGGTTGAAAAGTTGTTAAATCCATAATGAGTCCGCTGTATTAAATGAACTTAATGGTTGAGCCGATGTCAGACCCAATTACTAGCCAGTCCATTATGTTACCGTTAAGAAATTGTCTCATTTATAACTTGGGAAGAAATTTAAAACAACCACATGGTTCGAGAAGGGTTCTACTGAAATAATGTGGAACACATAATGGATGTTGAGAAAAGAGATAGGAGATATAAATAAGCATATGAATTCCCATCTCACTTATCACTGTTTCCACCAATTTTAGCTTAGCTAGGAAGTAAGATGTCTCAAATTAACTATTTGGATTTATGAGTGGGCATTAGAGGAAGTAGCGCTTACTAAATAAAGGGCAACAGATGATCCTGAACACAGTTTTTTTTAAGATACACACCAGAGTCTAAAATGGCAGACCGCAGACCTCTTCTCTCCCTGAGCCTAACAGACATCTTTTATGTCTAGGATGATTGTCATAGCAACGTGAAACACTGTAAAAAACATGGGTGCGTGCCGGCTTTCTGTTTGGCAAGCCGCATATGAGCCGCAGCTTTTCGTATAGTTGGAGATAGAAATCAGATGATCTCCTCACACTAAGACGAACAGAAAACTGAGAATAGGTAAGCACATGGCTCTATAATTATGGCATTCTAATCTAAATGGAGCGTATGGTTCGAGTACATATACTTTATGACATGTTGCATGTACTTTTTGCAGAATTACACTCCAGCAGGAGTTGGATGTATCTGGATAAGGTCATTACGCCAGAATAGGTAAAATTAGCGTGGCACAGGCATAACAATTAGACAAAGCATGGCCATGGTATTCACCACACCGGGGGTACATCAAAGACTATATTAAGTATGATGGTTTCACAAGGAGTTTGGCGGTAGTTGAATGCTACTAACGTAAAATGAAAGTACTAACATAAGGACACCAGTAGTGACGGAACACGCGGTTTATACCAATGACCAATATGTAACATGAAATAATGATACTTACTGAACAGGGTTTTGTTTTTCTTTCTTTTGTTTTTCTTTCTCCTATATGTTCTCTCAAATGTTGGTCCATTGTTGGCGTCGCATTGTCATGTGGCAGGTACACAACTGTGTAATGGATATAATATGTTGAATTGATATGTGCTTTGCCTTTTACAATGCTAACAGTCATGTTAACATGTTGCAATGATTATATGATTGTTATGATGAAAAAAATATTGTTGCCATTCTATTGGTGGATTGATCAAATTAAGCAATTATGCACGGATAAAGGACTTGTAAAGTCTGAAATGAATTGGCAGCTTCACTGCATAGGCAAATAAATTATTGATGCTTGTTGAACGTACTACGAATCGTTTTTTATTCTACATCAAGCACCAATTAATAAAAAGAAACAATGATGAAAGAATGAACTACTAAATGATACTGAATTAAACAAACCACGAGTGGCAGTCGGGGTGTGCAGCCCACACCGAAGGCTATTGAGCCTAGGGGCCTCATTACGACCCTGGCGGTATGGGGTTAACGGCGCTGTAAAAGGTGCCGACGCCGTTTACCCCGTACCGCCTCATTACGAGGTCCCCTCGCGGGACCCAGGAAGTAACGCCTGGTCAAACCAGCCATGCTTACCGGGTCCCGCGAGGGGAAGAAGTAGCAAACAACGGGCCAACTTGTAATGGCCCATTGTTTGCTCCCTCTCCCATTCCAATTCAGCCCTATGGGGGCTGGAATGGGAATGGGGAAGGACAGGGTCCGGGTCCTTGGAGGGAGGAATTACCGGGCCTTCCGAACTCGGAATGGTCTGGTAATTCCTCATTCTGTGGACCCGGACCCGGACGCGATTTTGGCGGCAGCCATGCCGCCAATAGCGGCATGGCTACCGCCGAGGTCATAATGAGGGCCAAGGTCTTTTTTCACAAGCAGAGAATCTAATCAGCTTCCTTTTTTAAAAATGGGAATGAGTCGAGCCTTTTTCCAGGACATGGGTAGTTTCAGCCTTGATGGTGTTATTAAAAAGGGCTGCACACAAACAACCAAGGCTGCCTGGCATGGTCTTGATCATCCAAGCTACAAATATAAAACTCTACAAAAAGGACCAAGACGACCCATGCTGGACAGAGCAACTGCACAACATCTACAGTGCAACACTTGAAAAAATGACATGATTCCACTGTATGCTGCATAAAAATAAACACTCACATCGACTCAATGAACAAAATTCCAAACTAAAAACAAGACATGTCTTGTTCACCAGGGAGCCCACGACGACGTGTGTGGGAGTTAGCACATGCTTTTTCAATTTCAGTGAAAAGTGTGGGTGTGTATACGATACAGGTGTGCAGTGTTCTAATTAATTGACGAAGAAGAAATTAACTATGATTTATACCGATGAACTGCATATGTTAGGACAGAAACTAGGCATTAAATCTGGGTTGTGTGCTTTTTTTGTAGACACTTGTGAACACAAGATTGTATAGGAGCGGGCATAACTGAGCATCACTCTTGTCCTGATGAAGGCCAGATCCAATTGGAGCATTGGAATGGCTCATTAAACCAGCTGAAACACATGTCGACCATGTTTTGAAAGAAACAGATACTGTTAAATAGGCATAGGTGTGACAAAATAACAGTTTATCTTGTTGGTTCTAACCCTTAATCAATGGAAACAGGCCATTTACTATATGGAACTTGGCTGTATTTTTATATTGTGTGATTTTGCACTGCAAGTCCTGTGTTCGGGGATAGTTTTGAGTAGCATATTCAGATAAGAGTTTGGATTTTTGTTCACTGAGTGGATGCGTTTACTTCCATGCCACACACAGTGGTATGCCGCATAAAAGTAAGTCTGTACTTACTCCTGCACTTGCCACTAGCTGGCCGCACTTGTACCGATTGCTTTATTTATTGTTTACTGTTGATCCTATGTATTGCACTGCCACCCCTCATTCCTCCCCTGCACTTAACCTTTCCCCCCTCACCTGCACTTGCGCAATCTCAATTTTCACCTGCCCTAGTAAGATCGTTGTCTTTAGTTTTCCCTCTGTTCCCCCTCCCTTGCCTCGTCGCGCCTTGAAACACTTGTGTATAGGTGCGTTATAATGCCATATCATATAATCATACAGTTTATATTTTTGTATACTAAAGTGTTCGACTACAGACACTGCACAGCTGCTCTGCCCAACACAAGCGGCCCGGGTCCCCCTTGAAGAGTCCATTAAAAACAAAATAATAATAAGGGGGCAGTCCATACACAGCCAATTGTTCGTGTTGCCTTAATGCCAAATTGAAAATCAAATCTGATATGCATATGCGCCTCACCACCACTAACATAGCAGGTAAATGATGGTTGGGGGCAGGGGCCTGCCAGCCAGTTCAATTGATTCAAGACCTCCACTCATCACTTCACTTTTGCAATCGGCAAAATCCATAGCCTACCAGCTTCAACCAAAACGACAATCGACAATGTTTGCATTACTTGCTTCCCAACTAACTGCTGAGTCTAGATTTATTTTAAGGGTCCGACCATTATTTTGCAGTTGATAACAGCCATCTTCACCAGCATTCCAACTGTGATACTTGCAGATCAGACCACCTGTCTACCAGAAGTAACTATACTAGAGGCGGGCAAGCCATAAGGGGCTCTGGCTGAGCCGATTCAAGTGGCTCCTTGGAGCTCAACCAGAGCTTTGAGCTAATGAGTCTGCAGGACTGAGCTTAGACCTGCCTGTGCCCCGCTAAATTTAAGAATACTCCCCACCCCTGTGAAATCGAACAAACTGTTTAGCCTGTGGGAAGGCAGCCTATCCAGACGTCCCCTCCTGCCTGCGCCCAGCAGGAAATGAATGCCCCCAGAGGCCCAGATGCCCACCATTACCCCCACACACTCAGAGATGCCAGTACTAAGAGGCACTACTTTCGAAATGCAGAGTTTTGTGCTTGCAAAGGGGTCTGCCAGGTCCTCCGCAATACCCTTTAGCACCATGTGTGGATTTCCCCTTTTGTCATGTCCCAGCCCCTGGGCGGGCAGGGATTGATGGGGGCATACAAATAGCAGGATTACAAAAACAACACATTTTGGAGAGAGGACTTTAAACGTGCACACATCACATAAAACTATCCTGACAAGAAAGTTGGGCAAAACAAACGCGATGCTAGCTTTATTTTCTCCCCTTCCTGCACGGAAGCCTACAATTACACCATTGGTCCTTTCTCCTCTGGCACAGCATTTTAACACCAGCGCTCCCACTACCTCCCCCAGAGCCATCAATGCCTCTTCGCACCCACTAGCCCAAAACCCACGGTAATATGAGATCACCATCGGTTTCTCACCCCCAAATCCTGCCGTGCACACCAGTCATTAAGTGACATGCAAGAAGTTGTCATGCAAATCAAGTTGTGATGGGAAATATGAATGCTCAGTTGATGTGGTCAGAGCAACACTACAGTGTAGTACACCAAAAGTGACCCTTTGTAACATAAGCTGCATAACATAATCTATCCTAGGGACTCCACGTGTTGACACAAAGAAGTGCAATTAAACGATTTGCCTGGGATCACATATTTTGGGTAGGTTGTGAACCCATGATCTGTTCATCGCATATCACTTTTTTGCCACTGGAACCTTCCCCTCCCCCCAAAGCGCTCCATTGTGCACCCTCTTTAAAAGAACTCAGCTGTCCCTCCTGCCCGGCTACCTATTGCCTGATATCCATTACTCCTTTTCTGGGCAAACTCCTGGAAAAGCTGTCCATCTACCAGCTTAACCGTCACACCGAATCTGTTGGGTATCTCCATGACCACCAGTCTGGCTTCAGAGCAGCCAGAAGCATGGAAACTGCTCTCCTGAACTTCGTCGAAGACCTGCTCTCAAACCTCGACACTAACTATCCTTCTGTCCTTATCCTCCTCGATCTCTTCTGCTTTTGATACTGTCAACCATGCCATCCTGCACAACCGGCTCCTTGATAACCTGGGTATCACTGATCAAGCCCTGGCCTGGCCGCCCTTTTTCTCTGACCAACCCTCCCAGATCCAACTTGGGTCCTTCCTCTCTTCTCTCTCTCTCTCTATCTGTGGTGTTCCCCAGGGGTCTAATCTTTCTCATTGGCTGCTCAACCAATACCTGGCACCTGTTGCCCACCGCATAGCTGCTCTCTGCTCCAACTTCCAGTGCTATGCGGATACTCGGCTCTCTTTCAGGCTCCCCTCTGCCGCCTCTTCCTCCTCTCATACCGGATTATCTATCCGCAATTCAGGAGTGCTGTGCCGCCAATGATCTCTGCCTTAATGCCAGTAAGACGGACATCCTCCTCATAGGATTACCAGCTCGCTCCTTTCCTCTCACTCTCTGGCTGCCCTCCCTGGGCCCTCTTCCTGCTCCTACCTGTGTGGCTAAGATCATCAGGGTCATCTTCGACTCCACACTTTCCTTCTCTCCTCACATCCCTGATGTCTCTAAGAGGAGAAACTACCAGCTGCACCTCCTCAGAGGCATTCTCCCTTTTCTCACTTTCCCCCAGAAACTCACTGTCTCCAGAGCACTGGTCCTCTTGAGGCTGTACTATTGCAACAGCCTCTTTCTAAATCTACCTGCTTCTACTCTCCGTCCTCTACAACTCATACAAAACAGGACTGCAAAACTTGTACTTGGCCTCAAGCCCAAGGATCGTATCTCTCCAGGACTGAAATCTCTCCATTGGCTCCCAGTGGCTGCGAGGATTAACTTCAAAACCCTCTGCATTGTCCACAAGGCCTTCTGGGGCCTAGGGCCTCAATACCTTCAACTCTCTCTTCCTAAATATCTTCCTTCTCAAGTTCTTCGCCCATCTGCCTCCAACTCCCTCAGGGTCAGTCGCTTCTCCAAGCAACGAGTTGGTGGTAAATCTCTTTTTTTTGGCTGGGGTCTCCCTCTGGAACAACCTCTCTGAAACTTGAGGAGAATCATCTCCGGTTCCAGAAGCACCTCAAAAATGTTCTCTTTGCTTCTGCTTTTTCTCCTCCTCTCCCCTGCTGACTTCCTGGCTGAAACTGAAATTGAACTGGTTACCTCGCCACCTTCTGATCTTGTACCCAGGTCCCCTCCCCCACCAGTCGCACACCTGCACTGCCTTCCTGGCAACTCCCGCTCTTGGGGACTGTTTCTGCATCCCTACTGTCCCACTACCAGCACTTGACACCTGGTGTCTGCACTTACCCTTGCACTGCCACCTGCTGGCCGTACTTGTACTTATTGTTTATTATTCTATTATCCCATGTACTGCACTGTCCCTTCCCCCTACCTCCCACACTTTCACACTTCCCCCTTCCCATGCACTTGCGCGATCTGAATAACACCTGGCCTAGTAGGATAGTTGTCTGTCTTCCCTCTGTTCCCCCTCCCTTGCCTCGTCACGCCTTGAAACACTTGTGTATAGGCACGTTATAAATGCCATATCATATCATATCACCTCCCGACATCATGGAGGGGCTACTATCCGCTGGACACGCTGCACTCAGCACTATTAGTAATCCCAGAAGATCACCTCAAAGGGGGCCAATACCTGACACAGCCCCAACCGTTTCTCCTGCATTCGAGGAACAGAATCCAGCACCACAGAATCCAGTGCCACTGCCAGAATCTTGCATCATCCCCAGGAAAGGGCAGTATGAAAAACTGCAGAGGACAAAGAGATGATCAAACTATCTATCCAAAGACACAGCCGTATTGCTTGGGGAAATTCCTGATGAATACAGTTTTCAGCTCTGCAGAGACCTTCTTCGCCTTGCAAAATGACTGCAGATTGTATGCTGGGAACTGGTCCAGTTGGCGAATGACACTGTGCACGGGTTTAACGTCATAAAGATCGAGCTGCGTGCCCTGAGGCTGATGACGATGCAGAACTGCTATGTCCTCAATATGTTGATGGCAATGGAAGGAGGCATGTGCCGGAAAATCGGGGATTCGTGTTACACATTCATGCCTCCCAAAGTCGCAAAGAATGGGTCATTGTCTCACATAATAGTAACAGTACACGGTCTGGGAGTTCGCATGAAAAAAGAAGCTGGAATCCACGGGGATGATTGGTTCGAACTTATCGATTAGGCCCAGTCCGGGCTAGAAGCCTTCATGAAGATGCTGGTACCTGTCATCATGCTTATCCTGGTCATCTTCTGCACCTGCCACATGGGAGTCTGGTGTTGTGCCAAAGCGGTGCCTAGTAGTGCAATGATATTGGTGTCAATTGGGGTTTCAAAAGTACCTTGCAATACAATACAAAATGGCCACCCCATCCCCCACATGATCCCTATCCCTCATGGAGCCAAAGTTGACTATTTGTATCACATCATTATTGTCCCACCTCCTGACCCTGAAAATTACAAGGACGTATGGGTAGATCTAGCAGGTGATGGGGGGATGCATTTATATGACATGCACACCTGAATAATATGTGCGATTAGGGGAATGTTTGCTGTTACTGATACCCATCTAAGGATCCCCACAATGTGAGGAAGCAGTGAGAAGGGAGAACAAATGCATGCATAGGGGGGAGGTTGTTACTGTAGAAGTAACAAAAGAGGGAATGTGGGGAAGGAAATTATCCCATCCCACCGCCCTAGCCGCTTTAGGATGAGGTGAGGCCCATTAGGAGACCTGTGATGTGCCAAGAGGCAGGGGGGTGTCCTAAGGGGCCCTGCACGGTCATAATATTATGCAGATTTTAGATGTTTAGACTTAGTGCGCGCATAAAAACAGATGCCATTTTGTAGCTATGACAGAAGCAAAGTGCCTGCATGGCAGTGCATTAGACACATGCCGCAACATTAACAAGGAAATCTGAACAGGCCCAAGCACTGATGAGAGAGGCCCATGCTGCAAACTTCCATAGAAACCCCTTTTGTTCTAAAACTGTTGCCAATATGTTGTTCAAGAAAGAATGTGCCCTGCAAGGCCACGAGACAGCATGACGCACCTTGGTGTATGTGTTATCACACACAGGCGAAAGCAGGTCTCCGACCCCCACCCAGCCAACCACGAGTTATAGTCCCTGTAACTGTCCCAATCCTAAAACCTCTGAATTCCAAGATACCAGTTGACCCCAGACTACCGACCATAAATCAATATTGTTCAACCTCTATTCTCACAATGGCATGATTTGTAATGTGAGGTACAGGGAGCAATAAATTATAGTTCAAAGTGAGGGTGGAAGCCTTGGAAGCAAAAAGACGCGATCAGGACGAGTGAAATGTGTGTGTATGTGGGTTAGTGGGACCTCGAGAAGATTCCTCAGTGTTAGTTTTTTTTGCATGCCAGGTGCACTGTATAATGATAGAGTAGCACTATTTTTCAAATGTAGCTAATTGCTCTTTTGGCCTTGGTTCCCTGGAGACGATGAGCCTAACAGACCCCACATGAGTGAAGACGGACGGACGGGGCTGGGACTCCCCCATGGAGTAGGCCGACCATGAATAGGGTCACACCAGCCAGCCACACAGGTTTGTTTTTACTGTCTATGAATGATGTTGTGTTCCTTTTAAGCTTTTGCTTGCACCCTTTTTGCTCAGAACGTTCCTGGGCAGTTCTTTGCTGGCACACTTATTTTTTGTATAATTAAAACGTGTTATCCTTGCAAAAATCTCTTGGCCTTTTTTCCCTAGAGGGTTGTATTTCTTCTGGTGTGAGCATTTAGGGGCTGGCATGCCTTCAAGTGTTGGACATTATGGTAGCAAAGTAGTCAAAATCACTGTACATAGGGGCCTGTCAGGGTGGTGGACAGGCGCTGCCTGTTCAAGCTGCTCCTGCTTCAGTGGCCATTCTGGAAATATTCCACGCAGATATTCTTTATGCCAAGGATTCTTCAAATGCCAATGAATCATGAATGCCACTCATATCATGGGCTCTGGGCCAGATGCTTCTGGAATGATGGATTTCCATGGAGAATATGGAATCAGATGACTGACCGCAGGGGGCAGAATTCCTTTGCTGCTCTTCCGCCCCGATTTTCACCCTTGTATTGGTTGGTCAACCAAGAGAGTGTCTTCCATCAACTCTTTCATTGTGGCTGACGCCGGCTAAACATGAGCCAACTCATCTTGGATTACACCTCAGAGTCAATGTTGAAACCAGGGGAGCAGAATTATGAATTTCCCAGGGGTTGTTGAGGCCCAGATTTTAGGGCAGTGACAACGAAAGAGTTTAAACTTTGTTATCTTGAACAGCCAGATTGGTTTTACCGGCAGGTGTCCAGGCCCAAGAGCACCCGTGTACCCGGCGCCCCTGTTTGAAACGCCATAAATTAGGATTCTTCTGACCAATTAACCACCCTGACTAGCTTTTGGAACCTTGTAATTAATGCTATGCAATCTAATCTCAAGTTAAGGGTTTCGGGGTCCACCTCTTCATATACTTTGCTTGTGTTGTGTAGCATCATATGAACATCTTCCTAAATGCAATACTCTAATTAGGGTAATTGCAAAGTATGACACTGTATGGAGACAACAATGGGGTGGCCCAGACCAAGGCTTCTACTCAAAGATTTTAGTTGATAAATATCACTTTTGGACCAGTCGGTTAGAAACTCGGATGGTTCATTAAGAACGAGTGGCAAACACTGGGCCAGAAAGGCCTCGTATTCGTTAGCTTATCAATGGCCTGACAAGGGAAGAGTGTCAGCATGATGAGGAAAAATGCTGGCAAGCAGGGACGGCGTCAGTGCCTTTCAACTTTTTCAAATGTAAGGGGCCTCGAGCGTCAGTGGGCCCACAGCAACTGCCCCCATGTTGGTAGTCAGCAGCCTTGTAACCTGGCAAAATATTAATGTTTATATTTTCGTTCTGGGGCTTAAAATGTGTGCTTTGCCGAGTTCGCATTACAAGCTGTATTTTCTCTTCCCATGGGATATACAGAAGTGTTATCACCTCATTGCCTTCTAACACTGGTTCCTCCACACCAGCCCCTTGCTGTCAAAGAAGGGTTTGGAGCTCTTCAGTGGTCATTTAGGGCCTGATTTACAAAAACGTTTTTGAAGGGAAAGTCCTGTTCACATTTTTTTTGTAAATAGGCCCTTAGTGTTTAAGCTCCCTGTTGGCTGGTGGTCTCGTGATAATCAGCAGCTATTACGCTTATCTTTGTCGCCACTGTAATGTAGGTACCCCAGGGGTGCATCGGACTGTTTTCGCTCTCAGCAGGGTGCCCCCAACCATCAAGTTGAATTAAGCCCCCACACCTCTTCAGCCCTGCCTGCTGGCAAGGAAGGCTAGGATGGAGACAAGGTAACAGCATCTAAGCGCAGGTTTAAGAAGATTCGAGGACGAAGGAAAACCTTTAAAAGCAAGCTGCGTGTATGTGCTCGCGATTCTAATTGTGGAACGCCTCTGTGCTCATAAGCACTACCATAAAAATAAAAAAAATACTTCTACATCTATTGCTAAAATGGTTTCATGTGAGCTTGCTATAAAATACTTTGCTCTAAAAACTACAGAAGCATGCCTTCGCCATGGAAAAAATATGCATAACTGATAATAGTGTTTTATATAGCGCTGCTTGCTCTGCTTCACAGCACCAGTGCTGATATTAGCCATTTTATTGGGACACATTTAAAATGTTGGCCCTTCCTCGACTCAAACATGTTTTCTGTACTGTAAGCACAGACCTCATCAGCAAGCACCTTGACGCAGTGAGCTATCTATTTTCCAGGCAACATGAGCCTTTTAGATGCAGGCGACTAGTGTTAATAATGATGACTGAATCTGGGATGAGCTGCATACAGTCTCAGGAGTCCTAATTGCTAATGTGTGATTTGTCATTGTTTTGTCTTTGTAGAAGCAGCCCTTTGCTTAAGAGGGGAAGGTAGTGATTACACAGAGGAAGGCAGCCCCAAACCAACAGGAGAGCAGCCCTGGAGCCTTTGGTGCAGCTGACCCTCTGGGCGACCACCCCGTCTTTGTAATGGGCAGCCAATCCCTCCTTGCAGCGCAGGAGACACGGATTCGCTGAAACTAACTACAGCAAGAAAACTAACAAAGTACATAACAAAAAGTGATGCGCATGCCCGACTAAAGTCACAAATTACCATAACTGTGTGCCACAAAATATTGCCTTAGTGAACACTCCACAAATCTATTAAAAAACAAGGAATCAAAAAAATGGATCTGCGCCACATATGCGTGGGGCACATACGCTCTACGAGTTACATAGTATTCAGCAACAGACACCGAATGCGCAAAGTTTGCTTGGTAGCAACAAGCAAAACAAAAAGAAAACACAGGGAGCACGGGCGAATGCACACAAATCACAGCAAGTGCTTCACACACACACACGCACGCACGCAGACGCTCGTCACTGGCTACAGGGAAATACAATCACGAGCACCCACACTACCATGGTTGCCTTATTTGTATTTATTGAAAATAAAAGGTTCTTTGCCAAGAAGGGCCTACGGATGGCTGGAGAGTTCCCATTGTTGGGTGCTTTGCATAATCATGATGTAGCAGTCTGCACATGAACCCAGGTAGTAGTGGAAGGACACAGTGACAGGAATAGTAAATGCTGACAACACAAAGCAGACATTCAATAGAGCTTCAGTTATTCAGGTATTACATCTATATATATCCTTTAGCAGGGACTTCATTTCACCAAAATGCCTGGGGTAGCGGAGTGAAATCACATGAACCTTGACCTCCAATGACATCACCGGAAGTGACGCCATTTGACCTCGAGCCGAAGTGTCATCACGGAAAGTGATGAAACACAACCTTTTACACCTTGACAAAACAGGAAGTGGCATCACATAGCCTTGTTACTAAGCACAGTATGAAAAATATGATTACAATATCACTGTAACTTGATAAACATTTCATACAAGAATGTATCAACAGAAAAAAACATACTATGACTGCAACTTGCAAAAAGAAAAATAGATAGTCCGAAATGGATGCTTATTAAATGCTTTTTGGAGAATTTTGTCTGCATTGTGAATTTGAGGTGTTTAAGGACAGACTAGTGACTCGCCCACTGAAGTGTACCTGAAATAAACCTTTAATGAGTCTAGCAATTATTGCAAAGAATTCAACAAAGACAAATTATCTGTTATTCCTATTTTTTCTTATTTAGGGTCACTGATCAAAGTGTTAAACTTGTGGAACCCCTGTTTTTTTTTTAAGTAGCCTAAATAAGAAAGCCAGCCACCCGAGAAACAAAGAGCCACATGGCACTAGCCACAGACCAGGAGCTTCGCTTTGCAGAAAAAAAGAAAAATATATATTTTTAAAAATTTTATTTTTTATTTTTAAGGATAGCAAGGAGGAACTCAGGGGTCGCAGGAGCGATCACTGGTGACCCCTAAATACCATACCTGCCCTTAATAGCTCAAAATGCTACCTTCTGCAAAAAAAATAGCCCTGGGCTGAACAGGGGAAAACAATGTATTATTGAGTCAGTGACTGCAATAAAAAGAAAAACAGTGCGTGTGTAAATGTTCTTAATAATCTGTGCCTCAGGGGGAATCAGCCATGACTCTTTTCACAGTGTCACTGGTGTGAGAAACCAAAAGGTGGTTCACCCACTAGTCCTCGGGGATCTGTCATCCAGAAGGCCAGGACATCGCTTATGGATCCAGTTCCTGGTGGTGGACCAGTGCAGGAGGAGCACCTGGGTGAGGGGTCTCAGAGGAGTGGAAGTGGGACACCTGATAGCGAGATGCAGTATTCCTCGCTTCCCTGCAACAAATTTACCCCATCCTACCAGTAAGATATATGGAAGCTCTCCCTCCCTTTTTTCCTGCGCAAACACTTTCACAAGGACAGCCTGCTCTGGGAGACACCAGACTCACACTCGAGATGTGTACCTGACATGTCCCACTACTATTGTCAGGCAAGATCAGGCAATTAGCGGTTACCATTCAGACCTGACTTACATTAAACGTCCCCACACTGATAAAAGGCAGAGAACGAGAGCACACTCTGAGCAAGGCAAAGCACACGAAGGAACAGCAGTTTCGAGCCGGCAGCTGAATGAGGGACAAAAGACGACAAACCACAAAGGATACACAAGGTGGGAGATACCCATGACCTTTCCAGTGGAAAGCCGTTACTTTCTAGACACCTTCGGATTTCAGAGCACAAGACCAAGAAACAAGATGGAAGAATCCTATATTGTGTGTCGGAGATACTTGGGGCTCTCCTGCACGGCTGATCGAGTAGAAGAGAAGCAGCAGTCTCTGTGGTACCGTCCTTGGCTCCAAGATCAAAGAAAGATCAACACAGCCGGTGAGTTGAGGAAACCGATGCAAGACCAGTCTGTGTTGAAGTCAAGTTTGCAAGTGGTAACATTGTATACCAAGAGCAAGGATAAAGATTGCTGAACGCGTGTGATGAAAGACGCGAGGAAAGCCTAAGGGCTGATGGATGTTTGAACTGTAGCAAAGAAGATACAATATTCGTGACAGAGTGGTCCGGTACCTGGAGTGTGCTCAATCGAAGGTCTTTGTAAGATATTCAACCACAAAGTGCCAGAAACAAAAGTAAAAAGATAAAGAATAAGAATTGCTATGAATCCAAGTGTCCTGCGACGGTTTAAGCAAAACCCATTGCACATTCAAAAGTCTTTGGTCTTTGATACAAAAGGATCTGATCCTGAACGAGGAGGGTCCATGGTCCGAGCCCGAATGAGGGAGAGCAATTGCGAACCTGCGAAAGTGAAAATCTTGATAAGAAAGGAACTTAGGTGTTTGTTTGTTACGTCAGGCCCTCTGCAATAAGAGACTGTTATTGGGAAAGAGACTTTGGCAGGAGGCGCTGATACCTTTGCTTTTAACATTTTCCTTGTGACCAAGAAAACAGTGTGTGTCTGCGTGTGTGTGAAGTTCAAATGGACTGCCTTATCCTGTGCTGAAAACGTGGGGACGGGAAGCCAACTGCTCAACTATCCTGACATATTATGAACACTTTTCTTTTGCCTACATTGTTGTCCCACACATTTTGTATTTAGAAGTAAGGATTGGCAATAGGTTTATTAGTATAGGCCCTTTTATTTTGACAGAGACTCAACTAGGACTGTGTTATGATTTGATGGTCATAGCTTGCTCCCATCCTTAGATTTTGGATTAGAGAGGCATTTACATAACCCATTAAAGTTCAAGGAACACCCTTGAATTGTGATCACTTGTGTCTGTCTTCACTGTTTGATAACATGCTTTCCTTATACTGGTGCGAGCACAAAAACAACACTACAGGCAGGATCAATTTGAACATGTCCAAATGCACATATTATACTATTGAAAGGCCAGAAAAGTACATCTACCCCCATCCGGATCTCTTCCAATAGTTCTCAAGTAGTCTCTCACATTATCTTAGTTTCTCTCTCTCCCTACATCACTCACTAAAGTCTTTCCACTTTGGCCCAATATGGTTCTCTTCAACCCACTCCCCTACCCTGGAACAAATCACTAGTGAGTTGCCGTACAAACCCATGCTGATTAATAGGTCAATTTGTCTTCCCTGCTATTGTGAATTCCTCCTTGATCGGGCTATTGCCCTCTTACTTTTAAACACGCCAGGGTTGCCTGCTGCTTAAAAGACTTCCCTGCAACCACTGCACCTCACTAAAACTCACCCCATTTTTCTTCTTCCTAGTTTCCAAGTCACTGAGCCTGTAGCCCTGGGGTCAATGCATCACACATGTGGTGTTGCCTAAGAAGACAAGGGGCACTGCTTTATAATAATTATTCAGCATTTTGTTATGCTTCATTAAATTAGCTGCAACCGCCTTTGTGCCTGTTCAGAGTTTACCCTTTGTAGTTTCAGTGTACCCGAAGTTCTGCTTATACATCATGCTCTGTATTATCAAGCCTGCAAATAAATGAGAAAGTGAATGTTCAAGTTTCTTTAGCATGTATAAAGCATATAGTCTTATAGTAGGCAATGTTGTAAGAGCTCAAATATTTTGCCAAATAAGTAAACTGAGGCACAGAGTGGTAAAATGGCGTGCCCAAGAGGGCAACATTCCGGTAATTTGAGTAATCTTGGATTGGTTTCCAGGTTTGAAATTACACCTCACCCTTAATATGTACTCATAAACTGTATATTACTTTTACTGCCTTCCTTCTGTAATCTGTATATATTACTACATCCTGTAACTTGTATTTCATATCTGTAATCTGTATTTAACTGCACCCTGTAACCATTATCGTCACCGTCACCATAAGCGCCCAGATACCCCTGGGTCAGGCGCGCTATATAAATAAAATAAACAAACAAACCTCTTTTCCTACACCAAGTACGCAATCAGAACATCAGAGAGATTGGCTGAGGAGCTTAACGGGTAGGCTCAACAAATGGGAATGGGAGGGTGCTGGGGAATCTGTCCTTTTCTGAAAATGTAAAAACAATGCCTGGATCTGGGCAAGGTCGCCACTTGAACAGTTATTGGTGGCTGAACTTGAATCCATTCGGTTTAAAGCTCAGGCACCAGATTGCAGAAAATGTGCACCAGTGCAAGTGCAAGTTTGCCCAGCATTAGCAATAGGGCAAACATTGCCCTAGTTAAAAAATATATACCTTCATTGCATTTTTGGACCAGGGAAAACTTTGCCCTAGTGCTGATATCACTCTGTATTTTTACTAGGGTAAACTTGACTTGGTGTAAAAATGCACTGAAAGGATGTTTTTAATAAGGCGAAAATTGGACTTCTACCAGAAGTTGATATAAAATGGCCCCTGGTATGCTGTTGCTGGCAAACTTTGTAAATCGACCATGATCATACCGTCTGACTTCCCAGACTTCAGGGAGTGGCATTTTGCCCCCCTAGACCCGTGGTAAAACAGGAGTAGACTTGTGGACAAGCCATGGAGTCAGGGCTCCTCTAGGTCCTGGACAGCCTCTGCTAAACCACCAACTCTGTTACAGCCAACATCATTTAAAAAAGAAATCTCTGGGCACTATACAATATACCTGTCCATGCCCTTCTTTTCGAAAGACATAAAAAGGCTGGGATCGCTGGATCCATTCTCTCTGCTTCTAGTCTTTTCTTTCAGGCAGATTTAAGTCCATTGTTATGTCCTCCTTTTCACCCAACACCCCTTTTCTCCCCTGCACTTCTCCACAAGTCTGGTCTATGACGCCATCCTGTTTAGCTTAAATGTCTGACCTCTGGCCAACATCATCTAGCTCTTTGCCTTCCTGTTTTACCACTACATGAACAATGCCCAAATCCTCCTCTGCACTGGGATATGACGTGAGCAGCTGCCAACTTTCGAAGATGCATTACAGTAACAGTGGATAGGTAGCCAATAACTCAAATTAAACTCCGAAAAAACTGAGGCTCTGATTTTTGAGGGCCGGGATGAGCAGTGGAGCTCTTCCTTCTGGCCACCTTCAAAGGGTGTGTGACAGAATGGCCAACTGGAGAGGGCAGGATAGCTGAGCCTTTTTGGTTTTTATCAACATTAACATTAAATTATTCGGGTAATTCTTTTTCTAAAAGGGGTGGGGGTTCCCAACTTGGCATAGGTGCCTGGCAGCCAGCTCCCTCAAACACTCAGTCAACAGTACTGGAGTGCCCCAGCGCCATGTTGAGCGAGCAGAGTCTGCCTACCCCCAAAGGCAAGTTGCCATTTCTCCATCCCCGAGGTCACTGAGTATTACAGTGCCACCAATCTGACACCACGTCAATTCCTAGCATCTTCGACCTGCAAAATGGCACCGCTGCTGTGCAGCACCACATCGTCTGGACCCGTTAGTGCTGTTCCATTACTCCACCCCAGGCTGGGGTGGAAAGTACACAGACTCCAGGTTTGACCATGAAAAGATGGATTCGCCACTGTTCAGCCCCAAGGACAAGCATAAAGGGACTCTGAAGAGGGCCTGTACCCCAGTCCGCCTTTTGGGCCCATAGTGATTATTTTTAAGCCCATATTCCCTATCTGGTTCTTCAAGACATATCATCCTTTGGGGAGCGACATAGTGCCCTTTGTGTGCCCGAACACTCCTGCTCATCTACCCTGAGTGCGCTCTCATTAAAATGTGCATTGTTAGTGTTTTATTTTACCAGGGTGGGTTTGTCCTAGTGTTTTCTGGTTAGTAGTTTACATTGTATTATTTGATTGATTAAAAGTCTCTATTTTTATGGCATCTTACTTAGATTTTGTTTTAGTTTTGGGCCCTTCTACTGACGTTGTTCTGGTTGCTACTGCTAATTCTCACAACCCTCGTGAAGAGATACCCTGCCTTTGGCTCACATACCACAAAGGGCAAAGGAGGTATACCTGGCGGGCTGTGTTTATTTCAGCTTTATGATTGGGATCACTGCTCACTTGATAGACGTCTGGGCCTGAACAGACGATTTAGCCACTGCTCGTCCATGTACTCCTGTAGATCAGTAGTCATTTTATCACACTCCCTACCCAAATGTCTGCACTATTCATCTTATTCTTGTTGGTTGATTTACGTGGCAGACGAGATAGGCTTGCTGTTGTCCTAATGGGTCTTTGTCAGAACATAATAAACACATGATGTGACCTGTATACATTGCCTCCGGAACAGTGTTACAGTGTCAACAGTATTTTCAGGGTATAAGCAGTGGTGAGAGTGGATGCACCTATGTAGGTTTTCTTCTCCTTTACTATGTAAGGTCATCCTGTCCACCTGGAATGTCCGGTGGCTAAACAACAGGAAGAAAAAGGTCACAGTTAAGTCCCTTTTTCCTTTTTGCTTAGGCACCATATTTAAATTGCACTACTTCAAGAACGAAAGGCAAATGACCCGCTCTTGCGGGGATGTCGGGTTGGGCGGGCCTGGGGTCGGCCTGTGGGCATGGGAGGGGCTGGTGGCCGGCTAAGGCCAGGAGGTGCCAGGTGGAACTGGTTCTACTGCATGGGGGCCTGGCAAGTTTTGTGGGCTTAGGCCCGGCGGGGTGGCACAGTGGCGAGAAATGCCCCATACAAGGGGGGCAAGAGTGCAAAAGAGCGAAGTTCTCTGCTTTACCCTGGGGGATTTCGTGCCACTGAATTCCTGACATCTGGGCCCATGTCGTCAACCTGCGGGCAGCATAGTGCTTTTTGTTTCCAGCTTCCAGAGGACTCACCTTCCAGCCGGATTCCTTGCTGTGGATGTCCCTCATGTCGGTGCGTTCCACAGGAAGAAGGGCGGGAAGCTGTGAACGCGCTGGCTCAGGCGGGGAGACACACTAAGGAGAGGTTTGGGAGGTGGGTAGGAGGTCAGAACAGGCAGGGGTCCGGGTGGCGGGAAGTGGCGGTAGGAAAGGGGGGTCTGTAGTGTGGTAGTTGTTGTGTTCTCCCTTGGCGGTGCGCCGGCGGAAAGGAGAATGCATGAGGGCCTGCGGGGAAGGCCCGGCTGGGGAGAGCAAAGAATGGACACAACATGCGTGGTGCTAGATGTGCCCGGAACTGCCTCGCTCGTGGTGGGTCGGGCCCTTTATTTCCAAGCGCCTTACGTCACCGTGCTCGCGGGAAGTAAGGCGTACATAACATTCCTCCTTTTTTCCAATAGAATACAATAACACATTATATACGTAACTGAGTAAACAAACAGTTTAACTCTACTGTGCACTATAGTTCAGCACAGTTTTGCCCTCCCTCCAATGTCACTTTACCACTCATAGGGGGTCATTACGAGATTCACGGTAAAAAACTGTTTTTACCGGCATGGAGCAAATAACGTGTCCGTGTAGAAAAGAGGCTGCTAACAGTGGGCGATTATGAATACGAGTGCACATGCGTAGCGGCATGCCGGTATCGACAGTACCAGCCTGCTGCTAAAGTACCAACAAGGCCCCTTAGCGGCATCATGGGAAGCGCAGACAGCACTACCGCCGCCGTCCACCTCCAAATAACAGGTCCAGCATCAATGGATACAGCATTAGCGGCCACCGCTATTAGTGGGCACCGCTAATAGCGGCCACCGCTATTAGCGGTGACCACAAATAACAGAACCAGAAGTAACGTCATTGCGCCGGAACGGGGAAACGACATGGCGGCCATCTTTAAAAACACAATCCATTGTCATCCTCAGTACACAGGACCTGGAGCCTCAATCTGACCCAAGAAAATCATTCACTACACCAGCATCATGCCAAAGGCAGTGAAGAAAGGGGCACCCCGGCAGCGTAAGGAGCGGTTCTCAGAGGACGAACTGTCAATGCTTGCAGACACGCTGGCTGAAAATGCTGAGGTCGTCTTTGTAAATGACCTCAAAAGAGCAGCCCAGCTAAAGAAAAAAGAGATTTGGGAGCTAGTCACCTGTAAAGTGAGTGCAGTTAGGAACACCCCCCACACAGTGAAAGACGTACATAAACGTTGGGACGATCTGCGCCTCAGAGTGCGTAACATCATGTCGGCCAACCGGAGCCAGGGCCTGGCTACTGGCGGTGGCCCTAGCTCTCCCGCTGGGAAGGAAATGTGCACCAGCACAATCGGCATTGAGTCGATCGTAGGTGTGGGTGAGATGGAACATGGAGCCACATCATCGACAGATGGAGGTGAGTGTCCTTAGAAAACACTGTAATGCAAAGTATGATGCTAGTCCACCAATGTGACCATGCCATGAGGCAATGCATGGCCCATTACACACACATGGACACATCCCTGCCTAGATGCCGTCCTCAGCACTGACACATCCACATGCATGCAGCATGTCAATGCCATACCTGAGACACACCCCACAAACATGGAAAGGGCATTTGACACACTGCACGCAGTCCACAACAGAAAGGCATGTCACACAGCATACACCACCTCAAACATGTGTGAACCAGACGTATGCCTGCGTGATACCCCCATATAGCAAGCAACCTGAATGTCAAAACTCCAATACCTAATCCCCTCTAATGTGCGCTTTATAAATAAATAAATAAATACATAAATAAATCAACATTACCAATGTATGCATGATGCATGTAGAACCATCACTGATGCCGTCCCTCTCTTGGTCCCCCACAGGCTCAGATCCTGACAGCGAGGGCCAGGACTCATCGGCGCAGGCAACCACTCCCAGGAAAAAGGCTAGGGGCAGGGAAGAAGGCAACAGGCCTTCTACATCAAAAGGCCCAGGCAAGCCACAACTGCCACAGAAGGCAAAGGCACCACAGGATGCACAGTCACTGGTGCGGCCAAGGGCCACTGCCAGAGCAACAGTGCCCACAACATCTGTGTCCACTGCACAGGAGCCAGTGGCCGATGGGGCCCTTTCACTTGCCAACAGCTCTGTTGGGGAGGCAGCAACCACGGAACTCCAGAGTGACGAGGATGCACAGAGCCAAGGCCAGGTGTGTGTCCCTGTGAAGGATGAATCATCTGACCTACCTGACACACCCAGCCTCTCGCCATCAGCCCAGATCACCCCACTCAGCACCACCAATGGCAGCACACAGGAGCAGTCTGGAGGGGAGCCAGGGCAAGGGGAGCTGGAGCCCCACAGAGGAGCCACATGATTTGGGACACTTGCCACATGCAGCATCCACTTCCACTGATGTCCGGGATGGGGAGCAGCAAATGGCATAGACGGAGCAGCGCCAGGAGGAGCTGACAGGGCTAGTCAGACAGTTTGTATCGGACGGTGCCCGGGCAAGGCAGGAGGGCCGGGACAACACAGCGTCCTTGAGACAGGCCATTGAGGCAAGCACAACTCGCATCTGCGAGGAGTTGTCTGCAGCAAGGCAGGTCCTTTGCCGAATAGCGGTTGCCCTGGAGGCAGAGCGTCCTGCCCCGAGACTGGAGCAAGCGGGCACAGCCTCCTCTTTGAGCTCCACACAGACCAGCCCCCTCCGCAGGTCTGTGCACCCCTTACGGTGCTCAGACATGTCGCCACCAGTTGCGGGAAGTGGGCAAAAGTAGCAGGGGCAGCCTGTACCAGTGTCCATGTACTCCCACACCCAGTGCCCTCAGTCCCACTTTCATGGCACCCCCTGCACCCACGTGTCTTAGAAATGTTGTCCAATCAGAGACTGGCGCACAGCACGCCACCGCAATGATGTGCGCCCACATCTTCTTCATCTTCTTCATCATCACCTGGTGGTTGCTGTTCAATGTCAGGGGGCAGGGGCACGTTCCGTCAGATACACATGTTGGGCAGCATGACACATGCCATGATGATCTTGGCCACCGTCTCATGCCTGTAGAGGAGTGCCCCATCCGACCGGCTAAGGCAGAGGAAACATGCCTTCAACGGGCCAAAGGTCTGCTCGATTACCACACGGATACGGGTATGGGAATGATTTTAGTCCTCTTTGTGCCTGTTCTGCGGGTTCCGGATAGGGTTGAGGAGCCACGTCTTCAAGGGATAGCCACTATCACCTGCATGGGTGCAAAATAAGGTATGTGTTAGTCAATTCATGATGGACAGCTGTACTTATCACACATGCATGCAGATATTTGTGGTTCACATGCACATGTCCCTGGTTGTATGCACACATTTTACCTTGCCACAATGTGTGCTGTGTCATGCTCTTATGGTGTGGATTGTGTCTTCAAGATGATACACGGTGTACACTGCCTTGATGTTGCTCATGCGCTGTGGACGCATATCGCCCTGTTTGTTTTATATATGTGATGTGTAGTGTTCAGTATGATTTTCTTACTGGCAGCGCTGCCAGTAGTGTCTGCATTATTTAGCATTCAGCGCTTATTATTCCCATGGTGACATGCTGCGCTACTGTGGTGGTGGCCCTGTGACAAGCAGAGGATTCCCTAGGTAATATTGATTTGTGCACTCTCATGGATGCTTGTCCTGTGTAGTGATTTGCTGCAGACATTTACATTGTGCATAGTCACAGCATGTTGCTGGGTTGTGTTACGGAGGGTGAGATCTGATGATGGGTGATGGACGTGTTGTGGGATGTGGGTTGTTTGAAAGTTTGGCTTGTTGTGATTGGTGTGTAGCTTCCTTCATTGCTATGGGGATTGGTTGTCATGTTCAATTTGGGATGCTTTGGGGCACAGTGTTTTGGGTTGTGGACTTCATGCTCTCACCACAACAATGACACCATGGTGGTGTGTGCATCTTTCCCCCCATTACACTGCCATGTGTCTGTCATGCAACTTACCAAGCAGCCAAGCACGTCGTCCTGCATGTCGCTCCATGTAGCGTGGTAGCGTGGAGTTCCGCAAGACCATTGAGTCATGAGTTGATCCGGGAAATCGGACACAACAATGTGTGATGATCTTGCTGGAGTCACCTACCATCTGTACATTGATGGAGTGATATAGCTTACGATTGTGGTACACCACCTCCGTTGCATGCAGGACCACCAATTCCACATGGGTGCAGTCAAGTGCACCAATACAATTTGGCATGCCTGCAAGTGCATGGAAGCCAACTTTCATGTCAGATATCTCCTGGGCAGTTTGTGGTAGGGATATGTAGTTCCTTGGGTGCTTCAGGAGGGCATCCAACACTTGGTTTAGCATGTGAGAAAATAAGGGTTGTGATATGCCATGCATGTGCCCTATTGTGTTCTGGTAGGTGCCTGTGGCCAGGAAGTGGAGCACAGACACTACCTTCAGTAGAGGTGGGATGGCGGTGCGTATTTCAATCAGGCTGACAATGTCATTGTGTATCATGTCCACAATGGTGGTGATGGTGTCCCGGTCCAGACGGTACAGGGTGTGGATCTGCTCAGGGGTTAGGTTGAATAGACTGGCTCTGATGCAAGGGATTCGGGGATGCCTGCATGGTACCACTGGCTGCACTGGTGGGGCTTGCTGGGCCTGTCTCACCCTCCTTCTCCTCCTGCGTCCCCTCTGTAGTGCCTGTTGTTGTTGCTGATATAGCAATGCAAGCATGCCCTCCAGCCCCAGTATTGCTACTACAAGTGGAATCATTTTGGTGTGGTAAGCGGTGTGGTGTGTGGGTGTGCTGCTTTTGTGCTGGGCCAGACTCCATTGCCACCACCTGTGCTGATTGTGTGCACCTGTGCAGTTGGGAACACTGCACATTGCAGTTTGCGGGTGATTTGCGATGCCGGTATTGCCAGCATCCCGGTATCCCTTATTACCACCTTCATGATGCCAGTATTTGCATGTCGGCCTGACTTGTGATGTCCTCCTGTTAGCGCCATCCCGCTATTGCCGGTCCCAAGGGCCGCGTGCCTGCGCGCATGGTGGTACGGGGGAGCACGGTATCAGCGGTGGCGCTAATAACAGGTGGTTGAGTCGGAATAGCCCAGAGCGGTATGCGGTGCCGGTTTTTCCATTACCTCCAACCTCGTAATGACCCCCATAGTCTTTTAACTTCTCCGGGGCCCTCAGTGCTGTTCTTAACGCATAATGTCCTGGCCTAGGGGCCATCCCCGGACTTGGTTCCCCTTGTGGCTCACCTTCATCATTTGGAGAAGCCTCATCCGGTCCATCCGGTGGTTCGTCTGACTCGTGCCTCAGGGTCGACCCTTCTTCGGGGGTTGATGGTTGGCACCATCCACCGGCGGCTCCACTTCCTCCATGAGATGCTGGTCTCCATCAGTCCACATTTGTCAGGGCACCCTCTTGAACCACAAGGCGTTCCAAGTGATTAGGCGGTGCCCTCGTGCTGCTGTCACCATTGTCCCTTCTGTTCGGGTTAAAGTCCAGGGGACCTGATCATACTGCGTTACGAGCTTGGTCTTCGTGAGGTTACGCACCACCAACACCTGGTCACCGACTTGGTGTTCCGAGTTCAGTGCATGTCTCCTGATGCTCATGCATTCATTTGCAGTTACTCTCCTACATTGAGTGCGTTCGCTGTCATAAGTGTCTATGCCCCTGCTTGGGTGATGGAGAATAGACGAGTTTATCACTGTCCCATACAAGATGTCTGCCGGTGGTATCCCCGTGGAGCTGTAGGGCGTCTCCCGATTGTTCCGTAGGAATTGGTACAGATCCACTCTCCAGGGGCTGGAATGTGCTCTGGATAGACGTAGCGTCTTGTGAATGGTTTGCATGAATCTCTAAACATCACCGTTAGCTTGAGGCCATCTCGGCGTGATGTGGTGGTATTGGATGTGCAGATCATCTAGGTACTTCTTGATTTCGGTACCATGGAATGGTGGTTCGTTGTCACTTTTGATGTGTCGTGGCAGGCCATGGGTGGCAAAAAGCATTTCTGCTGCTGTGGAGGACACAATCTCCACCTCTGGGTATCTTAAATGGTCATCGATAGCTACTAACAGATACATTCCTTCCTGAACTGTGCAAAAATCGATGCTGATCGCGTCCCACCTTGAGGACCCCTGCTCAGCCGACTGTATGGGTTCAGGGTTCAGCGGTGCACTGATGATCTAGCAAGGGAGGCAGGCTGCTATGAGTTGCTCCACCTTGGTTTCGATGTGTGGGAACCACACTCAGTGTTGGATCCTGGCTTTAGTCCTGACCATTCCTTGGTGGCCTTTCTGGGCCAGCGCTATGATTCTGTCCTGCAGACTGTTGGGGATCACGATCCGGGCCCCTCTCAGGATTAGCCCTTCACTGGTCACCGACAGGTCGTGTCATATCGGAAACATGCCCGTGAGGAAGTCTCTGGCCTCGGGTGTGCGGTTGTGTACATTTTGGAGGAAGGAATTCCACTCCGCGGATATGATGGTATTTTTGATTAGATCACAACAGGGGTCAGTTTGGGTGGCTTCTACGGTGTCCTTGATGCTGACTGCCTTGGGTTTCATAGTGTGTACGACCTAGCATATAGGAAGTCTGCAGGGTTGTTGGTGCCTGCTTGGTAGGCCAACTCAAACTCGTATTGTTGCAAGTGTAGCAGGCGCTTCCCTATTCTGGCCGGGGGGTGCAAAGAAGACCTTGTGAATATCAGAATGAGGGGCTTGTGGTCTGTGTAAGCCCTGAACGTCCGTCCATAGAGATAGATGTGGAAATTGCGGCATACCCACAACACTGCAATGGCTTCTTTCTCTATGTGTGAGTATCGTTGTCCCAGTTGAGTTAGGGTGTGGGATGCGTACTCAATTGGCTTTGTCTCCCCTGTTCGAGCTACTTGAACGAGGATGGCACCGAGGCCAACAGGGCTGGCGTCGACATACAGTTCTGTTGACAGTGTGGGGTCATAGTAGGCCATTGTCGTCTCGGCTGAGAGGGATGTTTTGATCCACTCAAATGCGTCCAGGCAGTCGGGGCTCCAGGTCCATTTGGTGTTAGATTTGGTAAATTCTCTAAGTGGCTCGGACATTGTTGATAGGTTGGGGATAAACCTCCTGCAATATGTCGCCACCCCCAGGAAGCTGCGTACCTCTGCGGGTGTTGTTGGGGGAGAGGCTTCCTTAATGTCTGCAACCTTTTGTGGGTCAGCTGACACGCCTGCGCTGTTGAACACGTATCCGAAGAATGTGATCTACTCCTTCATGAACTCACACTTTTCCTTGTAGATGGTCAACCCTGCGGCTTCCAGCCTGCTGAGCACCATCTCGAGGTGACGCATGTGTTTGTGTCTGTCGCTGGCGTGGATGAGGATGCCATCGCTGACATTCAGCATTCTGGGGATGCCCTGAATCACCTCCTAGATGGCCTGCTGGAAAACCTCTGCCGCTGAGGAGATGCCAAAACTCAGCCTTTTGTATCGGCATAGGCCCAAGTGCATGGAGAAGGTAGTGATATATCGTGAATCACAATGTAGTTTTAACTGATGGTACCCAGCGTTGAGGTCAATTTTCGAGAACACTTTCGACCCTGTGAGGTCCTTGATAATCTCGTCAAGTGTGGGGGTGATGTGTCATTCCAGCTTGATTGCTGCATTTGGAAGGCGCATGTCGATGCAGATTCTCACCTTTCCCGGTTGCTTCGGCTTCTTTGTCACCAACATGGGTGATACCCACGGTGCCAGCCCAGTTACCTCTTCTATGATTCCTGCTTTTTCAAGTTCTCGCAGCCCCTTTTCGACTAGGTCCCTCATGTGGAATGGAGTTCTTCTGTGACGCACTGCTCGGGGCTGTACTGACTGGTCGATGTGGAGCTTTATAGGTTTTTCTTTCAAACATACAATGCCTTTAAGGATGCCCGGGTACTTCCTGAGGAGGCTGGTGATGTCAGTTGAGTCTGTTACATCACAGATTAAACAGATTAGTCCCAGGTCTTCTGCTGCATCCCCACTTAGTAGGCATTTGATACCTGCATTGACGACATATACCTTTGACTGTAGGACTCGATCGCCTCTGCTGAGTGTTGTCCTGAAACGTCCCTCAACTGGTAGTGGGGTTGTGCATCCGTAGGCAAGTAACAGTGTGTCCGTTGGCTTTAAGCCAGGACGGGCAAGTAGCTTTTGGAACATTGTTGCCGGCATGACAATTACTGATGCTCCAGTGTCAATTGTCATTTGCGTCTCTTGGCCCTGTATGGCCACTAGGAATTTGCGTCTTCTTTGTCTCTTCGCTGACTCCACGCCTCTCTGTTTAAGTGCCAAGACTAGGTAGACTTTCCTCCTCCTTCTCGTTTGTCCACTTCCCGCATCTTTCGTTGGGTTACCGTCATCATCACCGGATTCGTCAGGTGATGAGTTGGCAGTCTCTATGTGGCGGGCATTGGCTTGTTTCTTCTTCTTGGGGATTCCCTTGTCTTGTTGTGGTTGGGGGCGTTGAGATTGCCCTGATGATCTGCAGACTCTTGCATAGTGGTCCTTCCGGCCACACGCTCCGCACATGATTCCTTGTGCCGGGCAATTTCTTCTTCGATGACGCACACCTCCAGACCATCCACATTCTGTAGGCCTTGGGATCCTTGACTGCCATGAGGTGAGTTGTTTGTTTCGTTGAGGTCTCTCGGCGGTTGGTGATTTGAGCTATTGTCACTGTCGTCGGCATCAGTTGGAGATTCTGCAATGTGGTGCTCATTTGTACCTCCCTCACGTACAACAGTTTTCTTTGACGCTGTATTTGAGGATCCTGGTGGGGAATGCCTTTTTCGCTCAACACCATTCTGTGCAGTTTTTCAGTGTGCATGCCATTGATGGTTTGGCGTCTTATCTCCTTCTCGACAATGTCGAATTCACCCGAGAGTGCGAGTTTCCTGACTCTTGTGTGGTAAACGTCAAGCGTTTCCTCCTCCATCTGAATAGTGGTGCAGAAGATGAAAGTTTCATAGTCCGGGTTTAGTTGTGGCATAAAATGTGCCGTGAGAGTGTCTTTGGGCAGTTAGTAGATGTCTGAGCCATCGCCGATTACCGGTGAGTTGAAAATGCGCAGGACATCGTCATCAACATTGAGCAGAAGGTGTGACCTCATCTTCTTGGGCATTGTGATATTTACAGTCCATCGCCATCTCAAACATCTGGATCCACAATAGCCAGCAGGGGCTGTTAAGATGGATTTCTGAACTCTGTCCTGGAGGGGCAGAGGTTCAGAAGGCCAGCCTAGTTTCTTGGAACAGGGTAACCTCTGGACAAGCCAGACCAATCAGGGTAGCGATCGCGGCGGTCAAGACTAGGTCTCAAGAGGGGTGAGGGTGACTGAAAGCCCGCAATGAGCACACAAAGCAAGGACACTTACAAATTACTCCAAGCAGGTGTTATATTAAAAATATAGACACATTTATTACAAGACCTTTGTAACATTGACCGTAGCGAGAAATCACAATAAAACTCAAGTAAACCAACACATACCAATCAAATCCAATATATATATAAATACAAACGAGTCTAGCGAGTTAGACGTACGAAATGTGTAGACCACCTAGATGGGGAGGAAAACAGGCAGTGCGAATAATAATTAGACCCAGTCCGCCTTCAGAGGCACCTAACTAAAAGGAAGTCCAAGACCTACGAAGAGTGGAGCCTTGTGTCAAAAGTACCTGCACACGCTGGTGCCAACGGGCAAAGGGGAGTCTCTTCGAGGGAATCAGGCAGTTTAGTTTGATGAACAAATGAAGATGAACAGAGATCCGCGACTCAAGCGCAGCCTCCACTGGGGGCAGAAGCAGAGCGCGAGTGTGGAAAGGCGTGCTGTTAGACACAGCGGGGAAAAACTATGGGCTATTGCAGGAGGGCGACCAGTTCCTAGCGATGCTACTCACTGGTCCCTGATGCAGGCAGACCCAGGCTTTTCCGCGTCAGTTTCAGTGCTGGCAGGTACAGATACGAGCAGGGGACGTCTCGGCGTCGTGTAGATTCCGCAGCAGCAGAACTTGAGTTGAGGATGTCCCAAACACAGTGAACCCGCACAGTTTGTTACCACAGCAGGGCAACGGCACGGCCGTGTGTATTTCAGCCAAATGTACACTGCTCACTTCAGACCTGGGAATGTCAAGTGTACGAATCGTGTGAGAGTGACAAGGACTCGTAATACAACACAACCTGACGACGGTTACAGAGCAAGACTCCTGGGTAGGCTGGTCAGTCTGCTGGATGGCCCAGAGACATTTCCGAAGGCTTACGTGCAGGAGATGGTGAAGATGCCGAGAATAGTTGTTCCCACTATTCCAAGGGGTCGAAGTACCAGTACAGGCATTCTCGTTCGATCAGAGGTAGAAAGGGTTTCACAAAGCGACAACAGTGCAGAGGAGCAGTCCTTCAGCGGGTCACCAGCGATTCCTCGGTTCAGCCTCGTAGTTGCAGGATACTTGGCTCCTGTATTCCTTCGTTCGTGAGAACTCAGGAGATCGACATGGTAGAGGTGTTTCCAGCCCCCTCTTATCCACGGTTCCCTTCACGCCAAAACGGAGGGGACCTAGTGGGAGATCTGCTCACAAAACACTCACACCATACGTGGACATATCACGGACCACGGTGGTACCAGGCATTCACGACACACTAGACTCTCTGGCACCCAGGATGTGTATTGGGACCAGACATCCCAGCCCACATCCTGGAGCACACACAAGACCTGTAGAAGCCCGCAAAAGCATCTGTGTTTCGTGGGAAAGTACATGCCCAAATAAGGAAGGCCCTGGGTCGGCTCGACCTGGGGAAGGTGAAGGGGGCAAGACGCTCAGCGGGCAGGACAAAGAGCCTCGTGGTCTGGCCATTTTGGGAGCCAGGCCACCATTTTGGGCTAAGCGCGAGAAACGTGCTTAAACGCCAAAAGGAGCTCAAAAACACAAAGAAACGATCGCTGCCACCAGTCCCGTCCGTGATTCACTTGCACCGTTCATTAACAATCCAGATAGAGTATCTAGGGCCTGTAGAAGACTAGAGACCCAAGAGAGCAGTAACTTAGCTTACAGTGCCCTCTTGTGCCATGTTGCGCGAAAGCTGCAACATGATAAAAGAACTGCGGACAACAACGTTTCCCGGTACTGACTGTCTTAAGGGCTTGTCAGTTTCCCCGTAAGAATGGAGCGAAACCCCAGAGGAGTGCAGCAGAAGGCTGCATTTCTCTGGCAAAGTCTAGATCTTGGTGAAAACAACAGCAAAAAGTTTAGGGGTTGTCACATGGAAGGAAAATTACCCAAAATTAAGAAATCTTTCCTAACACTCGCCCCTCCCAGACTATGGACAGGGGGAACTAATCCACCCCTGGATGAGTCTCTTGTTCAGGTCGGTTAAACATTCTGGACAACCCATCAGCATTGCTATGTTGGACACCTGGCCTATGCTCAATAGTGAAGTCGAAGCCTTGTAGACTTATGGACCACCTAAGCAACTTTGGATTCTCTCCCTTCATGTTCATCAGCCACTTTAAGGGCTTATGGTCAGTTTGCACAGTGAAGTGGGTCCCATAGAGGTAGGGCCTCAGCTTCCGTAGGGCCCACACAACAGAGAAACATTCTTTCTCCACTGTGGACCATCTGAGCTCTCTGTCCTTAAGCTGGCGACTAATAAAACAAATAGGGTGTTCCTTACCCTTCTCATCTACTTGCAGTAGTACAGCTCCTATCTCAGTGTCAGAGGCGTCTGTCTGCACAATAAAAGGTCTTTGATAATCAGGGGCCCTGAGGACAGGGGCCTGGCACAAGGATTCTTTTAAGCCGTTGAAGGCCTCTCACACTCGTCGGTCAAAGTTACCTTCTTGGGTTTCTTCGGAGTGGTGAGGGCAGTCAGAGGGGCAGCTATGGTGCCATAGTCTGCCATGAAGTTGCAGTAATTGTCATGATCTCTGCTTCCAAAAGGTCAGGGTTTTCCCAACTCCCTTGGAAGCAGATCCATAACCCAGGTTCCGAGTGCCAACCAGTCCCAATTGGGACCTTTTGGACCCAGTCCTGGCGCCAGTGGCACCAGGCTCATAAATATGCCCAGTCCCAGCGCTGGAAGCGCCGGGCTCATAATGCTTGGGTGGACTTACCTGCAGCAGACCATGCTGCTTACTTGCCTGCCAGTTGAGCCTCTGATCCTCTTCTGTTTGGAACTACTTTTCCTGTTGGGTGGGGCAGGAGCCACTCCCTAGATTCAGAACACTGGAACTCCTCTGGAAAGCAGGAACTCTTTTCTTACCTAGGCGTGGCTGTGGAAGGAGACACCTAAGCACTACAGGAGGCTATTTAAACCACACCCGATGGATGAATCTTGCTTTGCGTTATTCTGCATCCTCTGCAGCAGAACGCTCATCGTGTCTTCTGCATCTGATCCTGGGCCTAAGGAAAAAGGCTTACCATCCTGAATCCAGTCTTCAGCAACACCTATAAAGACAAGAAAGAACAGGTTAGCATTACGGTCTTCAGTGACAGCTCTTCACTTACCTGGTCCATCGGCTGTCACCAACGCCTCGCGCTGCATTCCGGCATCTGAAAGACAAAGGCTTACCTACTCTTCGTGCGCTCCGGAGGTCTTCACACTGCATTCCGGCATCTGAAAGACAAAAGCTTACCAACTCTTCGCACGCTCCGGAGGCCTTCGGCGCTGCATCCCGCATCTGAAAGACAAAACAAGGTGCGTTTAAAGACATTGGTGAAGTTTAATACTCACGTGCCATTACTCCTTTCCACATCTAACCCAGTGGGTATTCCGGCACCCTGCAGCCGCTCCGAACTTGTACCTGCAAAATAAAAAGACAGTTAGAGCGCATCGTGAAGCAGGCAACAAGCGCTTACTTACGTGCTTCCAGGCGCTTCTATTCATCACACGGGCTCCATCTTCAACTCACTTCAGCCCGTCATCCGCCATCGCCGGAACCCTGCAAAACAAGAAACATCATTACTAAAGACTTTAAAGACATTAGAATTACTCGAAACTTACCGTTCGTGCAGTAAACGACGGACAGCAGTCCTCTGAAGTCAAGAGGCCTGCTCCCCTTATCCAGTGAAGAAACTGGTTACAGCACCCTGCCCCGAGGCAGATGGAGAGCACGGCGTTCACTTACCTAAGGTGAGAGCGTTAACCTTTGGGGTTCTACATGAGAAGAGAAAGGGAAGAAGAGAGAGACATTCAATAACCCAGTTCCTTAATCCCATATTTTCTATCTGCAGACATCTTACCCTTCGAGTCAGACATACAGTGCACAGAGGTCCAGCCCAAAGAGCCAGCATTGTGTTACACATCACCTTTGAAGATACGGTATACGCCCAGTCAAGACCGGCGCCTCTACGGGAATCAGGTGAGCGTTACAGAACGCAAAGCCTACCACAATACTCCTGTCCAGGCGCTATGGAAACCTCGGATACCGACCAGCTAGCCCAGTTACTTGGGGAACTAAGGGCAGAAGTGCATGCAGCCCGTCAGGAAACGAACGCTCTAAGAAGGGAACTGATTATTTCCAAGGAGCGAACAGATGATCCCGCTAGACAATTGCTACAGTCACAAGCCGGACAGACCCCGTTACCCGCATCTGGGGGAAATCTTCCTTCTACATCCTCTATGAATCCAGTGCAGATCAACCTACCTGGGAATGTACCTCTGGCTCCGCCTGAACGATTTTCTGGTGACCCAAAGTGGTTTGCAGTATTTATCAATCAGTGCCGGTTGCATTTCTTATGCCGGCCAGCAGCCTTTCCAACTGATCAAGCTAAAGTAGCTTTCGTGCTTTCGTACCTTAGTGGCAATGCGGCAGACTGGTCTATCCCTCTAGTAAATCAAGATGATCCGGTCCTCCATGATTTTCAAGCTTTTCAGCTCAGTATGGAAAAACTGTTTGCAAGACATTCACAGGGGCAGGCCTTGGACAATGAGCTTCTTTCGTTGCAACAAGGTAATCAAGACCTTTTGGCTTATATTGCGTCTTTCAACAGACTGATAGTGGAAACTCAATGGCCTGAGGGCAAAAGGATTACGCTGTTTTATAGAGGTCTACGTGGAGAGCTCAAAGATGTGTTAGCCCAAGTAGTGAATCCCCCACAAGATTGTTCGGACTATATAGACTTAGTCGTTCAAATAGATCACAGACTGCAGAACAGGAAGGCCGATCGTTCCAAGTTTGATGCTCGAGTATTTTCCAAACCGCCAACTCCTTCCAAAGGAGTAGACTCCGGGGAACCCATGCAAATAGGGGGTCTGAAAGGTCCTCTAACACAAAAGGAGCGGGAAAGGAGAAAACAGTTGCAATTATGCCTCTATTGCGGAAACTCAGGGCACTTTCTTCGAGACTGTCTGGTGAAACCTGCCAAGAAGGCAGTAGGAGCTGCAGTTACCAAAGTTACAAACTCTGAGCAGGGAAACGACCTCGCCCGACAAGAATAGAGGTCCTCTTGCCGAGCGTGAAAACCAGTTCCGTGACCTCGCATTTCGTGATACCTATGGTCCTCGTTAGCCCTGATAATCCGGATCGATTACATGCAATTGAAGCTTACGTCGACAGCGGTGCCATCGGCAATTATGTGGATCATGAAATGGTTTTGAGGATGAATCTAACTCTTTGTCCCAAGGCTGTAAAGGACGTCATTACTATGGTGGATGGTACGGAGATAGCCTCCGGGCCAGTAACGCATACCACTCAAGAGGTGACGCTAGTAAGTCAAGATGGACACCATGAGAAGATCGTGTTCGATGTGATCAAGGCCCCTCAGTTTCAGATTATTCTAGGAATACCTTGGTTAGAGAAACACAATCCTCTGATCGATTGGCGAGCAAGAACGGTCCAGTTTCCAGAATGTGTCTCTACTTGTCACCCTCCACCTGGTGTTACACTGGCAGCAATTTCTTCAGCGACTCCCCAGTTACCTCCCGAATACCTAGAATACCAAGATGTTTTCCGGAAGGATCAGGCTAACTCTCTACCTCCTCATAGGTCTTATGACTGCCAGATAGACCTGATACCTGGATCTACTCCTCCTTGTAGTAGAATTTATGCCCTCACCGAGCCTGAGAACCTTCACCTTTGACAATACCTGGATCAATACCTGGCAAATGGGTTTATTCGTCCTTCCAAGTCCCCTGCTTCTTCAGCTTTGTTCTTCGTTCCAAAAAAGGAAGGAGACCTTAGAACTTGTATAGATTATCGCTCCCTGAACCAGATCACCGTTAAGAATAGATATCCGTTACCTTTGATCCCTGAACTCCTGGACCAAGTCAGAAAAGCATGCATATATACAAAGCTGGATCTTAGAGGAGCGTACCACTTGGTACGAGTAAAAGAGGGCGATGAATGGAAGACGGCCTTCCGCACCAAGTATGGGCTATTTGAATATCAGGTCATGCCCTTCGGACTTTGCAATGCCCCGGCCGCCTTTCAATATTTTATGAACGATGTCCTCAGAGAGCTCATAGATGTGTGTGTAGTTGTTTACATTGACGACATCCTCGTTTATTCTTCATCGGAATCTGAACATCGGAAACACGTGAAAATGGTCCTCGAAAGATTGCGTCAACACAAACTTTTCGCTAAGTTGGAAAAATGGGTTTTCAACGTGACTGAAGTTGAATTCTTGGGATTCATATTATCACCTGGCGGAGTGCGTATGGATTCAAAGAAGGTCGATGCAGTTCTCAAATGGCCATCACCATCCTCCGTAAAAGGTGTGCAAAGCATGTTAGGCTTCGCTAACTTTTACCGCAGGTTTGTCCCCGAATTCTCTCGAATAGTCCAGCCCATCACTGCCTTGTTAAAGAAAAACAAACGTTTTGAATGGTCTACCGAGGCGGAACAAGCTTTCCAGGATTTGAAGACTAATTTTATCTCTGCACCAATCTTAAAACACCCTCGCCCCGAACTCCCCTACATCGTGGAAACTGATGCTTCAAGCCTTGCCATGGGGGCAGTTCTATCACAAAAGGACCCGGTAACCAATCAGTTGCATCCCGTGGCATTTTGGTCCCGCAAATTCTCGCCTCCTGAAATCAATTACACGATTACTGACAAGGAACTTCTGGCTATCAAGTCTGCCTTTAAGGCTTGGCGGCATTATCTGCTGGGGGCCCGACACACCGTTACTGTGATTACGGATCACCGAAACCTGCAATATTTGAAAACCGCAAAAGCCCAATCCTCTAGACAACTCCGTTGGGCATTATTCTTTGCCGAGTTTGACTTCATAATTACCTATCGACCTGGTACAAAGAACGTTAAAGCTGATGCCCTTTCTCGGATGGGAGTGGAAGAACACTTGATCAACCCTAAACCTGTACCAATCATTCCCGAACAAAGAATTCTGGGTGTAATCGCCACAGAATCCATAGAGGAAGTTAAGGATAAAGCCAGGCAACTTGTAACTCCAGCAGACATACAGAATTGGCATCTGCAGGGAAAGGACTTTGCAGTAAAGGACAACTTATTGTATTTCCAAGAACGATTATACCTACCGAACACAGATTTATAGAAAAAAGTAATCTCTTGTAATCACGATTCTTTAATGGAAGGACATCCCGGTATGGCCAAGACCTCAGAAAAGATCAAGCGCTTCTTCTGGTGGCCGTCTTGGAAAAAAGATATCAGAGACTTTATAATGTCCTGTGGAGTATGCGCCCAAAACAAGAGTCAAAAAGAAAGACCAGCAGGCCTCTTACGCCCTATTGACATCCCACCTCGCCCTTGGCATACGCTTTCTATGGACTTCATCACCGATCTACCTCCATGCTCCGGATACAATACGATTCTAGTAATCGTGGACTTATTCTCCAAGATGGCGCATTTCATTCCGCTCAAAGGCTTGCCAACAGCAGCAACTCTGGCCCGATAATTTCTCGAAAACATCGTCTGACTGCACGGTTTTCCTTCGGTTCTAATTTCGGATCGAGGTAGTCAATTTATTTCTCATTTTTGGCGAAGATGCTGTCGGTCGGCTCAAATTGATGTGAGACTATCGACCAGTCACCACCCTCAGACCGACGGACAAACCGAGAGGACCAATCAAACTCTGGAACAGTATTTACGCTGCATGCTGCAACAAACTGAAAAAACTTGGAAAGACCTCCTTTGGATAGCCGAATTTGCCTACAATAACTCTGTCCATTCGGGAATTGGGAAAACCCCGTTTTTTCTTTTGTACGGCAGTCACCCTCGAACCTCGGAGTTGGATCCCCTCCAAGATCTTGAAACACCAGCAGTAGACTACCTGCATTCTACAATCACCCAAGCCTTTAAGGAAGCTGTTTCTCACCTTCAAAGGGCTAAAGAACAATACAAGAAAGGAGCAGATCAACATCGGAAGGAAGCCCCTCAATATCAAGTAGGGGATCAAGTCTGGTTATCCACCAAATATCTACCTCTAAAAGGGCCACGCACATTCAACCCAAGATACCTTGGTCCCTATTCCATCACTACCATAGTAAACCCAGTAGCGGTCAAGTTGGACTTGCCCCCGCACATGAAGATACATCCGGTCTTCCACGTCTCTCTATTAAAACCTGTGCAACCTCAAACCCGACTAACTAAATCTCCAAAACCTATCCTAGTTGATGGAGAACTCGAGTTTGAAGTCAAAAGCATTCTGGACACCAAGATCTCCAAATCTAAACTATTTTACCTAATTGACTGGAAAGGCTACGGCCCCCAAGAGAGATCCTGGGAACCTGCTGAATATGTCCACGCTCCTCGCCTAATCAAAAGATTTCACCGAACATTTCCTGACAAGCCAAAACCCCCGGAGAAGCCCGGTTTGGGAGGGGCCTTGAGGGGGGGTACTGTCATGATCTCTGCTTCCAAAAGGCCAGGGTTTTCCCAACTCCCTTGGAAGCAGATCCATAACCCAGGTTCCGAGTGCCAACCAGTCCCAATTGGGACCTTTTGGACCCAGTCCTGGCGCCAGTGGCACCAGGCTCATAAATATGCCCAGTCCCAGCGCTGGAAGCGCCGGGCTCATAATGCTTGGGTGGACTTACCTGCAGCAGACCATGCTGCTTACTTGCCTGCCAGTTGAGCCTCTGATCCTCTTCTGTTTGGAACTACTTTTCCTGTTGGGTGGGGCAGGAGCCACTCCCTAGATTCAGAACACTGGAACTCCTCTGGAAAGCAGGAACTCTTTTCTTACCTAGGCGTGGCTGTGGAAGGAGACACCTAAGCACTACAGGAGGCTATTTAAACCACACCCGATGGATGAATCTTGCTTTGCGTTATTCTGCATCCTCTGCAGCAGAACGCTCATCGTGTCTTCTGCATCTGATCCTGGGCCTAAGGAAAAAGGCTTACCATCCTGAATCCAGTCTTCAGCAACACCTATAAAGACAAGAAAGAACAGGTTAGCATTACGGTCTTCAGTGACAGCTCTTCACTTACCTGGTCCATCGGCTGTCACCAACGCCTCGCGCTGCATTCCGGCATCTGAAAGACAAAGGCTTACCTACTCTTCGTGCGCTCCGGAGGTCTTCACACTGCATTCCGGCATCTGAAAGACAAAAGCTTACCAACTCTTCGCACGCTCCGGAGGCCTTCGGCGCTGCATCCCGCATCTGAAAGACAAAACAAGGTGCGTTTAAAGACATTGGGGAACTTTAATACTCACGTGCCATTACTCCTTTCCACATCTAACCCAGTGGGTATTCCGGCACTCTGCAGCCGCTCCGAACTTGTACCTGCAAAATAAAAAGACAGTTAGAGCGCATCGTGAAGCAGGCAACAAGCGCTTACTTACGTGCTTCCAGGCGCTTCTATTCATCACACGGGCTCCATCTTCAACTCACTTCAGCCCGTCATCCGCCATCGCCGGAACCCTGCAAAGCAAGAAACATCATTACTAAAGACTTTAAAGACATTAGAATTACTCGAAACTTACCGTTCGTGCAGTAAACGACGGACAGCAGTCCTCTGAAGTCAAGAGGCCTGCTCCCCTTATCCAGTGAAGAAACTGGTTACAGCACCCTGCCCCGAGGCAGATGGAGAGCACGGCGTTCACTTACCTAAGGTGAGAGCGTTAACCTTTGGGGTTCTACATGAGAAGAGAAAGGGAAGAAGAGAGAGACATTCAATAACCCAGTTCCTTAATCCCATATTTTCTATCTGCAGACATCTTACCCTTCGAGTCAGACATACAGTGCACAGAGGTCCAGCCCAAAGAGCCAGCATTGTGTTACACATCACCTTTGAAGATACGGTATACGCCCAGTCAAGACCGGCGCCTCTACGGGAATCAGGTGAGCGTTACAGTAATACCCTGTAAGTCCTATGAAGGGTCTCACTTGGGTCTGTGTAGTGGGGGTAGGCCAGTCTTGTACTGCTTGTACTTTACTGGGAAGAGGCTGTATCCTCCCTCCACCTACTTCATGTCCAAGGTAAACCACTGAGCCTTGTCCAATCTGGCATTTACTAGCCTTTATGGTCAAGTGTGCTTTCTGAAGAGCCTGGAGCACAATCCAGAGGTGTTTCACATGGTCTTCCCAGGTGGCACTGAAAACTGTTATACCATCCAGATATGCAAGACAGAATTCCTCCAACCCATTCAACACATGATTCACAAGCCTCTGGAAAGTGGCAGGTGCATTCTTCAACCCGAAGGCATTACTCTAAATTGGTAAAGGCTGTCTGCAGTAGAAAACGCTGTCTTCTCCTTGGCATATTCTGCTAAAGCTATTTGCCAATAGCCAGCATTGAGGTCAAACGTGCTGAGGTAATTGGAGGCACCCAAAGTATCCACCAGCTCATCTGTTCGAGGCAAGGGGTGTGCATCTGTCTTGGTGACAGCATTCAGAGCCCTGTAATCCACGCAGAACCTCAATTCAGAAGTGCCTGCCTTTGGAACCAAAACCACAGGGCTGGACCAAGGGCTACTAGAGGGTTCAATCACCCCAAGGTCTAACATCTTGTTGACCTCGGTCTTAATGTAAGACCATACTTTGTCTGACATCCTGTATCCCCTACTCTTGGTAGGTACACTGTCTCCTGTGTCTATGTTATGTTTGCACCAAGGTGTCAAACCAGGCGACTGTGAAAACAGGGGGGAAAACTGCCTAAGCAAACTTTTCACCTCATCCTACTGATCAGAAGTCAGGTGAGGGGCCACTAGGACACCCTCAAAGGAGCTATCTGAAGGACCGCTTTGGAACAGGTCGGGGAGAGGTTCAGACTCCTCTTCCTCAACATCTGAAGCCAGTAGCAGAGCTGCGATTTCGACTCTTGGGACGAAAGCCTTCAGCCTATTTACGTGGAACACTTTTGGAACCTGTCCAGGCCTTCCAAGGTCCACTAAATAGTTGACCTCACCCAGGGGCTCCACCACTGTGTAAGGGCCTGACCATTTGTCCTGTAAAGCTGGAGGCCTTATGGGGTTCATGATCAGGACTTCCTGACCAGGTGTAAAGTTGATGAGGGAAGCTTTCTGGTTGTACCAATGTTTCACCAGCGCCCGTTCTGCCTTCAATTTATCACTAGCCAAGCCTATCAGAAGTACCATCTGTTTTCTGAACCCCAGCGCATAATCTACTACGTTGGTAGTGACAGGGGGAGTGGGCATCTCCCATCCCTCTTTGACTATGGATAAGGGTCCCCGTACAGGATGACCGAACAGAAGTTCGAAGGGGCTGAAGCCAGCACCCACCTGTGGTACCTCTCGGTAGGTAAACAGTAAGCATGGTAAAAGAAGATCCCATTTTCTTCTCTGAGGTTCTTCCAGAGCCCCAATCATGCTCTTTAACGTTCTGTTGAAACGTTCCACCAGACCATTGGTCTGGGGGTGGTATGCACAAGAGAACTTGTAGGTGACCCCACATTCTTTCCACATAGCCTGCATATACTTTGACATAAAGTTGCTGCCTCTGTCAGACACAACTTCTTTAGGGAAGCCAACTCTAGTAAAGATGCCAGGTAACGCTTTTGCAACTGACTTGGCAGTTACAGTTTTCAATGGGATGGCCTCAGGATATCTGGTAGCATAGTCGACTAGCACCAAGATAAACCTATTGCCTGAGGATGTCTGCGGGTCAAGGGGACCAACGATGTCGATCCCTACCCTTTCGAATGGTATTCCCACAACTGGGAGTGGTACCAATGGAGCTTGGATTGTTGAGCCACTCTTACCAGATAACTGGCAGGAGGCACAACTCCTGCAGTGACTTTCTACTTGCACCCCCATCTCGGGCCAGTAGAAGTGCATGGATAACCTTTGCTTGGTCCTCTTAATACCAAGGTGACCAGCAAGGGGCACTTCATGCGCCAGCTGCAGGAGGAAGGGTCTTACAGCAAGGGGAACCACCAACCTCCTATGGTATCCTTCTGTAGACTCTGTGGGCTCACTATACAGGAGTCCACCTTCCCAATAAATCCGATGCGTCCCAGGAGGTTCACCCTCAAGCTGGGAGCAGGCCTGTCTCCTTAGGCCTTCCAGAGATGGGCACTCACGTTGGCCTTTACTGAATTCTTCCCTGTCAGGACCACCTTCTACTAAGAAGTCTTTTAGTTCAGCATGGTCGTTGGGGTCAAATACTTCAGGCATCGCCACCTCCTCGTCAGGCCCGAGCGATTGGCCAACTTCCTCCACCGCAGTGGTAGGCGAGTTCGGGGAATGTTCTCTTTCCCTCGTCTTGACTTTCTTACTCCTTTCGCCTTGGGTTTCCCCTTCGGCTGGGGAGGCGTATTGGTCTTGGACAATGCTGCCCGTGTTTGAGACCGTGTGCAGGGTCTGTCGGCAGTGTCTCCTACGAGCCCTAAAGCTCTGAGATCATTGCCTAACAAGACCTTTCCTGGGACGTTTTTCTGAATGCTCACTGGAATCCTGACTGCTGTACCATTTAAAGTAAGATTTACAGGTATTACTGGAAACATGCGAGGTGGGCCGTCAGCCAACTTAGTGGGCATCAGAGTAGCTCTGGCAACTTCCTCTGAGTCTACCAAGGTAGAATCCACTACAGTTCGACTGCACCCACTATCCCTAAGAGCTGGAGTATCCACTCCATTGATCAGCACACTGTCTTTAAAGTAGTGCTTGGTATTATCTGGGATCCTAGCATAAGCCACTGCGACTTTAGGCTCCGAGGAACCCAGGGAAACTAAAACTACCTCAGCATCTATCCCGCTGGGGAAGGAGTCTGAGGAGAAGGATGCTCCTGTAATCTCTTCTTCCTCGTAGGAGGAGAAGGCCAGATTAGCGGAGTGGACCCCCAAAGGTTTAACCTTACACCGGGGATCCCCCTTCACGTGGTCAGTTGCTCCACAGCAAAACAAGATCCATTGGGTCTGTTTACATAGGGAGGCTTATTGTAACCAGAGTTCTGTTTCGGAGCCTGACCTCAACTACCCTGTGAGTTCTCTTGTGTCTTACCCTTATTTTTCTTTTTGTGGCCCTTTTGAGAAGAAGATTTATCAGATTCTCCACCCTCCTTATCTTTGGACTTTCTCCCTTCCTCCTGCTTACCAGAATGAGTTTTGTCCTTATGGGACACTCAATGTGACACCCATAAATCTGCGGCAATGGCCAGCTTATTAGGATCTATCTCCTTCGAATCGGCCAAATGCTGCTTAAGCTCCGGGGAAGAAGATGCAAAAATATGTTCCAGCATGACAAGACTTATCATTCCTTCCAAGGTAGAAACCTTATAACCTTCGACCCAGCCAGTCAAGTTTTTTAAGGATTCGGTTACATAAGATACCCAAGTACCACCTTCTTTTTTCTTATACTCTCGGAATCATTTTAAATATTGGGCAGGAGTCTTTCCAAACTTTAAAATGAGAGTTTGCTTCAACATTGCGAAATCCGCTCGCTCAGCCTTCGACATTTCCATAATGGCACTACAGCCAGATTGGGGCAGTCTGCTGAGTAACCAGGCAATCTTATCAGCATTGTCAACTTGTTGAACTTTGCATGCATACTCAAACGTATTCAGCCAGTCCATAATGTCATTCTTTTCCTCATACACACTGAGCAGATCTTTTGGAAACCGTGGATGAGAGGAGGCCCCAGACCCATGTCGAGGACCCTTGGATCCATTTGCAAGCTGAAGCTTGGCCAGTTCCAACTGGTGATCCCTGTCTTTCTGTTTTTCGGCCTGTTCGATTTTTAGTTTGGTCATGTTGAAATCAAGCTCCTTCTGCCTAAACAGCAGTTCTTGCTTCTTGCATTCAAGCATGGCCTCCCCATCAACACTGGCAGAGGAAACATTAGACATCTCATCCTCCCTTTCCTCGTGGTCGCGGTGGACCAGTGCAGCGGCAGAACCGTCGGTTCTACCAGTGAGAGCAGCCCCACCTCCTTCCGCACTGTCCTCAGAAGTTATAGCGTCAAGCTGCGCTTCTTGCCACGCCACGATTCTTTGAATCATAACCATTTTGGTGCCTTGAGAGGAGACACCTCTCTCCGCACACATCTTTTTCAATGTTTCGAATTTAGAAGCATTTAAAGTTAACAAGGTATTTGTTTCCATACTGTTAGATAGGACTATGGCCTTTAAAAAGTTATACTACGACAATTCACCAAGTGTCCTGGTAGGAATAACTTGAAATGCCTTCGCTCGTGCGCAACACTGGATACCTTCAGTCGTATCCCACCGCTGTACACCAATTTGTTTAGATGGATTTCTGAACTCTGTCCTGGAGGGGCAGAGGTTCAGAAGGCCAGCTTAGTTTCTTGGAACAGGGTAACCTCTGGACAAGCCAGATCAATCAGGGTAGCGATTGCGGCGGTCAAGACTAGGTCTCAAGAGGGGTGAGGGTGACTGAAAGCCCGCAATGAGCACCCAAAGCAAGGACATTTACAAATTACTCCAAGCAGGTGTTATATTAAAAATATAGACACATTTATTACAAGGCCTTAGTAACACTGACCATAGCGAGAAATCACAATAAAACTCAAGTAAACCAACACATACCAATCAAATCCAATATATATACAAATACAAACAATTCTAACGAGTTAGACGCACAAAATGTGTAGACCACCTAGATGGGGAGGAAAACAGGCAGTGCGAATAATAATTAGACCCAGTCCGCCTTCAGAGGCACCTAACTAAAAGGAAGTCCAAGCCCTATGAAGAGTGGAGCCTTGTGCTCAAAAGTACCTGCACACGCTGGTGCCAACGGGCAAAAGGGAGTCTCTTCGAGGGAATCAGGCAGTTAAGTTCGATGAACAAATGAAGATGAACAGAGCTCAGCGACTCAAGCGCAGCCTCCACTGGGGGCAGAAGCAGAGCGCGAGTACGGAAGGGCGTGCTGTTAGACACAGTGGGGAAAAGCTATGGGCTACTGCAGGAGGGCGACCAGTTCCTAGCGATGCTACTCACTGGTCCCCGGAGCAGGCAGACCCAGGCTTCTCCACATCAGTTTCAGTGCTGGCAGGTTCAGATACGAGCAGGTGACGTCTCGGCGTCGTGTAGATTCCGCAGCAGCAGAAGTTGAGTTGAGGATGTCCCAAACACAGTGAACCCGCACAGTTTGTTACCACAGCAGGGCTGTGTGTATTTCAGCCAAATGTACACTGCTCACTTCAGACCTGGGAATGCCAAGTGTACGAATCGTGTGAGAGTGACAAGGACTCGTAATACAACACAACCTGACGGCGGTTACAGAGCAAGACTCCTGGGTAGACTGGTCAGTCTGCTGGATGGCCCAGAGACACTTCTGAAGGCTTACGTGCAGGAGATGGTGAAGATGCCGAGAATAGTTGTTCCCACTATTCCAAGGGGTCGAAGTACCAGTACAGGCCTTCTCGTTCGAACAGAGGTAGAAAGGGTTTCACAAAGCGACAGCAGTGCAGAGGAGCAGTCCTTCAGTGGGTCACCAGCGATTCCTCGGTTCAGCCTCGTAGTTGCAGGATACTTGGCTCCTGTATTCCTTCGTTCATGAGAACTCAGGAGATCGACAGGGTATTGTTGTTTCCAGCCCCCTCTTATCCACAGTTCCCTCTGCGCCAAAACAGAGGGGACCCAATGGGAGATATGCTCACAAAACACTCACACCATATGTGGACCTATCACGGACCACGGTGGTCCCAGGCTCTCACGACACACTAGACTCTCTGGCACCCAGGATGTGTATTGGGACCAGACATCCCAGCCCACATCGTGGAGCACACACAAGACCTGTAGAAGCCTGCGAAAGCATCTGTGTTTCGCGGGAAAGTACATGCCCAAATAAGGAAGGCCCCGGGTCGGCTCGACCTGGGGAAGGTGAAGGGGGCAAGACAGTTAGCGGGCAGGACAAAGAGCCTCGAGGTCTGGCCATTTTGGGAGCCAGGCCACCATTTTGGGCTAAGCGCGAGAAACGCGTTTAAACGCCAAAAGGAGCTCAAAAACAAAAAGAAACGATCGCTGCCACCAGTCCCGTCCGTGATTCACTTGCACCGTTCATTAACAATCCAGATAGATTATGTAGGGCCTGTAGAAGACTAGAGACCCAAGAGAGCAGTAACTTAGCTTACAGTGCCCTCTTGTGCCATGCTGCGCGAAAGCTGCAACATGATAAAAGAACTGCGGAAAACGTTTCCCGGTACTGACTGTCTTAAGGGCATGTCACTTTCCCTGTAAGAATGGAGCGAAAGCCCAGAGGAGTGCGGCAGAAGGCTGCATTTCTCTGGCAAAGTCTAGATCCTGGTGAAAACAACAGCAAAAAGTTTAGGGGTTGCCAGATGGAAGGAAAATTACCCACAATTAAGAAATCTTTCCTAACACTCGCCCCTCCCAGACAATGGACAGGGGGAACTAATCCAACCCTGGATGAGTCTCTTGTTCAGGTCGGTTAAACATTCTGGACAACCCATCAGCATTGCTATGTTGGACACCTGGCCTATGCTCAATAGTGAAGTTGAAGCCTTGTAGACTTATGGACCACCTAAGCAACTTTGGATTCTCTCCCTTCATGTTCATCACCCACCTTAAGGGCCTATGGTCAGTTTGCACAGTGAAGTGGGTCCCATAGAGGTAGGGCCTCAGCTTCCGTAGGGCCCACACAACAGAGAAACATTCTTTCACCACTGTGGAACATCTGAGCACTCTGTCCTTAAACTGGCAACTAATAAAACCAATAGGGTGTTCCTTACCCTTCTCACCTACTTGCCATAGTACTGCTACTATCCCAGTGTCAGAGGCGTCCGTCTGCACAATAAAAGGTCTTTGATAATCAGGGGCCCTGAGGACAGGGGCCTGGCACAAGGATTCTTTTAAGCCGTTGAAGGCCTTCTCACACTCGTCGGTCCAAGTTACCTTCTTGGGTTTCTTCAGAGTGGTGAGAGCAGTCAGAGGGGCAGCTATGGTGCCATAGACTGCCATGAAGTTGCAGTAATACCCTGTGAGTCCTAAGAAGGCTCTCACTTGGGTCTGTGTGGTGGGGGTAGGCCAGTCTTGTACTGCTTGTACTTTACTGGGAAGAGGCTGTATCCTCCCTCCACCTACTTCATGTCCAAGGTAAACCACTGAGCCTTGTCCAATCTGGCATTTACTAGCCTTTATGGTCAAGTGTGCTTTCTGAAGAGCCTGGAGCACAATCCCGAGGTGTTACACATGGTCTTCCCAGGTGGCACTGAAAACGGCTATATCGTCCAGATATGCAAGACAGAATTCGTCCAACCCATTCAACACATGATTCACAAGCCTCTGGAAAGTGGCAGGTGCATTCTTCAACCCGAACGGCATTACCCTGAATTGGTAAATGCCGTCTGGAGTAGAAAACGCTGTCTTCTCCTTGGCATATTCTGTTAAAGCTATTTGCCAATAGCCAGCATTGAGGTCAAACGTGCTGAGGTAATTGGAGGCACCCAAAGTATCCACCAGCTCATCTGTTCGAGGCAAGGGGTGTGCATCTGTCTTGGTGACAGCATTCAGAGCCCTGTAATCCACGCAGAACCTCAATTCAGAAGTGCCTGCCTTTGGAACCAAAACCACAGGGCTGGACCAAGGGCTACTAGAGGGTTCAATCACCCCAAGGTCTAACATCTTGTTGACCTCGGTCTTAATGTAAGACCGTACTTTGTCTGACATCCTGTATCCCCTACTCTTGGTAGGTACACTGTCTCCTGTGTCTATGTTATGTTTGCACCAAGGTGTCAAACCAGGCGACTGTGAAAACAGGGGGGAAAACTGCCTAAGCAAACTTTTCACCTCATCCTGCTGATCAGAAGTCAGGTGAGGGGCCACTAGGACACCCTCAAAGGAGCTATCTGAAGGACCGCTTTGGAACAGGTCGGGGAGAGGTTCAGACTCCTCTTCCTCAACATCTGAAGCCAGTAGCAGCGCTGCGATTTCGACTCTTGGGACGAAAGCCTTCAGCCTATTTACGTGGAACACTTTTGGAGCCTGTCCAGGCCTTCCAAGGTCCACTAAATAGTTGACCTCACCCAGGGGCTCCACCACTGTGTAAGGGTCTGACCATTTGTCCTGTAAAGCTCAAGGCCTTATGGGGTTCATGATCAGGACTTGCTGACCAGGTGTAAAGTTGATGAGGGAAGCTTTCTGGTCGTACCAATGTTTCACCAGCGCTTGTCCTGCCTTCAATTTATCACTAGCCAAGCCCATCAGAAGTACCATCTGTTTTCTGGCCCCAGCACATAATCTACTATGTTGGTAGTGACAGGGGGAGTGGGCATCTCCCATCCCTCTTTGACTATGGCTAAGGGTCCCCGTACAGGATGACCGAACAGAAGTTCGAAGGGGCTGAAGCCAACACCCACCTGTGGTACCTCTCGGTAGGCAAACAGTAAGCATGGTAAAAGAAGATGCCATTTTCTTCCCTGAGGTTCTTCCAGAGCCCCAATCATGCTCTTTAACGTTCTGTTGAAACGTTCCACCAGACCATTGGTCTGGGGGTGGTATGCAGAAGAGAACTTGTAGGTGACCCCACATTCTTTCCACATAGCTTGCATATACTTTGACATAAAGTTGCTGCCTCTGTCAGACACAACTTCTTTAGGGAAGCCAACTCTAGTAAAGATGCCAAGTAACGCTTTTGCAACTGACTTGGCAGTTACAGTTTTCAATGGGATGGCCTCAGGATATCTGATAGCATAGTCGACTAGCACCAAGATAAACCTATTGCCTGAGGATGTTTGCGGGTCAAGGGGACCAACGATGTTGATCCCTACCCTTTCGAATGGTATTCTCACAACTGGGAGTGGTACCAATGGAGCTTGGATTGTTGAGCCACTCTTACCAGATAACTGGCAGGAGGCACAACTCCTGCAGTGACTTTCTACTTGCACCCCCATCTTGGGCCAGTAGAAGTGCATGGATAACCTTTGTTTGGTCCTCTTAATACCAAGGTGACCAGCAAGGGGCACTTTATGCGCCAGCTGCAGGAGGAAGGGTCTTACAGCAAGGGGAACCACCAACCTCCTATGGTCTCCTTCTGTAGACTCTGTGGGCTCACTATACAGGAGTCCACCTTCCCACTAAATCTGATGCATCCCAGGAGGTTCACCCTCAAGCTGGGAGCAGGCCTGTCTCCTTAGGCCTTCCAGAGATGGGCACTCACGTAGGCCTTTACTGAATTCTTCCCTGTCAGGACCACCTTCTACTAAGAAGTCTTTTAGTTCAGGATGGTCGTTGGGGTCAAATACTTCAGGCATCGCCACCTCCTCGTCAGGCCCGGGCGATTGGCCAACTTCCTACACCGCAGTGGTAGGCGAGTTCGGGGAATGTTCTCTTTCCCTCGTCTTGACTTTTTTACTCCTTTCGCCTTGGGTTTCCCCTTCGGCTGGGGCGGCGTATTGGTCTTGGCCAATTCTGCCCGTGTTTGAGACCGTGTGCAGGGTCTGTCGGCAGTGTCTCCTACGAGCCCTAAAGCTCTGAGATCATTGCCTAACAAGACCTTTCCTGGGACGTTTCTCTGAATGATCACTGGAATCCTGACTGCTGTACCATTTAAAGTAAGATTTACAGGTATTACTGGAAACATGCAAGGTGGGCCGTCAGCCAACTTAGTGGGCATCAGAGTAGCTCTGGCAACTTCCTCTGAGTCTACCAAGGTAGAATCCACTACAGTTCGAGTGCACCCACTATCCCTAAGAGCTGGAGTATCCACTACATTTATCAGCACACTGTCTTTAAAGTAGTGCTTGGTATTATCTGGAATCCTAGCATAAGCCTCTGCGACTTTAGGCTCCCAGGAACCCAGGGAAACTAAAACTACCTCAGCTTCTATCCCGCTGGGGAGGAAGTCTGAGGAGAAGGATGCCCCTGTAATCTCTTCTTCCTCGTAGGAGGAGAAGGCCAGATTAGCGGAGTGGACACCGGGGATCCCCCTTCACGTGGTCAGTTGCTCCACAAGCAAAACAAGATCCATTGGGTCTGTTTACATAGGGAGGCTTATTGTAACCAGAGTTCTGTTTCGGAGGCTGACCTCCACTACCCTGTGAGTTCTCTTGTGTCTTACCCTTATTTTTCTTTTTGTGGCCCTTTTGAGAAGAATATTTATCAGATTATCCACCCTCCTTATCTTTGGACTTTTTCCCTTCCTCCTGCTTACCAGGATGAGTTTTGTCCTTATGGGACACTCAATGTGACACCCATAAATCTGCGGCAATGGCCAGCTTCTTAGGATCTATCTCCTTTGAATCGGCCAAATGCTGCTTAAGCTCCAGGGAAGAAGATGCAAAAATATGTTCCAGCATGACAAGACTTATCATGCCTTCAAAGGTAGAAGCCTTATAACCTTCGACCCAGCCAGTCAAGTTTTTTAAGGATTTGGTTACATAAGATACCCAAGTACCACCTTCTTTTTTTTATACTCTCGGAATCGTTTTAAAAATTGGGCAGGAGTCTTTCCAAACTTTAAAATGAGAGTTTGCTTCAACATTGCGAAATCCGCTCGCTCAGCCTTCGACATTTCCATAATGGCACTACAGCCAGAATGGGGCAGTCTGCTGAGTAACCAGGCAATCTTATCAGCATTGTCAACTTGTTGAACTTCGCATGCATACTCAAACGTATTCAGCCAGTCCATAATGTCATTCTTTTCCTCATACACACTGAGCAGATCTTTTGGAAACCGTGGATGAGAGGAGGCCCCAGACCCATGTCCAGGAACCTTGGATCCATTTGCAACCTGAAGCTTGGTCAGATCCAACTGGTGATCCCTGTCTTTCTGTTTTTCAGCCTGTTCGATTTTTAGTTTGGTCATGTTGAAATCAAGCTCCTTCTGCCTAAACAGCAGTTCTTGCTTCTTGAATTCAAGCATGGCCTCCCCATCAACACTGGCAGGGGAAACATTAGACATCTCATCCTCCCTTTCCTCGTGGTCGCGGTGGACCAGTGCAGAGGCAGAACCATCGGTTCTACATGTGAGAGGAGCCCCACCTCCTTCCGCACTGTCCTCAGAAGTTATAGCATTAAGCTGCGCTTCTTGCCACACCACGATTCTTTGGATCATATCCATTTTGGTGCCTTGAGAGGAGACACCTCTCTCCGCACACATCTTTTTCAATGTTTCGGATTTAGAAGCATTTAAAGTTAACAAGGTATTTGTTTCCATACTGTTAGATAGGACCATGGCCTTTAAAAAGTTATACTACGACAATTCACTTCGTGTCCTGGTAGGAATAACTTGAAATGCCTTCGCTCATGCGCAACACTGGATACCTTCAGTCGTATCCCACCGCTGTACACCAATTTGTTAAGATGGATTTCTGAACTCTGTCCTGGAGGGGCAGAGGTTCAGAAGGCCAGCCTAGTTTCCTGGAACAGGGTAACCTCTGGACAAGCCAGACCATTCAGGGTAGCGATCGCGGCGGTCAAGACTAGGTCTCAAGAGGGGTGAGGGTGACTGAAAGCCCGCAATGAGCACACAAAGCAAGGACACTTACAAATTACTCCAAGCAGGTGTTATATCAAAAATATAGACACATTTATTACAAGGCCTTTGTAACATTGATCGTATCTAGAAATCACAATAAAACTCAAGTAAACCAACACATACCAATCAAATCCAATATATATACAAATACAAACGAGTCTAACAAGTTAGACGCACGAAATGTGTAGACCACCCAGATGGGGAGGAAAACAGGCAGTGCGAATAATAATTAGACCCAGTCCGCCAAATAATTAGACCCAGTCCGCCTTCAGCGGCACTTAACTAAAAGGAAGTCCAAGCCCTATGAAGAGTGGAGCCTTGTGCTCCAAAGTACCTGCACACGTTGGTGCCAACGGGCAAAGGGGAGTCTCTTCGAGGGAATCAGGCAGTTTGGTTTGATGAACAAATGAAGATGAACAGAGCTCCGCGACTCAAGCGCAGCCTCCACTGGGGGCAGAAGCAGAGCGTGAGTACGGAAAGGCGTGCTGCTAGACACAGCGGGGAAAAGCTATGGGCTACTGCAGGATGGCGAGGAGGAGAGTGGAAGGTGCACACACTAAATTTCTAGAAACATTGATTCATATAACAGTTTGTCAGTAGTTGAGTGTATTTTAGGGTGCAGGGGAGGAAATGTAGCCCTGGCACAGGGTTACTAAAGGTACAAAAAGGAGAGAAACGAGGATCCAAAAACGGAACTCTCCCGTCCCTTGCACACCTTATGTTAACGTCAGTATGACGCCTTGAAATTGATAAAAGTCAATTTCAAGGCGTCATACTACTGCAGGAGGGCGACCAGTTCCTAGCGATGCTACTCACCGGTCCCTGATGCAGGCAGACCCAGGCTTCTCCGCGTCAGTTTCAGTGCTGGCAGGTTCAGATACGGGCAGGGGACGTCTTGGCATCATGTAGATTGCGCAGCAGCAGAAGTTGAGTTGAGGATGTCCCAAACACAGTGAACCCGCACAGTTTGTTACCACACCAGGGCAACGGAGCGGCCGTGTGTATTTCAGCCAAATGTACACTGCTCACTTCAGACCTGGGAATGCCAAGTGTACGAATCGTGTGAGAGGGACAAGGACTCGTAATACAACACAACCTGACGGCGGTTACAGAGCAAGGCTCCTGGGTAGGCTGGTCAGTCTGCTGGATGGCCCAGAGACACTTCCGAAGGCTTACGTGCAGGAGATGGTGAAGATGCCGAGAATAGTTGTTCCCACTATTCCAAGGGGTCGAAGTACCAGTACAGGCCTTCTCGTTCGATCAGAGGTAGAAAGGGTTTCACAAAGTGACAGCAGTGCAGATGAGAAGTCCTTCAGCGGGTCACCAGCGATTCCTCGGTTCAGCCTCGTAGTTGCAGGATACTTGGCTCCTGTATTCCTTCGTTCGTGAGAACTCAGGAGATCGACATGGTAGTGGTGTTTCCAGCCCCCTCTTATCCACGGTTCCCTTCGCGCCAAAACGGAGGGGACCCAATGGGAGATCTGCTCACAAAACACTCACACCATACGTGGACCTATCACGGACTACGGTGGTCCCAGGCATTCACGACACACTAGACTCTCTGGCACCCAGGATATGTATTGGGACCAGACATCCCAGCCCACATCCTGGAGCACACACAAGACTTGTAGAAGCCCGCGAAAGCATCTGAGTTTCGCGGGAAAGTACATGCCCAAATAAGGAAGGCCCCGGGTCGGCTCGACCTGGGGAAGGTGAAGGGGGCAAGACGGTCAGCGGGCAGGACAAAGAGCCTCGTGGTCTGGCCATTTTGGGAGCCAGGCCACCATTTTGGGCTAAGCGCGAGAAACTCGTTTAAACGCCAAAAGGAGCTCAAAAACACAAAGAAACGATCGCTGCCATCAGTCCTGTCCGTGATTCACTTGCACCGTTCATTAACAATCCAGATAGAGTATCTAGGGCCTGTAGAGGACTAGAGACCCAAGAGAGCAGTAACTTAGCTTACAGTGCCCTCTTGTGCCATGTTGTACGAAAGCTGCAACATGATAAAAGAACTGCGGAAAACAACGTTTCCCCGGTACTGACTGTCTTAAGGGCATGTCAGTTTCCCCGTAAGAATGGAGCGAAAGGCCAGAGGAGTGCGGCAGAAGGCTGCATTTCTCTGGCAAAGTCTAGATCCCTGTGAAAACAACAGCAAAAAGTTTAGGGGTTGCCACATGGAAGGAAAATTACCCACAATTAAGAAATCTTTCCTAACAGGGGCCCACTGACGATGGGTCGGTGTAAGGGTCGAATGGCCCCAACGCCATTGTCGTTACACCATAAGATCAAGGGGATGGTGCTGTGGGTGTCAGTGACGCTGCAATTCTCGACGGCGTGCTGGGTCTGGGTGTAAACAGGCCAGTCACCACATTGTTTTGATGTTGGGGTTGCCACAGTCGACGTGTGTGTGCGGTGAATGCTCCTCACCCTCGTGACCTTTGCATCGATGGGGCGCTGAGGTACCCAGCAGCTCTTCTCTGTCGCTGTATGCAGTGCAGTGTCACCTCCTGCGTCGCCTGGTCTGAGGATCGGTCTGCAGGTAGGCCACAGGTTCACATCTGCCTCAGAATGTACGATTTTCAGCAGTCTTTGGATGTCAGGCGTTTTTATTTGTTGCAATTCTTCATTTTTTTCAGGTGGGGGATGCCCCCCCCCTGTGTCTCCAAAAATGTGCCTGTGTCGAGGGCTTGTAGGCCGAGTTATGGCTTATGCACGAGATGATAGTTCAGTTTGTCCCTCGTCGCCAGTGTTGTGTTCTCCCTTGCTGGTGCGCCGGCGGAAAGGAGAATGCACAAGGGCCTGCGGGGAAGGCCCGGCTGGGGAGAGCAAAGAATGTAGATTACCCCTGCTATCTGCGCAGGGAGTATTAATTCTACTAAAGACTAAGGAGGCGAGCATTATGCTTCATCTTCATTTATTTCTACTCTTCAGCAGTTCAACAAAACACATAAAAACCATGAAAAAGTGTAAACGTCCCTTTTCTCTTTTTCTTTTTTTTTTTTTTTTTTAAGAACTACAACATCCCTGAGTCTCGGTAGTCCATGCCCTTTCCACCAGTCACAACCCACTTCCTGTGCTCGGGCTCCTCCTCTGCTTTTACTCGCTCTGATAGTCGCTCAAGTCCATTAACTAATCCTCGCCAACGGTGCGGAGGCTCTTCTGAACTCTTAAACTCCACTGCCGGTGCACTCCCGGTCTCCTAATACTCTCAGCTACGGCACTGCCTTCAGCTATTCTTCTGATCTTCTCCTATGAAAACATAAATAGAAAATCTTAGGGTGGCGCTCCTGTAGTGTACTCACTCATATAATGCATCGACATTTTGTATAGTACATTACTCGGGAGGGAATTTAATGCTCGCCTCCTTAGTCTTTAATAGAATTAATACTCCCTGCGCAGATAGCAGGGGTAATCTACATTCTATGACAAGACTGGAGGCGAGCATTATGCTTGTTCAAAGCTTCCCCAACACTGTACTAGCCAGACTCTCTGCTGGCTTATAGTAAAACTCTTTAAATGTACGATCGTTTGACCAGTCTGCTGCTAGCATTATTACACTCAAGGGCACTCCCGCTCTCGCGGCTGACGATGCCATTGCACCTCTCACTGAATGAGCTCCATACGTGTCCACATTCACACCCGCTGCATGCATGATCTCCTTTACCCATCTGGCTATGGTAGCTGATGCTACTGCGTGATAGGGTTTCCTGCGCGCTATTAACAACTGGGTAATATTCGCTGCTCTATTCTCTGCTGTTCTACTCTCGTATTCTTTAATACATCGTGCTACGCACCATTTCGAATTCTTCGGAAAATACGGATAATGCACTGTGGAGGTGCCTGTCTTAGTTCTCCTGGCTATAGAGAATGTGACTCCTTCCGGTCCGAAAGCTCGCCTGTTAACCTCTAGAGCTCTAACGTCTGACACTTGTTTGCATGAGATTAGACATAGTAGCATAGCTAGTTTACCAGATAGTTGTTTAAGGGTAAGGTATTTATCTGTTGGCCAATCTGATAATAATCGTAATACTGTCGCCACGTCCCATGTTGTGTTATATCTGGACATAGGTGGCACTCTGAATTTCGCCACTCTAACGAGTCTAACTACTGCGGGGTGCTCTCCTGCTGGCACTCCTTCTATTGGCATATGTCCCGCCGATATGGCTGATCTGTATACTCCTATCGTACGGAAAGCTCTTCCGTTCTGCAGTAAGTTCGCTAAGAAATTTAGAATTTCCACTACAGGTGCTGAAACGGAATGAACACCTCTGTTCTTGCACCAGCTTGTCCATTTTGCCCAAGCTGCGTCATAGCTCCTCCTAGTGGAAGGAGCCCAGGACTCTGCGATAAGCTGAGCTGCCTGCGCCGAAATTCCTGGCAGGGCCCAGCGTCTCCTGATATCCTGCACGTGACTAGCGGGAGTGTCCCTCTCGCTCTCAGAGGATGACACAACCCAGCTGGGTCCGTGATCAATCGCTCTCCTTCGGGGAGTACTCTGGGTACATCCGCTACTAGCTCCATCAGCGTTGGAAACCACACTTGTGACTTCCACAATGGTGCAACCAACACCAGTTCCGCTCTCTCCCTCCGACACTTCGCTAGAACTCTGTTCAACATCGCGAAGGGGGGAAAAGCGTAATGTGGACCTCCTGTCCACTCCTACAGGAACGCATCTGTTCCTTGAGCTTCCGGATCCAGCCTCCAGCTGTAATAGAGGCTCGTCTGTGCGTTGAGCCGAGAGGCGAAAAGATCCATACGTAGTGGTCCCCATCTCCTGTCCAGCCTCTGAAACACTGCTGGGTCCAGTCTCCAATCGCTGGAGTCTATCAGGTAACAAGAGTTCCAGTCTGCTACTACATTCAGTGAGCCTGGCAGGTACTCTGCTGTCACTGACGTCTCTGACTGTAGACAGAAATGCCAGAAGTCCTTCGCTAGCTCCGCTAGTAACTTGGACCTCGTACCGCCTAGGTGGTTTATGTACCTTACTGCAGAAATGTTGTCCATCTTCAGCAGCACACAAGATTTCACTCTTCCTCTTGTGAAGGCCTTGATCGCGAACGATCCTGCTAGTAGCTCCAGGCAGTTTATGTGTAGCGGGAGCTCCTCTTCGCTCCATTTGCCCCCAGTCTGTAGGGTCCCACATCTGGCCCCCCAGCCCTTCCGGCTGGCGTCTGATTCTATTATCAGATCTGGCTTGTCTCCGAATATGGCTCGCCCATTCCAGGCGTCCATATTCTTCAACCACCATTCTAGTTCTGTAATGGAGTCTTGATCTAGAGGTACTTGTTGGTGATACTTCAGACCCTGCTGTAGATGTTTTATCTTCAACCTCTGTAGCGCCCGGTAGTGCAGGGGCCCTGGGAATATGGCCTGAATAGATGCTGCTAATAGCCCCACTATCCTTGCCAATGCCCTGAGAGATATCCGTTGTTTCTCTAGGCATAATCTGATCTCCCTCTTTATGTCTTTCATTTTTCGAGCTGGCAGCTCCAGGGTTGCTTTCTTTGTGTCTAGTACAAACCCCAGGAAGTCTAACCTCTGAGCCGGTATGGTGTCCGATTTCTCTGTATTCACTAGAAATCCTAGAGAGACTAGAAGGTCTTGTACCCATCTCGTTTGGTATACCAGCACTTCTCGATCCTCTGCTAGGAGTAAAAGGTCGTCCAGATAAATGATCAGCCTGACGCCCTTCTCTCTGATCGCTGCCGCTACTGGTTTCATCAGCTTCGTGAAAGCCCAGGGAGCCGAGGCAAGTCCGAATGGCATTGTCCTGAATTGCCAGAACTGTCCGTGCCAGCTGAAAGCTAGATATGGTCTGTACTCCTTGAGTAGGGGTACTGTGAAATACGCGTCCTTTAGATCTAGGCACGTCAGCCAGTCTGCTTCTCTTAGTGAGTCTCTGAGCTGATGTATGCCCTCCATCTTGAAGTGGCGATATATGATCCAACCGTACAGCTCTTTGAGGTTTATAACTGGGCGTACCTTCTCTTTCTTGTGCACCAGGAACATATTGCTCACAAACTTGGGTGTGGTCTCGCATCTCTCTATCGCCTGCTTGCGAACTAATTGCGCTATCTCGCTGTCTAGGAGTGCCTGTTCCGCTTGCGCTAGCCTCTGACTCTGTGGCCTGCTCCGCTGCACTGGGGTCTCTATGAAATCTAGTCTCAGACCGCTGACGGTCTGCAATATCCAGGAATCGCTTGAAAGCTTGCGCCAATTCTCTAAAAACATGCGCGTCCTCCCCCCTACAGGAGGATACTGAACCGGTCTCACCTGGTGTAAACCCTTGACCTCGTCCTGATCCTCTGGACCTGCGGCCTCTCGGGCCTCTCCCTCTGGACGGGAAGAATGTATCCTGGCTCCTGTTTTCCCAGTATTGAGCTCTGGGGTTCTGAGGCCTTCTTCCTTGAGTACGACCGGCTGCACGGCCTCTGGAGCGGCCGGTCCCTCCAAAAACTCTACTCGGGAATATTTTGCAGATCGATGCTTGGGCCTTCTCGAGAGAAGCATATGTCCCTACGAATCGGCCCATCTCCTTCCCGAAAGTCCCCCCGAACAGGAGGCCCTGGTCTCCTTCTCCCGCTTCATATGATGAAAGATCGCTGAGCTTAGAATCAATTTTGAGTAAGAGACCCTTCCTTCTCTCCGAAGCAATGGCGCAATTCGCATTCCCCAGAAGGCAGACTGCTCTCTGGGCCCATCCTGCGAGAGCCTCGGGGTCAACGTCCTCCCCCGTATCCCTTGCTCTCTCCGCTAGGTCCATGATTTTTGCGAGAGGGCCTGCTAAGTCGAGTACTTTTTCCTGGCAGCTTTTCCAGGACCTGTCGATACCCTTGCTTAGGTCTTTACTTGTTTTCGACACGAATGTCAGCATCTTCGGATCGAGCTCGGGAGCTTCCGCTACTTTTCCCGGAAGATCCGGACGCGGGCACTCTGCTCGCAGTCGTTGTCTCACCTCCTTGTCTAGAGGCTTGTGTAATCTTGCTGCCATGTATTGTGCTACTCGGGGGGACGGTTGCCACTCGGAGGACCTCGGATTCCGTATACTATCTGGGTCAAACATGTCCTCCTGCGGCTCCAGGAGGTGCTTCTCCTTTCGAGCTCTCTTACCCCCACTGGGTTTCGCCCAGTCTTCGTCTTCTACCTCCTTGTCTTCTTGCAAGGCCTGGTAGTCATCCTTCTCCTCTTCCGAGTCAGGGTCATCTCCTATATTTTCATCCCCTGGAGTGGGGGTCATGAGGTGTGGCACTGCCTGCCGTTGCAGATACGCTTCTTTCAGCTTCGCGAACGCGTCAGGCACCTCTGGGGCCTTATCTTCTGCCCCTTCCAAAGAGCCCCGGGGGTCGTCAGAGGATTTCCTCTTGAGGGCTAGTATACTCCCCTTGTGTCCCTCTTTCACGGGCTCCGCGGGCATGCGCTTCCAGTCTCCGGTGCTGCTACTAGGCTGTGAAAGCATAGCCTCCAGCGTCTCCTGTAGGGGTCTGACGCCCTCTGCCACTGCATCAACAAGGGAGCTTCCTAGCACTTTCTTAAAGCTGGCCGCGAGGTCATGGGACTGCTCCTCCTCGCTCCACTCAAATTCTGACATTCTTGTGCTTGTGCCTAAAATACCTGAGCCAGGTGTCTTAGCACGCCCACTGTCCCTCTTGATGATTCGGAGTCAGTAAAGTCGTTTTACTCTTAGCACTCCCTTTTTTTTTTCTTTTTTTTTTCTCAGTGGCTGCACCTAGACGTAATCGCTTTGTGGCTCCTGTGAAGCCCTCTTCTCAGACGCGCCAATCTTCTGCTAATTAGCAGTGTAAGAGCCCAGCAGCCTCCTGACCTCTGCGCTCCTTATCCAGAAGCCTGCTGTCTCTCTACGTGCTCCTTAGGAAACACGGCGCTTGCGATCATTATGACCGCTAATTATGCAAAAGGTCTCCTAATTGCGGTTACTAATAAAGACCTGCTCGCACGAGCGTACTGATGCCAGATGTGCTCTGCAGATAACGGCGCTTCAATGCGACGTTTTGAAACTCGTGTCCTACGCGTCTAACTCCTCCCACCCGCGGGTGGGGGCTAACGCTCAAAATCGTTGTGCTCTCTGCGGTAGCTCCGCCCACCCGCGGGTGGGGGCTGCCTGTGGAGCATTCTGGCCGCGCTACGTGCTTCGCGGGAGCTGGCTCCGCCTATGCGAGGGTGGGGGCCTGCTCTCGGATGCCGGCTTGGCCTGTGCTGTGTGGTTCGCGAGGCTGACTAAACCCCCAGCGTGCCGAAATTACGACACGGGGCCGTCCGCCTGACGAACAGACTCCTGCCTGATAAACCCTTCGGCAATACTCCCGCGTAATCCTCGCGCCGTCATAAGCGCCCCAAGCTTCTACGTTAACGCGTCGCCCGTTCTATAAATTACGCGCATACATTATGTACTATACAGTTACTCCGTATATAAATGTTTTATTTTTTTATTTTTTTATTATGCGCTATATCGGTGCCTCCTCTCTTTCCCACACATACCGTGTCTTAACTATCTTTACTATTAGTCTCCCACTCAAACCCGGTCAAAACATTCACTGACATGCGGAGAGGGAAGAAATTGTACTTATCTGCTTGAAGAGCAGTAAAAGAAGAGGAGGAGCCCGAGCACAGGAAGTGGGTTGTGACTGGTGGAAAGGGCATGGACTACCGAGACTCAGGGATGTTGTAGTTCTTAAAAAAAAAAAAAAAAAGAAAAAGAGAAAAGGGACGTTTACACTTTTTCATGGTTTTTATGTGTTTTGTTGAACTGCTGAAGAGTAGAAATAAATGAAGATGAAGCATAATGCTCGCCTCCAGTCTTGTCATAGAATGGACACAACACGGGTGGTGCTAGATGTGCCTGGAACTGCCTCGCTTGTGGCGGGGCGGGCCCTTTACTTCCTACATAACAGTAGTGTGGGTGTTCATGGTCTAATATATTGTACTGTGGGTGTGTGTGTGTTCACGGGCTGCCGTTTCAGATTATGTGTATTAAAACACGAGCACAAGGGGCATTTTATGGTGAATGGGGGCGAGTCCAGGGATCGAATTCTGGTACACAGTGCCAGAGATACTTGGAGTGTCAGACTGGGAAAGGTCACATTGTGGCGCAGGATGATATCAACAGGGGAATGTGAGCACAAGCAGGGCACAAGGGAGGCATTGTAATTGCAGTGTCACGCGGGGAGAAGTCGCGTTAAAACGTGACAAAGCTACAAAGCAAACAATGATCAGTAATCTTTCAGGGGGCTGTTTTTACCGAGCCTGGGCTGGGAGTGGTTGCATTTTATTTAAAAGGCGAACAGTAATTGTTTATGGGGCGGATGTTACCGAGTATGCAAACCTCGCAGTAGGAAACAGGTTATTTTAAAAGTGACCTGCGTCAGAGACCTGCAAAATTTCGCGCTGAAAACCTACAGGGAGTAGCACAAAGGTATCAGAACGGCAATAGTTAAGTGGCAACATGTTCCATGTAATTTACCAGCCTTAAATACCATGATGCAGGGCAGGGATCTGGGCTCCATCATGGCTTCCCTTGCAGGTAATCCTGCACCAGAGGGGAGCATTGGAGAGCCGATAAGAGGAAGAAAGAAGGCGGGGGGTGGGGGGGGCAAAGATGTCTAACAAGGCCCCAAGGGCGGCCTTTTCCCCAGCAAAGAAGAGAAAAAGGGCAACAAAGTGGGGGGCTCCTGCAACTCGATCACCAATGGAGGTGGTAGTGATCCCCACAGCAGCAGCTGTGTCAGGCCCCAGATACCCAGCAGGAGTGTGTGGGGGTGACAACGGGCACTGGTCAGCAGGAGATAAATGTGTTGGTATGGGGGTTGCCGGGGTCCCACAAGGACTGGGATGCCCTCCTGGAGGGGCATTGGAGACAGGGGAACAGCCAATGGGGAATGAATAACACTCAAAACAACCCATGGGGAATGGGTAACTGGCAGGGGCCTGGGTATGGCTGGGGGGCCCCAGGGCCAGGGAGTTTGCAGGTGGAACTGGATGGCCAGCAGGGGGTAATTGCAGGTGGTAGTAAGAGGGGCCACAGCAACAGGCATGGTCAGCACTGTCCGGGGCATCCTTGCCTCAGGCACCAGCCCCATCTGGAGGGGGGTCTCAAGGACAAAACTTACCCAAGAGGTGAGAGAGAACAGTATGGGAACAAGTACTACCACTTCAGGAGGGGAAAGGCGGTGCAACTAGGGGCTCAAGGGATGGGGGAGGCCACAAGAAACCAGCCTTTAGTGGTAACAGGAGTAATGTCTGGTCCAGGCGAAGGAAACAGGAGGGGCGAGCAATGTAAATAGTGCAGGGTGAATGGGTGGAGCAAAACTTGCACAAGCAATGGCAGAAGGGATGTCTTCGGGGGGTTAGGCGGCTGAGATGGCCCCAGTCCCGGGTCAATCAGTAACACCAGGTGTGCTTACATTGCACGTCTCGCAGGACACAAAAGAAAAAATATGGAAGGATAAATACATTGATATCTTCTCATTATTGGATTACAGGACAGTGGGGTAATGACTCAAAGGGCGAAGGGAAAGATGCAACATTCTTTGTTGCAAAGTCTGTGGTCAATTAGGCCACAAGCTTTGCTATATTTTCCGCAATACTGCTAGAAAAATCCCCTGAGTTGCACCAGAAGTTATGGTTATATCATCACTTGGTGTTGTCCATATACCATGACTGTGCTTTTGGGGCTTGGTTAGTATATGCTGAAAGGTTTTGGAGTGCCAAGGCAGGGAATGCTCAAATGGACTGGGCAACCAAAGCAATGGACTTGTGGGCAAGCTGCACAGTGGCTCGCACTACGTCCAATAAAAACCTTGGGACCAGGAGGCAGACATAGCCCTTTCGGAGCAGCATGGGATGAGGGGACAAGAAGGGAGCCTGTTGTGCCTTTAATAAAAAACAATGTGTGCAAGACCAGTGTGCAAATTTAAGCACATCTGTTAATATTGTGGGATGCTTGGGCACTGGTAGGCCAAGTGTGCAAAGTGCAACAAAGAGCATAAGTAAGAGGTTGGCGCTTGGAAAGCCACTGGAGGGCATGCCCTCGATGGTGCGGGTGGAGGTCGCAGTGCCGGTGCAAGTGAAGTCCTGCCTCGCCAAGCTACATGAGCGACATCCAAAAACCTAGGGAGTCAGCCACCTCCAACCCAGGTACGGCCTATGCCCTTATGCGGGACGCTTTGTGCACGGGACACACAGGCACCTCCGTCTCCCTCCACTAGTTCCTGATTCAGTCCAGGTGGGCGCATTTTATTTAATACACTCCACAGTACCCACAGTGCCTTCACTGCACCCCACCTCTGCACACATACCATACAGTGCAATGACATCATTTTGTTCTTTGCCCTTTTTTGCAGAGAAGGTGGGTTCCTGCACCACCTATCTCTGTGGACTGGGCTCAGCCACACACTCTTTAACCAAGCAACAAATAGTGCGGTTTGACTTGTCCGGCCTACACGGAGAGCCTACCTCACAGTGAGATTCACCTCAAGGTTTCCGTGGTGAGTTAGGCATGCTTTCGAACCACCCCAGATTACAGTTGTATTCATCTCCACTTTCATAATTTTTTCTCAGTCTTGCACTCCTATGAATTAAGGCTTTATTATGAAACCGAACACTCGGTTCGTTGCGCAATTCATTTGTCGCTACTAATTTAACCCAGTTATGTCCAGAAAGAATTTAGGTTCTGATAAACAAGGATTTGATATTGATTTTCTTTTTTTTTTCTTTGTTTTGGTTTTCTTGCTACAGGGGCCACCCACTTTCCCTGATGAAGGCGGTTCATGTAGAACAACATCTATCCCTCAGAAGCATTTTCAAGTGGGATAATTCTTCCGCCGAAATGTGTACTATGTGCAAGGGGGCTGCATTAATCAACAAGTCCGTTTAGGACTTATTAAACAAACACCTTCAGGCCAGCACTTGTCATTAACAAGCTGACCAAGTTCCCCCTGTCACGTTGGCACCTGCAAGATGAGATGCTTTCTTGAATAGAAGCAACTCTAGGACCTAGATGGTTACAGGTCTAATTAACTCCCACATATACCATACATGGAGCATGTTGTACACTTAGAATCATTTGTGTATCTTTCCCTCTCGGGTCACGTTTAACACTCTCCATTCAGCAAGCACTAAAAAGCCTGAATGGGTATTCCTCACATTTATTTACTTCACCAAGTTATTGATGTCTAGATTATTGAAATATGTCTTATGTATGTTGCTTACAAATGTGTTTTTCTTTATGTTCTCTGCTTTAATAAAACAAACCATTAATGTTCACAACCTTTGACACGTGTGAGTTTCCTTTTTCGACCTTTTTCTTTCTGGACTAACTCTTGGGTTACTAACTCTGGGATTTAATCCATTAGTACAACTATACCAGGCTCCCCAATTCCTATTACCTATTTGTTTCATTTACTGACAAAAATTGGTTATTAACCTGGAATGTAGCAGTTCTACTTCCTTTTGTTTTTGTAAGAGCTGAAACTAGGCAGGATGGCGGGCCATTCTTGTGCTTGCCCCTGCAGAATTCTGTATGTTCACTACTGGGAATTGTCCCCAAAACGCTAGGAAATTCAGAGGGATACACAATTTATAATTTCCAAAGGGTGCATTGGTGAATGATACTATTGATGAGAAGCTGTTGGCATCAGATATGCTTTGTTCGATGGGGTACTGGCGGCATTGCAAAAATTGGGGAGAGGGGCCCTGTTGGCAAAATCTGACATTAAGCATTTCGATTGCCTGTGCACCCGGATGATTACCATCTGCTGGTATCACACTCACCTGGGTCTCTGCGGGAGCGATGAAGTCTTCCGGACCCTTTCCCAGGAGTAGTGGAGTGGTACTATAGGTATCTGCTGAGAGAGATGTGAGCTGCTTAGTTTGCCTGAATATGGGCCCCAATCCCACTTTCTCCCTGCTCCCCATGTGTGTACTGTGACGGAAGTGTAGGAGTATGGCTTACCTTTAAGACCGATTGGATGAGCTCTCCATCCTGAACTAGGCAAGGGCGCTGTATCTCTGAGACCCTTGGAACTTCCTTAGGTCCTAGTAAGTCTCTGCTCTGCCACTCACTGTGTTTCTTAACCCAGTGATGAGTTCTAGTTCCAGTTGTTTCACTGGTTCGAATAAACTTGCAGGTGTGTTCAAGTTCCAGATTGCAGGTAAGTTCTAGTTCCAGTTGCTTCACTGGTTCGGGTTACTTGCAGGTGAGTTCTGGCTCCAGTTTTCAAGTAAGATCTAGTTCCAGTTACGTCACCGGATCGGATATATTTGCAGGTAAGTTTCTAGTTCCTGTTTGCGGGGTGGCTCTGGTTGTTCTGCGTGTCACTAAGGGACCTTGCTATACAGTGAGTTCTGCGCGCGGTAGACAACAGTGATTACCAGTTCTAATCCTGTTCTGTCTTTCTTTACAGGTGATTCTCGACGGGATCTGCTGAAGAAGAAGTGCACAAGAACTCTGAACACTACCTTAAGATCTCCAAGAAGATTCGGGTAAGTGATGTTGCTAACTGCGCGCGTGCACTTGCTGAAGAAGTTGGATTGCAGCGAAGGCGCTTACAGGTACTGCTTTTAATATGCCTTCTTTCTCTTCTAAATGCTGAGATCCAGGACGTGCGCGCGGATGAAGCCGAGGAAGGAACAAGTCGAGGATTGCGGTAAGCGTGTTGCTCGGAGCCACAGTTGCAACACGAAGCACAGGTCTGCCTTTGGGCGTGGCTTATATAGCCAACCATGCCCAAAGGCTAGAACCGGCCCTGCATTCACAGGATTCACAGGAAGTTTCCCAGGGCCCATCTTGAGTGTATCGGAAGTCTCTGTGAGCCAATCAGATTCCCCAAAAGGGGCCGGGCTAACTGTAAAATGCACCTGATTGCAAGAGTGTGGTAAATGGATGTTGAATGCCGGCAAGGCATGTTTAGTCTGCCAGGCTTTAACTCATCTTGCCCCTGCCTGTTCTCCAGCATATATGACAGCTGGGTTCAGAGGTCGGAGGAGGATTTTACTTTGACAAGTGCATGCCAATGGGGTGTTCAATATCGTGTTCCTACCTTGAAGCGCTCAGCAGATTTCTGGAGTGAGCAACAAAGAGAGAGTGTAAGGGAGCCCATATGCTTCATTATTTGGATGATTTTTTATTCATGTAGTCAGTGGGCTCAGACAAGTGCAAGAGGGCTCTGAAGGCATTTCAGAAAGGGACAGAAGAGTTGGAAGTGCCACTCGTAGAGTAGAAAACAGAGGGGCCCACGACATGGCTCTGGTTTTAGGCCATCGAGATAGACTCTGAGAAGGGGTGTGTCACTTGCCGGAAGACAAGATCAGGGACTTCAGGGAGGCAGTGACCACTTGCTTACGGGCAAAGAAGGTGACCTTGGAACAGCTACAGAGCTTAGTGGGACAGCTGAACTTCACCGTCTGGATTATTCCGAATGGCAGGCCATTCTCCAGGACAATTGCGGGGGCCATTTCACGGTTGACAAAGACGCACCATCACACAAGACTTTCCAATGAGCTAAAAGATGACCTGGTAATCTGGGACACCTTCCTGGCTGAGTTAAACAGGGTGTGGTTGTGGCCAACAGAGGTGAAGGACAGCAAACAACTGGCCTTTTACACCAATGCCACGGGTAGCATAGGCTTTGGGGGCCATTCTGGGAAACAGATAATGCGGACAGCGTTGGCCCGCTTGCTGGGTGGACAGTGGCCTGACCTGGAACATTACGTTCTTAGAGCTCTTCCCCATAATAGTGGAGGTGGAGATATGGGGAGCAGAGCTAAATGACAGGGATGTGATGTTCTGGTCGGACTGCATGTCCGTGGTGTGCTCCATTAACAGTCTAAAGGCGGCATGCCCTATGGTTCTAAGATTGTTGAAAAGATTGGTATTGTCATGTTTAAGAAACAATGTGCACTTTCGGGCATTTACAATAAAGCGGCTGATGCCTTGTCCCATTTTAAATTACAGGCGTTCCAGCAGTGCCTGCCCATAGCAGCTCTGGCGCTGATGCCGTTTCCTGAGACACTATGGGGAGTTGTCTCCACTGATTGAGGGATCAGTATCACTAAAAACACAATAAACATATCTGAAGTGTTTCAAGGAATGAAGGGAATTCTGTCACAAACAGGGTCTGGTGGATGTATTCCGCAGGGAAACCGTGAGGAAGTTCCTGGGACAAGTGCGAGAGTTGGGGTTGGGGTAGCCTGAACAAATTGCCCAACATTGAGTTTTTAGCTGATTTGAAAGGAAGAGCACCCCCTCCGCTCATTTTGCAGTGAAAAAAGCTCTGATAGGATGAAGAATGATAGAGGTCTCAAGGGGAGGCAACAGACAGCCACTCAATCCCGAAAAACTGGCAGTGGTAATGGGGCACCTATGGGAGATTTGCAGGGATGCATGGGAAGTACCTTTGTTAAGGCAGCCTTTGCTACAGCCTTTTTCAGAGCATTCAAGATAGGGGAACGGGTGGGGGCATCCAGGACGGATATAGCAGGGAGTTGGCTTGTGAGGATCTTTTGGGGGAAGGGAGTGACAGGGTACATATCTGGCCTAGAAGACCCAAAACAGAGCAGGAGGGAAAGGGAGTTGAGGTCTCATTAATGAGGCAGGACAAGGCTGTGAGCTCCCCCGTAAGGTTGTCAGGATCATTGTTAGGATCAATCCTGTCCTTTAGGCGGAAAAAAGAGGACTGTTGTTTCAACATAGGGATGGGTCTTGCCTCTCTAGATTTCAATTCGGGAGGTCTTGGAGAAAACACTGAGGGGCATCGGGTTCACCCCTCATTCCTTCTGAATAGGGGTGGCCACCACCGCAGCCAGGTATGGGTGCAATGGGAGTGAAATTAAGGAAATTGGATGATTGAAGTCCATGGCATACCAAGGGTACATTAGGCCCACTTGGCATGTTGACATGGGTCAGGTGAGGGAGGTACAAAGGAAATTGGGGTGTGGAGGGGTTGCCGGACCTTGATAATGTGTGTGGCGCTGAGGAGACAAGTGTCTCCATGGGCTGTTAAACTTCTGACATGACTAACATACTTTTTTGTGTTTACCTTCATAGGGCGGATGGCAAAGCCAGTGGTGTGGGTCGTGGAGCATTCGTTGGTACAGAGAATTGAGCGGAAATTGTCGGAATGTCCGGATTTGTTTTCAAACGCAGCAGGGTTTGACATACACTGGATTGGTTCTGGGGCAGTGAAGGGAATTCTGTCAAAAACAGGGTCTGGTGGACGTGTTTCACAGGGAAACCGTGAGGAAGTTCCTGGGACAAGTGCATGAGTTGGGGATATCAGTAAAGGCAGCCAGAACAAATTGCCTGCCTTTGGGATTTTTGCTGATTTGAAAGGAACAGCAACACCCTCCGCTGAATTTGCAGTAAAAAAGGCACTGATAGGGTGGAGAAGGATAGAAGTCTCAAGTGGGGTACAGCAAACAGCCACTCGATCCCGGAGGAGAGAAGCAACAGGAACGGGCTGCCTGACTCTGACCTGGTGATCGTTCATATAGAGGGCAATGATCTGGTACAGCTGGGGAGAAGGGCGCTGATTATGGATCTGTTGTCGCTGTTTGGTTGGTTCGGACGTTTCTGCCCACGGGCATTGCTTGCATGGTCACAAATGATACCAAGGTTGAACTGGGGGCTAACTGTGTCTTTGCGCCCTTTGAACATTGCAGCATGAAAAATGAATAGAGCGATGGCCCGGCTTGTAGGCTGCAATGGGCGGTTTTGGATCATAGAAAATTGACTATTAATAGGACCAGGCACTTGTCATCGGGACAGAGTGTACCTGTCCCAATGGGGCACTGAACATTTGTTGCAGAACATTTTGGCAGTGATGAGAACATTTGTGCGAGTTGGGTGGGGCGTAGACCGATGGGTCTGCACCCCTGTGGCAGGTGGGGGAGGACCACAAGGACTTTAAAATCACATTCCGGAGGACTCTGGAGCTGGAATAGTGGCAAGAGGAGAGCGCAATACGCCCCCCAGTGGAATTGATAGACAGCTACGGGAGCCTATAGGCTTGCGTGCGCTATACAAATAGAAATAGATAGCTTACCAGGGGTTTCCCAGAGGGTGTAGGGGCGAGGTCAGGGGGCAGGTTGGGTAAAAGGGTCTGCCACCTGGGATGCCCCCTCACACAGAGAAGGGCATGGTGGGGAGTGGATGGGGCCTCACCACCATGCATCGCCCTGAAGGGCGGTAGGCATGGTCCACCTGGACCACCTGTCAGTGTTAGGAGATTTATTGTGGGGTGTGGAGTTTTAAGTTGCATTTTTTGGTTATGATGTGTGATGTAATAATAAAAATGGGGCTGGTGTGGCATCCAAAAGAGTAAGTGTCAAGTGTATTTCTCATGCCCCGTTATGTCCCCCTTGCAGAGCCCATGAAAGGCAAATGACCGTTCTTGCGGGGATGCTGGGTTCGGCGGGTCGGGGGGCCATCTGGGGGCATGGGAGGGTCTGGTGGCTGGCTAAGGCCTGGAGGCGCCAGGTGGAACTGATTCCACAGCATAAAAGGGGAGCAAGAGTGCAAAGGAGCACAGTTCTCTGCCTTACGCTGGGGGATTTTGAGCCGCTGTGTACCTGTGGTCCGGACCTGCGTCGTCGACCTGCCAGCACTGTAGTGATTTTCCATCACACCCATCATGAATGTCGGAGTTCGGGGGTGGGGGCAGGAGGGTAGAGAGGGACGCAGGTGGGGGAGGAGCACAGGGGCATTAAAATCCCCTTCTGGGGGATGCTGGAGCTGAAATTGTGGGAAGGGGAAGGTGCAGTATGCCCCCCTATGGAATTGATGGACAGCTACTGGGGGTCCGAACGGGTGTGGGGGTGGGGCACGTTGGATAACGAAGGATCTGCCTCCTGGAATCACCCCCCACACAGAGAAGGGCGTGGTCGGGAGGGGATAGGGTCTCACCGCCATGCACCACCCTGAAGGGTGGAGGGCATGGTGCACCTAGACCACCTGTCAGTCAGTGTTAGGAGATTTATTGTGTTTTAAGTCGCATTTTGTGGTTATGATGTGTGATGCAATAAAAAAATGTGGCCGGTGTGTCATCCAAAAGAGAAGGTGTCAAGTGTATTTCTCATGCCCAGGCATTCTTCCCTGCCGTCCCCCTATCCCCCTGCAGATCCCAACACTCCTGGGGGAAAAGGGGGGAGCTTGTTTCATTGGCTGGGTCATGAGCACGCAGGTTTTGGCTAAGCGTTCTCTTCGTAAACCTGCGGCGTGCTGACATGCGTGACTCAGAGACATTTTGCAAACTATCTGGGGATGATGGCTGTGATAATGGGGGATATCGCAGGTACTCCTAATATTGTTAATACTTATACCCCTAATGTCGAATCCATAGACGTCTTTCCACAGATAATGGACAGTTGTATACAACATAGCGATGACATATTTATGTGGTGAGGGGATTTAAACTGTGTGTTGAATTTTGTCTTTTATAGTTGTTTGGCGATTACAGCAAGGATAACAGTAAATGTTATCATACTTCTGGCATGTATATATCCTGCACAAAAGGAGAGACCTATGGTTAGTGGATAAGTAAGCATACCAGTATTGCGGGTCCTTCCAGTACTTTCACACTACTCTACTGCTTTTATTGGGTGTGCGGTATAGGCTTAGCGCGGATGCATTGTCTCAGGGAGGCGTGCAAAGATATGCCAGAGAATACTTTCAAAATTACTAAATCTGTCGAAGCAGGTACTGGAACAAGATAGGATGCATTTAATGTAGTGATTAGGCAGGATACATGTCAACGTCATATCGGGTAAGACAAGAAGTGCTGAAAGACATGGGGTTGAAGGAGAGATGAAGTGAAGAGCATTATGGTCTGATGAAAACACTAATAAACCTAAACGTGAGATTGTTATATAGTCAGCTAAGTTTGGACTACCATCACTGTCTGAAACACAGAGCTAAAATACACGAGGAGGGGGACAAATCAGGGACAGTTTTAAGCTGATGAAAGGAAGCTCCCATTCATATAATAGCGCAGGTGAGAGATGATGAGGGAAGAGCCCACCACACACACACAATAGTAACAGGATCCGCAATCTCCAACTCCAGACGATGAGCAAATAACAGAATGTTTTTTTTTTTAGTGGAAACGAAATTTGGGCAACTAAACAACACTGATAGTACGTTGCTGGAGGAACCAATTTCACAATTAAAAATTCGACTTGATATAGGGGGACTCTGGAAAAGGAAGACACTGGTTGCGATCGGTTGAATTCTAGTAATCTCTGACAGATATATATATATATATATATATATATATATTTTTCAAAAACAAACAGCTTCAAAGAGAAACTATTCAAGCGAGCAGCACTCCACGAACAGGAAAGTGTTCCAATGATTCAAATCATCATGGAAATCCAACAGCAAACACTGCATCATCGGTTGTATGAAATATAACAGCCTTTATTTTACAAATGCAGCAGATAAAAAGTATTCTCCCAGTGCAAATTTTGCTTTGCCAGACGGCAGCCTGACGCGTTTCACCACTAACCAGTGGCTTGTTCACAGTCACTCATCACCCATAGAGTGTTTGTTTATATAACAAACACTCCCCCCGCAGTGAAAGACATAAAGAAGGTGACTTAAAATCTCAAATATAATGGCAATTAGCCATCTTGGCTTGGGCTACTGATTCGCATTACTGAATGGTATAAGCACATGTTTAAACGTTAAACATAACTTTTCAGCCATAACAAGACACATACAAATAAAATTGGCATTTTAAGTATTGGTACTGTTTAAAAATCATCAGCTCATAGTATATGACACAAACCACAATTATAAGGGCAATACGGAAACATTAAAGCTCCCATGTAAATAACATGGTGTTGTCTTTCCTATTAGATGCATGAAGGCAGAGGTGATAATATAAATCTGCCTAAAATATTCACAGAGCCAAAAGGTGACTACTTATGCATCTTGCCATGTTTACGGAGTGCCTAGAAGCGGGATAACGATCTTCGCTGAATATGTAGCGTTCAGTCAAAATAAAGTGCATAGTGCTTTTCTATAAACAATACATTCCTATGATATAATAGATTCTTATAGAATAATACAAAATATTCATGTCGTATTATAAAATGCATAATGCAAACTATAAACATCTCTCTAAAATGTTCCAATATAGTAAAGGATTTTTTTCCTGTGTAATACGACACAGTAAGAACAATATATCCCAACATCTGCTTCTAATGGTGACTACTAGTAACTCCTTTGCCATATGATGGTCCCATGTGTTTTTATCTAAATGATATAATGTTATCTTGTCACGTAAAATGCATGAAGGCAGGGGTAGCAGAATAAATCTGTCAAAAATATTAGCAGAGCCAACAAGCAACTGCTTACGCATCTTACCATTATTATGAAGTGCCTGGAAGCGTAATTAATTTCTTCGCTAAGTGAGTAGCGTTGGGACAATATAAAGTGCGTGGTGCTTCTGTGCGAACAATCCATTCCTATGATACAGTAAATACATATAGAAGGATATAGAGAACATTAATGTCATATTATAAAGTGCATAGTGCCAGCTATAGACATCTCTCTACAAATACTTCAGTGCAAGACAGAAGAATAGTTTTTCTTGTATAATACAACACAATCAAAATAAATATATTCCAACATCTACTGAACAGTGACTTCGAGATCAGATAATACATGCCCAGATGACAACTCTGAACTGAAAATATAATCACACCATCTTAGACACATGTAATATCTCAGAATGGTATTCAGATTACTACTACTTGCTTACCAAGCTGAAAAGAATCAATCAAAGACAGGCCTCCCTATGGGCATACCTGAGCCAAGTATATTCAACAGATAGTTTTTGAGTCAAATTGAAAGTCACCATAAAAAGTGAAAAACAGAGAGAAGTGATAAGTCAAAAAGGAATAAAAAAAATGAAACAATGCACAATCAATTAAGCATATACAATAATGAAAAGAGGAGGTCCTTTGAATATGTAAGCTACCGGGGATATTATCGTGTACAATATGATCTTTATGTCCCCAAAAATGTATAAAGCTCTTCATCGATGTTATGTCCCAGTGGTGTTTTACTCTCGAAGTCTAAGATATATTTAGTCTCTTCTTGGCGGAGTATTTTTTCATAATCACCACCCCTGGGGCCCGGGATGACCTTGTGAATGCCAAAGAACGTAAGATAAGCTGGATCGGCGTTATGCATTTCCGAAAAATGTTTAGCCATAGGATAAGAGCAGTCCTTATTAATAATGGCTCTCACATGTTGCAAGATACGCACTTTCAGCTTGCATTTTGTGCTTCTAGTGTACCATTTTGAGCAAGGACATATCAAAGCATATACCACCAGTTCTGATTCGCATGTGATCTTGCTATTGATGTAGACCAGATGTTTTAGTATAGGGTGCTCGTAACTTTTGCAGTTCTTTGCATATTTGCAGATCTTACATCTGGTACATCTGAAAAACCCTGTTCCTGTTAAGGAAAGCCAATTGGTATTTGTGTCATTCCTTTCTGTGGCCATGTAACTTTTCACCAATGAGTCTTTGATGGAGGCACTTTTACGAAAGGTAATATCAGGATGGTCATGAAGCATGCCACCAATATCTTTATCAGCTTTTAACACTTTCCAATACTTGTTGACTATTCTTCTAATAATACTCGAATGGCTTCCAAATGTCAGAATTAACCTGGTAGTATTTTGCTCCTCCTCTTTCGCTCTGTCCGTTTTTGGTGTTGTTAACATTGTATGTCGGTTCATTTCACGGACCTTCAAATACGCCCTTTCAATAATCCTTTTGGGGTACTGCTGTTGTAGGAAATTAAAAGCTGTTATTTTGCTAGCTGAATCAAAATCCACAATTTTGCTGCAGTTGCGTCTAATGCGGACGAACTCTCCATATGGAATGCTCCATAGGAGAGACTTAGGATGGGCACTATTCGAGTGTAGCGGAATGTTGGCACCTGTGATTTTTCTGTGAAGGCATGACTCAATTTTTCGTTCTTCTATCTTGACTTCTACGTCCAAGAATACAATAAATGTACGGCTGTGGTGTTCCGTAAATTTAAGATTCACATTGTTGATGTTGAGAGATTTGACAAATTCACACCACAGCTCTACTGAGCCGTCCCAGATTATGAACAAATCGTCAATGTAACGGAGCCACAACACAATTTTTTCACTACATTTTACATTCGCTTCTGCCCATACTGTTGTTTTCTCCCAGTATCCCATCATTAAATTTGCATATGATGGTGCGAAAGTCGTGCCCATCGCCGTTCCTTGAGTTTGACGGAAAATTTCGTTATTGAATAGAAAAAGATTGTTTGTCAAACATATGTTGATCATCTCTAGGATCATATGTGAATGTTGTAAGTGATTCAATGATCTTGTGTTGAGGAAGTATTTGCAAGCGGAGATCCCATCATGATGTTTTATTTACGTGTACAGGGACACCACGTCCATGGTTGCTAATAAATATGTAGATTCCCAAGGAAGTTCATCGATTTTCAAAAGAAAATCCGTAGTGTCCCTGACATGTGATGGTAGTGTGGTGACAAAGGTGCAAAGAACCTCATCAATGAACCGAGACATATTTTCCAAAAGCGACCCGCACAATGTTACAATGGGTCTCCCAGGAGGCTTGAGAGGATTCTTGTGAATCTTTGGGAGAAAGTAAATAGTGGGAATTATAGAATTCTTCGAAAAAAGGAATTTAGCCATTTCCTCCTCAAGAATATCTGCCTTTTGCCATTTAGTTATAAAAGTCCATACTTCATTCTCCAATTGCTTGATGGGATTAATCTTTTGACGTTCATAACAGTTCACATCGTTTAATTGTTTATAAGCTTCTTTAATATAGTCTTGCTTATACATGATGACTATATTGCAGCCTTTGTCAGCTGGTTTGATTATGTATTTATCCAGCTTCGCAATCTCTGTTAGTACTTTCTTTTGTTTTTTCGACAGGTTGCTCTTGGGTTGTCTGTTAATCTTTCTTCTCTCTTCTTTCAAGACATCAATGACTACATTAGCGAAGGCTTCGATGTGACTGTTTTGGGCACTCAGTGGGTTGAATTTAGATTTGCATCTTAATTTGCTGGTAGACGGCCAATCTGTGCAGATACCTAATCTTTCCAAGTTAGTACCTGGCTCGTTGCTTTCTGTGTGACTCTCCTGTTCCAGATCGTCAAGGATTATAAGGGTATCCATCTCGGCAATGGTGATTTCTGTTCTTCCCTCTAGAATGTCTTTTGGCTTTTTTTTAAACGTAGTGGTAGCAAAAAATTTCTTGAGCCGTAGTTTCTGAATAAATTTATCCAAATCTATCCTGGTTTCCACATAGTTAAAACTAGCAAGTGGACAGAAATTAAGTCCCAGTTTTAAAATTTGTTCCTCTTCTATAGTGAGGGCATGATCAGATAGATTGATGATCTGCTGTTTAGTCATAGCATCCCTCACTTGGTTATTCATTTCCCAGAGCGCAGCAATCTTGACGGCATGGGGCTGTCTGAACTTATTGCCCCTCTGCCCCCTCCTTGTTTTTTTCTTCCCTCTCGTCCTCGTCCTCTGGTATTTTGTGCTCCTCCTCTGGCTTTTTTGTTTTTTGTCCGCCCATATATATATATACATACACTACTCCCGGAGATGAGGGCAATGTATGAGAGAGCATTTGAGGATGGAATGATTCTGATATGTTATGTGAAGCAATCAAATCAATACTTCTTAAGCCAGACAAACTTGCTACTTGTTGTCCACCATATAGGCCACCATCAATGTTGAACAGTGATTTCAAAATCCTTAGCATACTCCTAGTAAACAGAATTCTGAAGGTGATGAAAAAAAGGAGTCCACCCCGATCAGACGGGCTTCCTTCTAGAAAGAGATATGGCAATGACCATCAAAAGTCTTTTGCACGTTTTGGATTATGTGGAGACTAGTACGCAAGGTGGTTTTGGGGCCGCTCTGCATGTAGGAAACAGCCTTTATCTCAGTCGGGTTGGAGTACATGCTAGCTGTCCTTCAACATATGAATTTTGGCCCATACCAAACGTTTGGCCTCCCCCAAACTTATCTTCCTTGGGGACTTCAACATCCATCTCGACTCTCTAGAAGAGGCCACCATTCTCTTCTGCGACCTCTGCAACATTCTTAGCCCTCTGGACCAACCCACTCTGGGAGGCTCTCATCTCAACAGACATCCCTCTCTCCAACCCTCTCACTACCCCTCTCTCCTGGTCTGACCACTCTCTCCTCTCCTCCGTCCTTGATCTACCCTGTCCCCTGACACCTCCGCCTGCACTGCCAGTCTACTTCTCTGTCATTCGACAGATGAAGCGTGTGTCCATCGCTGCATTTGCATCTTACTTCATCCCTCCTCTGCCCCCTTCATTAGACTCTCCTTCTGACTCTGTTCTAGCTAAACTTCATCTCTATATCTCTAACACCCTGGAAATCCTTGCCCCCTTCATGAGGATCCACATGAAGCCAGCCTCCAAAAGCAACTCTTGGTGTGACTCTGACTTGGCCGCTTTCAAACGCAAGTGTAAAGCCACAGAGCAGAAGTGGCAGGCATCTAGCTCATCCTCTGACAAACTGGCCTGCCACCTACTCCAAAGGAAATACCGTCCCTCCATCTGCTCCAAGAAGAGGGGCTTGTGTCCAAGCCTGCATCACTGAAGCTACCAATAACATGGCTGAAATCTTTAAAATCTGCAAGGACCTTGCCAACCCTACCGCAATCTCCTCCTCTCCTCCAAGGCCCTCTGCTCTGCATTGGTGCCAACCTTTCCTCCAAAGCTCTGGACACCCTGTCCTCTCTGTCATTTGCTTCCCCCTAACCACCTCTCTTGCGTCCCTTGGCCCCTCTTCACCCACCCATACTCTACTCTTTCTCTCCCATTGCACTGGATGATATCTCTAGAGTTGTCCGCTCTATCAAAGCGTTGGCTGACCTCTGCAACCACTAATTTGCCACTGGCACCTTCCCTCAACTTCTCAAGCACTCTCTTGTGCACCCTCTCCTGAAAAAGCCATCTGCTGACCATTCTTGCATGACTGACTATCGCCTTATCTCTATCACCACTTTTTTGGGCAAACTCATGGAGAAATTGGTATCCCCAACTGACCCTCCACACACGAAAGGCCCGGCTGCCTCCACGACCACCAGCCTGGTTTTAGGGCTGCCAGAGGCATGGACACTGCTCTCCTGAACACCTGTGAAGACCTACTCTCTAACCTGGACTTTAACACTCCCTCTTTTCTGATCCTCCTCGATCTCTCTTCTACATTTGACACAGTCAACCACTCCATCCTCATAAACCGTCTCCATGATACCCTAGGCATCACAGACTGGGCACTGGCATGGCTGACCTCCTTCCTTTCAAACAGATCTTCCCAAGTGCAGATGGGCCCTTTTCTCTCCTCCACTTCAGTCTTTGCCTGTGGTGTCCCTCAGGGCTCTATCCTATCGCCTTGGCTCTTCAACATCTACCTGGCCCCTCTGACCCACCAGATCTCCACTTTCTCTCCTCATTTCCAGTGTTACGCAGATGACGCACAGCTCTCTTTCAAGCTCCCTTCCTCTTGCTCCTCCTACTCCTCCCTCTCCCTCATTCCTGACTGCCTGACTGCGATTCAGGTATGGTGCTCTGTCAATGATCTCTGCCTTAATGCCAGTACGACAGAGATTCTGTTTGTTTGGATGCCTGCTCCCTGTTAGCCCCCGCCCCACTCTCTGGCTGAACAACCTTGGGATCATCTTTGACTCCTCTCTCTCTTTCCCTCCACACTTCATGGACATTGCCAAAAAGTCCTATTTTCAGCTGCACCTCCTCAGGGGCATTCTACCTTTCCTCGCCTTCCCCCAGCAGCTCACCTTCTCTGGTTCTCTCTAGGCTAGACTAATTCAAGAGCCTCCTCCTCAACCTGCCTCTTTCCTCTCTTTGCACCCTTCAGTTAATCCAGAAAAGGGCTGCAAGACTTACCCTTGGCCTAAAGCCCGGGGACTGCATCTCTCCAGCCCTAAAATCTCTCCACTGTCTCCCGGTGACCCCAAGGATCAAATTCGAGATCCTTTGCATCATCCACAAGGCTGTCTGGGGCCTGGGACCTCTTTACATCCACATTTCCCTCCCTAAATACCTTCCGGTCTTCTGGCACCAACTCTCTGCAAGTGAAATGCTTCTCCAAACAGGGAATGGGTGGGAGGTAGATCCCTTTCCTAGGCTGGCTCCTGCCTCTGGAACGGCCTCCCTTAGACCCTCAGAGTTGGCCTGATCTTCTGAAGTTCCAGAAATGTCTCAAAACTTTCCTTTTCTCCTCTTCCTTCCCTCTCCCCCTCCCTTGCTAACTCTCCATCTGCCACTACGACTGGGGACTGGTCCCTTCAGAGTCATACAGGGGCCAGACCACCCCATACCAGACCCCTTTATTAGCACTTGCCCTTGGCCCATCCAGCACGTGCTCGCCCTCACCCATGGGGTTACCCCACACCTGCACTTCTCCCTCTACCCCCTCTTATCACCTTGCCATGCACTTTTGCCTGATTTTTTTTTGTTGAAACTCATCAACATTTTTGCTTTTAGTTTTAGGGAGGATTCCCCTGCAACCCGCCTTCCCCTATTAATTGTACTATTCCCAACCCCCTCCTTATATACCCTTACCCACAACCCCCTATATTTTTCTATGAGTTTTTTCACCAAAACAACATTTTAAAAACACTGTCGATGAATGAACACTGTACCATTCAGAGATGGACCAGTCCTTCATACACTAAACCCACTGCAAGAATTAAAACTGGTTGTGAAATATTGGATAGCTGAGAATTAATTGAAAGGGGCATGAGGCAGAGATGTCCCCTGTCACCATTACATTTTGGGAGGCAACAGAGCAATTGATCTGTCATCACGGGTGCCAGTTTATAGATAGGGGCATATTCAATTGTGGCACATTGCATGTAATGTCATTGTATGCTGATAATTTATTGTTAATGCAACACTCAATATACACTCAGGAGCCAGTTATCTGCTTCATAAGGAGGTGGTGGAAAGATGATTCCTTATTTTAAGGTTCAATATTTGAGATATTTCAGCTGGTACAAACAGCGCCCATGAGCAGGGAGTTGGTACTAGCAGCGGTAAATCAGATGGGCCTGGGATTCCTTTTATGCATCTTCGAATACAGATGGGTCCAAGCGGTTATGCTTGAATATCCAGAGGAAAATTGACGAGGTTAAGAATTCAATAAAATGCTGGGACAGATTGCCTCTATCGACTATGGGTAGAGTGGCCATTTGCTTAAATGATTAATCTGTCAAGAAAACTGTGTATGTTTAAGATATTGACGATACTGATACCCAGACATTTCTTTTACAGAATTAGACAGGCTTCTATCCGAATTGGTTTAGAGGCGGGCAGGCATTGATTAAGCCTTCAATTGATGAGGCGACCACTGGATGAGTGTAAATGGGACTCCCAGATCTGGATCTGTAATACTTTGCTTCACAACTCCAATTTGCAGCATAGTGGTTTGTGGAAGGTTATACCCCAGAGCGAGACCTCATGAAGCATAGCATTGGAACTATTCAGACGGGGAGCTTTTATTATACAGAGGGATACCAGTGCAACAATGCCTCAGGGCAGCCGACACTATCACGATGGTTTGGGTTAAGTGACCAGTGACTAGTATTCAAACCTGTGTTGCTCTGAATTGTCTTGGTTCCAAGAAAAATGCGTTGCCCCCGAGTTATCCTCCCTGGTTAGACTGATTAAGAGGATGCATTAGGGAAACCATTTCTACAAAAGATCTCCAATCTGGTAGTGAGATTTGTTTCTACCCTAGCACAGAAAATGGATGCAACTAAGTGCAAAAAAACAGGTTATATTAAGATGAGGCACTTGATATCGGATGAGGGCACTCATTACTTTGAGGATTTTCAAAGTGTATTCAAACGGAGAGATAGGAGATGTGTTCACCATACAACTATTAAAATTGTAGCACATAATTACTGGCCCCACCTCCTGATTCAGCTGGATAGTAACATGATCTTGGGTATGCTGAACTGGACAAAGCTCAGAATCCCAAAATTAAGGGGCACTGAGAAGTAATATGCCCTCAATTTATATGAAGGTGGGGATAGATGGGACCGGGACTCAGGGATAGTACTGACCAATGAGCAATATTGGATGGCATGCTCGCCGGTTAAGGGAATTAGCAATAATGCCAAATTTAAAGTTGTTCCGCTTAATTTTTTCTACTGAATATATCTTAGTCCAAACACGCCGAATGGCTTTAATACCAAGGTAGCTGGTAAAATGCTTAAAATGCCCCAGTGTAGACCAGTTCTTCCTATATTTGATCCGGGACGTCCCTGTGATAAACTCTTTTTAGGGGACAGTTTCACTGCTAACTGTGCACACTACAGAAAAGAGGGGGCTAGATGGACCGCTAGCCTGCATTCTAGGTCTGGGAACTGGAGGAAGGGGAGAAAACAATAGCGAGGTTCACTAATTTAGCCCTTGTATATGTGTATTGGTACAATCACTTACCATTCATCTCATATACAGGCCACCTGGTCTTCTTGGGACCCTTGAGGGGGACCTGCACAGTATATTAATAACGTCAAATTGACCTCACAACTACTGCTGCTAGGTGACTTCAATCTAGGCTTTAATGATCCAACAGATAAGCACGCTTCGGACATAGCTAATACCATTAACGCACTAGGATTGTCTCAAAAAGTCCACAATCCTACCCATTTAAAGGGGAGAATTTTAGACTGGGTAGCCGATTATAACTGCACAGCTACCATTTCCTCCATCTCACCTCAACCCTGGACAGACCATTCTCTTGTGTCCTTTAATCTATTAACCACTAGTCCTCTCCCTATGGCCCTGCCAATGGCGCCACCATGCTTAACCAGAAAAAAAAGAGCATCACAGCGGACAAAGTAATCCCTGCTATCCTCCCAACTCTAAATGCACTGCCAGATAATCTAGACCCTAGCACACTAGTCCATGAATATAATAAAATAATTCTTTCTGCAATGGATAAAATAGCCCCACTTAAACTTAGAACAAATACGCCTAAAGCCCATTTGAATAAATGGTTCACATCCCAATTAAAATACTTATGCCTTATGAAAAGACAATGTGAAACCACTTGGAGACTATGCCCATCTAATGAGAACAAAGTAAATTTAACCTCCATCTCTCTGCCTGGCAAAACAGAACTCCTATGACGTACGTATCACCAAATCTAATTCCAGCATGAAGGAACTCTTCTCCATACTGAAAGAATTGGAGTCACCAATAGCCACACCACTGCTGATATATGCACTAAGGATAAGACCTGG